>NW_024423319.1:82490162-82515332 GCF_017311325.1 Ursus maritimus | reverse complement strand
TTTTTTTTTTTTTTTGCTTCTGTGAATTCACACGTGCTCCATTCTTCAGAAGACATGTGGTGTGTTTGATAAATTCAGCCCAGGCTAACTCCACCCCTCCAGACCTCAGCACCCCATTCCCCACCTCACCTGTGCCCTCCCGAGCCCCGAGTTGCGCCCACGATGATAGGTGCCTGGGATGGGTAAATCTTCACAACTGCCCTGGCGCTGCAGACACTGGATAGTGAAGGAAGGCTTCCGACCTGGGGGTGGAGGGAGATACATTGGGGGAGCAAAGAAGAATGTCAGTGCCACCCCAGCCCTCTGCCCTTCTGGCTCTTGGGGGGCCCCCAGGATCCATGCCTGCTCTTACCTGCAGGTGTGGGGGGCAGCAGACGGCGGCGTGGTGCGTTGTGCCCATCCAGGTGTCTCTGGGGTCTATGGGGTGGCAAAAGGATGGGGCGTGGGGGAGTCCCTGCCTGCTCGTCTAGGTAGGAGAGCCTGTGCGGGAAAGAGGGCTGGGGGTGAGCTCAGGCCTGGGCATGGGCAATGGGGTCCCATTAGTCCTGCCCTCCTGCACGTGGCTCATGGGGTCATCCTACGTGTCATGGCCAAGGTCCTTGGTGGGGACTTCCTCGTCCTCGTCCTTATTCTCCTGCTCTTCGTTTCCCTTGGGCTGAGAACTTCCTTCTTCTGGAATGGTGAAAATGAAACCCCCAGAGCTTCTCCTGGGGAAGGTGAAGCAAGTTAGACAGACCAGATCTCCCCACAGATCCCCCCACTGTGTGGCCCTGGGCTCCTGGTTCCTTCTTGTTCCATGTCCCCATCCTCTACAGAAACACTGGGCTTTTAGGGTTTTTCTTTTTTTTCAATTGGGAAAACTCACATAACATAAAGTTAACCTGTTATTTTATTTTTTATATTTTAATTATGTATTTATTTATTTGAGAGAGAGACTGGGGGAGGCGCAGGGGAAGAGGGAGAGAGAGAATCCCAAGCAGACTCCACGCTGAGTGCAGAGCCTGACTCGGGGCTGTATCTCATGATCCTGAGATCATGATCTGAACCGAAATCAAGAGTCGGATGCTTAACTGACTGAGCCATCCAGGTGCCCCAACCTGTCATCATTTTAAAATGAACGTGGGTTTTCTTTTAATAGGTGTTTCTCATGGGAAGGACCCAACATCTCAAAAAAATGGAAGTTGGCCTGTTGAAGAGACACCTTCAACACAGGAACTGGGGGTGTTTTGGGGGAGGTGAGGAGGAGGCTATAAAAGCTAGGTGTGACTTCATTTCATTCTTGCATTATCTCTGTGAGGTTGGTGCTGGCATTATCTCTGTGAGGTAAGTGCTGTTATCATCCCCCTTTTACAGGTGACACAATTGAGGAGCATGGAAACTAAGTGACTAGCCCACAGTCACTTAGCAAATGGCAGAGCCAGGATGTGAACTTAAACTCATTTAGTTCCGTGTTACGTGCTTTTCGTATTAAACCTTTGCATTGCCTTTCTCATATGAATCCCTTCTTACCCTCTGTTCCCATTTGAGCCCTTGAATCCCTTCCGTTCTTCCCAAATTTCCATTCAAAGGCCCCCTTGCTCCTGTGTAGTGGCCAGTCCCTGCCTTCCTTTACAGTGTCCCACCAGACCCTTGACCATACCTGTGGCCATGGGATCCAGCCTGGAGTCCACTGGGCTGCCTGGAATTGGGAGCCCCCCCATCGTCATCACTGGGCCCAAGGGAGAGTGAATCTGGAGGTCTGTCCCCAACAGGCAGAGACACAGAAATCACGGAGCTCCTGCGAGATGGGGGCTGGGAGCCCATCGGGGCCTGTAGAAGTCACAGGACTGAATGTTGCCATTCGTGTTACATCTAAGTCACTTGGTCAGTACACAAGTCACTTGGAGTTTATTTCCAATGACCTCCGTAGGGGCTGAATCTGGGTCTCACCCTCCAACAGTGGATGGTAGGTATCAAATAAACGTTTGCCTGTTGTAAGGTGGCTTCTCTGGGGGCCTCCTCCCCAAAGGCAATGTCAAAGTTACGTAAGAAATTACGGGAGTATTTTTTACAATCGATTCCCTAGGGGAGTGAAAACTTGCCCTCACTTTGTACGTTTCCATGTTCTTCTCATCTTCCTCCTCCTCTCCCTCCTGCCCCTCTTCCTCCTCCTCCTCATCTGTGTCACAGGTGAGGGCCTGCCTGATCTCAGGACCCAAGTCCTGCAGGCTCCTCAGACCAGCCTGTGGGGGTAGAAAAATAGGGAAGCAAGGCAGCTCAGTGTCCAAACTCGCCCATTCATAAGCCTGCTTCCCATGCAGGAGTGTGGGGTGGGGTAAGGGGTCCCTCAGCCACCCCTGACCCTCGGTGAGTCCTGGGACCTCTGTTTCCTCGTCTGTGACATGGGTTGCACGAGATCAAGAGGGCAGTCAGCCTCAGCCGCAGTGCTCCCACATACCCCCACCCACCCAGGCCCCTCTCTGAGGACCTGAAGGGCAGAGGAGCTACTTGAGGGGGCCTCGCTCCCTAGTAGCCCCTTTTCTTTCCTCCGCCTGAATTTGCGGAAATAGTCCTGGATCAGAAATGTGGCGTAGAATTTGCCCACGGTGACCTCTTCCTCTGGAGGCAAGGGAGAAGAGGCAAGGTCACACAGGGGTCCTGTGTTCCCCCTACCCACAGCATAGACTCCCTTCTCCCCCTCCCTCCATCCACTGCTAGTTTTGTGATGGTGAGCAATCATCTGACATTTGGGCGGGCTCAAGGAATTGGGGTGGAGCTAGCTCACCGTCAGCAGGGGGGATGACCTCATCTAGCAGCTTCTGCTTCATCCGCTTCCAGATCTTTTTGATGACAATCCGCAGCTCCTGATTGGCTTGTTCCAGGTTCCCTGCATCAGGAGAGGATGTGAGGCATGAGCCAATAGGAGGAGCCCTTCACAGCCACTCCTTCCCTGTTGGAAGGGGCTTCATAAGCTTCTACTGCAGTCACACACCACCCCCATTGAACAGGTGGTAAAACAGGCCTGGAGAAGCCAAAGTTACCCATTTTGAGGTTCAGAGCCAGGGGCCAGGCCCATCACTCAATGAGATTGATCCCTGCACCCTCCCCAGGGGCCCTCCCGCTCCTGCCCCTTCCCCATGCCTCCCATGCACCTTCTGTCTTGATCTTCAAGGATGTCCGAACCAGGGCAAAGAGTGTGGCATTGAATGTCACTGTCCCATCTGAGTTGAGGGGCATGTTCATCGCCACAAGTCTCTACACACACCAGGGACATGGACCCACTTTGAGCAAATGCCAGGGATGAAGGCATTGGATGCCCAGGGGCAGAGACCTTTGAAGAGAAAACCAAACACACCCTCCCCACCCAAGACAGGGTCCCTGCCCACCCCTGCCGTGTGATGGACAGCCCTCTCAGGCAGGGAGGGTGGGCAGGTGCACAGACCTTGCAGGCCACTCGGTGTGGGCACAGCTTCCCAAATCCCAAGGGGGGCTGGATGCGTCTCAGCAGGGCAACCACATCCAGGTGCTTGATGCGGCCCCTGGGGTAGGCGGGGGTGGGTGGAAGGTACCACTGGATTGGAGATACCTCTATCCCTTTCTGAAGATTCCACCAGCTCATCGCTACCTTCCTCCCCCCACCCCTCCCCAACAACCCAGAGTCTGCCAGGAAGAATCCGAGGGCAGTTGGGGAAGACAGAGGACAGAGGCAGTGGGAATCTTGGGGCATCTATTGATTAGGTAATGGGAGGCACAGGTCAGAGGTTCTGGGGCTGGGGGGACTGGGTGGAGCAGTGCATTGTCCTGCAATCCCAGTTATATGGTTACGGGCCATACTTGGCTCCAGGGTCATATTCAGACCAGATCCTCTTGAATTCATCGAGGTGATGGGGGCCCAGGATGGACCAATCTCTGGTTAGATAATCAAAGTTATCCATGATGACAGCCACAAAGAGATTTATGATCTGTGGGCCAGTGAACAGTGGGGGTTAGGCAAAGGGCAGAGCCAGGTATGGGGGGTTGGTGGGACACTGAGTTAAACTTATGGTTATCGGGTCACAAGTCTCTGGGTTGATCTTATCAGACCAGCCCTTTCACCCACTCTGAAGATCTGGGCTCCCCACCTTGTCCCCAGACCCTTAGGGCCAGCCCCCATGACAGTGGTGGTAGTCGTGGGGAAACGGTCCTCACCAGGAAAGCACAGAGCATGAAGAAGCTGATAAAATAGGCGATGGCAAAATTGCTACCACAGGTAAACTCCTCGCCAGGGTTGACGTCAGACTCAGGGTCACACCGATTCCCGGGAAGGCTGGCAAGCATTATCTCCTGCCATGCCTCACCGGTGGCACACCTGGGGGTCACACAGGGGGGCCATCCTGGAGGGGAGGCTATGAAATCATGGCAAGTGGCATTGTGGGGGCTGGAGGGGTGGAGGGGTGACCCACTTCTTGCCAGGGGTTACATCTGGCACAGATTTCATAAAGCATTTCAATATTTTAAAAGCCGGTGTGGCCATGATGATGACAGTCATGTTCATCAGGTATCGCCATGTTACTGATGGGGCACTGAGGCCTAAGAAGAGGACACACCTTACAGCCAGAAAAAGGATGGCTGAGGCTAGATTATTATACAAGACTCTTCAGATCACAGCCATACATAAAAGGTCTCAGGCAAAATGGAGCCCCATGCTGCCTTGTTGTTTCTGCAGCTCAGGCAGTCTGGGGCCCAGACAGGGTGTGTGGGCTCCCAAGGGCATGCCGGGGACCAAGATGGCAGTGGAGGGGGGTAGATGTCACCTGAACAAAAGCAGCACAGCCTGTGGAAAGGTCTGGAAGTTGTTGTTTCGGTTGATCTGTGTGCCATCCTGAAGAGCCACCTTGCCAAACATCTGTGGGTGCACAGGGCATGTGGCAGAGGGGCAAACCCATGCCTCCACAGGTTGTCACCCATTTCACAACTTCTAATACTCAAAAGATCCTCACAACCCTGACGTGCAGACACTGCCGATCCCATTTCTCAGATGTGTGGACTGACTCAGTGTCATTCTGCTTGTCTTTCAACCCACCACCCCCAATGTGGGTGAATTCCTACCCAACACCCCTCAGCCGAGGAGTGCCTGAGGGATGCTCCCTAGGGTCGCCACTTGCCTGCATCCCAATGACTGCATAAATGAAGAATATCATTGCGATGAGAAGAGCCACATAGGGCAAGGCCTATGAGGGTGAAGAGGAGGATAGATATTCAGGTCCAGGCAGAGAACTGTAAGCCCCAGAATGCACTACTCCCTCAAGCCTGGGCCTGCAGAGAGATGTGGCCCATCCCCAAAGTGCCCATGACTACCAGTGTCTCCCAAATGTGGACATGGTATCAAATACAATAGAATAAGGTCAGTGAGGCCAAGGCATGTTGGGAATTGGGAGCCTAGAAAAACAGAGAAAACCAGAAATGGTAAATTGCAGATGGGTATGGCACACTGGGAGATTTAGTTCTGGGGATGATAAAAGGACAGGCTGAGAGGTGTGAGATGGGGGTGAGGGGTGGTCAAAGGCATGGGGGGTTACCTGGAAGGATTTGATGAATGTCCAGAGCAATGTGCGGATTCCTTCACCTTTACTGAGAAGCTTGACTAGCCGCATGACTCGGAAGAGGCGAAAGAAAGTGATGGAAATGCGGGAACTGTCCTCAGAGCTCTGAGGTTGGGGGTGTGGTAGGTATGATCAGTCTACATTTGCCCCAGCCACCTCCCTGTCTCATGCTTTGGCCCTCCAAGCCCCCAAATCCCTTAGAACTTAGCCCCGGGATGGTCAGGGAGCATTTCTAAGGACTCTCAGGAAGAAAGGAAGGGAGGGTGGATGTGGAAAGAAGCAGGGTCCCTGTTGTGAGGTGGGGGCTACCTCGCCAAGGTGGCCACCATTCTGAAGGGAGATATGGCCAAGACAGAGGTGACAGAGGAGAGAATGAGATCACAGGCCCAAACGAACAAAGGGAGAAACGATGTAGCAGATATAGGGGATAATGGATGGTAGAGTCATTAATCAAGGGATGATGGAGAAGTTTATAGGGTAGTGGATCAAGATGGTTGTGGGAAAAGTTGGCAGTGAGGGTGGAAGGGAAATGAGAGGGTATAGGAAATGACGGCAGAGAGCCAGTGGTTTCATGGAGATGATGGAGACATGGAACCAGCAGCATTGTCAATCGAGGTGATAGAGCCATGTAGTACCCAATGGAGGCGATGATGGAGCCAATGGTACAGAGCCGTGAAAGACCCAGCGTCAGAGACAGTGGAGTCGTTGGAGGAAATGGAGCCAACGAAATAGTCAGAAGAGACGATGGAGCCAAAGCAGGAGTTGGTGGAGGTGATGGAGCCAATGGAGGGGGATGTAGAGGCAATGAAGGAAATAATAGAAATAATAAGAGAGTCATTTCAGGAGATGGCAGAGCCAGAGGATAGGTTGCAAATGGAATAAAGGAGCTGGTGGAGGGGGACTTTGGCTAAACCCGACAGGGACTTGGGAGATATAGAGCTAGAATGAGGAGCACTGAGTCTTCAGAGGTAGGGTGAAGGTAAGTGAGAAGCACCTGCTCATGTGAAAGAAAGCCTTGGGGTTGAGGTGGGGGAAGGTTGGGTTAGTGGAGAGGCCAGTCCTTACGTTGACTTCAGTGACGGCAATGTCTACTACGCTGCCCACCACAATAAGAGCATCAAATGTGTTCCAGGCATCAGCAAAGTAATGCTGTAGACAGGAAAAAAGCAGAGCCTTGTCTTCTCAGAGCTAGCAAGCTACATAGGGGGCCAGAAGTGATAGGGGATATTGTGGAGGCAAGGCCCAGCTTGGACCACATGTCGGGCCTACATCTGGATCCCTCTTACTCCCTGGTCTTATGAGTCCTTGGTTGCTGCCCCCCTGAGAGCTCTACAATGAGCTCCACCCCAAGGAATTTACCCACTGCAGGGGAGTCTAGGGCTAGAGGGGGCACCTTGGGTTTGAAGGCGATGATTTTGAGCACCATCTCAACAGTGAAGAGGCCAGTGAAGACCATGTTGAGGATGTCCATGGCGTAGTTAAAGGGAGCAGTCTGTTCGTAGTGCTGGGAGAGAAAGCCAGGTGTGAGGACAGAGCTTGAGAGTCAGAGACCTCTTCACCCATAACCAAATATTTTCTGGCTTGGACTGAGGTGAGTCTGGAGATGTGGTAGCACTAAGCATTGGGCAAACCCCTCACACTGTCTGTATCCCAATATGGGTATTGGAAAGCCCAGCTCTAGATTTCCTAGCTTTCCTTGCAGCTACTTCCAACTAATGAGACAGAAACAGAAGTCTGCTGCCACTGGGCAGCTTCCATGAAAACTATTTTTGCTTTCCAATAAAAGGCTCAAATGAGGAGAGCCCCCTGGTGCAACCTTCCCTCCTTTTTCCTGCCTTGAATGTGGTTTTGATGCCTGGAGCTGTGGCAGTCATCTCGTGACCATGAAGCAACAATCATGAGAATGAAAGCCAACTTGTTAAGAATGGTGGTGGAGAAAGAGCCTGGATACCTGATGAACAATGATCAAACACCCTACCTCTACACTTCTTGTTATGTGAGGTAGCTACCATATTTTGTTGACTCCAGTATGCACATCTTTTCACACTTAGAATCTCTGAAAATGGGGTGCATTTCACAATCAATGGCAACTTACAATGGCCATCTGCCATTTTCCTCACATTCTTATATCTCTTAAGTCAGGATGCAACTTCCAATTATTGGCCTTAGATTTGAAGAAATGTGGCAAATATTTTTATAGCTTAAGTCTCTGTCAGTTGGGGGTTCTGTTACTTGCAGCCTAAAGCATTCCTAATGGTTCCCAGGGGATTGTGTGGACAGAATAGGGTCAGGTGTCTGGCAGGGGTCAGGGTGGGGGGCTCAGACCTGCATGGCTAGAGCAACCGTGTTGAGCAGGATGAGCAGGAACATGAGGTACTCGAAGGCAGCAGAGTTCACAGTGGCCCACACACGATACTGGTGTGGGTTCTTGGGGATGTAGCGGCGGAGTGGCTGGGCCTTGAGGGCGTACTCCACACACTGGCGCTGCATATGGGTGCAGGGCATGAGTGAGCAGTGGGATCCCAAGGCAAGAGGGTCGTGGGGAGGGGTTGGAGGCCATAAGGTGAGGGGTCAGAGGTCACCTGGTTCTTGTCCAGCTCACAGTTTTGGTATTCCTGCTCGCCCTGGGCACGGAAGGTGATGATGACAAAGCCCACAAAGATGTTCATCATGAAGAATGCAATGATGATGATATAGACAATGAAGAACACTGAGATCTCCACGTGGTAATTATAGATAGGGCCCTTGTCCTCTGCATTTGCATCGATGGCCTTGTATAGTAGACTGGGGAACCAGTGGGAGTAGGTGAGGAGATATCCCAGCCCCCTGAGACCTGCCCCCAGACACCTTATAACAGACACTCTAGAATCTCCTGCTTGGTACCCCAAAGACCCCAAATTCCATGACCTAACCACCTGGGACCTCCATGCATACCCCAAGAAACCCCACCTGACCTCAAAGACCCTTAAATCCCCTGTCTCAGCTCTCTGGAGACCCAGAGATCCCCATACAACCCTCTAGAGAATCCCCACCCCAGTCCTCCAAGACCCCCAAATCCCTTAAGTTCCCATGGACCCCTAAATTCCCTTCTTCAGCCACCTGGAGATCCCCATGCAGCTCCCCAGAACTCCCCCATAAGCCCCCAAAGATCTCTAAATCCTGTCCCATCAACTTGAATTCCTTGCTCCATCTTCCCAAAGATCTTCAACTAGAACTCCAAAGATCTGGACGGCTCTCGGAAAACCCCTGAATCTCCAGCTCCATCTCCTCTGAGACCTCCCCCAGTGCCCCCCTCCAGACCTCTACCTGGTCCCCCCTAAATCCTACCCAGTACTCTCTAGACTTCCTCAGAGACCTCTAGCTAATTCATGGAGACACCCCCTACCCAGTCCCCAAAGCACCCCCAGTCAACTTCTGGAGGACCCCCACACCGTCCTCTGATGTGCTCACCAGTCCTCGGAAAACCCTATCCAGTCTCAAGAGACCTTTATCACAACCCAAGATACCTTCCCACCCATCCTCAGGGAGATCCAAGCCTAGAGACTCCTGCCCTATCCCCTGACCATCCCTGGGGCCCTGCTCCTTACGCAGGCCAGCCTTCGAAGGTGGAGACAGTGAACAAGGCCATCATGGCTGAGAGGACATTGTCAAAGTTGAAATCGCTGTTGACCCAGAGCCGCTCCCGGACCAGGGGCCGTGAAACATCTCCATCAGGGTAGACCAGGAAGGAGCCCCTGTGGATGTTGCAGACAGGCTGGGTGGGTGAGCAGGGGTGGGGAGCTGGGGAAAGGGGACTGGGGTCTCCAGAATGGAGGCAGCAGAGCATAGTGGTGAGGCTGGATAGCCTGGGTTCAAGTCCTGCCCCCCCCCATTTACTGGCTGGGTGACCTTGGGCATTTAACTTCTCTGTGCTTCAGTTTTCCCCATCTATGAAATAAGGATACTAACAGAACATATTTCCTGGCTTGTTATAAGGATTCATTAAGTCACTCAATGAGAATAGTGTCTGGCACATAGTTGGTACCACATATGTTAGCCATCTTCACCATTATCATCATCGTTACCTCTCAGGAAAAAGTAATACTAATAATCAACATTTATCAGCACGAAGTATATGCCAGGCACTGTACTCGGTAGAGCACATGTAGAAACTTGGCATTGTAATACACACTTCATGCAGTAACTCATTCATTCCTCACAGCAGCCTTGTGAGATCTGCACTCTTTTCATCCCCATTTTTCAGTTAAGGAAAATGGGACTCAGCAAGGTTGAGAAATGTACCCCAGTCTCATGAGATGAATTTGAACCAGGAATGCCTGACTACCCTCTACAGGAGTCTTAGGATGGAAGCCTGGGATTTGGTGGCAGTGGCCATGGGTAGGGGGAGTGTTTGGGGATTTCTGGGGGGGGAGGTCTGGAGTAGAATGTAGGCAACTCTGGAGAATGGGGAGAGGGCTTTTGGGGAGGTATTGGGGGGTCTCTTAGGGCTTGGTGATATCTAGGGCCTCTGCAGCTCTTGGGGAAGTTCTGGGGGGCTGTTGTGGGGCCTTGGGGAATTCAGGGGGTTTGGGGGGCCTTGATAAAAACCGAGGGAGTCTCTGCAGTTCTTGGGAGGAAGCTCTAAGGGTTCCAGGGGCCTTGGTGAGATCTAGGGGCCTCTTTGGCCTTTGGGAGGGGTCCCGAGCTCCACGAAGGGCAGGGTTTGGGGCACTCACTTGCATTCTTGGGGGGTGTGTTTGGCTTCATCAGTGCAACTGTAGAATTTCCCCTGTAGGGAGGATACTTGTCAGGCAGGTCACCCCTTAGTCCCCACCTTGACCCTCCAGGGCTTCCTCTCACCTTGAAGAGCTGCACGCCAATGCAGGCAAACATGAACTGCAGGAGCGTGGTCACAATCATGATATTCCCGATGGTTCGGATAGCCACAAACACACACTGCACCACGTGCTGCAGGCACCCACAAACATGGTTAACGAGACTGGAGGCCGCAGCAGCCAGGGGGTAGGGATTCTGGCTGTAGATGGGGCTTGGGGACTTGGGCTGTGGACATCTGGTCGTGGATCAGGGATATACAGTCAGGGGCATGTGGGCACCAACCAGGAACAAGTGTTTACCAGAAAGGAGTATGTGGCCACATTTCAGGAACTCGGGTCAGAGAAATGTGGCCGTGGGTAAGGAATTTAGAGTCACTTGTAAGGAACATGGGTCAGGCCACGTGATCCGTGGTCCGGGATGTGTGGTTACATGTTGGGTCCAGGCTGTGTGGCCATGCATCCACGCAAATGGTCAGTCTGATGGGAGATCCTGGCCCTCGGAGCGGGGCAGGGCATGGGTCCTGTGGGTTTGGGTGGGGTTGGGTTACCTTGAGTCCCTTGGCCCTGTTGATGGCTCGGAGAGGCCTCAGGACTCGGAGTACCCTCAGAATCTTCACCACTGAGATGGCGCTGGAGCTGGGGAAGGGTCAGTCCTCAGGCCCTGGCCCAGGCTTGGCATCTGCTCTGGGAGGAATGGAGTGAGTGGGGGGGGGGGCAGGGTCACTCACTGGATGCCAAAGGAGATGAGGGACACGCTGACCACCAGCAGATCCAACAGATTGAACCAGCTACGGCAGAAAGAGCCTCGGTGCAGGAAGGCCCCAAACACTGTCATCTGGGGGAGGGGGAGGGGGACATCAGGCTAGACTCCAGGGGTGGGGATAGAGAGGGGAGGAGGGTATGGAAACAGGAGAGGTGGGCTGTGGGGGCGGGTGTAGGGTGGGTTGGGGCAACTGGGGATATGACTGGGGGCCTATTTGTTACCTTTAGTAGAATCTCCACGGTGAAAATGGAGGTGAAAGCATAATCAAAGTACCCCAGAATCTGAGGGGCAAGAAATAGGGGAAGCCACTGAGTCATAACTGAGGGGAATCCTAGGGGTATGTATGTGTGTGTGTGTGTGTGTGTGCTCGCGCGCCTCTCTGTAAGTTTTGCTGTCCCTCCCTTCCCCTTTCCTTCCCTTCCTCTCTTTCTCCCTCCCTCTCCTTGTGCCCAGTAGGACAACCCTGGGAGTGTTCCCCCAGCTCCCAGCCAAAGGCTCACGTGGTTGCGGAAGGAGTGGGCTCGGATGGGGTCCTCAGCGGCCAGGGACACACTGCTGAGGATGATGAACACCAGGATAAGGTTGGTGAAGATATGATGGTGGATGAGGGTGTGGCAGGCCTTCCTCAGCCTGGGGAGTGGGGGATGGGCTGTGGTCAGAACTCAGAACCAGAGTTGATTGGGAGAGCCCCAGGGAGACAGCTCAGCCTCTTTTTTTTTTTTTTTTTAAAGATTTTATTTTTTTTTTTGAGGGAACACAGCAGGGGGAGTGGGAGAGGAAGAAGCAGGCTCATAGCGGAGGAGCCCGATGTGGGACTCGATCCGAGTACGCCGGGATCACGCCCTGAGCCGAAGGCAGACGCTTTAACGACTGCGCTACCCAGGCGCCCCAGCTCAGCCTCTCACGGGTTGGTTTGGCTGAGACAGAAGAAGGCACTGCCCTCAGGGATGGGTACCACTTTCTCCTTGGGTACAACTTCCTGCAGGAGTTCCACATGCCCTGCACCTCCCTCCTCCTCTTCCTCTTCCTCCTCCTCCTCCTCCTCCTCCTCCTCCTCTTCTTCCTCCATGCCTGGCACCAGAAGAAAATCAAAACACAGACAATTAATTAGAAAACGTATGTAAAGCACCTAGAATAGAGGTTGTCACACGGCAAATTCTTCCCATCTCCCTGCTCCTCAGAGAAGGGATTTTAGTCTGTTTTGTTTACTGTTGTGTCTCCAGCACTTACGACAGTGCCTGGGACACAGTAGAAGCTCAGGAAATGTCTGTTGAATGAACATTGCTATCCTTGCACTCCAATACACACTATTTTACAATAAAGGCTCTGAGAAGTACTGCAGTAAAACAAAAATCTGTTTCTCTCTCTTTTTTAAAAGATTTTATTTATTTATTTGACAGAGAGAGAGACAGCCAGCGAGAGAGGGAACACAAGCAGGGGGAGTGGGAGAGGAAGAAGCAGGCTCACAGCAGAGGAGCCTGATGTGGGGCTCGATCCCATAACACCAGGATCACGCCCTGAGCTGAAGGCAGACGCTTAACCGCTGTGCCACCCAGGCGCCCCTGTTTCTCTTCTTTAATCCCAGCATCCCAAATGTTACTGGCCACACACCAAGCCCATTACCTACCTTTATTTATTTATTTATTTAAATTCAATTAGCCCACATATAGTACATCGTTAGTTTTTGATGTAGTGTTCAATGATGCATTAGTTGCATATAACACCCAGTGCTCATCACATCAGGTGCTCTCCTTAATGCCCGTCCCCCGGTTACCCCATCCCCCACCCAGCACCTCTTCCGTAATCCTCAGTTTGTTTCCCAGAGTTAAGAGTCTCATGGTTTGTCTCCCTCTCTGATTTCTTCCCATTCAGTTTTCCCTCCTTTCCCCTATGATCCTCTGCGCTATTTCTTATGTTCCACCATATGATAATTGTCTTTCTCTGATTGACTTATTTCACTTAGAATAATGCCCTCCAATTCCATCATCCATGTCAATGTAAATACTAGGTATTCATCCTTTCTGATTAAGCCCATTACTTTCAGGATGATTTCAGAAAAGGCTTCTCCTCAGAGAGGAGGATCTCAGGGGTCAAGAGCTCTGGATGGGTGCTGTCTCTAAGGTCCCACACCTCCTCCACCCTGGCCCTGCCCACTTGCCTGCTCCTTCATTCTTTCTGCCCTCCTCTTCCTCATTCTCCCCACCAGGCACCTGGGGACAGAAAGATGGGGGTCACTGATGGTGTGGGAGACACTATAGGATGGACCCGGGGGGGGGGGCACGGAAGGAACACAGTAATGGAGGGATGCACAGGCGGAGGAAGGGGGTTAAAGACACACATACATAGACAGGTATTGGTGGTAATGGGAGGTGTAGACAGTGCCCAGGCTTCTAACTCACCAACACTCCATTTTCCTGTGGAAGAGCCCCCTCAGTGCTCTTCTCCCTGTGAGAGAACAGGGGAGTGATTGCTAAGGATTGCAGCAGATAGGTGAGGCTGAGGGGGGTCAGTGCAGTCAGAACAGACCTTTCTGAGGTCCCATAGAAACTCCTGCTTCTGCCTTCATCCCCACAGTCTGTTCTTTTCATAGCAGCCAAAAGGATCCTGTTAAATCTTAAGTCTGGCACATTCTTCCTCTGCTCACACCTCTCCCATGGCTCCCATTCACTTAGAGCAAAAACCAAAGTCCTCACCATGGCCCAGAATGCCCCCAATGGGTTCTCCCTATTCCCCCATTTGAGCTCACCTCCTACCACTCTCCTCCTTGCTCACCCCACTCCAGACTCACTGGTTTCCTTGGGGTTTTCTTGAATGTGCTGAATGTGCACCTCAGGACCTCGGCACTTGCTGTTCCCTTGTCTTAAGCACTCTTCCCCCAGATATTTTCATGGCTCACTCTCTCACTTCATTTGGGTGTCTGTTCAACTGTCACCTCTGCGTAAAGGCCGTCCTTGACTACCCTAACCAAAACAGCAACTTCCATTTCTCTCTAGTCTTTTATTCCATCTTATTTTTCTTCATTATATATCAATAACATATGTTTAATTTAATTATGTTATATATTCATTTGTTTGTATTTTGCTTCCCTTCCCCAACTAGAATGTCATCTTCGTGAAGGCAAGGACTCTGTCTACCTTGACCCCTGTCCTCTCCTCAGTGTCTAGAACATGGCCTGACACAAAGTAGGTGATCAATGAATGCACGTTGAATGAATGAGGACCAACAGGTTGGATCTGGGAATATGGATTGCCAGGGTGACCGAGGCATCTCTGGTGGTGTGGGATGTATGTGTGGGGACCCAGTCAGGGGTCCCAGGGAGAGACTGCCTTTGGGGCAGAGCCAGACATCACCTGCCCTTGTCCTTGGCGGTCCCTGTATCTCCGCTGGCCAGGTTATCCACAGCAATGGCGAGAAACACATTCAGAAGGATGTCTGGGGTGAGCTCAGGCTGCAAAGTTTGGAGAAGCAGCCTGCCTGTGGACTGCCCATATCCCCTTAGCTACCCCCTGTTCTACCACCACCCAGCCCCCCCAAGGCACCAAGGATACAGTTGCCGCAGATGAAGAGGATGATAAAATAGACACACACCAACATTCCTGGGAAGAAGGGGCCACCATAGGCCATGATACCGTCATACATGACCGCATTCCAGTCCTCGCCTGTCAGGATCTGGGGGTGAGAGTTCACTGTGAAGCTCCTTGTACCCTCCCACCCTATGGTTCCCCCCTCCCCACCCGACCCACCTTTCCCATGGTCTTCAGACCCCACCTGAAAGACAGTGAGGAGGGCCTGGGGGAAGGTATCAAAGGTGCTTCGCTTGGTATGGGTCTGGTCAAAGTTGAACTTGCCCCCAAACAGCTGCATGCCAAGCAGGGAGAAGATGATGATGAAGAGGAAGAGGAGAAGCAGCAACGATGCAATGGATTTCATTGAATTGAGCAGGGATGCCACCAAATTGCTCAGAGATGCCCAGTGCCTGCAGTAGAGATGGGGGAGGCAGGGTTGACATGTCCAGTGGTGAGTCAGAGCCAGGGCAGGACTCCAGCTTGCAATGCACTGGGGGTGGGCTGGGTTAAAATGAGCTTTGGAGTTGGGTTGAGGTGAAAATAAAATGTGAGGGGAAGGTTGAGTTTGGGGTTAGGGTTGGCGTTGAAGGTGTAATGAGAGATTAAGTTAGGATGGAGGTTATATGGAAGTTGATGAAGCTAGAATGGGGTTTCAGGTTGGGACTGGGACTGAGATTGGGGTTAGGGACTGTGGCTGGGGTTGGGGTTGGGGTTAGGGGCTAAAAGAGTATTTGGAGTTTTAGATGACTGAGTTGAGGATAAGGTTGTGGTTGAGGGTTGGGATAGAAGAGGGGATAGGCCGGGGATGGGTAGTAAGGAGGGCACGTATTGCATGGTGCACTGGGTGTTATACGCAACTAATGAATCATCGAACTTTACATCAGAAACCAGGGATGTACTGTATGGTGACTAACATAATAAAAAAAAACATTAAAAATATAAAATAAATAAAATAAAAAAAAAGAAGAGGGGATAGGGATGAGATTGGGTCTGGGTCTGGGGTTGCAGCTGGAGATAGGCTACTGGTTAGGAGTTAGGGACATGGGGGTTGTGGTTAGTGATGGGGATGGGCTGCAAGTTAGGGATGAGATTGGAGATGGGATTGGCCTTGGGATTGGGTGTTGGGGCTATAGATGAGCTTGCATATGATGAATGGCTAGGGGTTGGGGTTAGAGATGGTGTAATGGTTGCAGATGAGTCTGGAGGTGAGTTCAGAGATGGGGCTGGGAATAATGTTTGAGCTGAAGTTGAGGTTGAGGAAGGGGATGGAAGTGGAGTAGACGCCCTCCCAATGGACTTTAATCTCCACAAGGCGAGGGGCACGTGGGTGGCTCAGTTGGTTAAACATCCGACTCTTGATTTCTGCTCAGGTCATGATCTCAGGTTCATGAGATCGAGCCCCTCATCAAGCTCTGAGCTGGGTGTAGAGCCTGCTTAAGATTTTCTCTCTTTCCTTCTCTCTCCGCCCTTGCCCCCACTCGTGCTCTCTCTCTCTCTCTCTCTCTCAAAATAATCTCCATGAGGCGGGAACTTGTGTCTGCTTTGATTGCTGGTGTTTCTCCAGGGCCTGGAAGAGTGCCTGGCACGAAGTAGGCACTCAGTGGATATTTGCTAAATGAATGGTGAGGCAGATAGTCACTGGAGCTGGGGAGGGGGCTGTTAGGGCTGTGCTTGGGGCCCCAATCCTCCCCTGCCCCACACACCTAGTGACTTTAAAGATCCTGAGGAGGCGCACGCATCGGAGCACTGAGATGCCCAGGGGCTGCATGGCGCCCACCTCCACCAGGGTGGTCTCCAGGATGCCTCCACAGACCACGAAGCAGTCGAAGCGGTTGAAGAAGGAAGAGACATAGGCAGAGGGGCCCAGACCGTACAACTTGAGGAGCATCTCTACCGTAAACAGACAGAGCAACACCTTGTTGGCATACTCTGTGGGGAGAGGGGCAGAGGGACTGGATTGGCCAATTTCCTCGGTGACGCGTAGGGAGGTAGGGGCCATGGGGCGATCTGGGGTAGCTGGTATCGGGCCAGACACAGGCTGGAGGTAGGGCGAGGGTTAGGGATTGGGGTGCATTTGTAGGTCAGAGTGGGTGAGGTTTTGAGGGGCTTGGAACTGGGGTGAGGGGCAGAATCAGGGTGGGGGCCTCGGTCAGCCTCTGTGAGTCCAGGAAAACTCCACTTCAAAAGTAGTGTTAGGGTCTGGGGTTTAGTTGGGATTGAGGCTGGTTTGAGACTTGGGGTCAGAAGCGTGTTCAGTATGCAGGCTGGGGCTGAGGTTAAAATGACTAACAGTAAGAACTAACACTTCTAAGATGTTAGCTTTATGTGGACCAGGCCATGTTCGGAGCACTTTTCACTTTAACTCACTTAATCCTTCTAACCACTCCATGACGTGGATACGATTACTAGCCCCATTCTGTAGATGGGGAAACTGAGACACAGAGGCGTTCACCTGTCCAGACAGTGTGGAGTTAAGATTCTGGACTCTGGAGCCTCCTGCCTGGGTTTGCCACTCACCAGCCGAGTCCCGGGATTAATCATTTAATTCTTCAGTACCTTGGTGCTCGGTACTTTGCACCTTTGTACTTGCTTCACATAAGGTTTTGGTGAAGAGAAATTGAGTTAGAACATGAGAAGTGCTGGGGCGCCTGGGTGGCACAGTGGTTAAGCATCTGCCTTCGGCTCAGGGCGTGATCCCGGCGTTATGGGATCGAGCCCCACATCAGGCTCCTCCGCTATGAGCCTGCTTCTTCCTCTCCCACTCCCCCTGCTTGTGTTCCCTCTCTCGCTGGCTGTCTCTATCTCTGTCGAATAAATAAATAAAATCTTAAAAAAAAAAAAAGAACGTGAGAAGTGCTGCGAACAGAGCTTGACGGCCACGGCAAGTGCTCTGTAAGTGTAAGCTGTGGGGTGGGATGGGACAGGCTAAGGTTCCTGCATCCTTAGGGCAGGAGGGCCATGTCTGGGGGTCTGAGGAACCCTAGAGACCCTGGATTTGGGTTTCTAGGGTGGAGGGAATTGGGGGCTGGGGAAGAGGGCTGGCAGTCCGGTGGGGAGGGGCGCACCCTGGATCTGGGTGAGCCACATGGGCTGCCCGTGGTGCTCTGAGGCGATGGTCAGCGTGTTGAGGAAGACGAGCAGCAGCACGGCCCAGTAACAGGCGGTGGACTTCACAGCCCGCCGGCAGCGCGCCCGAAGGCCCCGGTTGGCTCGGCGGAGGCGGCGGCTGGGGGGAAAGGCGAGCCCACTGGCTGAAATCACCTACCTAAGCCAGGCCTGGGGGGCTCGGATGGGGTAGCCTGGTGGTCATGGGGGACTTGGAGGTGGGGCTCACGCAAAGTCATGGGGCCCAAGAGTCCTGTAATTTTCCCAACTCACCAGACCCTGGTTTTCATGATCTTGTTTCTGGAAAAGAGGAGGATGGAAGGTGGGTGTCATAAGGGACTAAGAGGCAGTCAGTGGCTGGGGTTGGAGGGGCTGGGGTCAAGGTTAGAGGGTGAAGTCAGGACTGGCATCAGGGTCTGGACTGGGTTCTGGGCCAGCCAGGGGGTGAAGGGCTGGGGGCCCTCACAGGCAGCGTGTACAACTGGCCAGAGCCCCCTCCTCCTCTTCCTCATCGCCTGGGGTCTCTGTCATTGAACCAGTGTCACTGGCTGGGAGGCTGGCTGTGGGCATAGGGTGGGAAGAGAGGTCAGTACACGAAGACCCCAGGGTTCCACCCTTGGCTTTCTCCTCTGGCCATCCCACCCCCTCCCCCATCTGGATGGACCCCCACCATGGCTGCTGGTGGAGTGGGTGGAGCGGGTGGAGTGGCTGAACCAGCGAAGACGTCCTCTTCTCCTAGTGGTCAGCTCTGCCAGCTGTGGCCCTGCGGGACAGGAAGGACAGTTGGGGAGCATGGCCTGAGGCTGGGTTAGGGCCGTGGGGGGGGGCTCTTATTTGGAGTCTTGGTTCTGGGTACGGTCTGGGAAGGGCATTCGGGTCTGGGTCTGGTTCCAAGTACTAGGCTGGAACTGGGGGCTGGGTCTAGAGTGGTTGCCGGTTGGGGCGGGGTCTCAGGAGGGCAGCCCCCATCTGACGCATGTGTGGAGCAGGGAATGGGCCAGACTGGGGCTGCCTACGGTGGCCGGCCCGGCCCTCTTCAGCCATAGAACCAAAGTTGCCATCAGCTGAGGGGTCCTCGATGTCCAGCTCCTCTGCCTGCGTGATCCAGTCCAGGTAGCCCCGCAGGTCCTCCTCCAACTGCTGCTTCTCCCGCAGCTTCTGGAAATCCCCTCGTGCTTTGGCCTTCTCCCTCTCTTTGGAGAACTCCCTGAGGGAGGGAGATGGAGAGCTAGGTGGGGGAACCACCCTGGCTCCCTTGCCTTCACCAGTCCAGCCCCACGGGCCTCCTTGCTGTTCTTTGAATATGTCGAGCACCTTCTAGCTTCGCCCTGGCCCTTCCCTTTGCTTGGAACACCCTTTCCTCAGATATCCACACGGCCCATTCCCTCATCTCTTCCACATTTCTACTCAGATGACACCTTCTCAAGGAGATCTGCCCTGATTGTCCCTATTTCTAATGGCAAGACTTGCCCATTTCTATCTTTATCCTTCCTTTCTTTCCGGAGCACATAGTCCATATAAAACACTACATATGTGGGGCGCCTGGCTGGCTCGGGTGGTGGAGCATGTGACTCTTCATCTCAGGGTTGTGGGTTCAAGCCCCACATTGGGCTTGGGGCCTACTTGAAATAAGACAAAATTTCCACAACCCCCTACATATATGGGGGGGGGGTAGGGTGGGTGTGTGTATACACAATCTGTTGTGTATGTTGCTATTATCTGTCTCTCCCCACCAGAATGTAATATCCAGGAAGACAAGGAATTTTTGTCTTTTATTCCATTCCTAGAATGGTGCCTTGCACACAGGAGATGCGCAATGTTGACTGACCGAATGAAGGGGTATTTCAGGTGGGTTCTGAAAGGATGCCTAGGAGTTTGCTAGGAACAAAACAAATGGGACAGGGGCTGAGGGGCAGTATGGGGGGAGGTGTCTAGGCTCCTCACCCACTCAGGACACCAAGCACAAGGTTGAGGACGAAGAAGGACCCAAAGATGACGAGACTCACGAAATATAACCAGGGCAGCTCGTACCCCATGGCATCCTGCATCTGGGGAGAGAGAGGACATGCATCTCTCAGGATAGGCAGACGCTCTCGCCTGAGCTGAGGGAGGAGGAAAAGCAGGTGCAGTCTCGCACTGTGTGCCCTTC
Organism: Ursus maritimus; assembly: GCF_017311325.1. Taxonomy (NCBI): domain Eukaryota; kingdom Metazoa; phylum Chordata; class Mammalia; order Carnivora; family Ursidae; genus Ursus; species Ursus maritimus. Next base: position 82,495,374 of record NW_024423319.1, on the reverse strand, counting down.
CTGCACCTCACCCAGTAGAGGACGTCTGTCCAGCCTTCCATGGTGACGCACTGAAAGACCGTCAGCATGGCGAAGAAGAAGTTGTCGAAGTTGGTGATGCCTCCGTTGGGCCCTGCCCAGCGCCCGCGGCATTCGGTCTGGTTCAGGGTGCACGCACGCCCCGATCCCGAAGACGCGCAGGGCGATGGGTCCTCCTCCGCTTCCACGTCTGTGGGAAGACTGGAGCTTTGGGTTCTGAAGCATGCGGATCCATGGTCCCTGCTACCCTGGAGTCCCGCCCACCTGAGAAGTTCAACTCAGGGTTCGAGATTTTTCTAAATCAAGGGCAACTGTAAGCTCCTAACTCTGCTAGATCAGGATTCTGAACCACCGCGAAGTTGTGAGTCCCAACTACAGGTATCTGGGGAGGAGAACTGTAGAACTTGCCGTGGAATCTTGTCAATAACAGTGGACCATAAGCCTGGGGGAGGAGTCTTGTGACTTGGGAAGGGTGTCTTGAAAAGAGGGCGGTGGCGACGCTTGGTGGGGTTCTGGATAGAGGGCCTAAGTACTTGGGGCCAGTTCTGGAGGATGGAGTCAAGGGCCAGGCAGGGTCTTGGCCTGTGGGCGGGGTCTTGTGATGGGGCGGAGCTATTAGCAAGGGGCGGCCGTACTCCGGGGCTGGGGGCGGGGTCTTGAATAAAGGGGTTGGGCTTGTTATCCTGGGGGTCGAGTCCTGCGGATTTGAGTGGGTTTTTCTGAGAACTGGGTGGGGCCTAGGAACCAGTGGACGGGGGTGTTCTGTGCCGCGACGGGTGGAATGGCTGACCAGATCCCAGGAAGTAGCATGTCTTGTGCATGCGTCCAAGGAACAGCTCGAGTCCGATGATGGCGTAGATGATGATGACGAAGAGCACGAGCAACGCGATGTGCAGCAGCGGCACCAGCGCCTTCAGGATGGAATTGAGCACTATGTGCAGGCCTGTGGGGGCAGAGGGGCGAGGTCGGCCTAACCCCCTCCGCCGTGCCTCCCCCACCTCCAACCTCTGGGGCGTGCCACTCACTTGGGACCCCAGACACCAGCCTCAGTGGCCGCAGCACCCGGAACGCCCTCAACGCCTTCACATCGAAGCCCCCCGGCTTCCCACCGGTGTGCGGGATGTCCCCCGGCCGACCAGGGCCCTGCTCCAGTAGCACGCTGAATAGCCTGTTGGGGTAACACGGGATGAGGAGGCCGAGGGCGGGCTTGGGACCTCCCTCCACCCCTCCCTTCTCAGAAAAGCACAGGTCGCCGTAACTGGAAATGCAAATAAGTTTAAAATATGTTAATAGTCCTGATTCTGGCTGCCAAATGGGGGCAGTCGGAAGCAGACATTTCCCTGAGCCCCGAATTCAGCGGGCCTGGGGTAGGAAGTTGAACTAAGGTGGGGGTGTCCCCTGCAGACGCGCACCCGACCACAACGATGACGAAGTCGAGTAGGTTCCAGCCATTGCGGATGTAGGCGCTGGGATGGAGCACCAGCCCATAGGCCACGATCTTGAGCACAGTCTCCACAGTGAAAATCACCAGGAACACATACTCCACTTGCTCCTGAGGGCGGAGCCAGGGGCGGGGCGGGAGAGTGGGGCGTTATTTGGGGGTGGGACTTGAGGGCGGCCAGGGAAAGCGAAGCGTAGTCGAGGATCCTAGGTAAGGCAGGATACGAGAGGGTCATCTGGGTCAGCGAGGAGCGGGGATAGGGGGCTTGAAGGGTTGTGGTGTGGTTCTACTGGGGCTGCATCTGGCTTGGGGCGAGAGGGGCGAGCCTCACCAGGTTGTGGTTGGCAGTGTTGGAGTCATCCTCTGGGAAGGGGATGTAAACCCCCAGGGCTACACAGTTGGCAAAGATGGTCAGCAGGATGAGGATGTCGAAGGGCCTCAGGTGGACAGTCAAGGACCCAAGCAGATAGGTCTCAGAATCCCCACATTCCGTTGGGGCCCTCCCCATCCAGTGCTGACGCTTGACCCAAGGCAACCAGCCCTGACATTCCCAGCCCCTGCCTTGACCAAGGCTTTGACTTTGAATCCCCTAGAAACCTTAGCTGTCCCCAACTCATGCTTTGATTTAGTCCTTGACTCTTGACACTCCTTCTCCTCCCAGTGACCTTCACCTTTCTCAATTCACCCTCTAATCCAGTTCTTGACTCTTGATCCCTAGTGACCTCAGCCTTCCTCCATTCCAGCCCTGACCCAATCCTTGACTCTTGGTACCCTGGTGACCCTCACACCTGAGCCCTGCCCCTGGCCTTCCAGGATGCTTCCACTCCACAATGCTGATGCAGGACCGCCGCAGGGGGTTGGCCAGGGTGAGGCAGAAGAGCGCCCGGGGTGACCGCTGAGCACTGGCCACTGCCACCGTCTTGTGCTTACTGTGCTGAGTCCTTCTCTTAGGGGTCTCCAGGCCCGCTGCCCCGTTGGTTTCTTCGCCCCCCGATGCTGGAGGCCCAGGGCACAGTCCCCATTCAGGACCAGGGCCTGCCCCATTGGCTGGGCTAGGCTCTGGGGTTGTGTCTGTGTGGAGAAACCAAGTCAGGGAGGGAGGGGGTATTGGGGCAATCATGGTTGCCTCCTTCCTGATCCTATTCCTGTGTCTGGGGGAAGGAGAGAAGACCATGTAAAATTAGGGAGATTTGGGGGGGTGTCTGAGTTAAGAATTGGGGGGTAAGAGTTGGTGTTGTAATTGATTGGGGGTAGAGAGAGTTTGAGAGAAGGGAGGGCGAGATTATATTTCCAAGTAAAGTAGCCTTTGCTGTTAGACTTGGTAGGGAGTTTAAATTAACATGGGGTAGGATTAAGTTTATGGCTGGAGGCAAATTTAGGGTTAAATTCAAGTGGTGGATTTTGGATGGTTTCCATACAGGTAGGAGTGGAGTGTGTGAGTTGGGATTAGAATTAGGATCAAGGTTGGGGTTAAAGTTAAGTTTGGATGGGTTTTGAATTTGGCATTGGGGTTTTCAGCTAAAGCCATTCCCAGTTCCTGTGGCCTTGTTTTAGCCTCTGAGGGGCAGTAGGCTGGCTTGGTTAGGGTCCCCAGCATTGGAATAAACAAGCTGTCTGAATTTAAATCCTGACTCGACCACTTGACAGCTGTGTGCAGCCTTGGGAAAATTAGGCAGCCTCCCTGTGCTCCAATTTCCTTATCTGTGTAATGGAATGCTGAGTACCTACATTATAGAGTTGTCTTGACGATTAAGTGAGTTCTTGACATAGAATTATCCAGAGTTATTCAGAATTCAGAATAATGTCTGGCACAGAGTATTATTCCCATTTTGCGGGCAAAGAAATTGATGCAAAACGGGAGGTGATTTGATGAAGTGGCTGATTTGGGATTCAAACATATGCAATCTCTGAGTCCAAGCCTTCATGACTTACTACCACCATCAAAGGTGTTCATTCTGTCTGTCTCTCTCTTTCTATTTAGTCTTTAAAAATTGATCTATGCTCGTTTTGGAGAGTCAGAGACCTACTCTCTAACAGTATTGGTATCTAGATGTTGGGGTTGAGGTTAGGTGAATTTAGAGCTCATACTAAGGGGTGTATCTACGTTGGGGTTTCGACTCTAACGGGGGTTTGCCCTCTGGTTGGTAAGGTTTGTGTTAGGATTAAGCTTGGGGCTGGCTTTGGAATTGGACCTTGGGTGGGCGCTAGGATGGATGTTGGGGCCAGGATTAGGGTTGGGATTCAGTTGGGAACTAAAGCTATGGGTGGGGCTGGGAGGTCATGGGGCAGGGTCTGAGTCAGGCTGAACGTCAGGGTTCAGGTGGCATAAGGCTATGTTTGGTGCTGACTGGGATGGAAACAAGGTGATGTGGTTCTGGTCCCCTGGTGGCTCTCCAGGGGTGGGGTCCTGTTGGGTAGTAGATGGGTCAGAGGGGCAGAGGGTAGAGCAGAGCCTAGGCTTGCTCCAAGGGTCTGCAGGGGTGGAAGGCTGCTCTCACCTTTCCCACCTTCGGAAGCCGACATCCTCCTTTCGAGGTTGAAGAGCCATCTGCACACAGCCCCCCTCTCTTCCCCCAGCTTTAGAGAGATTAAGGTCACAGGGCGGGGCCATAGCAGGGATGGATGGGAGGGTGATTAGGGGCAAAGATGGGACATTTATGGGTTAGAGAGCCTGGCAACAGAAAAGGCACTGATTTTTAAAAAAATATTTTTATAAAATATATACCAGCACCAGTCAGAAATTAAAATAAGAAAAATGATATCATTTCCCAATAGTATTTGAACTTTGAAGTACATAAAAATAGACCTAACATAATATACTTATGTATAAGATCTCCATGGAAAAAAAAATTTCAAATACTGTCAAGTGATTAAAGGGGACCTAAGGAGAGGGAGAGCTATATTAAATTTACTAATAGAAATAGTCAATGTTGTGAAAATGTCAATTCTTCCCAAAGTGATTTAGAGATTCAATGCAGTCCCAAACGAAATCTCAAAAGATTTTTCCATGGAATTTGACAAACTGATTCTAAAATGCGTATCGATATACAAAGGATCTAGAAGAGCCAAAATCTTTTGAAAAAAAACAAGATGGGAGGACATTCCAGATCAGATACCAAGGTGTGTTAGAAAGCTACAGTAGTTAAGAACAGAACAGAGTTCAGAAACTGAGCCCCATATATATGTACACATGATTTATTTATGACAAACATGCCACTACTGAGCAGTGGAGATAGGGTGGTCTTTTTAATGAATGGTGGTTACATGAATGCTTACTGTGTAATTATTCTTTGGAGTGTACACATATGTATAACATTAAAAGAAAGCATTTATGGAATGCATGAATACTAGTGACTACATTTACATAGCGCTTTCCTGCTGTATTATGTGTCAGGTACACAGTAGCAATGCTTTACATGCATTAATTGTTTTAATCCTAGGAAGCAGGTATATTCATAGTTCTATTTTACAGATGAGGAAACTAAGACACAGGGAAGTTATGTAACCTGCCCACGGTTGCACCTTTAGCTAGTTGAGCTAACGACTTGAGCTAAAAAGCTGAGACGCAATCGTAGCCGCTTTATGCTGAAGCTCCTGCCCTTAACTTGTACACTTGTACAATATGGAAGATGAATGCCGCCTTAAATGAATGAGTCAGGAAGCCGCTCTCCGTCCGGTCCCTTTTCTACCACTGCGCGAGCGCTCACGCGCATACACAGGCGCGCGCGCGCACACACACACACACACACACAC
>NW_024423319.1:82477488-82490152 GCF_017311325.1 Ursus maritimus | reverse complement strand
CACACACACACACACACACACACGCACGCACGCACGCACGCACGCACGCACGCACACACACTCGCGCACGCGCTCAAAATACACTTCTTCGCCCCCTTGGAAGAACCCACCGGACTGCAAGCGGAAGAACTACAACTCCCAGCAGCCATTGCACGCTCAAGCCCGCAGACGCACCTTCGCACCAGGACGCCAGACATCCGGCATGCGCCACACTCGCTCTTCGAACTACACATCCCGGCTCTCCCCGCGCACCCTGTGACACTCCTTGGACCGCGAGTGCGGAGCGGGGTTTCAACTGCGCCTTTCTTGCTCGGACCCGGCCCTGGACCCGGCTCCAGACTCGAACACCTCTCCACCATGGAAGAGGCGGACCGAATCCTTATCCATTCCCTGCGCCAGGCCGGCACGTAAGGACACAGCCCCCGCCCACCCCGGAATGCCCACATCCGGGACTCCAAAACTCTGGACCCAGTCACCCGGGAACCTTAAAACCCCAGACCCTGACATCTGGGGCTCCCACTTCCAGGACCCTAAGACACCCCCTCCTTACACGGATAGACATACACACGCATGCACGCACTCTGACATCGGGGAGCTCCCAAACCCTTTGCCCCCAACACTTGGTAAACCCCAAATTCCAGGACCCAGACCTCTCCAGAGCTTAAAACCTTGGATCCTCAACACCCGGGATCCTGAAATATGTGGTTCTTGACATCAGTACCCTGGGACCCTGGTATTTGGAAAATCTAAGCCACCTGTATGTTGAGAACCGGGGATTTTAAACACCCAGGACCCTGGCACTCAAAAACCCTGGAACTGGATACTTGGGAACCTTCAAACCCTGTTTCCCCAAACCTGGGCTTTTAAAATCCCTGGACCTTAAAGTCTGGCAACCTCAACACTTAGTGACCCCAACGCACAAGAACTTCTGCATTCAAGGACCCTAAAAACCGAGGATGCCAACATCTAGGGAGCCTGATTTCTGGATTGCTTGAAACTAGAAGGTCTTGATATCCGGGGATCTTGACATCTAGGGACCTTGACATTTGGAACTCCTGCAAAGCTGAGCCTCGAAATACCTAGTCTCAAAACCCTAGCAACTCAATATTTAGGGGCTCCTGACGTGCAGGGAACATGATACCTGGGGCTCCAGAAACACAGAGAGCATGTCACCTGGGTCCCTTGCCCTTCCTAGACCCCAAAACTTTGAGACTTTTAAGCATGTGGCAATTTGAGATTTTTTTTAAAATTCAGATCCCTTCCATCCACCATTAGGACCTAAGGACTACCCCAGTTCTTAGTTTTCCAAATGGAAATTATAGTCACCAACACCCAGGACCTGTCTGAACTGTGGCCATCCTCCTCCCACTCCCACCCCAATAGTAAGGCTTCCAGAAGACAGCAGGGCCCAGCCTGATCCCTGTTGCCTGGCTGCTTTGAGCCTCCCCTCTTCTTTTTCAGGGCAGTTCCTCCAGATGTGCAGACCCTGCGAGCCTTCACCACTGAGTTGGTCGTAGAAGCAGTGGTCCGCTGCCTGCGTGTGATCAACCCTGCCGTGGGCTCTGGCCTCAGCCCCCTGCTGCCTCTGGCCATGTCCGCCCGGTTCCGCCTGGCCATGAGCCTGGCTCAGGCCTGCATGGTGAGTGCCCTCCTCCCAATACACACAGCCTCTTCCTTCCTCCTTCACAAAGTCACCTCCTCTTGTGGCTTAGCATTTGTTAGCAGTTAAGGCTCTAGGGTCCAACCGCCTGTAGCTCAGACCCTCACTACACCCCTTGCTAACTGTGTGACCCTAACCCTTCTGGGCCTCAGTTTCCTTATTTGTGAAACTGAGATGATAAAAGTAGAGTTGTTAGGAGCATTATATGAGTTGATCCAGTTTGTGCCTGGGCTGCCCCTGGCTCCCACATTTTATTTTATTTTATTTTTAAATTTTTTAAAGATTTTATTTATTTATTTGACAGAGAGAGACAGCCAGAGAGAGAGGGAACCCAGCAGGGGGAGTGTGGCTCCCACATTTTACGCTTAGCACCACTAAGGTGGTCCTAGAATTTTTCCCCCTATGGTATCCATTTAGGAGTTCCAGAAAAAGGCTTGGCTTGGGTCGCATGCTCTCTCCTAAATTAATCACTGTGTACTCTGATTGGCCGAGCGTGGATCACATGGTAATCCCTCTAGGACACTGTGATTGGCTGCTCCTTCAGGATTGCTTGGCAGTTGGGGGTCGGAGGGTTATCCAAAGGAAGGTATGCTGGTTAAGTAAAACCGTGTCTGTGCTGTGGGGGTCTGCCCTCCACCCTGTGGCAGCCACACACATCCTGCCTCTCCTGCGAATGATTCCCGAACTGTCCCTCTCATAGGTTAAGTGCCTTGTGATGAAGCACTTACACGTCTCTCCAGTACAGAGCTGTATCCAGTTACTATGTCCAGGGGCTCTGAGTAATGTCATTTCTCCTGGTTTGCTCGCTCTGCCGCGTTGGGTCCGTCTCTCAACCTCTTTGGGCCCATTTCCTCGTATTTAAAACGGGTGTACGAGTTGTACCTGCCACCTAGGGTTGCTATGAGGAGTAAAAATAACTTAATATAGAAAAAGCTAGCTGTAATGAGCTCTGTGTAAACGGTATTACTATTCGTAGAGAGGTCTGATCTGGCTGCTTGCATTCCTGCCCCCTCTGGCTGCGTAATGAATGAGAACTTGGCCAACAAACCCAGGATATGGTGGTAGAGGGAGAGTCGAGTAAATACAATGAAAATTTCCACTTAGCCCCTAGGGACAGGGTGGTCAGGTTTCATGAATCCGGACCTTGCTTGTGCAGTTCCTGTCTCTTACCAGTAGGCCGCGGGGCTCTGCTCAGCCCTTAGCTCTCAGGTTCGCCTGGCTCTCAGGGCTTTTCAGATTCTTCTCCTGCTGTCCGCCTCTTCACATGCCCCACGCCTGGCACCCCTTTCTGCCACTCAGCCACCTCCATGTTTTGGTGTCTGTCACTTCACACACCTGACTCCTGGAATGAGTTTCTGTATCAGTCATAACTTTGATTGCAGGTGTCGGAAAAAACCCAGAGTAAAGTCGCTCGAAAGCCAGTGGTTTTCACACTCTTGTGACGGTGACCCTCTGACATCAATCCGCCTTCTGTTGTGACCTAATACACACACAGGCAGATAATAAGGATGTTTTCCGAGTGCCTCCCCTGGGCCGGGCACTGTGGTGACGTGGCGTGAGCTTACTTCATTCTCGTGACCACTTTCTCAAGTAGGTACTGTTGGTATCCATTTTTTTTTTCCAGAGGAGGAAAGTACTAAGCACAGAGAAGTTTAGTGATTTGCCCACTAGGTCACACAGTGGGTTGGAGGCAAAGCTTGGATGTCTGCTTTCAGAGTCCATGCAGCTCCAGGCCAAGGGCAACTCTGACAGAGAATCAGGCTGTCTTTCTGGGCCCGTTTCTCAGGCCCCATGCACAACCCTGATGGGGCCTGTGAGCTTTTAAAGCAGGCACATAGGGAAAGTCCTCTCAGCCCCATTTTGCAGCTAGGAAACTGAGCGTCCGGATGGTTCAATAATCAGTCCAAGGCCTTAGCCAGCAAGAGGCACAGGCTGGATCTCAGTCCCAATCTTTCTGCACCAAAGCCTGTATGTCCCTTTTTAAGGAAAATGATTGTTTCGAGTAGGTCATTTTATTAGTCAGGGTCCAGTCTGCAGGCTGAAACCCCAGCCGTAATTTGAACAGGAACATTTTAATATAAAGAATTTTTAATTAGGTAAACGGTGGTTAACCACTGAAAGGGTAAGAGAGTCTGCAGGGTGCAATGGAAGGAGCGTGATACCTGCTGAGTCTCGCGCTCCAGACCGTTCACCCCGTTCCCCTGCCTGTCTGTTAGAAGGGGATGACTTTGACTGGTTTCTGTGTGTCTTTCTAGGTTTTTTTTTAAATGCAGCTATAAGTCAATATGAATATATTTATTTCCCCCTTTATCTTTTTTCCTTTCTTTTTTCTTTCTTAGTAGATTTTGATTGCCCAGTTTCTGGTTGTAACACATGCCAAAATTCCCCTCCACCTAACTTAATAACCGTCTAGGATATATACAAGCCATGAAGCAAGCCAAGAACGTATGTTTTTGAAATATCCTAGGGACGCCTGGGTGGCTCAGTCAGTGAAGCCTCTGCCTTTGGCTCAGTTCATGATCCCAGGGTCCTGGAATCGAGTCCTGCATCAGGCTCCTTGCTCAACAGGGAGCCCGCTTCTCCCTTCCCTCTCCCTGCAGCTTCCCCTCTTTGTGCCCTCTCTCTCTCTCTCTGACAAATAAATAAATAAAATCTTAAAAAAAAAGAAATAGTCTAAAAACCCTTGTATCAAAAATGGCTCCCCTTAGAGCATTTTACTGAATGCGACCGGACATCGTATCCTTCCTCTTTGCGGCCTTTTGTATTCTGCCCCGTGTCCTGGTTGTTCTGCCCCAGAGAGCACATCTGCATACCCTGCAGAGTCTGGAAGGGAAAAAGCAAAACCAAAAGTCTGCTTCCTGGTTTGGAGCCAGGGAGAAAGGCCCCCTTCTCACTATCAGAAGGGTCGGCTCAAGGTCATCTGTGAACAACACGAAGTTTGTTTTCAGAGCCGTTCTCTTTCCAGGTCTTTGCCCCTTTATATTTCTTCTTTAGCAACTTTTTTTTTTTTTCATGACTGTGGCTGTTCTGTCGAGAAAAGGCTCTCTAAGGAGCCACTGCTCTGTCATAAATTAATAAAGTATGTCACGCAGAGGAAGAGGAAGTGAGGGCAATGAACCCGTAGCCTTTTGAGGAGAATTCGGCCATCGCAGCACTTTGGTTGGTAATTTTGATGTACGGGAAATCTGTAAAACGAGGGGCAGTGAAGACTAGCTAACGCATTCCTACGTTTGGTTTAAGCCATCGAGGCATGGAAAACAGAGAGGGCTTGACTGAGTAGCCACCACTGTTGTCATCATTGTCATCTGTTTTTTTTACCGGGGCTGGAGGAGGAGACGCTGTACCCGAGAAGTGGTGGAAGAAAGCAGTGTCTGATAGTATCATAAGAATTAAAAGGGAGGGGTGCCCTGGTGGCTCAGTTGTTAAGCATCTGCCTTCGGCTCAGGTCATGATCCCGGGGTCCTGGGATCGAGCCCCTTGTTGGGCTCCCTGCTCAGTGGAGAGCCTGCTTCTCCCTCTGCCTCTGCCGCTCCCCCTGCTTGTGCTCTCTGTCTCTTAGTCTGTCAAATAAATAAATAAAATCTTTAAAAACAAGAATTAAAAGGGAGATAATCAAAGTCTTCCTCATATAGAGGAGGAAGACTCATTTCTCCCTTTCTTACTTTTTGATCCCCGCCAACAGCTGCCTTAAATGTATTAAATGCTTGGACACTGAGGCCGTTTTCAGTATTTTGCGGATAACACCGTAATGAGTCATCTTGCGCGTCTGTTGTCTTGAATTGTTAGAGCCATGGCTTCGGGGTCGGCTCCTCAAAGTACGATTGCTAGGTGGAAGGTGGAAGGGGAAAAGCAGATGTTGTTTTGTCGGACTTTGCCCCATTGCCCTCACTGGGCTTTGTTTCATTTCTGCCCTCCCACCAGCAGCGTGGGAGAAAGCGCCTGTTTCTCCCCAGCCCGGCCCACTGATTGGTGCCCCTTCAGTGGGTGAGGAACGGGACCTCAGTCTCGTTTTTCTCCCCACCTTTGTACTTGGGCAAACATTTGTTAGCATTTTGCTCCATTCTTTTCCGTGTGTATAGATACATAGACACACACACACACACACACTTTTGCTGAACTGTTTGGAAGTGGCAGACAACCTGATACTCCACACGTACAATTTTCAGCACGCCTCTCGTAAGTAGAAGGACATTGGCCAGCACGACCACAATATCGTGATCACACCCATGAAATTGAATGTTGATAGTATATGTTAACAATCGATAGTACATATTAGAATAATAGTATTTCATATCTAGTGCCTGCCGGAATTTCCCCAGTTGTCCCAAAAATATCCTCTATCGCTACTTTTTTTTTTTAACTGTAATGTCTAATCAAGGATCATACATTTTATTTCACTGTGACTTCTCTAATCTTGCATAGCCAACAGTCCTCCTTGGTTTTTGTTTCTTTGTTTCTTTTGTGACGACACATGTTTTCGAAGAGTCCAGGCTGGCTCTTGCCTGGAATGGCCTACACTTTGAGTGGGTCAGAGTGTTTTCTGATGATCAGATTCAGGTTTTGGGCAGGGATGCTGCCCGAGCGATGGTATCTCCCTCCCAGCGCGCACCTGGAGAACGGATCGTCAGCTTGTCCCACATCGGTGACGTGTGTACGAGAGCTCTCCGTGTGCTTTCAATTTGCAGCAAGGTTGGACATATTTGTGTAGGTTGAAGGGCCGTTTCCATTTCTTTTTCTGTGAACTGCCTCTTCCTATCTTTTGCCTACTTTTCTCTTGCAGTGCTGGTCTTTTGTGCTTGTTTGATTTTAGACACTCTTTATATACTAGGTAGATTTACTCTTTGCCTGTGATATGAATTCCAAATATTATTTTTTTTCTAGCTTGTCATCTCTCTTTTGACTTTGGTAATCATACTGCTTAAAATTTTTGTTTCTTTTCAGGGATTCAGAAATACTCATCTTCTCCTATATGGCCTCTGGATTTGGGGTCATAGTTAGAAATGCCAGAGCTTTAGGGGCGCCTGGGTGGCTCAGTCGTTAAGCATCTGCCTTTGGCTCAGGGCATGATCTCAGGGTCCTGGGATCGAGTCCCGCATCGGGCTCCCTGCTTGGCGGGAAGCCTGCTTCTCCCTCTCCCACTCCCCCTGCTTGTGTTCCCTCTCTCGCTGTCTCTCTCTGTCAAATAAATAAAATCTTAAAAAATAAACACAAAGAAATGCTAGAGCTTTAATCTTATTCCTTGCTCTCTGTAGCACTGACTATAATCACTCTGTGGTTTCCGCCCCCCCCCCGCCCGAGGCCTGGAGGCCTTGGGGGAGCCAAGGTGAAGTTCAGAGGGTGGTGGTTGGCGAGAGAGTAGGAGCATTTGTGGTCTTGGCTCAGGGCTCCCAGGATAGCAGGATTCTGCCTGCCTGACTGATAGAGGCCACCTCCCTGACCTCCAGGACCTGGGCTATCCCTTGGAGCTTGGCTATCAGAACTTCCTCTACCCCAGTGAGCCTGATCTCCGGGACCTGCTTCTCTTCTTGGCGGAGCGTCTGCCCTCTGATGCCTCTGAGGATGCGGATCAGCCTGCAGGTATGGTCTGCCCAGGGCACGGTGGGGGTGAAGGAGAGCGTGGCATTCCTGGGTGTTGCAGGGGCAGAGAGGTGGAGGGGGTAAAAAGGTTGACTGGGGGTGGGGTGGGGGGTGTATCTTTGGGAGAGCTGGGTGGGAGGGGAGGATTGGGGCTGGGGGAGAGGAGGCAGGGCAGGGGGAAGGGAGTCTGAGCTTGGGCTGCCCCAGGGGGTTAGTTGGTGCTGGGAGGGGCCTCTCTGCCTCACCTCCTCCTCGCTCCCCCTCCCGCTCCCCACTCCAGCCACACCAGCCTCCTTGGTGCTTCTCAGACACTCCAGGTGTGCTCCAGCCTCAGGGCCTTTGTATTTGCCAGATTATTCTTCCCCTAGATATCTTCCTGGTTCACCCTCTTACCTTTTTGAGGTTCTGTTCACATGTTACCTCAGGGAGGCCTTCCTCAGGCTGCCTTGTTTAAAATTACATGCCCTTGGGGCGCCTGGGTGGCACAGTGGTTAAGCGTCTGCCTTTGGCTCAGGGCGTGATCCCAGCGTTCTGGGATCGAGCCCCACATCAGGCTCCTCCGCTATGAGCCTGCTTCTTCCTCTCCCACTCCCCCTGCTTGTGTTCTCTCTCTCACTGGCTGTCTCTATCTCTGTCAAATAAATAAATAAAATCTTAAAAAAAAAAGAAAGTAAAATATTTGTTAAAAAAAAATAAAATTACATGCCCCTTGTCTCAGTAGTTTTTACCCTCCTCTCAGATCGTCACATGAGTTTTCTGTCGTACTTTTGACCTGAGTCATGTTCTCCTCTACCAGCCTGCCGGCTCCGTAAGGGCAGGGATACTTCTCAGTTTGTTCACTGAAGTGTCCCAAGAGTCTAGAACAGTGACTGGTATGCAGTAGGTACTCAGTAAGTGTTGAATGGCCAAGGGTGAGAATGATAGCTAGATAGATATGCATCTCTGGGAGGGGGTCAGGGAGCCGTGGCTGCTTTCCCAGGATTTGCATTTTTGGTTATGGCCTTGTCACCTGATGGCAGCTCCTTCCCCACCCCCCACAGGTGACTCAGCTATCCTTCTCCGGGCCATCGGGAGCCAAATCCGGGAGCAGCTGGCCCTGCCCTGGGTCCCACCCCTCCTTCGCACTCCCAAGCTGCAGCACCTCCAGGTGGGACCCCCCAACTCACATCGATGTTGCTCGTCCCCACCTTGGCCCCATCTGGGCGCTCAGGTGTTTGGCTCCCCTCCCACCAGTGGCCCCCACCGCAGTTCATCATGGAGGCTCTGATTCTGCTCTCCCACCAGGGCTCCGCCGCGCAGAAGCCTTTCCACACCACCAGGCTGGTCATGCCTGAGTTGAGTTCCAGAGGAGGTAAGCGTGAGGCTCTGGGGAGGGGTTAGGGAGAAAGGTAGAGGTGGGCCTGACCCCACGGCCAGGCGGGAGGGCCAGCTGACTCTGTTCCGCCTCCAGAGCCCCGGGAGTTCCAGGCGAGTCCTCTGCTGCTACCAGCCCCCACCCAGGTGCCCCAGCCTGCCGGGAGGGTGGCCTCACTCCTTGAACGCCATGCCATCCAGCTCTGCCAGCACACGGGCCGGGACCGCCCTGGGGATGAGGACTGGGTCCACCGGGCGCCCCGCCATCCCACCCAGGTACTGCCCAAAGCTCACCCTGCTGCCAAGGCCCTTGCTCACAGCTGCTTCCTGCTGCTCCCGTCTCAGCGTCCCTTGGTCCTCTGCCCCTCCTTTGCCCGTCACCTCCCCTCTGCATGCACCTACCTGGCTCTTTCCCTGAGAGAATCCTGGAGTCACAAAGACTGTGGACCTCAGACAAGTCCCTCCCCCGCCAGCCTCGGTTTCCAGTTCTGAGACTTGGGGGTGATAGTGCCCTCCCCTCAGGCTAGCGCTCCCCGGGCAACGGGCCGGTTCTTCGCAACCAGAGCGGTCAGGATTTGCCTACTTCCTCCCTGTTTCTATTACCTTCTTCCCACCCCTGAGTCCGAGTCTCTCATTCCTTCTCTGTCTCTGCCACTGTCCCCAGTGCTCTATTTTTCCATCCCTGGGTCTCTGCACTGTCTCTTCTGGTCACTGTCTTTCTTGTTCTGTGGTGTTGCGGGCCCTCCTTCTTGCTCCTCTGTCTCCTCATTTCGAGACTGTGTTTCTCCTCTTCCCTTCCGCTCACCTCTGTCATTCTCTCTGTCTGCCCCTGCCTCCCCCACTGCCATTTGTTCCATCCTGACTCTGTCTTTTTTAAACTTATAGAAATTTTCAAACACAGAAATAGAATGTTCTAATGAATCCTATGTGCCCGTCATCCACCTTCAACTATGAGCCTTTCTCCCATCTTTCCTCATCTGTTCTCCCCCAGTTGTTTTTTCAGTATTATTTTAAAGCAAATCCCAGTATGCAGGCCAGTTCGACTCTAAATACTGACGTGTACATCTCTTAACTCATAAGGGTATTTCCTTTTTAAGGTAATCCCTGCGTCATTTACACACCTACTAACATTAACACCTTAATACCGTCCGTCACTGAGTTCATAATCAGATTTCCCCGGTTGTCTCGAAACTGCCTCTGTTCGTTCTCCCTCTCTCTCTCTGCTTCCACTACCTCTTTGCCCAGCACCTCTGACTCTCTGGCTCTGCTCTGTCCCCACGTAGCCTTTCCGTGTCACCCTCTGACTCGGGGGCTGCTGATCTGCTGCCTCTCTCCCTTCCCTCAGCCACCTCTGGTGTGGGGAGTGAGTGGGTGGAGAGAAGCATGGCTGTGAGGAGGGGACCCCGTCCTTGGGGAGCTCCCAGACTGGCGGGGCAGGACAGGGGCCTGGGCCCCCTCGGTGGGAGAGGCGACCGGGTGGTAGCACTTTGTCTGGCCGCTCCCAGGAGGAGGCAGGGCCTCAGGTGCCCCGCAGGCCGCGACACCCTCCCGTCCGCCCTGCCTCCTGCTTCCAGGAGGACACACGGGCCCAGCGGCAGCGGCTGCAGAGGCACCTGGCTGAGCATCTCCGCCAGACCTGGGGCCGACCGGGGGCTCCGCCGCAAGCCCGAGACCTGGGAGAGCTGCTGCAGGCCTGGGGTGCAGGGGCCCGGAGCGGTACTCCCAAGGGCTCCCGCTTCACACACTCGGAGAAGTTCACCTTCCATCTGGTGAGTGGGTCTGAGCGGACCCGGGTCCACTGACGGGGCCGAGGCAGGCTTGCGGGGTCGCTCTCTGTACAGACGACATGCTTATGCACCCAGGTTCCCGTGTCCCCACTGGGCGTGCCCTCTTTGTGCTGGGGGTCCCCTGGCTCCTCAAGGGCTTCGGTGGAGAAAGGGGGGAGGGGTGGGAACCATGTCAGGGTGTAGGGTTGCCTTTGTGCAAACTGCAGCTTCCCCTGGACAGTTTCCTCTGCACATATCTTCTCTCTTTGACCTCGGGGGGCCCTCAGCCTTCTCGTGTCAGGGTCAGGGAGGTTTCCTTATGAGCGGACACTCCAGCCTGAGGTCTCAGAGAGTGCCTGGGTCCTCATAAACCCAGCCTGACAGCTGTCAGCAGTTGAGTGGGCAGGAGTCTGGTGCTGGAAGGGCGCTTGGAGCGGGGGCTGAGGCTTGGCTGGGAAGGGCAGGACCTTCTCCAACGGCCAAGAATACCCCTTTCACTCCCCCAGGAGCCCGAGGTCCAGGCAGCCCAAGTGTGTGATGTGCCGGCCACCTCCCAGCGGCCTGAACAGGTAACAGGTAAGTGGAGCAGTGGTGGGGGTTCTGGGCCCTTGCCCGCCTGGGGGGCCTGACACCCCCGCCCCAACTGGCCTGTGCCTCCCAGGACACGAGGGCAGCTCAAGAGCAGGAGCTGGAGTCTCTTCGGGAACAGCTGGAGGGAGTGAACCGCAACATTGAAGAGGTTGAAGCCAACATGAAGACCCTAGGAATCAACCTTGTGCAGGTGGGAGGTGGGGATGGGAGTGGAGGAGGGGCTGCCTGCCTGGGGTTGGGTCACAGTGGGGCCTAGAGGGCCTAGAGGGCCTTGAAGGGGCTGAGAGGACTTTGTGGAGGTCTGCCAATGTCAGAAGGGTTCAGAGGCGGCCTTGGGGACCTGTGGGCTCTCGAGGGTTCAGGAGAACCAGTGGGGATGAGAGGAGGAGGTAGGGTCGGGGGAGGTCGGACCTGTGGGGGTTAGGGGCACCCGTGGGCTTCGGTCAGGACACTTGGGTGTCTGAGATTCAGGAGGGGTGTGAGCATCTGTATGGCCAGGGGCTTGTCAGGGCTTCCGGGGGGGCCACTGTGGAGGTAGAGGGATCAGAGGGGCCTGTGGGTGTCTGTCACTGCTTATAGGTTCCTGTCCCTATCAGGAGGGGTCAAGGGGCTGCTAGAGGGTAGGAGGGGTGCATTGTCATCTGTGGGGGCTCGGGCTGGGCTAGGGCTTGCCAGGCTCAGTGGGGGCTAGAGGGCTGTGGGGTGCGGCTGAGCTCCTCCACTGACGGGAGTGGGGGTCACGGGGTGCCAGGTGGAGACCGAGCGTCGGCAGAGCGAGCTCAGCACGGTGGAGCGTGAGCAGGCCCTGCGCCTGAAGAGCCGGGCGGTGGAGCTGCTGCCTGACGGGGCTGCCAACCTCGCCAAGCTGCAGGTAGGCCTGGCAGTGGGGCTGGGCGGGAGGGCTGGAGCTGGAAGGGTCCAGCCTGTGTGACACGTATCCTCTGCCACCATCTCCAGCTCGTGGTAGAGAGCAGTGCCCAGCGGGTCATCCACTTGGCGGGGCAGTGGGAAAAGCACCGGGTCCCTCTGCTGGCTGAGTACCGCCACCTTCGAAAGCTCCAGGATTGCAGAGAGGTAGGTCGTGATGGCCTGGGCTGTGGGTGGGGCGGGTCGGGTCCCTCCCTAGGGGGCCATGCTTGTGCTGTGCTCACTGTCCTTCTCCCCATGGGGTCCTGGCAGCTGGAATCTTCTCGACGGCTGGCAGAGATCCAGGAGCTGCACCAGAGCGTTCGAGCGGCTGCCGAAGAGGCCCGCAGGAAGGAGGAGGTCTACAAGCAGCTGGTAAGGCCCTGGGCAGGGGCCCTGGGTGGCTCCGAGTGGGTGGGGGCTGGGTCCCAGGGCAGTGTCTGCTGTGTTCCTGCCTAGGTGTCAGAGCTGGAGACCCTGCCTAGAGACGTGTCCCGGCTGGCCTATACCCAGCGCATCCTGGAGATTGTGGGCAACATCCGGAAGCAGAAGGAGGAGATCACTAAGGTACATCACTGCAGCTGTGGAGGGTGGGGGCAGGCGGGCAGACAGGCTCAAGGGGCGGATGTGTGCAGCACGGCCACACGGGGACCTCACGCCCTCTGAAAGGCAGAGCTGTGTAGCCACGCCCCAGCACAGAACACTCCTACCCAGTGCGCTCCAGCCACACCTGATGCAGTGGCACAGGCCCGGTCTGGGTGAGCGTGCGCTGTGCACATAAATATTCTCAGCCGGCCGGCCGGCCTGGCCA
>NW_024423319.1:82474126-82477478 GCF_017311325.1 Ursus maritimus | reverse complement strand
ACACGGGCCCAGCGGCAGCGGCTGCAGAGGCACCTGGCTGAGCATCTCCGCCAGACCTGGGGCCGACCGGGGGCTCCGCCGCAAGCCCGAGACCTGGGAGAGCTGCTGCAGGCCTGGGGTGCAGGGGCCCGGAGCGGTACTCCCAAGGGCTCCCGCTTCACACACTCGGAGAAGTTCACCTTCCATCTGGTGAGTGGGTCTGAGCGGACCCGGGTCCACTGACGGGGCCGAGGCAGGCTTGCGGGGTCGCTCTCTGTACAGACGACATGCTTATGCACCCAGGTTCCCGTGTCCCCACTGGGCGTGCCCTCTTTGTGCTGGGGGTCCCCTGGCTCCTCAAGGGCTTCGGTGGAGAAAGGGGGGAGGGGTGGGAACCATGTCAGGGTGTAGGGTTGCCTTTGTGCAAACTGCAGCTTCCCCTGGACAGTTTCCTCTGCACATATCTTCTCTCTTTGACCTCGGGGGGCCCTCAGCCTTCTCGTGTCAGGGTCAGGGAGGTTTCCTTATGAGCGGACACTCCAGCCTGAGGTCTCAGAGAGTGCCTGGGTCCTCATAAACCCAGCCTGACAGCTGTCAGCAGTTGAGTGGGCAGGAGTCTGGTGCTGGAAGGGCGCTTGGAGCGGGGGCTGAGGCTTGGCTGGGAAGGGCAGGACCTTCTCCAACGGCCAAGAATACCCCTTTCACTCCCCCAGGAGCCCGAGGTCCAGGCAGCCCAAGTGTGTGATGTGCCGGCCACCTCCCAGCGGCCTGAACAGGTAAGTGGAGCAGTGGTGGGGGTTCTGGGCCCTTGCCCGCCTGGGGGGCCTGACACCCCCGCCCCAACTGGCCTGTGCCTCCCAGGACACGAGGGCAGCTCAAGAGCAGGAGCTGGAGTCTCTTCGGGAACAGCTGGAGGGAGTGAACCGCAACATTGAAGAGGTTGAAGCCAACATGAAGACCCTAGGAATCAACCTTGTGCAGGTGGGAGGTGGGGATGGGAGTGGAGGAGGGGCTGCCTGCCTGGGGTTGGGTCACAGTGGGGCCTAGAGGGCCTAGAGGGCCTTGAAGGGGCTGAGAGGACTTTGTGGAGGTCTGCCAATGTCAGAAGGGTTCAGAGGCGGCCTTGGGGACCTGTGGGCTCTCGAGGGTTCAGGAGAACCAGTGGGGATGAGAGGAGGAGGTAGGGTCGGGGGAGGTCGGACCTGTGGGGGTTAGGGGCACCCGTGGGCTTCGGTCAGGACACTTGGGTGTCTGAGATTCAGGAGGGGTGTGAGCATCTGTATGGCCAGGGGCTTGTCAGGGCTTCCGGGGGGGCCACTGTGGAGGTAGAGGGATCAGAGGGGCCTGTGGGTGTCTGTCACTGCTTATAGGTTCCTGTCCCTATCAGGAGGGGTCAAGGGGCTGCTAGAGGGTAGGAGGGGTGCATTGTCATCTGTGGGGGCTCGGGCTGGGCTAGGGCTTGCCAGGCTCAGTGGGGGCTAGAGGGCTGTGGGGTGCGGCTGAGCTCCTCCACTGACGGGAGTGGGGGTCACGGGGTGCCAGGTGGAGACCGAGCGTCGGCAGAGCGAGCTCAGCACGGTGGAGCGTGAGCAGGCCCTGCGCCTGAAGAGCCGGGCGGTGGAGCTGCTGCCTGACGGGGCTGCCAACCTCGCAAGCTGCAGGTAGGCCTGGCAGTGGGCTGGGCGGGAGGGCTGGAGCTGGAAGGGTCCAGCCTGTGTGACACGATCCTCTGCCACCATCTCCAGCTCGTGGTAGAGAGCAGGCCCAGCGGGTCATCCACTTGGCGGGGCAGGGAAAAGCACCGGTCCCTCTGCTGGCTGAGTACCGCCACCTTCGAAAGCTCCAGGATTGCAGAGAGGTAGGTCGTGATGGCCTGGGCTGTGGGTGGGGCGGGTCGGGTCCCTCCCTAGGGGGCCATGCTTGTGCTGTGCTCACTGTCCTTCTCCCCATGGGGTCCTGGCAGCTGGAATCTTCTCGACGGCTGGCAGAGATCCAGGAGCTGCACCAGAGCGTTCGAGCGGCTGCCGAAGAGGCCCGCAGGAAGGAGGAGGTCTACAAGCAGCTGGTAAGGCCCTGGGCAGGGGCCCTGGGTGGCTCCGAGTGGGTGGGGGCTGGGTCCCAGGGCAGTGTCTGCTGTGTTCCTGCCTAGGTGTCAGAGCTGGAGACCCTGCCTAGAGACGTGTCCCGGCTGGCCTATACCCAGCGCATCCTGGAGATTGTGGGCAACATCCGGAAGCAGAAGGAGGAGATCACTAAGGTACATCACTGCAGCTGTGGAGGGTGGGGGCAGGCGGGCAGACAGGCTCAAGGGGCGGATGTGTGCAGCACGGCCACACGGGGACCTCACGCCCTCTGAAAGGCAGAGCTGTGTAGCCACGCCCCAGCACAGAACACTCCTACCCAGTGCGCTCCAGCCACACCTGATGCAGTGGCACAGGCCCGGTCTGGGTGAGCGTGCGCTGTGCACATAAATATTCTCAGCCGGCCGGCCGGCCTGGCCAGACATGGGCTCATGGCTGCCCTGTTCTCTGCCAGATCTTGTCGGACACAAAGGAGCTTCAGAAGGAAATCAACTCCCTGTCCGGGAAGCTGGACCGGACGTTTGCCGTGACCGATGAGCTCGTGTTTAAGGTGCGGGCCTGGCTAGGCCGGCAGGGGCCTGGGGTGGGGCTGGGCTCCTGCCTGCCTATCTGCTTACACGTCCGCTTGAGCCTGGGCCCGGTGCGAGCCGTGTGGGTGCACTGAGGCTTGGGCCCGGCTCTGTGCCACGGAGGAGGAAGTCAGGGGAGTGGGAGAAGGCGGACTCGTGGGGGTCCTGGAGGTGGAATGTGGTGGGGGTGCGGGGGAAGCCCACTGGTCCCTTCTGTCTGGTCAGGATGCCAAGAAGGATGATGCTGTTCGGAAGGCATACAAGTATTTAGCTGCCTTGCATGAGGTGAGTGGAGAGACATGCCGGGGGCCGGCCGGGGTGGCACGTGGTGGGGTTGTAAGCCTTCTGCTCCTGCTGTCCCCAGAACTGCAGCCAGCTCATCCAGACCATTGAGGATACAGGCACAATCATGCGGGAAGTTCGAGACCTTGAGGAGCAGGTGAGGCCCCGGGAGTATGAGGGGAAACCAAGGCAGGCCAGTGGACAGCACCTTGGTTTACACCCAGAGAGGCTGTGGGAGCAGAACCAGCCTATGGCTGGACCCTCAGCCTTGTCCCGTAGTAGCTGTGTGTGTGACCTGGCACTGGCTAGCGGCCTCCTCTGAGCCCCAGCTTCCACCCCAAAGGTCCTCGCACCTGCCTCCCTGGGCCATCAGTAGAGGCCTTAGCCAGAACACATGGTGGCTCATGCTGTCACGTTAGCAAATAATGCTGTAGGCGAACA
>NW_024423319.1:82469434-82474116 GCF_017311325.1 Ursus maritimus | reverse complement strand
AATCAACCTTGTGCAGGTGGGAGGTGGGGATGGGAGTGGAGGAGGGGCTGCCTGCCTGGGGTTGGGTCACAGTGGGGCCTAGAGGGCCTAGAGGGCCTTGAAGGGGCTGAGAGGACTTTGTGGAGGTCTGCCAATGTCAGAAGGGTTCAGAGGCGGCCTTGGGGACCTGTGGGCTCTCGAGGGTTCAGGAGAACCAGTGGGGATGAGAGGAGGAGGTAGGGTCGGGGGAGGTCGGACCTGTGGGGGTTAGGGGCACCCGTGGGCTTCGGTCAGGACACTTGGGTGTCTGAGATTCAGGAGGGGTGTGAGCATCTGTATGGCCAGGGGCTTGTCAGGGCTTCCGGGGGGGCCACTGTGGAGGTAGAGGGATCAGAGGGGCCTGTGGGTGTCTGTCACTGCTTATAGGTTCCTGTCCCTATCAGGAGGGGTCAAGGGGCTGCTAGAGGGTAGGAGGGGTGCATTGTCATCTGTGGGGGCTCGGGCTGGGCTAGGGCTTGCCAGGCTCAGTGGGGGCTAGAGGGCTGTGGGGTGCGGCTGAGCTCCTCCACTGACGGGAGTGGGGGTCACGGGGTGCCAGGTGGAGACCGAGCGTCGGCAGAGCGAGCTCAGCACGGTGGAGCGTGAGCAGGCCCTGCGCCTGAAGAGCCGGGCGGTGGAGCTGCTGCCTGACGGGGCTGCCAACCTCGCCAAGCTGCAGGTAGGCCTGGCAGTGGGGCTGGGCGGGAGGGCTGGAGCTGGAAGGGTCCAGCCTGTGTGACACGTATCCTCTGCCACCATCTCCAGCTCGTGGTAGAGAGCAGTGCCCAGCGGGTCATCCACTTGGCGGGGCAGTGGGAAAAGCACCGGGTCCCTCTGCTGGCTGAGTACCGCCACCTTCGAAAGCTCCAGGATTGCAGAGAGGTAGGTCGTGATGGCCTGGGCTGTGGGTGGGGCGGGTCGGGTCCCTCCCTAGGGGGCCATGCTTGTGCTGTGCTCACTGTCCTTCTCCCCATGGGGTCCTGGCAGCTGGAATCTTCTCGACGGCTGGCAGAGATCCAGGAGCTGCACCAGAGCGTTCGAGCGGCTGCCGAAGAGGCCCGCAGGAAGGAGGAGGTCTACAAGCAGCTGGTAAGGCCCTGGGCAGGGGCCCTGGGTGGCTCCGAGTGGGTGGGGGCTGGGTCCCAGGGCAGTGTCTGCTGTGTTCCTGCCTAGGTGTCAGAGCTGGAGACCCTGCCTAGAGACGTGTCCCGGCTGGCCTATACCCAGCGCATCCTGGAGATTGTGGGCAACATCCGGAAGCAGAAGGAGGAGATCACTAAGGTACATCACTGCAGCTGTGGAGGGTGGGGGCAGGCGGGCAGACAGGCTCAAGGGGCGGATGTGTGCAGCACGGCCACACGGGGACCTCACGCCCTCTGAAAGGCAGAGCTGTGTAGCCACGCCCCAGCACAGAACACTCCTACCCAGTGCGCTCCAGCCACACCTGATGCAGTGGCACAGGCCCGGTCTGGGTGAGCGTGCGCTGTGCACATAAATATTCTCAGCCGGCCGGCCGGCCTGGCCAGACATGGGCTCATGGCTGCCCTGTTCTCTGCCAGATCTTGTCGGACACAAAGGAGCTTCAGAAGGAAATCAACTCCCTGTCCGGGAAGCTGGACCGGACGTTTGCCGTGACCGATGAGCTCGTGTTTATGCGCGGGCCAGGACGGGCAGGGGCCTGGGGTGGGCCGGGCTCCTGCCTGCCTATCTGCTTACACGCCGCTTGAGCCTGGGCCCGGTGCGAGCCGTGTGGGTGCACTGAGGCTTGGGCCCGGCTCTGTGCCACGGAGGAGGAAGGAAGTCAGGAGGGGGAGAAGGCGGACTCGTGGGGGTCCTGGAGGTGGAATGTGGTGGGGGTGCGGGGGAAGCCCACTGGTCCCTTCTGTCTGGTCAGGATGCCAAGAAGGATGATGCTGTTCGGAAGGCATACAAGTATTTAGCTGCCTTGCATGAGGTGAGTGGAGAGACATGCCGGGGGCCGGCCGGGGTGGCACGTGGTGGGGTTGTAAGCCTTCTGCTCCTGCTGTCCCCAGAACTGCAGCCAGCTCATCCAGACCATTGAGGATACAGGCACAATCATGCGGGAAGTTCGAGACCTTGAGGAGCAGGTGAGGCCCCGGGAGTATGAGGGGAAACCAAGGCAGGCCAGTGGACAGCACCTTGGTTTACACCCAGAGAGGCTGTGGGAGCAGAACCAGCCTATGGCTGGACCCTCAGCCTTGTCCCGTAGTAGCTGTGTGTGTGACCTGGCACTGGCTAGCGGCCTCCTCTGAGCCCCAGCTTCCACCCCAAAGGTCCTCGCACCTGCCTCCCTGGGCCATCAGTAGAGGCCTTAGCCAGAACACATGGTGGCTCATGCTGTCACGTTAGCAAATAATGCTGTAGGCGAACAGATAACACATGCAAAGGCCCTGTGGTAGGGCACAGCACGCTGTTATGGGAGGAGCACGGGAGGGGCCTCGAGCAGCCTTGCTGGAGCCGCAGCCAGGGCGGCAAGCAGGAGCTGGACTGAAGGCGTGTGGTTTGCATTGCCCTAGATCGAGACGGAGATGGGGAAGAAGACCCTCAGTAACCTGGAGAAGATCCGCGAGGACTACCGAGCCCTCCGCCAGGAGAACGCTGGCCTCCTGGGCCGGGTCCGGGAGGCCTGAGGAGTGCCCAGCACCGCTCTGCTCCTGGCCTCGGGCAGGGGGTTGGGATGTTGGGGGCGATGGCCAAGCACGTGCCCTAGCCCTTCCCTCTGCTGGCCGCACGGCTCCTCCTGCTACAGCCTTGACCCCAGACACCCACCCACCGGACCCCAACCCTGATCTGGGGTGATCGTCCAGAGCGTGGGAACTCGGCTACAGTTTATTGGAGAGGGCACTGGGTCCCAAATAAACAAGGGGCTGTGTCTGCAGTCTAAGCTGAGGCCTGGATGGGGACACAGGGTTCCGGGCCGGGGAGGTGGGGTGGGTGGCAGGTGAGATGTGGGTCTATTTGGCGGTTCGGTGTGTGTGGCTGTGAAAACCCACGTGGGACTCCGGAGACCCGCTGGGGCTCCAGGTGCGTGCGCAGGAGGTGCACAGGTGTGCTCTCCTGGGCCGCGTGAGCAAGCGTGTGTTTGGGAGCTGCGTGAGAATGTGCACGACTGGTGTGCGTGTGGCTCTTTGGGACCCGAGATCCTGAAGGTACCAAGGCTGCTGCTGTGCGGGGCCCTGGGCACGCCCCGCGGGACCCCGCACGTGTGGGCCCGGAGGGCGGCCGTGGCTGTGTGCTTTGGGGTGCGTGGGTTGACAGGGCTCAGGCGCGATGGTCTGCGTGACTGCAGAGTTGAGGTTGTCCGAGGGTACTGAGCAGGCTCTTTGTGCTGTGTCCAAGGGATGGGATTGTGACTGTGTGTGTGTGTCTTTTCCAGCCCTGAGGTCATCTGTGAGAGCACTGAGGCGGGCTGTGTGTGTGCTTGGTTGCAAAGGCTCAGTCTGGCGGAAGAGCGGGTTGCAGGAAGCAGGGCCAGGGGCCGGGGGCCAGGGCCAGGGCCCCTCTGAGCAGCCTTGGTGCAGAGCATCTGATCTAGTAGGACGGTCGGCTGAGGATCAGGGTCCCTGGCAGGCAAGACTGTGCACACCTCACTGCCTGGTCCCTGTGGGCAAGTCCAGGGCCCGTCACTCCTGCCCCCGGCTACTTCCACCCCCCCCCATTTCGACCCCTGTCCTTCCTTCCTCCTTTCCGTGGTTTTGAGGTTAGGGCCCGGGTGTGGGGTTGGCACTCCTGCTGGGCCTCTGACTCCTCTTCTTGCGGAACTCGAATTCGTCCACGGTCCACACGGCCCCTTTCTCGCTCTCCACCCGCACGAAGCACTTGTGCAGGCTCAGGTTGTGGCGGATGGCGTTCTGTGGAAGGCAGGCCCGCCGGGCCGGGGGCAGGGCGCCGGGGTAGGCAGTCATCCTCCGAGGTCAACAGTACCCACCCCAAACCGGCCTCCCGCCCCTTCCCGACATGCCTACAAGCCCCACGCCCCCCCTCCTGAGCTTGGCCCAGGCCGCTGGGGCATGGGAGACCCTCCCAGCCACTGGTGCCTCCGGAGGGGCTCACCTTCCAGGTGGCGGGGTGGTTTCTGAAGAAGGCGAACATGCGTGTGAACCAGTGGTAGATCTCGTTGAGTGTCCGCTGCTTCTCGGGAGCCTCCAGGATGGCCTGGAGGTTAGGGGATCCGGGGGTCAGGGAGCCCCTTCCCCAAAGTTGGGCTGAGAGTGGCAGTGGCCCACCCTGGGTGTCTGACATGGGTGGAACTGGGGGGGGGAGCAGGGCAAGGGAGGGAGGGAGACGGTGTGGGGTGAGGGTCAGGCCAGGATGGGGTGAGGTGGAGGGTCTGGGCTGAGGCTGCAGTAAGGTCTGGTTCGGGGTAGGGCGGGGACTCGGTTAAAGGTTGGGATGGAGTTGGAGCTGGCCTTCTCCACAGGGGCAAGGTTTCAGGCTTTGGGAAGGTCGAAGGCCAGGAGTAGGGTCAAGTATAGGATGTGGGAGGTGTGAAGGGCCAGGCAGCGTTAAAGGTCATCAGGGAAGGGGTTGGCTAAGGGTCTGGCTGGGGATGGACTGGGGCGAGTGGAGGGCCAAGGGATGGGATGGCATTAGGGTCGGGAATCAGAGGCGGACCTAGTGATACAGCTATTTTCTGTGTTAGG
>NW_024423319.1:82466544-82469424 GCF_017311325.1 Ursus maritimus | reverse complement strand
GCGAACAGATAACACATGCAAAGGCCCTGTGGTAGGGCACAGCACGCTGTTATGGGAGGAGCACGGGAGGGGCCTCGAGCAGCCTTGCTGGAGCCGCAGCCAGGGCGGCAAGCAGGAGCTGGACTGAAGGCGTGTGGTTTGCATTGCCCTAGATCGAGACGGAGATGGGGAAGAAGACCCTCAGTAACCTGGAGAAGATCCGCGAGGACTACCGAGCCCTCCGCCAGGAGAACGCTGGCCTCCTGGGCCGGGTCCGGGAGGCCTGAGGAGTGCCCAGCACCGCTCTGCTCCTGGCCTCGGGCAGGGGGTTGGGATGTTGGGGGCGATGGCCAAGCACGTGCCCTAGCCCTTCCCTCTGCTGGCCGCACGGCTCCTCCTGCTACAGCCTTGACCCCAGACACCCACCCACCGGACCCCAACCCTGATCTGGGGTGATCGTCCAGAGCGTGGGAACTCGGCTACAGTTTATTGGAGAGGGCACTGGGTCCCAAATAAACAAGGGGCTGTGTCTGCAGTCTAAGCTGAGGCCTGGATGGGGACACAGGGTTCCGGGCCGGGGAGGTGGGGTGGGTGGCAGGTGAGATGTGGGTCTATTTGGCGGTTCGGTGTGTGTGGCTGTGAAAACCCACGTGGGACTCCGGAGACCCGCTGGGGCTCCAGGTGCGTGCGCAGGAGGTGCACAGGTGTGCTCTCCTGGGCCGCGTGAGCAAGCGTGTGTTTGGGAGCTGCGTGAGAATGTGCACGACTGGTGTGCGTGTGGCTCTTTGGGACCCGAGATCCTGAAGGTACCAAGGCTGCTGCTGTGCGGGGCCCTGGGCACGCCCCGCGGGACCCCGCAC
This sequence comes from Ursus maritimus, assembly GCF_017311325.1. Classification (NCBI taxonomy): domain Eukaryota; kingdom Metazoa; phylum Chordata; class Mammalia; order Carnivora; family Ursidae; genus Ursus; species Ursus maritimus. Next base: position 82,468,585 of record NW_024423319.1, on the reverse strand, counting down.
GTGTGGGCCCGGAGGGCGGCCGTGGCTGTGTGCTTTGGGGTGCGTGGGTTGACAGGGCTCAGGCGCGATGGTCTGCGTGACTGCAGAGTTGAGGTTGTCCGAGGGTACTGAGCAGGCTCTTTGTGCTGTGTCCAAGGGATGGGATTGTGACTGTGTGTGTGTGTCTTTTCCAGCCCTGAGGTCATCTGTGAGAGCACTGAGGCGGGCTGTGTGTGTGCTTGGTTGCAAAGGCTCAGTCTGGCGGAAGAGCGGGTTGCAGGAAGCAGGGCCAGGGGCCGGGGGCCAGGGCCAGGGCCCCTCTGAGCAGCCTTGGTGCAGAGCATCTGATCTAGTAGGACGGTCGGCTGAGGATCAGGGTCCCTGGCAGGCAAGACTGTGCACACCTCACTGCCTGGTCCCTGTGGCAAGTCCAGGGCCCGTCACTGCCCCGGCTACTTCCACCCCATTTCGACCCCTGTCCTTCCTTCCTCCTTTCCGTGGTTTTGAGGTTAGGGCCGGTGTGGGGTTGGCACTCCTGCTGGGCCTCTGACTCCTCTTCTTGCGGAACTCGAATTCGTCCACGGTCCACACGGCCCTTTCTCGCTCTCCACCCGCACGGCTGCCTTGCAGGCTCAGGTTGTGGCGGATGGCGTTCTGTGGAAGGCAGGCCCCGGGCCGGGGGCAGGGCCCGGGGTAGGCAGTCATCCTCCGAGGTCAACAGTACCCACCCCAAACCGGCCTCCCGCCCCTTCCCGACATGCCTACAAGCCCCACGCCCCCCCTCCTGAGCTTGGCCCAGGCCGCTGGGGCATGGGAGACCCTCCCAGCCACTGGTGCCTCCGGAGGGGCTCACCTTCCAGGTGGCGGGGTGGTTTCTGAAGAAGGCGAACATGCGTGTGAACCAGTGGTAGATCTCGTTGAGTGTCCGCTGCTTCTCGGGAGCCTCCAGGATGGCCTGGAGGTTAGGGGATCCGGGGGTCAGGGAGCCCCTTCCCCAAAGTTGGGCTGAGAGTGGCAGTGGCCCACCCTGGGTGTCTGACATGGGTGGAACTGGGGGGGGGAGCAGGGCAAGGGAGGGAGGGAGACGGTGTGGGGTGAGGGTCAGGCCAGGATGGGGTGAGGTGGAGGGTCTGGGCTGAGGCTGCAGTAAGGTCTGGTTCGGGGTAGGGCGGGGACTCGGTTAAAGGTTGGGATGGAGTTGGAGCTGGCCTTCTCCACAGGGGCAAGGTTTCAGGCTTTGGGAAGGTCGAAGGCCAGGAGTAGGGTCAAGTATAGGATGTGGGAGGTGTGAAGGGCCAGGCAGCGTTAAAGGTCATCAGGGAAGGGGTTGGCTAAGGGTCTGGCTGGGGATGGACTGGGGCGAGTGGAGGGCCAAGGGATGGGATGGCATTAGGGTCGGGAATCAGAGGCGGACCTAGTGATACAGCTATTTTCTGTGTTAGGCATGCGGTGAGATTGAGGGTCAAGAATGAGGTTGGTTGTGGTGGTGAAGGGTCAGGGCTTGTGTTAGGTGTGGAGTGAGGCTAAAGGTCAGGGAATTGGATTTGTTTGGATTTAGCAGCGGGGTTAAGTAACGGGGCAGAAATTATGGCTGCAGTGAGGTTCTGGGTCAGGATGGGGCTAGGGAGGGGAATGCGTGGTGGTGTGTACGGGTTAGTTGTGGGCCTAGGATGAAGGTCTGGGCAGGCTCTGATGAAAGTTCTGGGCAGGTGTTAGGGAGATTCAAATGAAGGGGTTGGGATGGGGTGAGGCCAAGGGTCAGGTAGGTGCCACAAGGAAGGGATTAGAGGCAGGGTCCGGCCGAGGGACGTGTTGGCATATTGGGGTATGTGAGGGCTGGGGAAGAGTTAGGGTGATATCTGTGGTGGGTTTAGGGCAAGGGGCAAAGATCAGGTTCATTTGGGGGCTATTTTACAGGCTTGGGAGGGGGTTAAGTGTGGGGTCGAGGTGGGCATCAGGGAAGGGGTGGGTCGAAGGCCAGAATTTGGCTCGCACTGGCCTGGATCGTGGTTTCGGTTTGGGTTGGGGGGCAGGTCTGGGGTGAAGCCGGCATGGGGGGGAT
>NW_024423319.1:82423675-82466534 GCF_017311325.1 Ursus maritimus | reverse complement strand
TTTCGACCCCTGTCCTTCCTTCCTCCTTTCCGTGGTTTTGAGGTTAGGGCCCGGGTGTGGGGTTGGCACTCCTGCTGGGCCTCTGACTCCTCTTCTTGCGGAACTCGAATTCGTCCACGGTCCACACGGCCCCTTTCTCGCTCTCCACCCGCACGAAGCACTTGTGCAGGCTCAGGTTGTGGCGGATGGCGTTCTGTGGAAGGCAGGCCCGCCGGGCCGGGGGCAGGGCGCCGGGGTAGGCAGTCATCCTCCGAGGTCAACAGTACCCACCCCAAACCGGCCTCCCGCCCCTTCCCGACATGCCTACAAGCCCCACGCCCCCCCTCCTGAGCTTGGCCCAGGCCGCTGGGGCATGGGAGACCCTCCCAGCCACTGGTGCCTCCGGAGGGGCTCACCTTCCAGGTGGCGGGGTGGTTTCTGAAGAAGGCGAACATGCGTGTGAACCAGTGGTAGATCTCGTTGAGTGTCCGCTGCTTCTCGGGAGCCTCCAGGATGGCCTGGAGGTTAGGGGATCCGGGGGTCAGGGAGCCCCTTCCCCAAAGTTGGGCTGAGAGTGGCAGTGGCCCACCCTGGGTGTCTGACATGGGTGGAACTGGGGGGGGGAGCAGGGCAAGGGAGGGAGGGAGACGGTGTGGGGTGAGGGTCAGGCCAGGATGGGGTGAGGTGGAGGGTCTGGGCTGAGGCTGCAGTAAGGTCTGGTTCGGGGTAGGGCGGGGACTCGGTTAAAGGTTGGGATGGAGTTGGAGCTGGCCTTCTCCACAGGGGCAAGGTTTCAGGCTTTGGGAAGGTCGAAGGCCAGGAGTAGGGTCAAGTATAGGATGTGGGAGGTGTGAAGGGCCAGGCAGCGTTAAAGGTCATCAGGGAAGGGGTTGGCTAAGGGTCTGGCTGGGGATGGACTGGGGCGAGTGGAGGGCCAAGGGATGGGATGGCATTAGGGTCGGGAATCAGAGGCGGACCTAGTGATACAGCTATTTTCTGTGTTAGGCATGCGGTGAGATTGAGGGTCAAGAATGAGGTTGGTTGTGGTGGTGAAGGGTCAGGGCTTGTGTTAGGTGTGGAGTGAGGCTAAAGGTCAGGGAATTGGATTTGTTTGGATTTAGCAGCGGGGTTAAGTAACGGGGCAGAAATTATGGCTGCAGTGAGGTTCTGGGTCAGGATGGGGCTAGGGAGGGGAATGCGTGGTGGTGTGTACGGGTTAGTTGTGGGCCTAGGATGAAGGTCTGGGCAGGCTCTGATGAAAGTTCTGGGCAGGTGTTAGGGAGATTCAAATGAAGGGGTTGGGATGGGGTGAGGCCAAGGGTCAGGTAGGTGCCACAAGGAAGGGATTAGAGGCAGGGTCCGGCCGAGGGACGTGTTGGCATATTGGGGTATGTGAGGGCTGGGGAAGAGTTAGGGTGATATCTGTGGTGGGTTTAGGGCAAGGGGCAAAGATCAGGTTCATTTGGGGGCTATTTTACAGGCTTGGGAGGGGGTTAAGTGTGGGGTCGAGGTGGGCATCAGGGAAGGGGTGGGTCGAAGGCCAGAATTTGGCTCGCACTGGCCTGGATCGTGGTTTCGGTTTGGGTTGGGGGGCAGGTCTGGGGTGAAGCCGGCATGGGGGGGATCCTATCGGAGGCCTGGGTTTGTTCATGAAGGAGCCTGTCCTGGGGGCGCTCAGAAGGAGGCTGGGAATGTGGGAGGCAGGTGCCCACCCCCCGTTTCTCTTCCTTCTCGGCCCGCACTGCCTGCTTACCCAGCGGATGAGGGTGGCGTAGGTGAAGGGGGGCCGCATGTTGTGGGACTTGAAGTAGTCCATGTTGTGGAAGAACTCTGGGGGTGGGGGGTGGGGGAGGATCAGGTCCCGTCCTGGAGCTTCTCGCTCCCTCTCCCATCCCCCACGCTACAAGGAGAGGCGACCCAGCTGAAATCCCTCGCTGACAACGCCAGTTTTCACCCTCACAGTTACTGTGCTGAGCACTGGGTACCGATTGTACCATTTACTGTTTGCACCACTCCCACCAAAATGGGCTTTGTCGTCCCCGAAGTTTAAAAGAAGTAACTTTCACACCAAAGGGATGTGAGTGGCCAAGTGGCAGAGAAAGGATGACACTCAAGGGCCCTGATCCCTCTTAAGCCCACAGCCCAGGCCTTGCGGGCAGTCGGGGATCCCTGAGCTTGGGAGAATAACCCCGCTTTTCCTTGAGGGGGAAGGGAGAGTCCCTGGGAGGTGCTTAGCTAGTTCCCTCCCTTCTGATGACCCACCGAGGAAATGGAGTAGCCAAGGCCCAGAACGAGTGAGCCCCAGGCCCCAGGGGAGATGGGGCTGGACAGGAAAAACCACAATGGGGGGTGCGGGGGGGGGCGCTCACAGGCCTTGGAAACGCTGGAAGGCAGCTTTTGCAAGCAGCTGTGTTTTCCCAAAGGCCGGGTGGCAGTGCTGGGGAGGGTTGGTACTGGCTGTCCCCCACCCCGTGCCAGTCGGGGGATGAGGGACTGTGGGGGGGGAGCACCACGTAGGGGCATGGAACCATCCTCACCTGGGAACGTGCTGTTTCCATGGCTGCCCCAGAGATGCCTCCTCACAGCAAACAGGCCGTCGGGGGCTTCTTGGGGGCTGGGCCAGCCTGGGCCAGTGGCGACAGGCGTGCCCGAGGCAACGATGCAGCAGGAGCCCTTGTCGGATGACGCCTGCGGGAGGAGGGAAAGCCTGGTGATTCAGAAGCTTAAACTTTCCACTTCAATTTTAAATAAGTGTTTTGTTTTTTTCTTTTAAAGCAAGGGAGCTCTCTTCTCAATTCCAGTCTGATGTGGAATCGCACAAAGCAGCATTGAACTATAATTTATTAGAGAGAGAGAGAGTGTGTGTGTGTGTGCGCGCGCGCGCGTGTGCGCGCGCGCGTGGAGAGGCGCGATGCTGGGCCCATGAGCTGGGGCTGAATCGGGCTCCTACCCAAATGTGACCCTAGGGGTGATAGTAATACTTATCTCACAGTGGCCTCACGAGGATTCGATTCGAGGATTCGATAAATTAACCCCAGGGAAGTGCTCAGGAACGGTCCCGCCCTTTGTTTACTGCTCTGTGGGGATCATCTTGAGATCTGAGCCCGGGTTTTTATTTTGCACTGGCCCCTGTGTGTTGTGTAGCCAGCGGTACAGGGTCTGTGTCCAGTAAATGTTTGGCCATTTGCTGTTGCTTTGAAAACCCTAGATCATGCTGTTTTGGGATCTTGGGGTCAGAGGGTTTGTAACTGGGAGGGACAGGTTTCCAGGTCTGGGCATGTTTGGAGCTGGGGACAGGGGCCCAGAGTCCCAGGGCCTGGGTGCGAGGATAAGTCCCCTCCACCCCCTCCCGCCGCCTGTGGGCCTGGGGTGGCTTACCGTGGATGGAGCTTTGGTCAGGGCCATCTTCCCAGCCAGGTGGGCCTGCATAGCGCCCAGCTTCTCCTTCTCCAGCACTAGCTGTGAGGACGGGCACAAAGTGAGGCCTCAACTTGGCCTTTCTCTGCCACATCCTTGCTCAGGCTGTGGTCCTCCCTGGGAGGGCCCTACCCCCTCCCTTCCTTTATGCCAGCCCCCATCCTGGGTGAACTTGGCTCCTGGCACAGGGGGGACAAAAGGCTCGCCCACCATCCCCCAACCACCCCTCTCCTATGTCACCTGCTGTTCCAGAGACTGCACCACCTCCCTCTGGAGGAGACACTGTGCCCTGCCCTTCTCGTCTAGGAGATGGTCTGCCTGGCAGTGCCTGGGTAGGAGGAAGATTCCACGTGGGTGACCATGGTGGGCCTGGCCTCCTGGCTCAACACTCCTGAGTGAGGAAGGCCAGACCCTTTGGGAGGTCTCTCCCCAGAGCCTCAGCCTCCCTCCCCTCTCTCTACCTCAGTCTCCCTCTTACTGGTCCTTCACCACACGCTACTTGGCGTCTCCTGGTGCCAGGCCTGAGCTTGCCACTGGAGCCTGGCCAGGGTGCTGGAGATGATGTTGGAAGGCTGGTGAGCTGAGAGGTGGGTGAGGGTAGGAGGGGACAGGTAGAGGGGACAACTTGTGCGAAGCCATGGTCATGAAGAGGACAGGGTGCAGAGTTGCCACTCATAGTTGGGTATCGTTGGAGAAGGGGCGTGTGTGTGTGTGTGTGTGTGAGAGAGAGAGAGAGAGAGAGAGAGAGAGAGAGAGACGGGGCTGAGGGGAGGCAGCAAGAGCCACTGTGAGAATCTGGGACTGTGGGGAACAATAAAATCAGGCTGGCGTGTTGGCAGGAGGGGACAGGTAGCAGGGCAAAGCCGTTAGGAGTGGGGATTCTGGAGCCTGGATGTCTGGATTCAAATCCCCGCTCTGCCACTTAGGAACTGGGGGATCTTGATCAAGACATGTAACTTTTTATGGCCTCAGTTTCTGTATCTGTAAAATGGAGGTAGGTAATACTATACACCTCTATTATGATGCCCCATTACACAGATGAGGAAACCAAGGCCCAGAGAAGCTAAGTAACTTGCCCAAGGTCGCACAGCCAGTGATAGGACCAGGATTTGGACCTACGGTTTTAGCCTTTGCATTTTGCCTCATCACTATCTATTGAGATGAGGCCTGAGCTGAGGCCTGTACCCCAGGCCTTTCCCCACACACTGGGGACCCTCCTGGACTGGAATGGGCCTGGGTCACTCACTTGAGGAAATCCTCCGGCTCCTCGAAGACCTTCTCACATCCGGGCCACTTGCAGACCCCATTTGCCAGCAGCGAGTAGGAGCCCTGGGGCACGGTCGAAAGGGTGCTGGGGGGACAGAGGGTGTAAGGGGAGGGAATGGCAGGGCGAGGGTCCTTCCCAGCCTGGTCTACTGACCTGTCTTTCCTGGGTGTGCCGGGGCTTGGGAAGGTGCAGAGCAGCGCGGGCTCCCTGGACACCCACTCCAGGCTGGCCACGTTGATCCCTGCGGGTGGGGACAGGGTACCTCTGGGGACTGTGGGATGGGCCCTCAAGCTCAGCCCACAGAGACTCTCATTTTGAGCTTCCCACCCTCCTGAGCCTCGCCTCACAGGCCCTGACTCCCGAGGGGCTCGGTTGTCCCTAACATCCAGGGCTTCTGGGGGAGCAGCTCAGAGACTGCCGTCTGCAAGCGCTGACATTTTGACTGCAAAGACCTGCGGTTCTGTGATTTTTGCCATTCTGCATCTTTAAGGTTCTGAGCCTGACATTTTTTGGAGGCTGGAGTTTCCAAGATGATAAGACCCGATGTCTCTGACCTCCTGAGGGCCGCCATTCAGCAGCCTACGCGCTCACATTCAAGCGCTGGGGGGCTCGGGGTGCTGTAGAGCTGTGGGGCGGGGTGTTACCAGGTGGCAGTCCGGGCCGGGCCTTGAGGGAGAAGACGCTGGTGGCAGCAGTGGGTGGCGGCAGGCTGATCATAGCTGGGCTGTCCAGTGGGCGTACCTGCAGCACGGGGGTCCGAGCGTGGGTATCCACCGTGGACAGCTGGGGGCACATGGGGGCTGTGGTTCAGCCTGCTCCCCGCCCAGTTCTCCCACCTCCTCCCACCGCCCTGCCCATTCCGGGTCCGTACCTGGTGCATGAAGTGCGGCCTGTCCTGGAGGAGTGCCTGCAAGTGGGGCGAGGGTCCCAGCCGTGCCCCAGAGGGTGCCACCATGACTAGGGGCACTGTGGGCAGCTGGGGGGGGGGAGAAGGCAGGCGGGTGAGATGCCATCCTGATTCTCACTGTTATACATGTCTCGTTCATATACTCCTCACCACAACCCCACGCGGTAGGTGCTCTGACCATCCCCATTTTACATATGTGGAAACCGAGGCTCAGGGAGAACGAATGACTTTTTCAAGATCAAACAGCTAGTAAGTGGCAGAGCTGGCCTCAACCCTGTCACCTCACCTCTTTGGGCACCAGCCCTCTCCTCTGTCACATGGGGATGGGGACACATGGCCACACCTGTGGGACCATGATAGGATCTCCTCTCCTGAGACCGGGATTGGGAGGTCAGAGAGAGCCTCAAATCTCTGAGACCTGCTAACCGGGGACTTTCTTGGCCCTGCGACATCTGCGTAAGTCACAGACTTGCCTGGGACCCAGAAAACCACTTCCTGTGCCCCAGCTGGGCCCCCCGCCCAGTGCCACAGTAAAGGTCGGCACCTGTAGGCCCAGGTACCCCACCCTGCCTGCCCCATCCTGGGCCCTGGGCCTCACCTGCAGCTGCGATGGTGGCATGGGGTTCAAAGAGGAGGAGGAGGAGGAGGCATGGGCTCCGCCTCGGAGGTCCCGGCTCTGGAAGTTTGCCCCCGGGCCCTTGGCCCCAAGCAGGTCTGAAGCCTTGGGTGCAGCCCTCCAGCTGGGTGAGGCTCCCGGGGATGGGCCAAGTGCCAAGGAAGGGGCCGAGGGCTTGGCTGGCCTGGGATTGGGCATTGGGTCCTTGTTCAAGGGCAGGCTGTGGGGACATAGAGGGAAGGAGTTACACATGTCCCCAGCGGAGGCATGAACAGCTCAACCACCTGAACCATGTGGACACCCCCCATTCCTGGGCAGAGCAGCCATGGGTTGGGGCCTGTCCCCAAGGGCTCCACGGCTGGACCCCAGCTCTGATCATGCGTACGTGTGGCACACACCCACGCATACATCAATGTCAGGAACACAGGTGTGCGTGTGTCTCCGCACACGTCCCATGTGCAGATGTGCCCGGGCCCAGCACTCAGCCTGCCTGTGCGTGCTGGCAGAGCCCTGGTGGTGATGTGTCCTCCACACGGGAGGTGGGGGATTGGGGTAGTTTGTGAAACCTCAGCCAAGGGCAGGTCTCAGCTTCTTTTCCCCAAGCTGCTTGGGGCTTGTCTCCAAGCCTCAGCCCCCTGGTCTTCCCTGTGCTCTGCACAGGCCACACAACCTTCGCTCATCCTGCTGGGACTGGTCTCTGACTCTCCTGGGGGCATTGTTTTATACCAGAGACCTGGCATATACAAGAGCGGAGGGGGGCATGGGCTCAAGATCCCGCTGGCTGAGGTGAGAGGGACAGACTCTAGGAAGGCGAAAGCCGGGGTACTGGCAAGGAGGTTCCTGTGACAGTCCAGGCAAGTGACAATGGTGGCACAGACCAGGGTGGTGGCGGTGGAGATGGTGAGAAGTCAGTGGATTCTGAGTGTGTTTTGAAGGTGGAGTCAGGAGAATTTGCTGGCGGCTTGGATGTGGTGGGGGGTGGCGAGAGGGGGAGGGTCAAGGTGATCTCCGGCCCGGTATTTGCCTGAGCAGGCAGGAAGGACAGAGTGGACATCACCTGAGCTGGGGGGAGCAAGGTTGGGGGTGACGATCCAGGTGTGGCTGGACACGAAGAGTCTGGAGTTAGACACGTGAGTGGAAATACTGAGTGGGCAGCGGAGTATGGGAGTCTGGAGCTCGGGCAGGGGCAGGCTCTGATCATCGCTGGGTGCTTGCCCTGCATGAAGCTGATGTGGCTAGTGCCGGAGAGGAGAGATGGGCTCTCTTGAGCCAGGGCCTGTGGGGGCATCTTGACTCAGCCCCCGCTGGGGTTTACCCCAACTCTGCTTTTCGAGCCTGCGCTCATGCTCTGGGCCTTGCCTGGAATGTCTGCTCTTCCTCCGTACCCCCCATCCGAGCCCTATCCAGAAGGTCCTCCGTAATGTCTCCAGGCTCCTTTGCTGAGCCCCAGAAGCGAACACTGCGACCCGCAGGGCTTCAGTTTTTCAGAATCCCAGTCTAAGAGGAAGCCAGAGCTGGAACTGAAGGGAACACCCAGGTGCAGCGTTCCATAGTCCCATGGCAACTTGAGAGCTCCGTAACTTTCTCCAGAAAGTGTGTGTGTGTGTGTGTGTGTGTGTGTGTGTGTGTGTGTGTGAGACTCTGCACCCCACCCCACCTCACCCCACCCCACAGCACTGGGTTGGGCACACAGCTGCCGATAGCAGCCCAAGCTGGCACAGGGAGGGTTCAGGGGAGCAGTTGCACCTTCCTTTCTTTGCTGTCGGCGCACAGGGATTGTCAGAGCTCTGGTCCGGAGGGAGGTGGGGGTGAGAATCCAGGTATTAAACGCTTAGTCTCTCGGGGAACGTAGAACATTACTGTGTGAGAATCAAGAGCCTGGATCTGTGGAGGCTCAGAACTCAGTGACCATGAAGAGTGAGCAAACAAATGAAGGCCGGAGACCGGGGTGAGGCTTCTAGAAGTCAAGGCATGCCAAAGACTGCCAGCAATCCACCAGTAGCTAGGAGGGAGGCACGGGCAGATTCTCCTTTGTCGCCTCAGAAGCAACCAGCCCTGCCGACACCCTGATCTCGGACTTCTGGCCTCCAGAACCGTGAGACAATAAATTTCTGTTGTTTAAGCCACCCCCCAGCTTGTGGTAATTTGTTACAGAAGCCTGAGTAAACGAATACCGATTTTGCTCAGCGAGTGGATGGTCTCCCCCACTCTGGCCTGGCCCACATGGCTGGCCCGTGGTTACTTCTGAAGCTGCCTGGACACTTGGCTGGGGCTTATAAGAAATCCCTTCCTCAAACACATCTGAAATGTCCAGCCTCAGGGAAGCACAGGTACATTCTCAGAAAGGGGACATAGATATGGTCTGTCTGGTGGTGGGGAACCTGGAGGGCCGGGCTGGGCAGCCAGCTTCCTGCACTGTCTGTCGGGGCGTCCCTTTCTGACTGTTTCTCAGAAGCTGCATGGAGGATGTTTCTGGGACACAGAGTGTGTTTTCATATCGGGGTCTGCATCTGGGCCCTGTTGTCACATCCCCAGATTTTCCGCCATTGACGTCATGGCGGCCGGATGCGCGGGGCTTCATCGGCACCAAGGAGGAAGAGAAGGGGGCAGATACCCCACCCCACGGGTTTCGTTCCGAGAACTGGCTGGCCCATCCTGCAGCCGTCTTGGCCCAGGTGGGGGTGATATGGGTTCTTGCGGATGTGGTGAGTGACGTCCATCTGGCCACCATGACAAGTCCTAGGCCCTGTAGACTTGGGCCGTGGAGAGGCCAAAGGTTTGATTCTTGGGGAGTACCATGCGGATACTACAGCTACTGGGACCATGGGGTCCCAAATGGTACTATGTCAGAACCTCAGAATCATAGAACACCATTTCTTAGGTTCAAAGGATCCAAGAATCTCAAACCCACTCTGTGGGGTCCATGGGTCCAACTTCACAGAATGTGAAGGCTAATGTCAATGGTGTCCAAACTCACTGGAACTGCCTGAAGGACAGGCAGCTCACTACCTCATAGGGCCTCTGGCCTACCGGGCTTAGAATTGTAGCAAGCCTCCTCTTAGCTTCCCTCCTACGTTCTGTGACAGCAGGAGGGCCAGGATCATCCCCTCTACTCCCCTCAGCCTGGGCCTGGGCTCTGCCACTAACTAGCTATAACTCTCCTCGGGCTCATATGTAAAGTGGGACAGTAATAGTACCCCTCATCCAAAGTTAATGCACACGAAATGCTTAACAAAATGTCAGTGATGGTAAACGAACACCTACAGGGCCTCAGTCTCCCTGTTCATTCTGGGACAATGTTCCCATACTCACAGCCATTCCACAAGCGATGGGGAGGGAAAGAAGGGGAGGTAGAGGCCAGCATGCCTTTGGCTAGGGCCTCATGGTGGGGAACAGGAAGAGCCTTGGCCAGTAGAGAGCCCACTGCCAGGCTCTCTGGAGGGGCTCCAGGATAGGAGTTCCCAGGGACCAGTGCCAACTGTGGGGACATGGTTGAGCTCTATCCACAGCCAGACCCACAGACAGACTGACTGACTTATGTCCTTCCAGTATCACTACCCTGTGGCCACAAGGCCTTCTGACCCATGGGACCCTGGTACCCCACCCAGACCACTCTTGTGAGGTTGGGCCCCACACTGGCCTGTGTGGCCACAGAGCCTCCTGCCTGAGTAAGGGTCCAAGTTGTGAGAAGGCAGAAGGGGGGGATGGCAGCAGCCGGGGGTAAGCTCAGGTCCCCCTCCTCCCCTCATGGGTGCTAAGAAGTAAACTGAGGCCCATAGTGGGGGAGACAGACAGAACCAGGGTTCTGCCAAGAGTCTCATGGTCTGAGCTTAGGTCTCAACTTTGCCACTCCATCCCTGTGAGGCCTTGGGAGAGGCCCTCCTGCCCATTTCTAGGCCTCAGTTTGCTCCTGTGTACACTGGGCAGAGAGAGGCATGGAGGAGATGAGGGCCAGGGCCCTTCCACTTTGTGTCTGCGTGACCTGTTACGTGTCTGCAGGACGTCGAGTTGACAACTGCCCCTCCATCCGGGGGACTGGCTGAGAGACAGGGATACATAGAGACAAAGAGACAGAAACAGAGAGAGAGACAGACAGATAGACATAGGGGAACACAAAGACCCAGAGAACAAGAGATACAGAGAGATGGGACAGAGATACATAGAGAGTGAGAGATGCTGAGGGAGAGAGAGAGAGAGAGACAAAGTGACAGAGAAAGGAGGGGAGAGGAACTCAAAGGGGCAGAAAGTCCTAGAAGTATACACAAGGAGAGAGACAGAGAATGAGAGAAGCTAAAAGAATAAGAGAACAGCATAGGGGGATGGAGAGAGGGAGAGGGAGAGATGCCCCAAATAGAGACAGAGACAGAGAGAGAGAGAGAGAGATGGATGTCCCAAATAAGAACAGTTGTTGGTCTCTGGCTGGAGGAACTTAGGCTCCATCGAATAATAAGGAAAAACGAGGGGCAAGATGCTGGGGGGGGGGGGCTGTGGTCAGGGAATGTATCGTACTGCAAATCAACAGTCAGCAAAGTGGTATGGCTCAGACATGAGGAACAGAACAAAACAGAGAGCTCAATCACAGACCAACGTCTAGAGGGAAGCAAGTTCATGATGAATGTGGCATTTCAACCTGGGAGATGGTGGACGATATACTATTTGACAAATGCTTCTGGGAACATTAAGGGAAAAATAAAGTTAGTGAATGAATAATCAGTCCATTTTCCCACCAATTCCTCTCTGCCCTGTTTGAAATGTCACCAATCATCATATACCCTGAAACACATTCCAGATCTCTTAAGGAAATAAACAAGAATATCTAATAGTGCTCTTGGGTTTCTTGTACGCCAGGCCCTATGCTAAGCACTTAACATGGTTAATACATTTAATCCTCACAACAACTCTTTGAGGTAGGTGCTACTATAATCATCACAGTGCACATGAGGAAATGAAGGTACAGACAAGTTAAATGCCTGGCTAAAAAATCACACAGATGGCTTGGGGTGAGGCTGGGTTTGTCCCAGACAGTCTGGCTCCAGTACCCACACTCTTAACCTCCACAGCAAATGGAAAAAATGAAGCCATAAAAGAGACTAGAAGCCAACACAGGTGAACATTTATCTCATTTTCAAGTGGGAAAGGACTTTCTAAGCACAAAACCAGAGACAGTAACCACAGAAGAAAAGAGTAACCCATTTGACTATATAAAAACATCATAGCATCACAAAACTCCATAAACATATAGAAAAAGTGAGTGATGAATTGGGGGAAAATATCTGCTATACATGTATGGCTATTAGAAGGTTAATATCCTTTCTAAATAAAAAGCTGTGACAAATCAATAAGAAAAAAATGATGAATATCCTATTGGGACTAAATATCCTTAGTCTTGACCAGACAACCTAAGAAAAAGTACAAATGATCAATAAATAGTATAAGTAATCAAAGAATGCAAATGTCAACAATGTAATATTTTTTCTTACCCGTTATGCTGAGAAAGGATTTAAAAATGATAATAGCCACCCAGGGTTAACTTGAGTACAAGAAGGGTATAACAGGACAAACTTTCAGAAGAACGATTTGCAGAGAGGGTCCGAAACTTTAAAAATGCACACACCCCTTGTCCCAGCAACTCCATTTTCAGTTATCCAAGGAACTAATCAGGGATGATTATGGGGAGAAAAACTAGAAACAACCCGAATGTCCAGGAATCGGCACTTGGTCGAACCAACATAGTTCATACCAGTGTGAGGACAGTCTTGACAGCCATGAAAGATCATAGGTTGAAACAATTTTTAGTGATCTACAAAAACGTTCCTGTTAATTGAATAAAGCAGGAACAAAACCAATAGAGAGAGTGGTTCTAATTTGGTTAAAAAAAATAACAGCTAATAGTGAACACTTGCTAAGCCTGAAGAGATGAGCTCTCTCAGCCCTGAATAGCCTGCTCGGTTCCTGGACACGGACTTTGGACACACACATACACACACGCTCACACACACATGGTCCCGGGGTAGGACCATACAGCTAAACCCCGACTGACAGTGGCGCAAAGTGCCCCCCAGGAGGTCCTCTCGTGCTGTGCAAGCCCAAGTTCAATTAAGGGTTCAGCCTGACCCAACAGCTCACTATCGTCCTTCGATCGGGGCAAACAGAACTGATGCTCACTCTGGTAAAATGCAGATGCCCTCATCAGTGTTACTCAGTCCACTATGATTAGGCACCAAAGCTGTACAAATCTGTGTGCTGCATGCTGGGTGGGAAGGCGGGCGGGGGAAGGCTAGACAAGAGAGCAGGAGAGACAGTGGGAGAAAGACGGAGGAAAGGAGATAGATGGAACGTCGTGAAGATGGAGGAGACAGAGACAGGCAAGCTGGGCAGAGCCAGAGAAAGGGCAGTGGGGAATCTGAGTGCCCGGGAAACAGAGGGGGCAGGGGACAGAGTGACACGGGAAGAGGGAGACAGGGTAAGCAGACGGAGAGGGACAGCAGCTATCAAGAGACAAGAGACAAGGAAGGAGGGGTGTAGTTGAAATTTCCAGTTACACCTGGCCAGTTTCAAGTTGTTCAAAGCTCTGATATTCGTAAAGACTGGCAGTTGGCCTATTTAAAAAAAAAAATCCTGCCCATTTACATAGCGATCAATTCATTTATCGTTGCCTCTGCCCACGCATTGATTAAGCACTTTCCCAATCAGTCTGCCAGCATTTATTATTACTATTATTATTGTAAAAAAAAATCTTACCTGACTGGAGCCACAGGAGCTGTGTGTGTCTTGATGGTACCGGTGGGCCCCTAACCCCCACCCCAGAGCCTGCCTCACTGCCATCGCCTCCACTAGACCCACATCTGATGGGGGAGAGCAGGGACACTCACCTTGGTGAAGTGGACCGACAGAAAAGGATCAGCCTGGCTGGTGGGAAACTGTCACATATCAAAAACAACTTTGCTTTTATACCGAGAAGAAAAACCACGGTGTGGAAGCCACAGACCTCTCTCTCTCTCTTCTAATAATCCAAATTTTTTTTTCGATGAGTGTGTGTGCTGATAATCACGGGGTGGGGGGGGTTCTCATAGTTTTTTCTCTCTCTTGCGCGCTCTCTCTCTCTCTCTCTCGCTCTGTTTCTCCTCTTCTTGATTATGAGACTTAAACGGAAATTTTGAAATTTTGGGTTTTTTCTTTGCCCTTTACGAGTCATCTGAAAATATGATTTCTTCCCCTCGCCACAGAGGTGAGAGGTATCAATGAGATAACAGCGCTCATGAGAAACCACAGTTTTTTACACAAAAGTATGTAGGGTTAGAGGAAAAAAAAAAAAAAAACAAGGGAAAAAAACTCAAATAAATCACGGAGGTGTCCCAAGCAGGCAAAGCTACCTCTCTGTGAACATGATGGGACGGAAAACATCAGGGAAAGAAACTAAATAGGGCTGGGTTTCCAGAGGCTTTGCCCAGCTCCATGCCTCAGTTTCCCCTTAGATAGAATTGATATGGACAACACTGCTCTTACTGCCCAGGGATGGGGAGCTCTGCAGCCCATCTCCCCACAGACGGGGCATGGAAGTTATTTCACAGAAGAAAATGCAGGCAGTCCCTCTCTATCTGCCACAATTCACAGAATCTAACAGTCTGAGAATCACTGGCTCCCAGAATCCACTTAGCATCACTGAGGAGAAGGAGAAAAGTCTCGTCTCATCACATTGTAGGGCCTGAGAGCTCGAACCTGGAGGGTACCCTACTGGGAAGGTCCTGATGAGGCCCCCGGTGTTAGTGCATCCGTCCTCATGAAGCCCAGAGATCCCTTGGGTCCCCAACCCTCTCCTAGTCAGGGACACCATGACCTGATGCTTCTGAGACCCTCAGCCTCTGCAATTTTCTACTTTGAAAAATCCCAGTTTCCAAGGTTTTTGGAGGCCAGATATCCGCCATCATCCCCATAGCTGACATTTATCTCCAATTTTCCACGTGCCAGACACCATGCTGGACGAGTCTCCCAAATGATCACATTCAATCCTCACCACAGCCCTTCGCGGTCCATCTTGTCATCATGGCCGTTATAAAGATGGGGAAAACAGAGGCGCGAAGTAGTCGAGCGACTTGCCCAAGACGACAGAGCTGGCAAGTGGGCACTCTGCCTTCTTTGGTGCCGGGCGGACTTAAAAACCCCTAGGTTTCCTTGGGCCCAACAGTCTTGGGTCTTAAATTCTAGGATGCAGTGACAGGGAAGTTCTGAGATTTGGAGATTCCTCTGGGGGTTTGAAGCTTGTGAGGTTTTATGGTTGTCCAAGAATTGGCGGCTGCATTTCCTTACTTGAGCAGTACCCCCCTTTAACCAGTGGTCAACAGGGGAGACCAGGCCCCAGGGGCTCTTCCTGATAGGTCACGGCTGCGGCTCCCAGCCCCCGGCTCCTCAGCACCTTGCATGGCCCAGGGTTCTGTCATGCAACGTCTACTCCAAGCCCTCTGCAAGACTGGCTTCAGGACTGGGGAAGAGAAATCGGAAACCACTTTTTATTCACATGGTACAAACCTAGTGGCCAAGACCCACCTCTTCGCCCCTTCACCCCCCTCCCCAACTTCCCAAGCCCTGAAAAAAAAGGAGAGCCTCTTTCCTTAACTCTGACTCACCTTTCTGGAAAAGCCCAGAGGGGGCCTGATGGTCTGGCTTTGTGAAGATAAGAAAAAAAAAAAAAAAGGCGAATAGAAAAAAAAAAAAGACCTAAAAAAAATCAGCCAACAACAATTAAAAAAAAAAAACAAAACCCAACCCTCCCTACCATTAGTTCAAAACAAAACTTTCACTGGTTGAGGTTTCTGAGTTGGTGGGACACGTCTGAGACCCAAAGATGGCCTGTGTACACTGGGCAGCCAGAGGAGGCACTAAAGTGGGATGAGGTCCTCAGGCTGGAGGCTTGCAGGGGCTTAACAGGTGCGACATGTGGTTGGGAGCAAGAGGGTATGAGGCGCTTGTTCGTCAGGAAGGAGTTTTGGGGAGCTGCCTTTAGGGATGTTCCCAAGGCTAATGACCCCTTGCTCTGCATGGACTTGGGTCTGAACATTCCCTATACTTCCTCTACAACTATAAACTAGGCCTCTAGAGGCTGAGGCCTCATTCTTTGCCACAGGACCTGTCCCATCTTGAGAGAGGGGGGTGGTTTTCTTTTATTGGGTTGGAGGTGTGGGCTGCACCTTCCTTATACCCTCCCGAGACCATTTCTCACTCACTGTCATTCGCTCCAGGAGAGGAGTAGCCAGAGAAGTAGGGGGATAACTGAGTGAGGATGGTGGCCCAGGGTCCCAGGAGGCCACTTGAGTGGGACTTGGGGTGAGGGAGGGGTGATATTGCTGCTGCCGGGAACCAGGACCCTTGCAGAGTGAGGGCTGGGGGGGTCAGGTGGGCAGAGAGGGGCAGAGGTCACCCTTCCTCTCTGTACTGGACTACATCCTCTTGTGTGGAAGGCTTCTGGAGGACAGTACACAGGATTACACAGACGGGTCTGTGAAAGTCCTCCGAAACGGCGGTTTTGACAGACTGGAAGGAAGTGAGGGATGGAGTGATTCCAGAGGAAACAGCCAGCTCAAAGGCCCTGAGTAGGAGTCTGTGATTTGCTTGAGGTCCACGAAGGTGGTCAGTGTGGTTAGAGTGGTGTGAGCGAGAGGAAGAGGGGTAGAAGGTGAGGTCAGAGAGGAGACGTGGGGGTTAGACCCGCAGGACCTTGTAGCCTGTGGTAAGGACCTTGCCTTTTACTCTGAGTGAGGAGGAGGCCACAGGAGGGGTGTGAGTAGAGAAGAGACATGAACTGCCTTAGGATTTAACACGATCCGTCTGACTGCTGAGTACAGAACAGACTGTAGGAGTGAAGATGGATGCAGGGCCACCAGACAAGGGGAAGCTACTGCAGTAGTCGAGTGACTGATGATGGTGCCGCCAGTGGAGCAGGTAAGGAGAGGCTGGAGTCACGAAACATTTTGAATGGAGAGCGCACAGAATTTGCTGAAGGATGAGAGTCTTGGGGCCAGACTGGGACACAGATAATGCCCTAACTAGAAAAAAAAATCCCTCCAATTCTATCTTGTTTAAGCCCCTATTCTTTTGTGATTTTTCCCCCTGTTGCTTGCAACTGAATATATTCCTTCCTGATCCATGACCCCACCCTGGACACTGAGACCTGAGGAGGGGGAGGCTCCTGGTGTGGGGTGGGGTGGGGGGCTCCTCTCTGCTCGGGACATTGTGCGTCAGCACCTTGCATACAGTAGGTGTTCAGAACACCCTCCCAGGATGGAGGGGGAAGGCATGAAGGGCCATGCTCAGTGGACAGAAGCCACATTTCAGTTCCCACAGGAGGCGGGACCTCAAAGGAGAGTGAAAGGATGGGGAAACAGGAGCAGTGCTCTTGGCAGAGGGAAGAGCAGGAGCAGAGATGGGGGACAGAAAGAGGGAAGTGAGGCCACCTTGGGGTGTGGAGTGCCACTGGGGCAAGAAAGGCAGGACTTTGGTTTGCGATTACATTATAGGTGTCTGCCACCGTGTCCAACCAACTCCTAGTGGCATAGAGTCAGGCCCAGTGTTTTGCTGAGCTGAAGTCAGAAAAAGCTCATTTTCCAGAAAAGGTCAATTTTTCATTTGGCCATTCATTCAACAATGGTGCCAAGTCCTGGAGAATGCTGAGGGTCACAAACCAGAACATTCTTGGCTAGTGGCATTGCCCAAGCAAAGGTTCCTAGGTGGGCAGGAAGACCCAGTAACTACGACAGGAGAGTCTGTTTTGCTTTCTTAGCCCTCACACTAGGGTGCAGTCTAGGTGTTCAGGGACTCTGGGTATTCACAGCCCTGAGGCAACGAGAAGTCACGGAGGGCTAAGGAGATGGTAAATTCAACCACAAGAGTAACACTCTCCCCAACGGCTGCGTGCGTTCTATGGCTCTGCGCCCAACCACCCTACAGCCCAGAAAGCCTCCTCTGGCCTCTTTATTGGCTGTTCATCCCCTCTTTCACACAACCTCCAACACCGCGGTTGGTTCTGCTCTTGCCCGTTCCGCCTCCGTGTCCTTCCATCCCGCTAGACTTTGTAGCCTTGGCATTGGTTCATTTCCTTTTAGCACTGCCCTTTGAGGGCTCAACTGCCTTCATTCTGGCTCCCTCATTGGCTAGCCACCATCTCTCTTCCTGGCTCCCGCCTTCACCGTCCACTCCCATTGGCCTTGCCCTCCAGTCCCGCCTCCGAGGCCGCTCTAACACCTCCTCTGGGGTCTCTTTCTAGCCTTCGAATTAGCTAGTTCAGCCCTAGCACCGCCTCTGGAAGGCATACTGCAAGCTCACACGACTCCCCACTGGCTCGCTGTAGCCATTATCTTTTCGTCATCTCCTCTACGCCACGGGCGCGTGGCTCCCCATTGGCTATTCGCGGTCTCTATCTTCGCGTCCCAGCGCCTACGCAACCGAGGGATCTCCTGCTTTCCGGGCCGCTCCGTTCGCTCCCCGCTGCCCCCCCCATCGCCTGTAGTCATTCCATTTTCCTCCCCGCACACATGCCGCTCCCGCTCACACTCCCCCACTGGCTGTCCTACTTTTGCTCTTTCCCTCCGGGACCCCGCACCACCCCCAATTAGGCCTCCCCATTGATTCTCTCATCATCCTGCCTCCTGCACCGCCCACTCTCGGGCATCCCCATTGGCTGCGTGCTTCTCCTGCACTCGCTTCATCGCTACGTCATCCGTGCGTGGCTCCCTATTGGCTTTCTGCAATACCTGTCTTCATCTCACCGCCTACACCCCCCCGTGAGCCGTACCCCCCCGCGCTGGCCTTCCCATTGGCTGCCCGCCCCTTCAGGCCCTGCCCCCGCCGGTCCCGCCACCGGTGCCGTCGGTGCCGCCGCCGCCGCCGCCGATATGGCGCGCTCGGCCCCTGTGGAGCCCCCGCTGCGGCATCCCGCGCCCCCCTCGCCGGTCGCGGGCGAGCCCCGCACCTCTGTTGAGGCGGCGGCGGCCCCGCGGAGAGTGCTGTTCGCCGACGAGGCCCTGGGGCTGCCGCTGGCGCAGCTGCGCCGCTACCGGCCGTGGGGCGGGCCCGGGGCGGGCAAGATGGCGGCGGCGGCCGGGCAAGATGGCGACGGCGGCGGGGCTGATGAGGACGACGATGGCGAGGATGGGGATGAAGGGGAGGAGGAAGAGGAGGCTCGCCCAGCGCCCTCGCCGCTGTGCCCCGTCCCCGCTGGCGGGGGGTTTTACCTGGTGCCCACATTTTCGCTGCCGCCCGCGCCGGGCCGTCTGGAGCGCTTGGGGCGCGTCATGGTGGAGCTGGAGGCGCTGCTGCCGCCTCCCGGAGCGGTCCCCGGGGGTGCCGGGGTGTGGGTGCCTGGGGGGCGCCCGCCGGTGCTGCGCGGGCTGGTACGCGTGCTGAACCGCTCCTTCGAGAAGGCGGTGCACGTGCGGGCCTCACACGACGGCTGGGCTTCCTTCTGCGACCACCCAGCGCGCTACGTCCCGCGCAGCCCGCCGGGGGCAGGAGCGGGAGGACCAGGAGCAGGAGATCCCATCCTGGATCCCGGCCTGGGCCTGGGCTTGGGCCCTGGCCAGGCGTCCGCCTCCTCGCCCGACGATGGCGGCCGCACTGACCGCTTTGCCTTCCAGCTGCCCTTTGCTGAGGGCGCGGGCGATGGGGCGCGCCTGGACTTCGTGGTGCGCTATGAGACCCCCGAGGGCACTTTCTGGGCCAACAACCAAGGCCGCAACTACACAGTCCTGCTCCGGATCGCACCCGCTCCCACACCCACTGATGCCGAAGGGCTGCCCCAGCAGCAGCAGCTGCAGCAGCTGGAGCCACAGCCCGAGTGCCAGGGTCCCGTGGAGGCTGAGGCCAGGCAGCTGAAGAGCTGCATGAAGCCCGTGAGGCGCAGGTAATGTCTGCCAGCGCCACCTCCGCCAACGCAGGGCTGTGTCTAGGATGGAGGACAAGCATCCCGACCCTGGAGCCCCTCAGGCCTGCTCTCCAGGACGGGGAGGAGGGCGCATTCAGTCAGTTAGTCAAAGAGTAATGGAGGCCAAACATGTGCTAGGCTCGGTTTGAATTACTGGGGTTTCCTTCATTTATTGAGTTCCACTGTAAAACCCTGAACAAAACATCTTCCCTGCCCTCAAGGATCATGTAGGTTCCTATGGGAGATGGTTTGAAAAAAACAAGCAAGCAGATAAGATCCATAGGGATAAGATTAGTTGCTGAGAGGAAAGTGAATAGGGTAAGGGGATAGTTTGGAGGGAATAGCTGCCTTAGAGTGTGTTCAGGTAAGGCCTTTAAGGAGGTGAGTCCTGGATGATCCTAAGAAGAGGCATGCGCAGATGTGGGGTGGGGGTGGGGAAAGTTTGTAGCAAAGGGAACAGGGAGGACTTTTCTGAGGAGGTGCCATTTAAACTGAGTCCTGAATGATAAAGGAGGAGTGATTATGCACACCTATGGGAGCCAAGGTGTTCTAGGCAGAGGGAGCTGAGTACAAAGGTCCTGAGGTGAGCATGAGCTTGGTGTGAATGGTGAGCAGTGTGCTGGAGTGGACAGAACTTAAGTGACCTGGTAGGGTGGGCCAAGGGCCTTGCCAGCGGGGGACAGGGAATCTGCCCCCCATTTGACAGAGCAGCAAACCAGGGTTCCAGGGGGAGAGGCTGGTTGAGGAAGTGATGGCGCCCAGCTTTTCCAGTTCCACTGTGGCTGACCTTGTAGCCTGTGCAGCTCTTTACTGTTATGTTCTAATCTAGTGAGAGGCCTCGCGCAGGATTGAGGGGCCGAGTCTGTGCTCTCACAGGGAAGCAGTGGCTCTGGCAGAGGCAGAACCAGATGGGCCTGGACTCGAAGCTCTTGTCCTTTGTTTTTGCCTGTGACCATTCAGAGCCTGGGAGAAGGAGCCGGTTAACCCCAGGAGGCCTGATAGGAGTCTAGATTTTCTCAGTCAAGCTAGGAGTTCTTTGAAGGTAGCAGCTAGGCCTGATTTTTCCGGGGTGGGGGGGTCACCTGAGACTAGCCTGGGATAAGCAGAGTCTCTGTGCACGTGTGGGAAATGCACACATCTCCCTGCTTCTGGGAGGACTGGAAATGGGAGTGGGAAAATGCGTTCTGGACCTTGTATATGCTTGATCAGAAGCTTCTGGCTGCAGCAAGATGTCTGTGGTCCTGGCAAGGTCTTAGGCTGTGAGTGAGTGGTTCAGAAAGGTCTAGCTTGGGGCTGGTGGGTAGGTGTGCCTGGGTATGTGAGCAAGCAGGCAAATACCCCCTTACCGACCTATGAACCCCACAGTAACCTGAGACTTAGTCTAAAGGGGGCAGGCAGCGTGCCTTCCCTTACAGTGTTGAGAGAATGGATTCTGACATCAGAGTGCCTCGGTTCAAATTGCAGCCCTGCCGTCTGTTGGCTTTGTGACCTTGGCTAACTCATTTAACCGCACCGTGCCTCAGTACCCTCACCCTAAAACAGACAATTGCAACGCCTACTTCAGAGGAGACGAGTAAAAGCACTCAGAACCAAATCTGGCTCATAGCAGTGCCAGAAAGCATTAGCTGGTGTTTATATTTAGGGAATCACACATACAGTTCCTTGGATACCCCTCCCAAACTCTGCTCTGCCCATCACCTGCTGTGTGGCCTTGCCTCAGTTTTTTCATCTGTAAGCCTCAGTCTTCTCATCTGCTAAAGGGGAATGACAGTCACTTTGGTTGGATTGAATGCAACGAACATGGGCAAGGCACTGAAGGATGGTGGTAGCCGTGGAAGAGAATAGTGGCCAGCATTTACAGAGCTCTGTGCTGACAGCTTCATGTCTGTTCTCTCCTGAGTCCTCCTGTGCATGCCCTGTGGTATAGGCACTCTGATTATGCACATTTAATAAAGGGGGAGACTGAGGTAGTTCAGGGAGGTGAGCCAGCTTGCTCAAGTCCACCCAGCTAGTGAGTGACAGGACCAGGGAGGACATGCTGGGGACCTTTATTTATTTTTGTTCCCCTCCTCAGGAAGGTCTGATAGGGTTCAGGAAAAAGTCTGCATTTCACTCCTGGTGTTCCCAGCACGTCATGCTTTTCTGTTAACTTCTCGCTTTCTCTCTTTTTTTCTCTTTCCCGCCCTTTTCTCTCCCTCTCTCTCTCCCTCCCTCCCTCCCCTTTTTTGGAGGTACACCTGTACAAAGTGTACTGATCTGAAGTATAGGGCTCTGGATTTTTACATACAGACGCTCATGTAGCCATCACCCAGATCAAGGTTTGGAGTGGTCCCAGTGCTCAGAATCGCCTTCAGTTCTGTCACTTTTCCCAAGTTGTCTTCCCAGGTGGCTGTCATGGGAGCCCTGTCTGTAAGATGCGACAGTTTGGGTAACAAGAGTTTGGTCATTTTAGAGTGTAAAAGGAAGAGAACCAGAGAAATCAAAAGCTTGCAGGGCCAAGGTGGGTGGAGAGGGTGTTTTTCTTTTAAAATACATGGGTGGTTTTAAGGAGAAATTGAAGCAGCCCGTTCAGACAATTGTTTTGGTATCTGGCCCCAGGTCTGTGGTTCCTAACATGACTTGTGATATTATTTTAAGTGGGCAGATGGCTTTTTGATAGCTTCTTTATCTTTTGATCTCAGCTCTTGCAAAGGGGAGGTTGGTGCTCATTGCAAGATCAGCGGTAAGATTTTCTTTGTAGGTCGGCGGCTTTCTTGGCGAGTACATTTCAACTTATTATTGTTTTAAAAGCTGTGTGCTGCGGGTGACTTGGAGCGCTGTTGAAGAACAGCTACCCCCTGTGACCCAGCCCTCTTGGGAACCGGTAGCCGATCTCAGTAGGCTGAACGTGTGGGAGCCCCATGGTAGAGGGCTTCTCGTTCAGAAGTGCCAGCTGCGGGCCCACCCTGTACCGGGCATGGCCATGTCAGGTTGGGGGCACAGAGGAAGTCTATGGTAGCCACTGGGATACAGCTCAGAAACTGAAAAATGGCTGCATTCCCTGGATCGCTGGACCAGGCTTTTGATAACCCTTAGGCTTCGAGATGATCCATCAACAAGCATTTGTTGAGGGCCTACTATGTGCTGGGCACAGTGCTAGGTTCAAACAGGGAAAAAGATGCAGACTGGAAGTAAGCTGCTTCCAGTGGTGGAACTGGGTGAGAGAGGCAGGGATGGAGGGCTTGGTGTGTGACGTTTGGCAGAGACCCTGCTCTGTGCTGGGCATTTTGCTGAGGGTTTGTGTGCAAAGGCCTCATCTAATCCTTTCAACATTCCCTGAGAGAGAGACTGTTTTATCCCTCTTTCCTGGATGAGCAAACTTGAGGCTCCCAGAGTCCAGAGTCCTAGGGCCAGTGTCGGGAGGAGCCCTCCTGGTCTGCCTTGGCTTAACAACCTTAGGAGGCGTCCTGTTCCTCTTAAAAATGAAAGACCAAGAAAGCTTCAGCGTGGCCTTGAAGCACCCCCCTGTCCTGTCCCCCAGTCTGGCCTCTGCAGCTGCTAGTCTCACACCCCACCGCCCTCTGCATTCTGAGCCCTGTTTGTACTGTGGTCTTAACAAGGTGCCTTGCCCCTTACTGCCTTAGGGCCTTTGCCCATGCTGTTTCCCATCACCAGGCATGTTGGTCCTGTGCTCCCTGTGGTCTTCTCATTTTGATCCCTCAGTTCTGAGAGTGCTTCTCCTGGGAAGCCTGTCTGTCCCAACATCCTCAGGCCCTAGTGTTTTCATGGCGTAGATCAGGCGAGCCCTGTGGGAGAATGTCACGTAGCAGAACAGGTGTGTGTTGCCACAACTTTAAGGTCATTTCCCACCCTGCCTGGCAGTCCTATTCCATTTTTCTGATCCGCTCTTGTCTCCACCTTGCTCTGACTGTTTTCAAATGTTCTTTACCTTCAGACTTGACTTCCTGCTTCAAAAAACAAAACGAAGCCGTAAGAATGGAACTCCCCATGACTCGCAGCCCCCAAGCCTGCAAACTAAGTTCCCTCCCTTGTGTTACAGGGGAGGAGGGGGCTCTTTTACTCCCTCAGGCCTGTCCCCCCACTTGTGCCCTGGGTTCCCTTTTCTGCTACCTGCTCCAGAGCGTGACCCTTTTCTCTCCTGGCAGCTTTTCACCACCCTCTTCACTGATCTTCTCTCTTGGCCTTTATACATGCTAGTGTCTCTACTGTCTGAAAAACCTGTCCTTCGAGCTTACCTCTGTCCCTGCTGCTCCCAGCCAGCACCTAACCACCCTCCTCCCCTTCATTGCTGACCCCCCTCTGAAGAGTTGCTGACACTCTCCTTCTCCATTTGCTTGAGCCCCCCACATCTGCCAGATTCCACAGTTGGTTTTGGTTTTCTTCTTGAAGCGGTTGAGTACTCCTACTTAAAACACAGTCTTTCCCTTGCCTTGGGACCATGCTCTGCCGCTTTTCCTCTTAACCCCTGGCCCTTCTCCTTGCTCTTTCCTTCAGCCTCATATAGCCAGACTCGGTGTCTCCACTTGGCTGATGTCCCAAAGGTGCGTCCCATGTTCGAGATCGAATCCATCACCTCCCCAACAGTGTTCCTGAGCGGCCTGTCCCCGACCCTTCCGTTGCTTATCTTCCTTCTAAGCATCCTAAACCCATCCTGACCCTGGAATCTGGGCCAGGGCCCTTTGTTCCAGGGCATTCTTCCTTTCCTGAAGGCGCTGACCTCAGTTTGTAGTTAGACCTTCATTAGGGGATTATTGGATGACCCTCTCTGCCCTCTTAGACTGTAAGCTCCGTGAGGGGTAGGGACATGGTCTGCTTGTTGTTCACCACTGTATTCCTGCAGGGCCTGCCACGGTGCCTGGCACTTAACAGGTGCTCAATAAATGTTTGTTGAAAGAATGAGTGTGAGTTATTTTTTTAAATGTCTTCCTCCACACGGAATTGTCAGCTTCCTAGTTGGGTGTGCTCACCATTGTGTCTCCAGGGTCTGTCACTGGGCTGATGCACAGTAAGGCCTCCATAATTTTTAGGTCACCTATTGCTGAATGGATGGGGACCCAACTTGCTATCTGAGTCGGCAGCCTTAGGGGAAACCAGAACATTCAAAGTTGAAACAGGACAGGCCAAGGGCCATCTTAGTTGTCTGTAAAGTCAGAATTTAGTGAGAAAGCAATCCTCTTTTACTCCACAGACAATTGGTAGGGCATCATGGTTAAGGATGTGGACTGAGGCCACACGCTGTGGAAGTGGCAGAGCTGGGCTCTGAGCTGGGGCGGTCCTGCTCTAGTTCCCCAGTTCTTAACGGCTGTACCAGGCTGGGTAGTGCGTCTTACCAGCGGGGCATTGCCAGGCAAGTTGCTTTCCTTTTCAGAGCCTCAGTTTCCCTCAGTGGGCATTTGGAGGGGATCGCTGTTTGTTGGCACTTTATAGGCGATGTTCCACTATTTCCTCAATCCATCCCACAGCCCTCTGAGATAGCTATTACCATTATACCTTCTTTACGGAGGAGGAAACTGAGGCATCGAGAGGTTAAGTGACTTGTTCCAGGTCACACAGCTGGTAGGTGGCAGAGCTGAGGTTATTCAAACTTACATGTCCTGACCCTTTATTGAACTGTGAGATCAATTTACTGGATCCCAACGAATATTAAAAAGAAAGAACTAGCATAGGAGATAATCAGTGTGCATCACAACACGTAGTAAAGGTAAGTGCTGTTTCATTCAAAGAACAACTGTTTTTCAGTTCTAAGTATGTATATTTACACATGTATGGGTGTGCTGGCTTATGATGTAAAATGTATTTCTTACTGTGGGTCACTGCCAGATGAATGAAGTCACTGCCATGAAGGGAGCTCATGGCAACGATAAACTTGGCTCTCCTTCCTCCCACCCCACGGGATGGGCTGTAGGTCCTGGAGTTGACACTGACACAGACCCTAGTTGGGGAAGGCAGAGCGGTGCCCCCACAGAATGTGGTGGCTTTCACAGCCGCTTCAAACCCTGTTCTTTCCAGAAAGCAGGTGGCTTGGGGTAACCGGAATTCCAAGTATCGTGGGGCAGGTTTCTGAAGCCACCTGACCCCCTGGAGAGTCAGCATTATCTTCGAATTGACTACATGGGAGCTGGGGTCTGCTGAGTTTCCCTTTGGGTTTCAGCACATGACCCACTTTGGGCTGGCCAAGTTCTTTGAAAACAGCGTCGGGGGTGCTCCCAGCGGACTCGGGGTGGTGGTGGTGGCAGTGATGTGACTGCTCTGAAAGTCTGCTTTGCTCTTCCCCATTGGAGGTTGTCAACCCTCCCTCGCTCGCACTCTGGGGATTGACTTTTTTGTTCTGTCTCGGCTGGCCCAGGCTGGGGCCGATGGCACCTCTTTCTGAAATCTTACCTTCTGGTCTCCCTGGATGTCATCTGAGGTCAGCGGTCATTGAGTTTCCTGACGGCAGGAGGCATTTCACGCCCAGGAGACTGGTGCGGCCCCTTCTAGGCTGCGCTGTCTTGACTGGTTCTTGAGAACCATCCCGGGTGCGGGCCCAGGTGCCTGGGCCTGTCCCCGGCCCACCACTGCCTACTGCCCTTGAGGAGATAGCACGTGGCATTCGTGGGGCTGGTGCCAAAAGAGCAGGTTTCCTTCTCGAAAATTAGCAAGCACCCTGGAGGTACAGTTTTGTTCTTAATCTCCTCTCTCCCCATTTTTCTAAGAACCCCTCTTCTCTGTTACTGATCAGTGAGTCAGTATACACTTGTACTCCATTTCTCTTACTAGCCTCCTTTTGATTAAAGTCGTAGCTGCCCCTGAATGTTTACTGTGAAAGACAGTTCAAGGATATTTAGGTTTTGTGTTTTTTTTTTTCAGCCCACAGTTTCGAACGCTATCTTCAAAATGGAGCCCTCTTTGGATTGTTATCAGTGTGGTGTGTAGTTAGTGGGTGTAGAGACACGGTTCCTTGAGCCTCAGTTTCCGCATTTGTAAAAAGGGAAGGGTGTTGCTTTGAAGGATAGATGTGAAGGTTTTCAAATGACTTGGTGTATCAATGAAAAAGGCCCACGTTGGAGGAGATGAACGATAAATGCTTGTGCCTTCTGCTTTCATCTCTCTGACTTCAGAGGTGTGGAGAGCGCCCTGGGTACTTCTGCTGACTTTGTGGACCTTGGGATCAGCTGAATTGCTTGACCTGATTTTTGGAAGCTCCCCCTCTTCTCATGCTCCTCAGCTGTAGAAGAGATGCTCTGGGGGCTGAGAGATTTGTTTTATATTTGTTTTTCTTCTCTTTCTTCTTCCTTCAACTGAAACTGTGGAATTCTTTTCCTTCTGGTTGGCTGCATCCTGTGTCCCCCCCACCCCGCCCTTTTCTCTCTCACATGCATCTAGGACCCTGGAATGGTATTTCAAAGCCTGGTTTTCATGTCAGCACTGGGCCAGATGGCAGGGGATGGCTTGCCTAGTCCTGCCCCTGGGAGGGAGGGTTGCCCTTCTGTTTGCGGGTCTTCTTGAAGAAGCTTGCTTTAGAAGATCCTAGAAAGGTGACATTTTCTCTAACGAAGGACTACGCCAGCAAAAGAAGTCCGTAGAAATCGTGTTGGGCCACAAGTCCAAAGACCTGGATTTTAAACTTACTGGGGGGGACTGGTGCAGGACCAAGCTGGTTTGTTCCAAGTCCCCCTTTCTTGTCTGTGATGCTCGGCAGTTGGTGCCCGGGCTTCCAGAGTCACTCACTCCAGGGCCTCGTAATGTTCAGATTCAAATACCTTTGGTGGGACGCACGAGCCCTAGTCCGTGGGGAAAGACAGATGGTCCCTTCTGGAGCTTCAAGACTCTAGATCCATGTACCTGGTTCAAATTTCTTCTCTGAGAGACCTTGCCGCCACTTCCGTGTCTGGTGGTCACCTAGCCCATGTCCCATGATGGCAGGGAAACTGGGAATGAATATATAGGCAAAAGGCAGGTTCAAAGAAAAGCCTGAATGAAAGAAGAGGGAGAGATCTTGTCTGTTATTGCTGCCCCCCTCTGTCTACTTCTGGAAAGGATCAGAGATGGGGTTGGGGTAAGACCCCAGTTTCCCTCCTCCAGGAAGTAGCCATTTGTTGATCGAGAGCCTGGATTTAGACATTGAAGCCAGAAGGCTTGGGTTTCAGTCCTCGCTGCCTGACCTTGAGCGTTTCCTCGGCTTCCACTTCATTGTCTGTGTGATGCGGCTAATAATACTGCCCACACAGGATTAAAAGTACATGCCTCACAGGATTGTTGAGAGGGTTTATTAATATATGTGAAGCACGCAGAACAGTGCCGAACATCATAGTGGGAATTCTATTCAGGGCAGCTAGTGATCCTCGGTTTCTGTGAGGTGATTGATGATGTGTTTTCAAAAAGTTGCAACCATCTGCAGAAATGTCAACATCATCCTACTACCTTTTAGGAACGAATAGGTCTGAGCGATTGCCTCAGCTCCTCTCAGTCTCTGCTCATGTTTTTGTTAACGCTTCCCTCTCATTTGCCTTCATCTGTAAACATTTGGTACTCATTTCTGAGAACAAGAACAGCGATTTCTCCATGATCCCTGTGACCCCACCCCTGGCAGAGACTGGCTGAAATACACTTGCCTTATGCCACTTAGACCTCGGGGCCTGACTTGCCTGGTGGAGGAGGACCAACCTTAATGAGTATCTACAGTTGATTTGGCCCCCGCTCCGTGCCAGGCCCTGGTGTCTGGCTCGATGTCCTTGACTGCCCTGTGCCTGGTGTGCACATCCTGGCTGTCCTGTGCTCCATTTTAAGGTGAGGAGGGCGAGGCTCCAAAAGCTTAGGTGGTGGGCCAGGCCGATAGGGTGACGGGTGGAGGGTTGGTGGAGGGACCCAGGTCTTTGTGACCCCGGGTTACTTCCTTTTTCTGCTGGCCTCCTTCCTCTTCTCCAGTTGCTTCCTTCCTCCCCTTTGCTGCTCTCTGAGTCCCACAGTCCTCACCTGCCCTTTCTTGGAAAAAGCGGGTTTGTCTACAGCTAGGAATATACCCTAAAGAAATGATCCAAAGTGCTCATAAAGCCATGTCCAGTAGTGTCTGCTGGAGTCTGCTTGGTGAGAGCAAAATGAAGGCAACAACCTGGCTGCTTGGGAGGGTGGGGACGGGTTACATACGTTACGGTGAGCCGCTGCGAGAGTAAACAGCCATTTCAGATGTTGACAAAAGTATACAGTGGTGCTTCTTACTGTTGCATGGACAAAGCGAGCTGTGAAATGTCATCTGCAGAATCTAAGTTGGTTTTGTAGACCATCTGGAATGAACTTTTCCGACGAGGTGCTAGTGGTGGTCTCTGGCTGACGTGTGGCTTTCCCCCTTCTTTACACTTTCCTGTGTTTCAATAACATCTCTACAACGAGTCTGTAGGACTTTTCTAATCGGGGTAAAAAGGCGGCAGAAGGGAGGACAGCCACTGTCCCTTGGGAGTGGGCCACCACAGAGGCTCAGAAGGTGCTGGTGGGTGGCAAAACTGGACTCTCGGGACATCAGATCCATGCATTGTCCCCTTTGCCCCACAGGCCTGCTGAGGAAGAGCTGAGGATGAAGCGCGTGGACGACCACACCCCTGCTGTGGGTAAGCAGCTGGCAGGCTGTGCGGGGTTTAGCCTACATGTTTCTTTCTTTCTCCTTGTTTTCTTTATACAAGTTAGGAGGTGCCCTCTGCCTTACACTGTCCCAGAAAGCTTCAGAGGCAAAGCTGCCAAGTAGCCCCCAGAGCAGCCCAGCCTTTCTTAACTAGACCAGGCCTGCTCGGACACCTGCCTCACCCCAACGCTACCCTTCTCTTCTCTCCAGCAGAGCGCCCTAATGTCCAGGAGTCAGTGGGTCCCCTGGTGGCCCCCACCCCTCTCCGTCCATGGCCTCAGATGACGCTTCAGGTAAGCAGGCCCTGGCAGCCTCCGGGTGGACAGCCCAATGGGAGACTCGGTGGTGGGAGCCGACTTGGTCCAGGTCTACCGTAGGTCGGTGGGAGGCCCCCCAAAGCAGCACCTGATGGCAGAGGGGTAGAGTGCAGTTATTCACCCGAGCTTTGTTACGTTGGCGAGTATTTATTGAGTGCTTACGACGTGCCAAGCAGGTCTGGGCGCTGGGAATATGGTAGAGACCAAAAAAAGCTGTCTTCCTGGGGCTCATTTACATTTTGGTGGAGTGAGACATGACAAAACAAAGTAATAGTTAAAAATATATGCTACTTCAGATGACGATGAGTGCTAAGGAAAAAAATAAAGGGATGGGGAGTTTAGAGCAGGTGGCCAGGAGAGGCCTTCGTGGTAAGTGAGATTTGAGCAAAAATCTGGAGAAGGTGAGAGTGAGCCACGTGGGTAGCTAGGGGAAGAACATCCCAGGCAGGTGCAAAGTCCCCCAGGCAGGGCCATGACGAATGTGTGAGGAACAACGAGGAACAGTGAGTGTGTGTGTGTGGAGGGGGGAGCAGCAGGAGGTGAGGTCAGACAGCGGACGGGGGACAGATTGTGTAGGGTCTCCTGGGCCTTGCAGAGAACTCTGGCTTTTACTCTGAGTGACAGGGGAGCCATGGAAGGGTCGTGAGCAGAGGAGGGCCATGATTGACTTAGGATTTAACAGGCTCCCTCTGGCTGCTGTGAGGACAATAGGCTGGAGGGGCGAGGGCAGAAGCAGGGGGACCGTGACGGGGAGGCTACTACAGTGGTCCGGGTGAGCGATGCTGGTGCTGGCAGAGGAGGTAGAGATTCTGGAGATGTATGTTAGTGTGTGTGTGTGTGTGTGTGTGTGTGTGTGTGTTAGTACAAAGATTTTCAAACATATAGAGAAGGAAAGAGACACTAGTAAAATGAACTCACATATACCTGTCACCTAGCTTCCACAAATTTCAACACGCCTGTTCCTACTTTTTCCATACCCCCTCCGCTCCCTCTTTGCCTATGGAATTATTTTGGAAAAAAATCCAGACATTATCTCATCCACAAATATTTCGGTTTGTATCTCAGAAAATTAAGCACTCTTAAAAAAAACCCAACAAACCCCACAATACAGATCATGCCTCAGGAAATCACCAGTCAGTCGTTAGTATCACCAAATATTTGATCAGTGTTCAAATTTCCTTATCTCATAGGTGTTGTAGGATCCAAACCAGGTCAACACATTGTATTTGGTGGATGGGTATTTTTTAGATTTTTAAATCTCCCTCACTTTTCTGGCAGTTTGTTTGTTGAAGAAGCCTTGTTTTTCCTGTAGGGTTTCCCACAGGCTGGTTTTGGCTGATTGTCTCACATGGAAACACATTTCTTACTCTCTTTTTATTAACATATTAATTCCATTTAATTAATGTGATCTATTAAATTTAATTACTTCATTAAACTATCAATTTTGTTAAATTGATTTATTAATTACAATCTATTAGTATGAAACTAATTTAACTAGAATTGATTCTATTTAATTCTCTTATTCCCATTTCATTTGGTACCTGGAATTCTTCTCTAAAGAAAAACTTTCTCATATCAACCGTTTGGCTGCCTTGAGGGTATATAGTTTGTATTGAAAAAGCTGTATAAATGCTTAATTTTTTCCCTTTTATTTACCAGTTTTCAGAAGAAGTGAACTTCTCCAAAGGTGACCAACTAAAGGAGTTTTGGTTTTGGTGTATTATTACTAACTCATGAATTTTAAACATATTTGATAAGTTTCAACCCATTGCATTTATTTATTTATTTTGATGTTTAAATTGAGCTATACCTCCAGTCAGTGGGAACTTATTTACATTGGTTCCAGAGCCCGTTTGAACACACCCCCATCATTCCCTAGCCACTCCTTCACACGCTAGAATGACAGTGTGTCTTAGACTCATCTCGTACTTGCCCTGCCCCAAACCTGGGAGCAGCCATATAGTTAGAAAGCTCTGGTTCCTTTTAGGGGAGGACGGTATTTAGAAACCAGGATCTGGGTGCTCGGTGTGCTTGTTGCTGCTGGATTGGCCATTGTTTCTAGGCCTTGTCAAAATAAATGTTTTTAAAAGAGAAAATACATGAATTCATGTGAATATTCTGGATCTGTTTTAGAGGTCAGCCAGCAGTATTTACTGACAGCCACTCACCAAATGTCGGTGCCCACTGCCTTCCTTAGGTTTATGATCTGCAGAAAGTCCCCTTTTACTCCATCCGATTGCGCTATTTTAATATAGATGACATAGGCTTTGGCGTTTGGAGAATTAGAGGGGGCTTTTTAAGGAGGGTTTATCTGGAAACACCTGTGGGGCTGGGTGTGGGCTCTCCCTAGTCTCACTGTCTCTGCTTGTCCCGTCCCCTCCTCTACTTCATTCCTTTCCCTTTCTCTCCCCTCCTGCCCTACCCCCCCTCCCAATGGCTCTAGGTTTCTGAAGTTACAGTGACTGGCAAAGCCCCAGAGGAAGGTGACGTCCCCAGAAGCAATCCGCCTGTGGCTTTCACAGAGGTCCCCCAGGCACCGGCCATCAGGATTCTCCCCTCTTCCTCTTTCTGTGGCCTGGGTGGCTCCCCCAGGGACCAGGCCTCGGGGCCCGATGCAAGTGAGGGGGCAGCCGGGCCGCTCCTGGAACCCAGCCAGCAACAGGTGGAGGCCACGTGGGAAGTATCGAAAGAGAATGGAGGGGGCCGAAAGGACTCCGTGGTGGGGGCTATTACGGATGACCCCGCTGGGGGTCTGGAGGTCGTGAGTGGGTTGGAGGAGCTGCTTGGCGAGGACACCATTGACCAGGAGCTGGAGCAGCTCTACCTATCCCACCTGAGCCGCCTGCGGGCTGCTGTGGCTGCAGGTGGGGCAGGAGGTGGCGGGGAGGGCCCCACAGATGGGGGGGTGTCCCCCAGCCATCCCCTGGGCATACTCACGGACCGCGACCTGATCTTGAAGTGGCCTGGCCCTGAGCGGGCCCTGAACAGTGCCCTGGCTGAGGAGATCACACTGCACTATGCCCGGCTGGGGCGTGGTGTGGAGCTTATCCAGGACACTGAGGACCCTGATGAGGAGGGGGAGGGCGAAGAGGGACTTTCCATTATACCCTCAAGCCCAGAAGGGGACACCCCCAAGGAATCGCCTCCGGAAATCCTCTCGGGGGCCCATTCTGTGGTAGCCACTATGGGAGATGTGTGGCTCCCGTGGGCAGAGGGCTCGGGATGTGACAGCCCCGTGGTTCTGGGTGCAGAGGGTCAGTTCACTGGGGCTCCAGAAAAGGGGATGGGCAAGGACACCGACTCTTTGCACATAAGTGGGGTGGCAGCTGGGGTGACTGGCTCCCCAGGGGGTAAAGAAGGCCGGATGGAGTTTATCCCTGAGTGGGCAGACAACTTGGGTCCTGTATCCAGTAAGGGGCCAGCTGCTCCAGTCTTACGGGGGCAAAGTCTCACCCTCTTCGGTCCTTCGGGGGCTGAAGTCTGTCCTTCTAGCCTGGCCAGGCCCCACGTGAGCTCCCAGGATGAAGAGGGTTCAGGCCCAAGCCTCGAGCCCCCAAAGAAGTTTCCCACCCTAGCAGCCCCTGCCGAATGTGTGTGTGTATTGCCTCCCCAGCTCCGGGGGCCCTTGACCCAGACTCTGGGGGTCCTGGCTGGGTTGGTCGTGGTCCCTGTGGCTCTGAACAGTGGTATGTCCCTCCTGGTGCTTGCGCTGTGCCTCTCTCTGGCCTGGTTCTCGTAGAGGCTGCTTGTGGGGAGCGGCAATAACAGGTTTCCCCCCTCTCTGGGGTGTGGGGAGAGGCAGTCCCTGCACCACCCCCGGGGGGTTCAGATAGGATGTGTGGCCTGTATAGTGATGGTCTTTTGCTTCTGAGAATGCCCAGCTGGAGAGAGACCTTCCCGTCCCCGAGGACTTGTCAGCCCAGGGTTCCCTGCGGTGATACCAGTGGAGGGGAACAGGGCACGGTGGACGGTGTGAGATAACTTTCAGAGAGGAGCTGGGCATGTCCTCCCTTTCCCCCTCCCCTCCCAAGCCTGTATTTATTTTTGTATAATTCTCTGGACGAGGGAGAGTGGTCGTGAGCTGGTCTTGGGGCACAATTACCCAGAGATATATTTATTAACAGCCAACCTGTGCAACCCGCTGGAGCTTTATTTTTAATTTAATTTATATAGAGTACCTATTATTATATGCCACAATAGAGCTCTATGAGAAATGATGTGTCTTGCTGTACAATGTTCTCCTGTTGGGCCTGAGTGTGTGGGTGGTCATGTTCTGTGGGAGGGGCAGGCTGGGGAGTTGGGCATGGACACGGTCATGCCTGCTGCCACGGCTTCAATATATGTCCCCTCACCTTATGGCCCTGCCCTGTGTGGTCTGGTGGTCTTTGGAGGGGCAGGTCCTTTGGTCTTTTCTATATTCTGCCAGGGAGGGAGGAAGAATGATTTGCCATATGAGGGTTTGGTGTCGAACACATGGCCGCAGTGGTGGATGTGGTCAGCTGTAGATGTGGGAATACCAGCTGTGAATCAGCTGCAAGGTTTTGAGGTTCCTGGAAAAAAAAAGCCTTCGACACTGGGAGGACGACCCCTCTGTCCCCAAGACTGGGAAGGTCTCCGAAAGGACGGAGGAGTTACTGTGCTGTGAAGAATTCATACCAGATTTCTGTCCACAGACATTGCCTTTCTAACTGAAAACAGGAAACCCAAAAGCTTTGAAAAAAAGGATAGATATATTTACTGCATGCAAATAAAAATCTCTGCATAGCAAAACAAAACACCATATATTTATTTACTTCCCTTCACAGCAAAACTTTACACCAGCTTTCTTCCATTCTTCTCCAG
This sequence comes from Ursus maritimus, assembly GCF_017311325.1. Lineage (NCBI taxonomy): Eukaryota > Metazoa > Chordata > Mammalia > Carnivora > Ursidae > Ursus > Ursus maritimus. Next base: position 82,432,681 of record NW_024423319.1, on the reverse strand, counting down.
GGCTCCAGTGCTTTTCTGAAACAGCCCCTATCAGATTGTTTGCCCAACCACTTCAGCGGAAGTGCTGAAGTCACTGATGATATATGATAGGTCTGTCAAAGGCCACACTCCAGACTTCATCTTCCTTGACCTATTGGCAACATTTAACACAGTTGGTCATCTCCTCAACTGTGAAATCTTTCTTTACTTGGTTTCCAGGACACCACACTTGCCTAGTTTTCCTCTTGCCTCGTTGGCCACTCTTCTAGAACAGTGCCTGGCACCTAGTAAGTCCTCAATAAATGCCTACTGAATGAAATAAACGACAGAACAAATAAACAGTTGTGGGAAAATGCAGAGACATGGTTAGAGAACTTGGTTGGTCAGTCAGTGGTGACAAGCTCAGTTCAGTCCCACAAATGTTGACCAACCACCTCTTCTCTGCTCTGAGGACACAGAGGAAGGATCTCACAGTCAGTGGGGGAGACAGACACAGAGAAAGGATCTTAGTGCAGTGTGGTTAGTGTATTAGCAGTGATGGGGGCCTCAGGACAGATGCTCAGCTCAGGGTTGGGACTCTGGAAACCTTTTTGGAGGGCATGGTGCCTGAACTGAATTTAAAAATGAGAAGGAATCCACCAGGTAGTGAAGGGGAAGAGAGGGCAGTCCAGTCAGAAGGAATAGCATTGCAGAGGTCTGGAAGTGGAAAACAGGTACTGAAAACAAATTGAACACCTGCTCATTTCATCTGTCTTTCACTGAAGTATTATCACTTGGTCAGATACCAAAATCCAAACATGTGTCCGTGGTCTTCCAATGATGTGATAATTTGCTCAGTGTCCAAAAAGGCAACTTTCTGCCAACTGGATTGAAAAGTTAGATAAAATGACAAATTACTCAAATTACTACAGATGTGTAACTTGCCAAAACTGACTCAAAAAAAAAAAAAAAGAGGAAAAGTTGAGTAGTCCTATGACCATTAAAGTAACAGAACCTATAGCCAGAAGTCTTCCCACACAGAAACTCTGGGCGCAGATGGCTTCACTGGTGAAACACTCAAGGAACAAATAATTCTGATTTTACAAAAGCGATTCCAGAGCGCTATAAAAGGGAGCATTTCTAATTCATTTTATGGGGCTGATAGAACATCGATACTAAAACTTGATGAGTGAAAAAAGAATATTATGGATCTCAAGAAAATATACAAATACCTTAAATTAAATAGTTGCCTGTCTTGGTCTGTTTAGGCAGCTGTAACAAAATAGTGTAGAATAGGTGGCTCGAAAACAACAAACATTTATTCCTCACAGTGCCGGAAGCTGGGAAGTTGAAGATCAAAGCACCTGCCGATTTGGTGTCTGGTGGGGACCAATGTCCTGGTTCATAGACGGCTGTCTTCTTGTGGTATCTTCACATAGTGAAGGGGCGAGGTTACTCTGGGGTTTCTTATAAGGGCACTCATCCCATTCACGAAGGCTCCACTCTCATGATCTAATCACCTCGCAAAGGCCCCACCTCTTAATACCATCACATTGGGGATTACGTTTCAACATACAACCTGTGAGGGGACACAATCATTCAGTCTCTAGCACTGCCTGCATCCAGTACATTTAAAAAGTGTAATATGACCAAGTTGGATTTATTATAAAACTGCAACGTGGTTTAACATTTGAACTCAGCCAACGAAAGTTGCTTCATTAACATATTAAAGGGAAAAACCCACAATAATCTCAATAGGTGTAGAGAAAGGGTTGGATAAAATTTAACATCTATTCATGATTTTATTTTATTTTATTTTTATTTTTTATTTTTTTAAAGATTTTATTTATTTATTTGACAGAGAGAGAGACAGCCAGTGAGAGAGGGAACATAAGCAGGGGAGTGGGAGAAGAAGAAGCAGGCTCCCAGCAGAGCAGGGAGCCTGATGCGGCGCTCGATCCCAGGACCCTGGGATCAGGCCCTGAGCTGAAGGCAGACGCTTAACGATGGAGCCACCCAGGCGCCCCATGATTTTATTTTTTGAAATATTTTATTTATTTATTTGAAGGAGGTTGGGAGGAGCAGAGGGAGAAGGACAAGCAGACTCCATGCTGAGTGCAGAGCACATCATGGGGCCCAACCCCATAACCCTGAGATTATGACCTGAGCCGAAATCAAGAGTTGGATGCTTACCTGACTGGGCCACCCAGATGCCCCTCTATTCTTGATATCAAAAACCTTAGCAAGGGACGCCTGTGTGGCTTGATCGGTTGAGCATCTGACTCTTGATCTCGGCTCAGGTCTTGATCTCAGGGTTGTAAGTGCAAGCCCTGCATTGGGCTCCACACTGGGCATGGAACCTATGTGTAAAAAAAACAAAAAACAAAAAACAAACAAAAAACCTTGGTAAATTAGTTGAATACATTTTCTTAACATAAAAGGTATCTTTCTACAAGGATTTACAGTAAACTACAACTTCAAATGAAATTTAAAGAGCTCTGACATTTGGAACGTGGCAACAATGCCTGCTATCACCATTTCTGCTCAGCATTGTATTGGAGGTCCTAACAAGCATAGTAAGGCAAGGAAAGGCAAGGAAAGGAAATTAAAAATATTTAAAGATTGGAAATGAAGAACAGAGTTGTCATGATTTGTAGATGATACCATTGTGTATCTGGAAAATCCAAAATAATCCATGGACAAGTTACTAGAATTATTAAGAATTTAAAAAGATTTCTGATATAAAAATCCATATTCAAAAATCAATTGCTTTTATTATGCTAATAACAAAATTTTAATAAAGATACCATTTATGAGCTACTTAGAAATTAACAAAAGAGGGCAAGATCTTTTTTTTTTTTAAGATTTTATTTTTGGGGCACCTGGGTGGCTCAGTAGGTTAAGCATCTGCCTTCGGCTCAGGTCATGATCCCAGGGTCCTGGAATCAAGCCCCACATCGGGCTCCCTGCTCAGCGGGGAGCCTGCTTCTCCTTCTCCCTCTGCTGCTCCCCCTGCCCATGCTCTCTCTCTCTGTCAGATAAATAAGTAAAAAAATAAAAGATTTTATTTTTAAGTAATCTCCACACCCAATGTGGGGTTCGAACTCACAACCCGAGATCAAGAGTTATGTGCTCTACCGACTGAGCCAGCCAGGGGCCCCAAGAGGGCAAGATCTTTTAGTAAAAAAATATAAAACCTTATTGAAAGACATTTTAAAAGATTAAATAAATAGATATACATGTTATTGAACAAAAGAGTCAATGTCATAAAGCTGTCAGTTCCCTATGAACTCTTTTGTAGGTTCAATGTAAATCCAGTCACGATTTCAATAGACTTGTGTGTCTGCATATCATAACAAGTTAGTTCTTAAATTTATGTGGAAGTGCCACTAGCCAGAACACCCAATTTTAATTTAAGGTATAACAATTAAGATGGTGTGATGTTGCTACAAAGGTAGACAAATAGCCCAATGAAAGACCGGTGGTCTCAGAAACAGACTCTGAATAGGTAGCCAAAGAGTATTGTGAGACCAGTGGGAAATGGCTGGACTTTCAATAAATGGAACAATCTGTTATCCATACTGAAAAAAAATGAAATTGGATCCTTACAACACAAAAATAACTCTAGGTAGATTCAAAACCTACATGCGAGAAGCAAAACCGAAGAGCTTTAAGAATTTAATATAGAAAAATACCTTCATATACTCGTGGTAGGAAAGTTTTCTTAAACAGGACAAAAATACTAACCATAAATGGCAATTATAAAACATTCAATTACATTAAAATTAAGAATGTCTATTGATCAAAAAGCACCATAGAGTGAAAACCACAAATTGGGATGCAAATTTAGAGAAGATAATTCAAACACAATTAACTGATGAAAAGCTCAAACCTAGACTATATTAAAAACTACAAATAGAAAAACCAGATGTGCCAAGAAGTGTATAAATGAATTATACATTCACAGAATGGAACGTTGTATAATGAGAATGAAAGATCTACAACTACATGGAATAGCCCGGATGAATTGCACAGACATGATGTTGAGCAAAAGAAGCCAAACAGAAACACAGGAAAAATGAATCCATTAGCAGTGGTAAAATTATAAAGGAAAGGAAGAGAATGATTATCACCAAATCCATGATAATGTTTACTTCGGGGGAGGGAGGGAGGTAATTGGGAAGAGATCCCAGCAGACTTCTGGAATGTCAGCTTGTTCTACAGCTTGTTCTGGGTGGTTGTTCATGGATGTGCAATTCATTGATATTCACTGAAATGTACATTTCTCAGGCAAAAAAAAAAAAAAAAGAGGTCACAGCTGAAACAAAATGCAGTGAGTCGTGGGAGTGATGTAACTCATTGGGACTCCTCCACACCGGCTCTGAGTGACCCCAGTTTCCTTGTCTAGACCATGTAGTGTCGGTGGACTACTTTCAGAACCTTCCCTGGGTCAAGGTCTTGTATTTAGTCCTGGATGTTACTGAGGCTCCCTCAGCCCTATCTGTGGAAGTCATATTTTGGGGACTTGTTTATTCTGTGTCTCCTAACACCAGCCATGGAATAGGGACACTCACCTCTTGGGGGATGGAGATAATCTGTCCATTTTGTCCTCAGATGTCGGAATTCATCTCCCCTTGGACCTCATTTATACATGGTTTTGTCTTATTTTATTTATTTATTTATTTATTTATTTATTTATTTATTTATTTAGAGAGGGAGGGAGAGAGAATACCAAGCAGACTCCACGCCCAGCACGGAGCCCAATGCAGGGCTTGATCTCACAACACTGAGATCATGACCTGAGCCGATAGCAAGAGTCGGACGCTTAACCAACTGAGTCACCCAGGTGCCTCCATATGTGGTTTTAGAGCCCAAAAGAGTTCACTTAGAAGCCAGGACCCCAAGTCCTGGTTGTGTGACCTTGGGTAAGTCATCTGGCCCCTCCCAGCCTCAGTTTCCCATTCTTAAAAGGGGGCTAGTGCCCACTGAGCTTTGGGGAAAACGTGTAATTGCATCACTCATGGACATATTTGTTTAATCTAGCAATTCAGGCAGTGTAGCAGGACAGGCAAGAGGAAGGGCTCTGGAGTGGTACAGTCCAGGACTAAATTGCCACTATGTCACACGATAGGCAAGTTATTCAAGCTCTCTGTGCCTCCCTTTGCTTGTCTGTCATCAGGGGTAATAACTTCCCTCTGCACAGGGTTATGGTGAAGGTTAAATGAGATAACACATCAGTTACCTAGGGCAGTGCCTGGCACAGAACAAGTAAACGTCAGCTGTTATCAGCTCCCACCCCCAGAACTCTTGCAATCACTGTCACCTACGACACCCCCTTCCCACCCTCAAGTGGTGGATAATGTGAAGGGTGGAGTCCTCCTTGTATCCCTAGCCCCTTCCCTGCCTGCCCTCTTGAGAGGCACTGGATCCCCACACACCCTCCCCAAGGGACCCGCATCCTCCTCAGTCTCCCCCTGTTTTTCAGGTTGACCAAGGTGACAGTGGCACCACCTCACCCCAGGGGTACCATCTTGTGGGGACCACAGGACTGGGCATTTCTGGCAGAAATGTGGACCCGAGAGGGAGGAAGGAAGGGAGTGGGGAGCACTTGTGTTTCCCCACCTAGTAGTTTCCTATTAATGATGTAACAAATTTGCAACAAACTTAGTGGCTGAACACGACACAAATATACTATCTTACAGTTCTGGAGGTCAGGAGTCTCTCAGGGTGTCCGTGGGGCTGTGTTCCTTCTGGACACTCTAGAGGAGAATCCATTCCCTTGCCTTTTCCAGCTTCTAGAGGCTGCCTGCAGTCCTTGGCTCATGGCCCCTTCCTTCATCTTCAAAGCTAGCAATGGCCAGTTGAGTCTTTCTCACATCAAATCACTCTGACTCTCTCTCTCCTGCCTCCTTCTTTCACTTATAAGAACCGTTGTGATTACATTGCACCCAGCCAGATAATTCAGGATAATCCTCCCCATCTCAAAATGCTTAACTTAGTCACATCTGCGAAGTCCCTTTTCCCATGTAAGGTGACATATTCCAGGTCCTACAGTTTAGGATGTGGCATCTTTTGGGGACCATATATGGCCTAGCACTCACCCCCCTTCCCAAGACTCTGTGGTCACTGCCAGTGTCCCCACCCTGAGGCCATGGAGGTGGACAGATGGGGCTTGCCCTTGAAGGGAGCAAGTTGCCCATCCTGTGGGGAGAACAGCATGTCACCAGATAATTAAGATTGAATGATTCTTGTAATGATAACAATAACAACACTATCAGCATTTCCCTCCCAGTTACTCTGTGCCAGACACTGGGCTGATTACTTTACATGAATCATGCTTTTCTCATACCAACACCACGATGTAAATTCTACTTTTATCACTAGTGTACAGATGAGGAAACTGAGGCCCTGAGAGCCTTCTGTGTTCTCATCAGCCCTGAGCACAGGCCTTTGCTGGGGCCTCCACGATCTTCCTCTGTCCCCTTCTCCTTTTTACTAGGCCCAGTATCTTGATCTCACAGGGGCCCCTGCTATCTGTCCTCGGGTCTCAGCCCTCAGCCCAGCTGTCACCTGACTACAGAGTACAACCCTTCCACTTCCCATTCTGGATGTCTGGGGTCCAGGGAAGTCCAGGTTTAAACCTGAGCTTCCTGCTAAGTCAAAGTGGCCTTTTCCTTTCATTCAGGAAAGCGTGACTGAAGCCATGGTCCCACGGTGAGGCGTTAGTGTCCTCGGGCACAGCTCAGCCTTGGACCGTCCATATTCTAACCTCTACCAGCAGGGGGCGACTCATCTTCAAGACCAGGAAGGCCTCAGGGAAGAAGAGGAGGAGGGACTGAGACTTAAGCATTCACACCTGAGAGGGTCACAAGCCTCTGGGTACATGAGCCCCCAGACCTGGGTGTCCCTCAGAGCCTCCCTCTCTGCGTGTGGACAGCTAGGGGCAGCCTAGGGCCAGCTCTGTCTCTTCTTCCTGGAGGACCCTGGTCTTGGTCACTGAAGATGGCTTTCCTCTTCCTCCTGCTCTTCTTCCTTCTACCAGAAGCTTTAACCTCTGTGGGTAAAGGGAAGTTCTCACAATTGTAATCCTTTTCTCATTGAAAGGCTTCATTTTACTTCCCCCCCCCCAAGATGGACTGGTTCTGTCACCTCGGCCACAGGGCAGGTTGGGCTACAACTTAGCCTGTCCTGAAGGCACAGCCCTGGATCCTGAAGGCACTGGAGCATCCCCAACAGAGCCTCTGTTTCGGAAAAGGCCCCTAGGTCCCCATTCAGATCCTGACCAGCTGCCAGCTCTGCCTCCAGTCCCCTCCTGGAGCTTGAATGCTGGGACTGCCACCCCTAGTTGGGGCAAGTAGCTGCACCAGGGCTGCTGGGCTGGGAGAGACACAGGCCTCGAGGAGGAGGCAGCAGAAAAGCTCTGGATGGCCTGAGGGTATGTGCGGTGGTGGGGTGAGGAAAGACCCACCCACAACCTGCCCACTGACCTGCTGCTGGGCTGCAGCCCCAGCTCCTGCCCTCCATGGGTCTCAGGCTCCTCACCTGCACAATGGGCATGATTATACTCCCCCCCCACAGGGCATGCTCGTGAACAGAGGGGGTTCTGAAGTGATGAGAAAGCGGATTTGGCCCAAGAGGAGGAGCAGATCAGAGTTGTGGGGATGACCTGACTTGGGTCTCCTCAGGCACAGCCAGGAGCTGTTTCCCTCAAATTGTTCAGGGCAGTCAGGCAGGTGGGAAGCTCTGAAATCAGAACCGTGGGCCAAGGTCCAGTTGAGGTCCTGTCTGGCCACTTATGTCGTTCCTATTTGTCCTCACCTCTGCCCATGGGGATACCAAGATGAGCTCAGGGAGCTCACTGCCTCACTGGTTACGGTGACCCATCTGCAGTCATTAGAGTCGTGTGTCATCTTTGCAGCAGATACCCATTAACACTCAAGTAACTTGTCCAAAGAGTGGCTCACATGTTCCGAAATGGTTTTGACTTATTACAGCCAGAGTTTATTCAGTCACTCTTCCACTGAATGGATAGGTAGTATATGATTTAGGTTCTTGCCATCTCAAACTAGCTGTGGTGAGCGTTCCGGGACATACAACAATGGTCGTATAGTAACTCTATTTGTAGTAGCTAACTGCTGGAAACGACCCAGTTATACACTAATAAGAAACCATGTGGGGCGCCTGGGTGGCTCAGTCAGTTAAGCGTCTGCCTTTGGCTCAGGTCATGATCCCAAGGTCCTGGGATCAAGCCCAGAGTCAGGCTTCCTGCTCAGTGGGGAGTCTGCTTCTCTCTCTCTCTCTCTCTCTCCCCGTCCCCATCACTCGTTCTCTCCCTCAAATAAATAAGCAAAATCTTAAAAAAAACACATGTAAATAAATTGTGTCAGTTTCATAGCACAGAATACTGCACAGCTATGGGAACGAATGAACTAAACCCACAGAGACATAATGTTAAGTGAAAGAAAACAGACACAAAACAAGACAGGCTATAGGATAATTTTTTAAAATACATACCAAAATATCAAAAATGTAAAAATTGGCTTTGGGGGTTCTGTGAGTTTTAACACATGAATAGATTCTTGTACTCGCCGCCACATTCAGGATACAGGACTGTTCCATCACTTTAGAGAGCTCCCTTGTGCTGCCCCTTCAGAGTCACACCTTCACACACAAATATGGCCGAATGATAGTTCATGAAGGTGTCTATCCATGTGCCAGTGCCACGTGATTATTGTAGCTTTATAGTAAGTCAAAATCCACGTAAGCCCTCCAATTTTGTTCTTCCTTTTCAAAGTTACTTTGACAATTCTAGTTCCTTCGTTTTTCCACATACATTTTAGAATTGAGTAGTCTGTATTCACAAAAATTCCTGCTGGAAGTTTGATTGGAAATGCATTAAATGTATAGATCAATTTGGGGACAGTTAACATCTTAACTATACTGAACCTGTCAACCTGCATACACGGTATGTCTCTGCAGTATTTAGGTCTTTTATTTCTTTTTTTAATTTTTATTTATTTATTTATTTATTTATTTATTTATTTATTT
>NW_024423319.1:82397813-82423665 GCF_017311325.1 Ursus maritimus | reverse complement strand
TTTATTTATTTATTTATTTATTTATTTATTTATTTATTTTTTAAAAGATTTTATTTATTTATTTGACAGAGAGACAGAGACAGCCAGCGAGAGAGGGAACACAAGCAGGGGGAGTGGGAGAGGAAGAAGCAGGCTCATAGCGGAGGAGCCTGATGTGGGGCTCGATCCTGGAACGCCGGGATCACGCCCTGAGCCGAAGGCAGACGCTTAACAACTGAGCCACCCAGGCGCACCCAGCTCTGGTTCTTTTAACATAAATTCCATGGAAATTTCTATGCAGATAATCATGTCATCTGAGAACTGGAGTAGTTTTATTTCTTCCTTCCCGATCTGTAAGTCATTCATGACTTTTTCTTGCCTTTCTGAACTGACTAGGATTTCCAATAACCAGGGTGAGAGTGAACATTGTTCCTCATTTCTGATCTTAGGGGAAAAAGCATTGAGGATGATGAGCTGCCCTGGTAGACAACGGTAGACAACACTGCATTTGTGTTATCACAATTTGTTGCTGGGGGGTTGAATTGCATGATTGCATTGGGAAAGGACCCTTAGAAGCTTGCATGGCTTTCCTCTGGACTTCACCTCATGAACTTTTTCCCTTTGCTGATTTTGCTTAGTATCTTTAAGTCATAATAAATATTAGCCTTGGGTACAGCTATATGCTGAGTTCTGTGAAACCTCTTTGCAAATCATTGAAACTGGGATGGTCTTGGGGACCCCAACACAAATGTATACATGTTATAGATTATTACATATTCTTGGTGAATTTTTTATCAGTCTGTAATATCTCTTTACCCCGGTAATGTTCTTGGTTCTGTAGTTTATTTTGTCAGCTATTAATAGTCACTCGAGCTTTTTTTTTTTTAATTAGTGTTTATCTGGTATATCTTTTTTCATCCTTTATTTTAACTTAGCTATATCATTATATTTGAATTGAGTTTATTGTACATAGCATATAGGTGGGTCATGTTGCCTTTTTTATAAGAAAAAAAAAACCCGTCCTTAGGGTTCCTGGGTGGCTCAGTCGGTTAAGTGTCTGCCTTCAGCTCAGGTCGTGATCCCAGGGTCCTGGGATTGAGCCCCATGTCAGGCTCCCTGCTCAGTGGGGAGACTGCTTCTGCCCCTCTCCTGCTTGTGCTCTGGCTTTCTCTTTCTCAGATAAATAAATAAAATCTTTTAAAAAAGGAAAAAATCCATCCTTAAAATCTTTGACTTTGATCATTTACATTTATTTTATTTTTTTGAATATTTATTTATTTATTTTATATAATAAGTGAGAGAGAGTGTGTGCTCACAATTGTGAGGGGGAGGGGCAAAGGAAGAGGGAGAGTCCTAAGCCAACTGCACTGAGTGCGGAGCCTCCCTTTGGGCTCCATCTCAGCACCCTGAGATTACAAGCTGAGCCAAAAGCAAGAGTTAGATGCCCAACCGACTGTGTCACCCAGATGCCCCGATCATTTACATTTAATGTTATTACTAGTATGTTTGGGTTTATGCCATTGTGTGCAAAGTGTACCATTTTATCATTTGTTTTCTCTTTCTTCCCTGTTTTTGTCTCTCTGCTTTTTGCTTTCCTTTGGGTTATGTGAACATTGTTCAGCATTCCTCTTAAATTTATCTACTGTGTTTTTTGACTGTATCTCTTTGTACACTTTTAGAAGTGATTTGTCTAGAAGTTAAAATATACATACTTAACTCTTCCTAGACTACTAAAAATCAATATTTTTACCATTTCACATGGAATATGGAAACCTTACCACCATACAGGTCCCGTTAGTCTCCCCCTCTTTATGTTCTGTTATCTTAAATATTACATCTACATACGTTTTTCTTTAAGTTTATTTATTTATTTAAGTCATCTCTACACCCAACATGGGGTTTGAACTTCATGTCAGGACCCTGACATGAAGAGTCACATGCTCTACTGGCTGAGCCAGCCGGGCGCACCTGGCCTCCATGATTCCGGAAGAGAATTCCGCAGTCATTTGGATCATTGTTCCCCTATACATAATGCATCCTTTTCCTCTGGATGCTTTCAAGACTTGTTTTTAATTTGTGGATTTCAGAGTTTGATTATGATGTGTCCAGGCATGGGTTGTTTGGGTCTATCCTGTTTGGTGTTTGCCAAACTTGTATTGTAGGTTTATGTCTTTTGCCAAATTTGGAAAGTCTCCAGCAATTATTACTTTAAAAATATTTTTAGGGGTGCCTGGGTGGCTCAGTCAGTTAAGTGTCCAACTCTTGATTTAGGCTCAGATCATGATCTCAGGTTCATGAGATAGATCCTCATGTTGGGGGGGCGCCTGTGTGGCTCAGTCGTTTAGCGTCTGCCTTCGGCTCAGGTCATGATCCCAGTGTTCTGGGATCGAGCCCCGCATCCGGCTCCCTGCTCGGTGGGAAGCCTGCTTCTCCCTTTTCCACTCCCCCTGCTTGTGTTCCGTCTCTCGCTGCCTCTCTCTCTGTCAAATAAATAAATAAAATCTTAAAAAAAAAAAGAATAATTTTGGGGCGCCTGGGTGGCTCAGTCTTTAAGCATCTGCCTTCGGTTCAGGGTGTGATCCCAGGGTCCTGGGATCGAGCCCCACATCAGGCTCCTCTGCTGGAAGCCTGCTTTTTCCTCTCCCACTCCCCCCTGCCTGTGTTCCCTCTCTCACTGGCTGTCTCTCTCTCTCTGTCAAATAAATAAATAAATAAAATCTTTTAAAAAAAGGGGGGCCCCATGTCGGGCTCTGCACTCAGTGGGGAGTCTGCTTGAGACTCTCTCCCTCTCCTTCTGTCCCTCCCTCTGCTTTCTATCTAAAATAAATAAATAAATCTTTTAAAAAACGTAACATGACAATCCCAAATTGTACAGTGGTTCCAGAACCCTAGGTGTGAAAGTAGCCAGTTGAAAATATTTATTGATACTTATTCTGACTTAGGGGAGAAAAGTTCTCCCTATGGGGGCAAACCTAAGTCATGTATGCCTCCTGGAGGCCCCTGCTTAAAGGGGTCATGAAAGCAAAATAGTAAATACTGAAAGAGCCCACTGAATTAGCTGAAGGCATTTGGGAAGATATGGTGCAGATGTAAAGAGGAAGCAATAGCTGATGAACTTTTCACAAAACAGCAAAACCTTGGAGACATTTTAAAACAGTATTGTTGGGGTGCCTGGGTGACTCAGTCAGTTAAGGGTCTGCCTTTGGCTCAGGTCATGATCCCGGGGTCCTGGGATGGAGCCCTGCATAGTGCTCCCTGCTCAGTGGGGAGTCTGCTTCTCCCTCTCCCTCTGCCTGCTGCTTTTCCTGCTTGTGCGCACGCTCTCTCTCCCTCTCTCCTTCTCTCTCTCTCACAAATAAATTTAAAAAAAATCTTTTAAAAAAATGGAGCTGCCTTTATAAAAAAAAAGGGGGCACTATGAAAAGATTGCTATGGATGGTTATTTAATTTTATGTATGTATGTATTTCAAGGCATGGTTATTTTATCTTATTTTATTTTTAAAGATTTTATTTATCTGACAGAGAGCACAAGCAGGGGGAGCAGCAGAGGGAGAGGGAGAAGGAGAAGCAGGCTCCTCGCTGGGCAGGGAGCCCAAATCAGGGCTGGATCCCAGGACCCTGGGATCATGACCTGAGCCAAAGGCAGATGCTTAACAACTGAGCCACACAGTCAACCAGCATGGTTATTTTAAATAGAAACAATTAGGCCTTTACAATAGTGAAGTGGGTTAAAGGAGGCAGGGGCCAAGTGCTTTGGTCATCCTATGCCTATCGCGAAGGGTGAAAGTCTGTAAGTTCTAAGGGGGTGGATCTGAGATTTACAAGGACCAGTGGCAATGCTTTCAGCCAAGGTATTTGGAGGGTGTCTACAAATTTTGCCGAGTCTTAATAGTGCCTTTAGTGCATTCAACTAACCCTGAGGCTTAAGGATGATATGTACCACGAAAGTGCTGTAAAACCAGCCAAACAGCACAGACTCACTGAAACACCTCATGAGTAAAATGGACTCTCCAATCACTATGAAGTTCAAGAGGGGTTCCCCAGGTTGGGATAATTTTTTTTAAAGATTTTATTTATTTATTTGACAGAGATAGAGACAGCCAGCGAGAGAGGGAACACAAGCAGGGGGAGTGGGAGAGGAAGAAGCAGGCTCATAGCGGAGGAGCCTGATGTGGGGCTCGATCCCATAATGCCGGGATCACGCCCTGAGCTGAAGGCAGACGCTTAACCGTTGTGTCACCCAGGCGCCCCGGGATAATTTTTTTTTAACAGAATTTTAGCCACAGAAGCAGCAGTGGCCTGTCTACAACGGAAAGCTTTAGCCCAGTGAGAAAACCTACAAACCATGACTAAAAAATATTTATATCCACAAGACGGGAAACTGTATGAAATCCATTTGTGTGAATGGGTTTCTCTGGATTATACTCTGGACAGGTGGGACAAGTGTGGTAGGCACTTTTAAAAAACTTTTTATCTTTTTATTTTAATTATTTATTTCTTTTTTGGAGCGAGAGAGGGTGGGGAGGGGCAGAGGGAGAGAGAGAATCTTAAGTAGGTTCCATGCCCAGTGCAGAGCCCAATGTGGGGCTCAATCTCAGGACCCTGAGCTCACAGTCTGAGCCAAAATCAAGGGTTGGTTGCTTAACCAACTGAGCCACCCAGCTGCCCCACTTTTTAAAAACTTTTTAATTCTGGTACACTAAACATACGGTGTTATATTAGTTTCAGGTGTGCAACATAGTGATTCAACAATTCCATACATCACACAGTGCTCATCACAAGTGTCCTCCTTAATCCCCATCACCCATTTCACCCATCCCCCACCCACCTCCCCTCTGGAAGGGGTAGGCACTTTTTGTGGCCTTATTAATATTTCCCCACCAATACTGGTTCATGAACACTATCATTTTGTCAGTAGACTGATGGTTTAATGAATCTCTAGTGGTAAAGCAAAGGGAATTTTAGAATTTCTTTTTTTTAAAGATTTATATTTATTCATTTGAGAGAGAGAGAGAGAGAACGAGCTGGGAGAGGGGCAGAGGGAGAGGGAGAAGAGGCTCCTCTTGGAGCAGGGAGCCTGATGTGGGGCTCAATCCCAGGACCCTGGGATCATGACCTGAGCCAAAGGCAGACACTTAACCAACTGAGCCACCCAGGGGCCCCGGGAATTTTAGAATTTCTGGTTGGGCCAGATTGTTATTTGGTTGCAATAGCATATCCAGCACATTTTCATCCTTTAAGTAAGATCTGTCAGTAAGCCATGAAAAGTCTACATTGGTTAGAGGAGTTTCCAATAAATTGTCACGGGGAGTCAAAAGGTGATCTGTCATTGTTAAGCAGTTGTGAAGGGTTTCTTCTGGATCTAAACGTGGTCCTTGTTCCGAGATCAGGTGCCTTAACTATAGAACCTGAGTTGGAGCCAACTGCAATTTTTCTTTGGCGACTTTATGTCTTTTTAAGGCCAAAAATTTTTAACAGGTGGATGTTATTCTCCTGTGAAGAGGTTTGAGAAGGGGAGCAGAGAAGTAGATAATCTATGTATTGTAGCAAAGTAGAGCCTGCAGAAAGCTTTATATCATCCAAATCAGCTTTTAAGGAACTCTCTGTGAAATTCTGGGACATTACTGTCCAGGTGTATTGCCTTTTTCCCCAAGTGAAAACAAAAAGATATTGGCTATCCTTATCAACTGGAATACTAAAAATGCACTGCATGGATCAATTACAGTGAAAAATTTGCTTTCAGCGGGAATGGATGTCAGCAGCACATGGGGGTTAGGAACAACAGGGTGTCAATCAGGATGTTATTTATTGCTCCAAGGTCCTGGATAAACTTCCATCCTTGGCCATTGGGTTTTCTCACAGGTAAAATAGGGGTATTAGAGGAATTAGTGCAGGGGATAATGAGGCTCTGAGCTTTGTAATCTAGTATGGGGTTGATGCCTTGAAGGGTTTCTTTATTTACAAGGCATTGATTAATTCTAGGGAGGGTTTTGAGGGATCTATTTGAATCTTGATGGGTGGTACACTGGATTCTGCCAATATCAGTTGAAGATTTTGCCCATAAAGAGGATAGTAGCTGATCTAATAGGAACAAATGATCAGTGTCCCTGTACTCAGTTACGGTGCCATCAGAGACAGAACAAACAAAAGATGTCAAAGGGTCATTTCAGTCTCCTGGTTGGCTATTTTAATTACCACTGTCAAATTCTGGAATTATTCCCCCCTTTTGGGAGAAAGAAACTCTGGCATGATACTTTTCTAAGAAATCTCAGCCCAACAAATAAATAGGGGTTGAGGAACTAAGGAGGAAATGATGTGCATCTCTCAAAGGGTACAGACAAAAGGGGACAGGTTCAGAGACACGAACCTGTTGAGGTTTCTTAGCGCCACCCCCCATTTGAACTTTAAGGACTCCAAGGCAGGGGCTGCTTTATAACAGTGAGATTGAACACCAAGAGAGTAGCTTTGGTGTCTAAAAAGACCCCAGTCTCGAGAGTGGTTTCTCTGAGCTGATTAAGAGGGAAGAGCCCATGTAGTTCCTCAGAGCCCTGTCGCTGGAAATTAGGAGGACAGTGGAAAGGCTGGCTAGAGGGCTGAAGGCACGTGGAATGCTTATGCTTATAACAGTCTTTTTTCCCAATGCCCTGGTTCTTTGCAATACTAGCAGAACCTAAAAGGGTTTTGGTTTTATTTAGGGGCCTTTATTTGCCGGGGTTGAAAGTTGAGAACTTTAGTGGTCTTTCTTTTGGGTGACTCATCTAGAATGTGAGCAAGCTGGTTTGGCAAATTAACTAAACTTGGAATGGACATAGTTTCCCATTCTATCCTGGTCCTTTTAACTAAAAGAGAAAGATCCTGGTTCAGTCCATTAATAAACAGAGTTAAATGCTACCCAGGTGGATTCACTATCTAACAAAAAACCAGAGTTTTCTTTGAAAACAATCTGAAGTTGATTGTAATAGTCATGACCAAGTTCATCAGGCTTTTGTGTATAAACCTGAATTTTGTTCCAATCAATGGTCTTAGGAAAAGCTACTGTAATTGCTTGGTGGAGATTTTTGGTGAGTGTTCTAGCATCTTGCCAAAAGTTGAGGGGGGGGGTTATCTCTCTAAATACCTTCCCAGATGTTCCCATCAGGCTAGTTTTATGCAATGTTTGGCCTGGTCTTCACCAACAAGCATGTGGACTAATTGATAGAAATCTGAGAAACCAGGTTGATAAAAGTTTGAGTGACTATGTTACATTCTGCAGCAAACCTATGGGGTCCTCAGTCACTTTAAGAAACTCTTTAACTGTAGCCCCCAATTCGGCTTTAGTCCAGGAAACATAAGAAATTTGGGGCTTATGTGGATCCCCAAAATGTTTAACTTTAAAGGAGGTAGGTTACTGGAGGAGATAATGCTAAGTGAAATAAGTCAAGCAGAGAAAGACAACTATCATATGATTTCTCTCATCTATGGAACATAAGAACTAGGATGATCGGTAGGGGAAGAAAGGGATAAAGAAAGGGGGGGTAATCAGAAGGGGGAATGAAACATGAGAGACTATGGACTATGAGAAACAAACTGAGGACTTCAGAGGGGAGGGGGGTGGGGGAATGGGATAGACCGGTGATGGGTAGTAAGGAGGGCACGTATTGCATGGTGCACTGGGTGTTATACGCAACTAATGAATCATCGAGCCTTACATCGGAAACCGGGGATGTACTGTATGGTGACTAACATAATATAATAAAAAATCATTAAAAAAAAATAAAGGAGGCAGGTTTTAATAGGTTCAGGAGAGGAGGAAGTGGGGGGAGTTTTGGAGGGAGAGGGAAGTTTGGAGGAAGGATGAGAATGAGGGATTGGGGTATAAAGGACGTGGAGTTGGTGCAGAGGGAATAGAGGCAAATGGCGCTGGAGAGGGGGCCTGAGCACGAGGTGTCTGCCACAAGTCAGGAGACAAAGAAAACAGTGGAGGGGGAAAAGAGGTCTCAGAAGCCCGTTTTATTTCTTTCAATTGTTTATTTGCCTCAGTTAATTTAGAAATAGTATTTTGTGGGGCGCCTGGGTGGCTCAGTCGGTGGAGCACTCGACTCTTGGTTTTGTCTCAGATCATGAACTCAGGGCTGTAAGATCGAGCCCAGCGTCAGGCCCCACGCTTGGTACAGAGCTGCTTGAGATCTTCTGTCTCTGCCCCCCCACCCCCCCACCCCCCCGCGCACGCGCGGGCCTACACGCGCCCCCCCCACTCTATCTCAATTAAATTAAATTTAATTTTAAAAGAAATAGTATTTTGCAATGAGACAAACTTAGAATCCTGAAAATGTTTGGAAGCCTCAAGGTACCAATTAAAATAGGCATCTTACTCAGTTTTGATGGGTTGGTTTTGTTTGTTTTTTGGTTTTTGTTTTGTTTTGTTATTTTGAACTGTGGCTTTCTAATTTAATATTGAGAAAAAGAAGTTTTGGGAGATCAAAAGTCTTCCATAATGGCCACTGGTGTACTTTTGGCTAAGTTGGTCCATTTAGTTAGAAATGCACATGAGGAGGGAACCATAGTTTTTTTTTTTTTTTTAAATATTTTATTTATTTATGTGACAGAGAGACAGCCAGCGAGAGAGGGAACACAGCAGGCGAGTGAGAGAGGAAGAAGCAGGCTCCCAGCGGAGGAGCCCGATGTGGGACTCGATCCCGGAATGCCGGGATCACGCCCTGAGCCGAAGGCAGACGCTTTAACGACTGCGCTACCCAGGTGCCCCGGGAACCATAGTTTTTAAACATGAAACCAGCCAGGGCCCCAGAAAGAGGGGGTGCCCTTAAAACATTTTGATGACTGGGGTCCCACCTCTTAGAGGTTTTTCAGGAACAGCCTGGTTCCAGAAAGAATCAGACCAAAGGCCAGCACAGTTCCAGTAGGGACAGTCTGGTTCTGAAAAGGAGTCAGACCAAAGGCCAACACAATTCCTACAGGAACAGTCCAAAGGCCAACATAGTTCCAGTAGCCACAATTCTAACAGGACCAGTCTGGTTCCAAACGGAGTTTGATCAAAGGCCAAAGAATACTCGCAGAAAGGACAAAGCTTTAAAACAGATCCCAAATAATGCCTGGAGAACTCAAAACACAAAGTGAGCCGAACTCGAATCCAGGAGAAAACTTACCTTTAAACTCTAGGGTTGGCAAGAAAGCAGTGAGTGTAACTGGCTCTGTGGATACCAGCACAGAATTTGCTCATTAGTCTTGGAGTTGTTGGGGGTCTTCTCTGGATCCCACTTCTGATCACCAAGTAATGTTAACCTTCAAAATAAAACAGTCAGTCATTTTATGCACAAAAATGGGTTTATTTACAAATAACAGAGAAGTGTAATTTGGGATGTGCAAGCTATGGCAAAACCATAGGCAAGTTGGGAGAACAAAGGGAAAGGATGCTGTTTTATAGAGGAAAAGGGGGAGCTGGGAGACACGAAGTCCACTGAAATAAACTAGGATTTCCAAGTGCAGTGGTTTTTCATTGGCTGAGTTGGGACAGTGTCTCATTGGCTGGGCTATTGCTGGGAGGGGAGAGAACCTTTCTCCCTCCTGCTGGGGTAGTAAAGTAGCATGGACTTAAAAGGTATCTTCCTGTTGGGGTCTGCAAATGAGGAGAAGTGATAGGGTGAGTTCCCCCTTCTGGCCTCCTACCTCCATTTTAGTGAGGTTTCCTTTCCTTAATGTTCACACAGCCTTTTCTGCATTGGTGTCCATCAATTGCCTTTCTCGTGTGAGTTGAGACTTTTTCCTGGTTCTTCATATTCTGAGTAATTTGAATTATATTCTGGGCATTTTGAATATTAGATTATGAGAGTCTTGGTCTTGTGTAAAACCTATGGAATATGTTTCCATTTCTGTTTCATCAGGCATTCTTTCTTCACAGGCAGGCACAATAGCCCTTGTCCTTGTGTCTGGGGCCAGGAGAAGGGAAGCAGCTGGGCCTTGGAGGGGAGGGGATTAGATGAAGATGAGGCAAGTCTTGGGGGCATGATTTGAGGTATCTGGGTCTTGGAGGCACCAGAAAATGCCAGCAAAAGGCAGATTTGGGAATCCTAAGTAGGCCAGGGTAAAGGGGTGGGAAGGCCACCACTCACACACAAATGGACACAGTGGGCATGCTCACTGCTGCATGCCTTCCCATTGACCATTGGTGTGGGGTGTGTGCACTGCATACCTCATGCTGAGTTATGCTGGTCGCACCATAGACTGTGGATTCTTTCATTCTGCCTGAGACTCAATCTGTAGGTCCCCTGATATATCTTCTCTGGAGTATAAGTGTGAGTGGGTGTGAGGAGGGAGCCAGTGAGTTTGAGACAGGTAGGGTCTGTGTGGTTTCTGGCCTCTGAGCGGAAATGTCCTCAAGGTTGTTATCCTTCTCTTCACAGGTGCAGCAGCCACCATGGCCTTTGATACATACCATTGCAGGCTGGGACAAGGGAGGACAATGAACTTCCGGGGGGAAGGGTAGACAAAATTGGGGCAAATACTGGGGGAAAGATTTAAGGTATCTCTGTCCTAGAGGGCCCGGGAACTGCTGACAGAGGGCAGATTCAAGAATCCCCCGTGGGGCTCGGATGAAGGAGTGGAGAAACCACCAAGTACCGGGCACACAGGATACACTGCACCTGCCCAGTGCCACCAAATTTCCCATGGCCATTGGTGGGATGTGTGTGCAATGCATTCTGGGTGCAGAGCTGTGAAGACCCACACCCACCCCGCACACACGGGTCGCAGTGCATCTGCTCAGTAGCATGTCTTTTAAATCCATCGTAGGCATGGGGTTTGTGCGGCGCGGTCTGGGTGCGGAACTGTGCAGGTCGCATCATACCGTCTGGATTCCTTTTTGGTGACTGACACTCAACTGGTAAATCCCTAGATCTGTCCTTCCAGGAATTTAAGTGTGAAGAGGAAGCCAGTAGGCATTGGGGGGTGGGAATGGTGTGGTATCTGGCTTCCAAGGAGGAAGGTCCTCATAGTAGTCCTCCTTTTCCTCCCATGTCTCCACAGGCATAGCTATTGTCTTTCTTGGTGGGTGTGGGACGGGGGAGGATGGTGGATATGGAGGTGGGGTTGAGATGAAGATTGGGCATCTTGAGCCATGATTTGAGGTATCTGGATCCTAGAGATGCCAGGAATTGCCAACAGAGGGCAGATTAGGAATCCTCAGTGGGGCCTGGATGAGGAAGTGGGAAAGCCCCCCAGCCACACACGTGGGACACAAGGCGCCTGCGCAGTAGCATACTCTTTTATATCCACCATTGGCGTGGGGTTCGTGCAGTGCGTTCTGGGTGCAGAGCTGTGCAGGTCTCATCTTACTGTCTGGATTCTTTCGTGGTGTCTGACTAAATTGGTAGGTCTCCAGGTCAGTTCTCTTAGGAATTTAAGTGTGGAGAAGGAGCCAGAAGGCTTTGGGTGGGTAGAGGTGGTGCGTTTTCTGGCCTCCAAGGAGGAATGTCCTCAAGGTTGTCTTCCTTTGCCTCTGAGTGTCTCAGCAGCCATGGCCATTGTCTGTCTTAGTGGGTGTGGGACAAGGGAGGACGGTGGGTTGTGGAGGTGGGGTTGAGATGAAGATCGGGCATCTTGGGGTCATGATTTGAGGTATATGAGTCCTGGAGAATTGCCGACAAAGGGCAGATTTAGGAATCCTCAGTGGCGGCCCGTGGCGGCCTGGATGAGGGAGTGGGGAAGCCCCCACCCCTCCCACGTAGGTTCCAGTGCGCCTGTGCAGTAGCATGCGCTTTTTAGTCGGCCATTTGCTTGGGGTGAAGAGCTGTGCCGGTCCCGTCTTCTGGAATCTCTCTTGGTGTCTGAGATTCCGTTGGTAGATCTCCGAATCAGTCCTCCCAGGAGTTTAAGTGTGAAGAAGGAGCCAGTAGGTATTGGGTGGGTAAGGGTGGTGTGTTTTCTGCCCTCAAAGGAGGAAGGCCCTCGAAATTGTCCTCCTTTTCCTTTGGGTGTCTCTGCAGCCCTGGTCGTTGTCTTTCTGGGTGGATTGTGGCTGGTGGTGAGATGAAGATTGGGCGCCTTAGGGCCATGATTTGAGGTGTCTGTGTTGTGGAGGCAGTATGAATTGCCGACAGGGGGCGAATTAGGAATGCTCAGTGGGGCCCGGATGAGGAAGTGGGGAAGCCAGCACCCCCCCCACGTGGGTCCCAATGCGCCTGCGCCATAGCATGCTAGTCGGCCATTTGCTTGGGGTGCAGAGCCGAACCGGTCGCCTCTTTCTGTGTGGAATCCTTGGTGTCTGAGATTCAGTTGGTAGGTCTCCGGATCAGTCCTCCCAGGAATTTGAGTGTGCAGAATGAGCCAGTAGACTGGGTGGGTATGTGTAGTGTGTTTTCTGACGTCCTAGGAGGAAGGTCCTCGAGGTTGTCTTCCTTTTCCTCTGGGTGTCTCCGTAAGCATTGCCAATATCTTTCTTGGTGGGTTGTGGGGGTGGGGGTGAGTTGAAGATCGGGCTTCTCGGGAGCTTGATTTGAAGTCTCTGTCCTGGAGGCGCTAAGAATTGCCGACACAGGACTGATTGGGAATGCTCAGTGGGGCCCGGATGAGGAAGTGGGGAAGCCAGCTCCCCCCCCCCACGTGGTTCGCAATGCGCCTGCGCCATAGCATGCTAGTCGGCCATTTGCTTGGGGTGCAGAGCCGAACCGGTCGCCTCTTTCTGTGTGGAATTACCATCTGGATTCCTTCTTGGTGTCTGGACTCAATTGGTAGGTCTCCGCATCAGTCCTCGCAGGAATTTAAGTGTGAAGAAGGAGCCATTAGGCTTTGGGTGGGTAGAGGTGGTGTGCTTTCTGGCCTCCAAGGAGGCCCGTCCTTGAGGTGGTTCTCCTTTTCCTCTTGGTGCCTCCACAGGCATGGCCATTGTCTGTCTTGGTGGGTGCGGGGCAAGGGAGGATGGTGGGGGTGGGGTGAGATGAAGATCGGTTGTCTTGGGGGCTTGATTTGAGGTATCTGGGTCCTAGAGGTGCCAGGAATTGCCGAGAGAGGGCGGATTAGAAATGCTCAGTGGGGCCCGGATGAGGAAGTGGGGAAGCCAGCGCCCTCTCCCACGCGGGTTCCAGTGCGCCTGCGCAGTGGCATGCGCTGTTTAGTCGGCCGTTTGCGGGGGGCGGGGCAGAGCTGTGCCGGTCACATCTTTCTGTCTGGACTCCTTCGTGGTGTCTGAGATTCAGTTGGTAGGTCTCCAGATCAGTCCTCCCAGGAGTTAAAGTGTGAAGAAGGAGCTGGTAGGCTTTGGGTGGGTAAGGGTGGTGTATTTTCTGGCCTCCAAGGAGGGTGGCCCTCGAAATTGTCCTCCTCGTCCTGTGGGTGTCTCCACAGGCATTGCCATTGTCTTTCTTGGTGGGTTGTGGAGGTGGGGGTGAGATGAAGATCGGGTTTCTCGGGAGCTTGATTTCAGGTGTTTGTGTTGTGGAAGTGTTAAGAATTGCCGACAGAGGGGGGATTAGGAATATTCCGTGGGGCCCGGATGAGGGAGTGGGGAAGCCAGCCTGCCCCCCACGTGGGTCCCAGTGCACTTGCGCAGTAGCACTCGCCCTTGATCCGCCATTGGCGTGGGGTTCGTGCGGCGTGGTCTTGGTGCAGAACAGTGCAGATCGCGTCTTACGGTCTGGGTTCCTTCTTGGTATCTGAGACTCAGTTGGTAGGTCTCCAGATCAGTCCTCCCAGGAATTTAAGTGTGAAGAAGGGGTCAGTAGGCTTTGGGTGGGTGGGGGTGGTGTGCTTTTTGGTCTCCAAGGAGGAAGACCCTCAATTGTCCTCCTTTTTCTCTGGGTGTCTCCACAGGCATTGCCATTGTCTTTCTTGGTGGGTTGTGGGGGTGGGGGTGGGATGAAGATTGGGCTTCTCGGGGGCTTGATTTGAAGTCTCTGTCCTGGAGGCGCTAAGAATTGCCGACACAGGACTGATTGGGAATGCTCAGTGGGGCCCGGATGAGGAAGTGGGGAAGCCAGCTCCTCCCCCACATGGGTCCCAGTGCGCCTGTGCAGTAGCACGCGCTTTTAATCGGCCATTGGCGTAGGGTTCGTGCAGTGTGGTCTGGGTGCAGAACTGTGCAGGTCGCGTCTTACCATCTGGATTCCTTCTTGGTGTCTGGACTCAATTGGTAGGTCTCCGCATCAGTCCTCCCAGGAATTTAGGTGTAAAGAAGGAGCCATTAGGCTTTGGGTGGGTAGAGGTGGTGTGCTTTCTGGCTTCCAAGGAGGAAGGCCCTCGATATTGTCTTCCTTTTCCTCTGGGTGTCTCCACAGCCATTGCCATTGTCTTGGTGGGTTGTGGAGGTGGGGGTGAGATGAAGATCGGGCTTCTCGGGAGCTCGATTTGAGGTGTTTGTGTCTCTGAGGCACTAAGAATTGCCGACAGAGGAGGGATTAGGAATACTCAGTGGGGCCCGGATGAGGAAGTGGGGAAACCAGGCCACCTCCCCCCCATGTGGGTTCCAGTGCGCCTGCGCAGTAGCATGCGCTTTTTATTCGGCCATTTGCTTGGGGTGCAGAGCTGTGCCGGTCGCGTCTGTCTGTCTGGAATCTTTCTTGGTGTCTGGGATTCAGTTGGTAGGTCTCCGGGTCAGTCCTCTCAGGAATTTAAGTGTAAAGAAGGATGCAGTAGGCTTTGGGTGGGTATGGGTGGTGTGTTTTCTGGCTTCCAAGGGGGAAAGCCCTCGAGATTGTCCTCCTTTTCCTCTGGGTGTCTCCGCAGCCCTGGGTATTGTTTTTCTTGGTGGGTGGTGGGGGTGAGATAAAGATGGGGCGTCTTGGGGCCATGTTGAAGTATTTTGTGTTGCGGAGGCACACTGAAGTGCCGACAGAGGGCAGATTAGGAATGCTCAGTGGGGCCCGGATGAGGAAGTGGGGAAGCCAGCTCCCCCTCCCACGTGGTTCGCAGTGCGCCTGCGCAGTAGCATGCGCTTTTTAGTCGGCCATTTGCTTGGGATGTAGAGCTGTGCCGGTCGCGTCTGTCTGGAATCTTTCTTGGTGTCTGAGATTCAGTTAGGCAGTCTCCGGATCAGTCCTCCCAGTAATTTAAGTGTGGAGAATGAGCCAGTAGATTGGGTGGGTAGGGGTGGTGTGTTTTTTTGGCCTCCAAGGAGGAAGGTCCTCAGGGTTGTCTTCCTTTTCCTCCAGGTGTCTCCACGGCATGGCCATTGTCTTTCTTGGTGGGTGTGGGATGAGGGAGGATGATGGGGATAAGATTGAAGATCGGGCATCTTGGGGGTATGATTTGAGGTATCTGAGCCCTGCAGGTGCCAGGAACTGCCGACAGAGGGCAGATGTGGGAATGCGGGGTGGGGCCTGGATGAAGGCATGGGGAAGCCACGCCCACGTGTCGCTGCCGGACTCTGCGCATGTCCACTGCTATGCTCTTTCTCAGCGGCTATTTGCATGGGACAAGTGCAGTGGGTTCTAGTTGTGCAGCTGGGTGGCTTGCATCTTGCTATCTCTATTCTTTCTCGTTGCCTGAGACTCAGTTTATAGGTTCTCATATTAGTCTTCCCAAGAATTTAAGTGTGAGTGTGAGGGATCAGCCATCAGGCTTTGGGCTATTAGGGATGGTGTGGTTCCTGGCCTCTGCAGAAGAAGGTCTTCAAGATCGTCATCTTTTTCACAGGGGTTGGGGCTGTCATGGAGGCACTAGGAACTGCTGACAGAAGGAAAATTTAGGAATCTCCAGTGGGACCAGGGCAGGGGGTTGGGGAAGCAATGTTGCATGCACGGCACTGCTGCATCTTCACCTACAGTTGTGGGGTATGTGCAGAGAATTCTGGGTATTGAACTGTGTGGGGCTTGTCTTAGTGTCTGGATTCTTTTCTTGCTGTCCAAGACTTAATTGGAAGGTCGGCAGATGAGTTTTTCCAACAGTTTGAGTGTGAGGAGGGAACGAGTTTTTTTTTTGGGGGGGGGGGGTCAGGGCAGTGTGGTTCCTGGCCCCTGAGGAAGAAAGCCCTTGAGGTGGTCTTCTCACAGGTATCACATATGCCATGGCCGTTGATGGGGTGGCAGGGCAGGACAAGGGAGGAGAGTGAGCTGGGGACAAATGGGGGTCAGGTGAAGGTAGAGCTAGTCTTGGGGGCATTATTTGAGGTATTGGAGTCCTGGAGGCACAAGGAACTGCACCCAGGCACAGACTCGGGAGTCCTCAGGGTCTGAGGGGCCCTGGGTAAGTTGCAGGTCCTGTGGTAAAGAAAGGCCCTAGAAACGGAATGTTAGGGGGTTGCATCCCTGAGACTTGAAGTGTACCAGAGGACCAAGAGAGGAGAATGCCCCATACAGTTTTTATTGCAGGCACTCCACTCTGCAATTCTAGTGCAAAAATAATTGCAGACAATAAATAGTGAATGTGGTTAAATATTCCAATAAAACTTTATTGGAGGCGTGGAAAGAAAGGGCTTGGTAAATCGGAGCGTGCCAGCGGTACTAGTTACTCGAGTCTTAATTCTTTGGTGGTATTTTCTTAAATACGATGGTGAATCAAGTTGTGAACCCATATCCCTTTTGAAATATGTTCTTGTGTTTATCGTGTGCCTTATTTCTCTGTCAGCCTGGCCATGACATGAATCTTTGCCTTTGCAAGCTGCCAGATTTGGTGTGATTGGAGAGACGCACAATTAAATTACCATTAGACTTTCAAAATATTCTCAGTGTTGGGGGGGAAAAAGCTCATGTTGCCATTTGGCCGCGGAAGTGGGCAAATGTAACTATCCTCTCAAGTGCATTTTCCAAATCCCAGTATTCTGTTTTCAGTGCGAAGTATGAATTGGCAAGTAAGGTCAACATTTAGACCTCGCGCAAGACGAGATGATCAAAATTCTTTGCAGCCGGTTGGGCCTGTGGTTGTAAGTACTTGAATATTTGTTTTTTATTAATACAATTTTATTTTTGTGAAAATGTTGAACTCGCATATATTGCTGTGGTTTTTCCATGCTGATAAGGAGCATTTATTCGGGCACATTACATTCTGAGATTTTCTGGATGGATGTGGTTATGTTCCTGGGAAGTATACCTGATGACCTTCTTTTCATGCTTATTAACAAGAGATTGCACACATCCATCCCAGCGTAGATGAAAATAGGTTCCAAAGCCTTTGCGGGTAACTCTTTTGGAGTAGCCTCTGTGGGAAGAGGGATGTTTATGAAGAATAAGTATATTGAATAGTACTGGAGAAATGTCTTTAGATTTTTGTTGGTGGTGGGGCCATCAAACCATTTTATAAATGCCTTTTCAATGTGGCCTCTTTACTAGTTGTGGAGAGTCTGTTCTGCCAGTGCTCAGGTCTTTTTTTCTGGGTTATTTACACTCCTGTATTACCTGGGTATATATATGGGATGAAGTGAGCTTAGAACCCGCCTACCCTGCCATCTTCCCCAGCAGTGAAATGTCTTTAGATTTACTTACGAGCAAGTAGATCTATGTATTCTATGTCTATTACTGATGTGTGTTAACAACACAACTTTTTGTTTACATACACATGCGCATATCCCTAGGCCCAGCAGCCTGGGGCTGAGCAACCTCAAGGGGAGGAGCCTCCGACTGAGCGTCAGGATATTATGCCTGATCAAGAGAAAAAGGATGAAGGAGCATCTGTGGTTCAAGGTGAAGGGAAGGGGAAGAAGAATATCTTCTGGGGGGGGGTGTGTGCACGTGCGTGCGTACATGAATGTGCTTCATACATCGTGATATATTTGTAACAGAAGGGAAGACAACGATAGAAAGGAATCTCAAACATTGCCTGAAAATTGGCTGGAATAGTGAAGAGAATATAATTTGCAACCTAGGGCAGTTCCTCATTATAGTATGTTTCTATAAATGAGAAAATTGAGGCTTCAAGGATTGTGTTTATAAGAGAGCATTTGGCTATTGAAAACAAAATTTGTATTTTTTTAAAGTGGCTCTTAAAAGGCATTTACATCCTTCTATGGTTAGAAAAACCAAAAGAGGGGCCCCTGGGTGTCTCAGTTAAGCAACTGCCTTCTGCCCAGGTCATGATCCTGGGGTCCTGGGATCGAGCCCCGCATCGGGCTCTCTGCTCAGCGGGAGTCTGCTTCTCCCTCTACCCCTGCTCATGGTCTCTCTCACTTGCTCACTCACACTCTCAAATAAAATCTTAAAAAAAGAAAAACCTTGGGGCGCCTGGGTGGCACAGCAGTTGAGCGTCTGCCTTCGGCTCAGGGCGTGATCCCGGCGTTATGGGATCGAGTCCCATGTCAGGCTCCTCCGCTATGAGCCTGCTTCTTCCTCTCCCAGTCCCCCTGCTTGTGTTCCCTCTCTCGCTGGCTGTCTCTATCTCTGTCAAATAAATAAATAAAATCTTAAAAAAGAAAAGAAAAACCAAAAGATTAACCGTGCTACGATTAATAGGAGACAGATTATTTCTCAGATATATAGTATCCCAGTATACAGTATTTTGAAGCAAGATCTTTACAGAATTCAGGTCAGTGCTAAAGGTTTCTAGAAAATGACTGACCACAATGTCCATTCATTTCTTTCTACCCTACTGCCTTTATTCTTACTGTGAAATAGTAGACTTCTTGTTACTCTCTAGCTTTGCTGTTCCTTTTGGTTCTTTGTTGTGCATGGGATTCACTTGCAGAACATTACACATAGGGCCTTTGGACCGAAGTATAACTTTAGTTTATTTTAACAAAGAAAGTTTTCAGTTACCCCAATAGGGGATGAGTGGCACTATAAGATTTGTCATAGGTCTGCGAATACACTCAGCTAATTCTTCAGAAAATTACATTTTAATTGTAATTTAAATCCTATCCTGGTGTAGACTTGAGACTTGTAGAGTTACTGCCCACTGCTCTTACTACACTATGGCAAAATACTAGAATTATACATATATTATGGTTTATCCTTAGATTGTCATTTAAAATAAAGGTTTCATAATACAGGAAAACAATATGTAAAGTCCATTCCTAGTTGCTTTTAATGTTGCAAAAAAGCCCCTCCATTCTGAACTATACACTTAAAAATGGTTCAGATGGGGTATTTTATGTTATGCATTTTTAAACCACAATTAAAGTAACTACTGTCTTCTGAAGTACAAGGTCATATATTCTTTTTTCTTTGTAGTTGCAAACCACAAAATGTCCAGAAAAGTTACAAGAATAGTACAATTACATATACATTTATATAGAATTTTCACCTGGATTCACCAGTTGTTAATAGTTTTTACCACTTTGGTTTCGTATCCTCTTCCCTTTCCTTTATATATATGCTCAACACACACAGTTATGGACATGTTTATTATTACTACTGTTGAGTCATTTACATAAAGTTCAACTATTATGATCCTTTACGCTAAGTGCTTTAGTGCGCATATATTCTCAGAACAAAGAAAAAGTCGTTCTCTGGGCTAACCACTGTACAGAAATTTGACAGTGGGGAAAATAGTCATTTAATTAACAGTGTATATTCAAATTTCCCCAGTTGTCCTGATAATTTCCTTCATGTAATTTTTTTTTTTATCAGAGTCCAGTTCAGGATCATGCATTTGCATTTAGGTTTTTTTAAATATTTATTTGCAAGAGAGCAAGAATGCGTGTGCGCAAGTGAGAGCGGGGGAGGGGCAGAGGGAAAGACTCTTCTGGCCGACTCCCCACTGAGCCTGATTCACGTGTGCGCATGGGGCTCCATCTTCCAACGCTGAGATGATGACCTGAGCTGAAATCACGAGTTGGATGCTTCACTGACTGAGCTGCCCAAGTGCCCCACATTTAGTTTTTTTTTTTTGAAGTCTCGGATGGTTCTGCACATTTTTGATGAAGACAAAGCAGTTGGTTTGCAGGATGTGTATCAGTTTTGGGCTTTAAGACTTTGCATCCCCCTCAACTTGAATTGGCATCTGCTCTTGCCATGTACCATGCTAAGTATTGAGAGACATGCTTTCAGCCTTGAACTCACAATCTAGGCAGAGACTCCAGTCTCTGGCAAGTATAATCACAAGTACAGTATAGAGAAGTACAAAGTGGACGGACACCTGAGTTTGTCTGAGGGGCAGTCTTGAAAAAGGAAGAGGGTCATAAAACCCTGCTTTACTAGTTTCTGGTAACGGACGCCTGAAATAACGCTCTTATAATTCTTATCACATTTATTACCACACTAGCCTGAGGATTTTATTTCCTAACACTGAGGGAATGAGTATTATTTCCTTATTCATATTTCTTTTACTTCTTAAATTGATCATCTTTTTATTTTCAAGGGCCTGCCCTGGAACCGAATCCAAAGGAACTGGCTCATGACAAGACTGGGTGTGAGCGTGGAGATGGGCCTGCTGTCAAGGGGAGAGGACTTGCAAACCTAGAGCCCCTTAAGATGCCGGAAGCAGGTATGCAATCCAGTAAGCACGTAAAGTATAGGGTGTCTGTTTTTTGCAATATCATGTTTTTAATAATACAGAGGTGACATTGTTACTTCACTAACCGAGTTTCCATTTAAAAATTATTTGAAGTGTAGTTCAGACCCCAAACGGCTGACTTGCGGACTATTAGGCATATAAGTAAGTTGGGTCAAAGCCATATAAATTACAAAATAGGAAAACAATTTTTTCTTTCTTTTTTAAAGATTTTATTTATTTGACAGAGACACAGCGAGAGCGAGCACAAGCAGGGGGAGTGGGAGAGGGAGAGGCAGGCTTCCCACTGAGCAGGGAGCCCAACGCGGGGCTCAATCCCAGGACCCTGGGATCATGACCTGAGCCGAAGGCAGACGCTTAACAACTGAGCCACCCAGGCGCCCCTAAAATCACCTTTTTGCACCAAAAAAAAAAAAAAGATTTGAAGTTCAAAGACTATAACAAGTTTTTTCTGAGTAGTAACTTAAGTATGTCTTACGTATGTGTTTTCCAAATCGCCCACCATTAATTACAGGAGCATTTGAATTTAAAGGAAAGACTCGACGTTTGGGGAAGAAATTACCTTGCATTAGTCTTCTAAATATTTTCACTTTACATTCCTGGTCTATTCCACTAGACCGTTTACATTAAAAAGATAGTTTTCAGACTGCTTTCAGGAGCCTACTGAACTTGGTTTAAAGTGTGCTCATAGGAAGTACGTAGCCTTAAATACATATGTTATTAAAAAAGGAGAAAATAATAAATTACATGAGCATCCAATATAAAAAAACAAAAAGGCAACAAAATGCTGCTAAGGGAAAAGGAGGGATTCTTTTTTTTAAAAAGATTTATTTTTATGAGAGAGAGTGAGCGTGGGGGGAGGGGTAAGGAGAGAGGGGGAGAGAGAATCTCAAGCAGACTCTGAGCTCAGTGCAGAGCCAGATACTGGGCTCTACCTCACGACCCTGAGATCATGACCATGAGATCACAACCTGACCCAAAACTGAGAGATGGATGATTAAGTGCGCCACCCAGGCACCCCAAGGAGAGATCCTTTTTTTTTTTTTTTTTTTTTTGAGAGATCGAGAGAGAGCTTGCACACAAGCAGGGGGAGGGGCAGAGGGAGAAGACGACTCCCTGCTGAGCAGGGAACTCAACTTTGGGCTCGATCCCAGAGCCCTGGGATCATAACCCGAGCTGAAAGCAGATGCTTAATCGACTGAGCCACCCAGGCAGCCCCCAAGGAGAGATTCTTAATAAAAGACTGGCATGAATCTTTTTTTTAAAGATTTTACTGATTTATTTGACACACAGAGACAACCAGCGAGAGAGGGAGCACAAGCAGGGGGAGTGGGAGAGGAAGAAGCAGGCTCCCAGCGAAGGAGCCTGATGTGGGGCTCGATCCCAGGACTCTGGTATCACACCCTGAGCCGAAGGCAGACACCCAATGACTGAGCCACCCAGGCGCCCCAAGACTGGCATGAATCTTTAGGAAAAAAGAAAAATGATCCGACTAACAAAGAGATTGTGCTTTAAAAAAACATTGAAGAATAGAGGCTCCACTGGTTTACATAATTTTGAAGAATGTGGACAAAAGCCAAGTATACACAATAAAAAATCTGAACAAGACTAACAGATATTGAATATATATTTGGTTTTCCAATTTCTTTCTTTTTCTCCCCCATCCTTTCATCTTCCCCTTCCCCCCCTTTTTGGGGCCAAACTGAAAAATGGTCCTGTTTCTCCTTCACAATTTGAGGTTACCTTGATGGTAATGACTTCAAACTGGTGTGACCATATAATGTGTGTAAACTGGCACACTTTGGAGCATATAAAGAGGCACTGTTCATAATTACAGCAGGCATATGGGTGAAAACAGGGACAGATGGTCACCCTACTTAAAACAACCACATATAAGGGCTAAACTAGCTGAAAGTACAGTTCTGCACTTTCCACAACAGAGTCAAAACAAAAGCAGTACTTAGCTTTTCTGTTTATTTCACTCAAGCAATTCCAAGCATGACATGAATGTTTTAGATACCCTGTATTCTGAATGTTTTGTCAAATCTGAACATGTAATTGATAACTTTTTAAAAGCTGCTTTTGTTCCTTAGATTTCACGTTGGTTGGTTGGTTGGATTCTTAACAATATAAGAAATGTTTGCTTTCTATTCAGAGCTACCTGAGTAAATGCATCGGGTTTAAGCTATTCTGAACTTGAACTGTCCCTTTCTTTGTGTCATTAGAAAGTGCCCTTTCTATGCCTTTGGTGTTGTCTGAATAAAGTTCTGCAAAATAACATTATGTTTCTCTCACAGGTGAATGGAAACCACAGGTTTAAACGAAGACAAGCTGAAACCACATGGGCTGTTCTTGTATTAGAAGTGGTTAAAATTCTCTCAATAAAGTTTTGCAGTTTTGTCCAAAAAGTCTTGCACATCTTTTGTTAAATTTATTCCTAGGAATTTGATGTTATTGAAAATAGCACTTTTTTGAAATTTTATATTTATAAAGTTTAATTTTTTAAATTCTGGTAGAGCTAATGTACAGTGTTATGGTGGTTTCAGGTGTACAATTTAGTGATTCAACACTGGAAAATAGTATGGAGGTTCC
This sequence comes from Ursus maritimus, assembly GCF_017311325.1. Taxonomy (NCBI): domain Eukaryota; kingdom Metazoa; phylum Chordata; class Mammalia; order Carnivora; family Ursidae; genus Ursus; species Ursus maritimus. Next base: position 82,400,727 of record NW_024423319.1, on the reverse strand, counting down.
TAAAAAAGCTAAAAATAGAATTACCTTATGATCCAGTAATTCTACTGGGTATTTGCCCAAAGAAAATGAGACATGATTTTTGTATGTTCCTTTTTCTATCCGGCAATCTTGCTAAATATGCTTAATAGTACCAAAAGTTTATCTTTATCTTGAGATCTTTTTCAATTTTCAAAAGACATAATCACACGATCTTTGAATAATAAGTTTTGTTCCTGCCATTTTATTTTGTTATTATTTTTTAAAGATTTTATGTATTTATTTGACAGAGACAGAGACAGCCAGCGAGAGAGGGAACACAAGCAGGGGGAGCGGGAGAGGAAGAAGCAGGCTCCCAACGGAGGAGCCTGATGTGGGGCTCGATCTCAGAACGCTGGGATCACGCCCTGAGCCGAAGGCAGACGCTTAACCGCTGTGCCCCCAGGCGCCCCCCTGCCATTTTATTTTTTTCTTCATTTAATTTTTGTTTCTGCCATTTTAAACATACCTTTTATTTCCTTCTGTCATTCTTGGCATTAGGCAGACACACCCAGTTGAATAGGACTGGTGACTGGGGACATCCCTGTGTTCTTCATGATTAGAAATGGAAAATATTCAACATTTTACCATGATGTTCATTGTACATTTTTTGTAGATGCAGTTTATCAGAGTGAAGTCATTCTAGTCCATTCCTAATTTGCTGGTAGTATTCATCTTGAATATGTGTTGAATGTCAGCAAACACATAGGGCATTTATTGAGATGATCGTAAGATTTTTTTTCCTGTTAATGTGGTGAACTGCGTTGGCAAGTTTCTATGTTTAAGCCAACTTTGCATTCGTAGGATGAACAACTTGATCATGAGTGATCTATGTCCTAATGATTTATTCAGGATTTTAATGTATGTCCTCATGAGTGACACTAGCCTATTTTTTAATTTTTATGTACTCTTTGTTGGACTTTGGCATCAAGGTTATGCTAGCTTCATAAAATGAACTGGGATGTAAAATGTTTTTTTCTATTTTCTGGAACTCCAACGCGGTGAGCACTTTAGGGCTAGGCTTCAGAGTCCGCTGTTTCTGGATCACTCCTCTATTTCAAAGCCAGACCATACATAAAGGGCAGTGACTGAAGGGGGGCAGCTCCAGGTTCCCGTCTCTTGAAACTTTGTGAGGTTCCCAGATTCCCTGCAGGATAACCTGTAATGATGCTCTCACTCTGAAAGCTACCTGCTCCTGTTTCTATGCCGGTATTAATCTTCTGTATCCAGAAAGTTAAAATTCTTGGCTTTTTCACTATCCTAGATAATTTTGATCTGTGCTTTAGGATTGTGAATTGCTGACCAACCCAGAGCTGTGTACAGTTAAACAGCTCTACTTACTGAGCTGTTTAATAACAAGAATAATAACTCACATAGGCTGTGCATCATCCGTTAGATACTTCTCTGTACTAGGTTCTGTACATTTTTGATGTTATCAAATCCTTTCAAAGAAGGGAAGTCAGAATTGTCCCAGAATCGACCATCTCTTGACTTCAGTAAGAAGCAGATTTGCGGATTGAAGTTCTAAATTAAAAGCCCTTGATCTTTTCTCCGTAAAACCTTCCGAAATGGGATAAGGAAGAACTGATGACCTATATGATGATTTTAGTTACAATCTGACGTTTATGTAAATATTTTTTAAAGATTTTATTATTTGACAGAGTGAGAGCACAAGCAGGGGGAGCAGCAGAGGGGGAGGGAGAAGCCCCAATGTGGGGCTCGATCCCAGGACCCTGGGATCATGACCTGAGCAGAAGGCAGACACTTAAACGACTGACCCACCCAGGCACCCTGTTTATGTAAATGTTTATATATATATATATATATATATATATATATATATATATAAATTTGATTTAAAAGGCTTTGTTCTTTTTTTAAATAGTTTTTTAAAAAGATTTTATTTATTTGACAGAGAGCCAGCGAGAGAGGGAACACAAGCAGGGGGAGTGGGAGAGGAAGAAGCAGGCTCATAGCGGAGCAGGGAGCCCGATGCGGGGCTCAATCCCAGGACTCCGGGATGAGGCCCTGAGCCGAAGGCAGACACTTAATGACTGAGCCACCCAAGCACCCCTAAAAAGCTTTGTCCTTATCTTGAAGGGTTTCCTAATACATGCCAAACAGACCTCATGGGGTTCCCCAGATGAAATTATTGGTAAAAAAAAAATTTAAAAATCCCATGATTATCTTGTGCTACAGAAAAATACAACTGGAGTACTAAAGCCATTTGAGACCATTGTTTATGGGGAGACAGAAAAGAGCTTGCGCCACAAGCTTCATGGTAAAATGCTACATCTCCTGCAAACATATCTGTCCTTTAAAATTATTCAGAGATGGGAGGGAACAGGCACAAATCTTCATCAAAATCTCCCATTTGCCTAATAGAGCTCACTCAGAATCTTCCTTAACTGCCTGATTTCAGCCTTCTACCCCTATTTCTATATGCAATGACAGCAAGTTATAACTGAGACCCCATTTGTATCTTTAACCCCCATAAAATAGTTCTGAAATGAAACCTAAAACAGTTGTGAAAGAATATCCTACTTAGAACCTATTCTGCTTAGGGAATGGCAGGGTATTACAGAAAGCAATTATTTATTCTCCCTCTAACAGAGGTTTAAAAATGTTTCCTGGCCCCAAAGGACTGAAAATCCAAGGTTCAGATACAAAGAGAATAAATGTCAGGGGTCCCCATTTGCCACAAGATAGGTGAGGGGTTACCTGGTTGTAAAACTGGCTGAAAAAATGAGGGCCTCAGAAGAACAGGAAAAGGAGCCAGGGGGACTGGCTGAGGCAAAACAACTTGGATCCTACCTGCTCTGTCTCCTTACAGGCTGTGCCATGAACTAGGCATGGCTTTCGGTCCTGGCTCTGACACTAACTGTGATGGTGCAAAAGG
>NW_024423319.1:82228942-82397803 GCF_017311325.1 Ursus maritimus | reverse complement strand
ATAAATGTTTATATATATATATATATATATATATATATATATATATATAAATTTGATTTAAAAGGCTTTGTTCTTTTTTTAAATAGTTTTTTAAAAAGATTTTATTTATTTGACAGAGAGCCAGCGAGAGAGGGAACACAAGCAGGGGGAGTGGGAGAGGAAGAAGCAGGCTCATAGCGGAGCAGGGAGCCCGATGCGGGGCTCAATCCCAGGACTCCGGGATGAGGCCCTGAGCCGAAGGCAGACACTTAATGACTGAGCCACCCAAGCACCCCTAAAAAGCTTTGTCCTTATCTTGAAGGGTTTCCTAATACATGCCAAACAGACCTCATGGGGTTCCCCAGATGAAATTATTGGTAAAAAAAAAATTTAAAAATCCCATGATTATCTTGTGCTACAGAAAAATACAACTGGAGTACTAAAGCCATTTGAGACCATTGTTTATGGGGAGACAGAAAAGAGCTTGCGCCACAAGCTTCATGGTAAAATGCTACATCTCCTGCAAACATATCTGTCCTTTAAAATTATTCAGAGATGGGAGGGAACAGGCACAAATCTTCATCAAAATCTCCCATTTGCCTAATAGAGCTCACTCAGAATCTTCCTTAACTGCCTGATTTCAGCCTTCTACCCCTATTTCTATATGCAATGACAGCAAGTTATAACTGAGACCCCATTTGTATCTTTAACCCCCATAAAATAGTTCTGAAATGAAACCTAAAACAGTTGTGAAAGAATATCCTACTTAGAACCTATTCTGCTTAGGGAATGGCAGGGTATTACAGAAAGCAATTATTTATTCTCCCTCTAACAGAGGTTTAAAAATGTTTCCTGGCCCCAAAGGACTGAAAATCCAAGGTTCAGATACAAAGAGAATAAATGTCAGGGGTCCCCATTTGCCACAAGATAGGTGAGGGGTTACCTGGTTGTAAAACTGGCTGAAAAAATGAGGGCCTCAGAAGAACAGGAAAAGGAGCCAGGGGGACTGGCTGAGGCAAAACAACTTGGATCCTACCTGCTCTGTCTCCTTACAGGCTGTGCCATGAACTAGGCATGGCTTTCGGTCCTGGCTCTGACACTAACTGTGATGGTGCAAAAGGCATTTACATCCTTTGGATGTCCTTTAGGTCTGTTTCCTTATTTTTAGAAAAGATTTTATTTATTTGAGCGAGAGCATGAGCTGGGGGAGAGGCAGATGGAGAGGGAGAGGCAGACTTCCTGCTGAGCAAAGTGCCCGATGCAGGGCTCGATCCCAGGAACTGAGCCACCAGGGGCCCCGAGTTTCCTCATTTTGAAAATAGGAATTACAGTGATTGCTGTGATGAATAAGAGAATATGATGAATATGGTGCTTGCTCTGGGTCCATCACACTGGTGGGCCAGACAGACATTAACAGAAAAGCAGTTGAAGTGCAAAGGAGAAACACAGGGAAGGGAGCTAGGAAACAACAGTGAGTGGGGTGGCCAGGAAGCAGGAGGAAAACCAGGAGAGGAGACTCCCTCTCAGAGTGAAAGAGGCCACCTGGATTCCTATGTCCACTGGTCACTGGGTTTGCTTATGCGATCCTGCCGATAGGAGGCTGGGTGACCTCTACCTCAACACTTAACACTACAATAAGCAGGTTTGTCTCACACTTAAAAACTGAGATAGTCAGACCAGCACTGTTGTGTTGATCCAAAAGGTATTGAGAGCCTGGTCTGGTCATCTACACTTCTGTATATGGGAACATTTTAGTGAATGAGCCGATGCAGCCCATACATGAGGGCTGATCTGATCAAGTAGCAAGATAGATTGTGAAGAGAAAAACAAATTTATTTAATGCAGTAAGTTTTACATGACCTGAGGAGGTGGTTACACATGAGCATTTTTTTTAAAGATTTTATTTATTATTTGACAGAGATAGAGACAGCCAGCGAGAGAGGGAACACAAGCAAGGGGAGTGGGAGAGGAAGAAGCAGGCTCATAGCGGAGGAGCCTGATGTGGGGCTCGATCCCAGAATGCCGGGATCACGCCCTGAGCCGAAGGCAGACGCTTAACCGCCGTGCCACCCAGGCGCCCCTACACATGAGCATTTTTTTTTTTAAAGATTTTATTTATTTATGTGACAGAGAGACAGTCAGTGAGAGAGGGAACACAGCAGGCGAGTGAGAGAGGAAGAAGCAGGCTCCCAGCGGAGGAGCCCGATGTGGGACTCGATCCCGGAACGCCAGGATCACGCCCTGAGCTGAAGGCAGACGCCTTAACGACTGCGCCACCCAGGCGCCCCTACACATGAGCATTTTTATGCTAGATTTGAAGAGTGGAAAGTCATGGAAAAACGTGATAGGACAAGTAAAGGTATGAACCGAGTGTAGTAAATTAGGGGAAACAGCAGGGCCTGTCCATTTGGATCCCTGTTAGTGTTTTTTGAGAGAAGAATACTTTTTTTTTTAAGATTTTATTTATTTTACAGAGAGAGAGCACACAAGCAGGGGGAGTGGCAGGCAGAGGGAGAGGGAGAAGCAGGTTCCCCACTGAGCAGGGGAAGCCCAATGCGGGGCTCAATCCCAGGACCCCAGGATCATGACCTGAGCCAAAGGCAGATGCTTAACCGACTGAGCCACCCAGGCTCTCAAGGATGCTCCTGGGTATAGAGAGGACACCTTTCACATGAGAGTCTTATGACCTGTTGCAGGGAAAGTTCAGAAAATCCTGCCTGCACCTTCAGTTTCTCGAATTCCTGTTGCTAAAATATTCAATAGACCAAGGTACCATATTTTGGGGGTAGTGTGTCCTGAACGCCATCATTGGCTATACTTTATTAGGTGAGTAGCATACATTATCGTCACCAAACAAAAACCAAAAACCAAAACCAAACCAAAACCAGGGGCACCTGGGTGGCTCAGTTGGTGAAGCATCTGCCTTTGGCTCAGGTCATGATCCCAGGGTCCTGGGATGGAGCCCCACAGCAGGCTCCTTGCTCAGTGGGGAGCTTGCTTCTCCCTCTCCCTCTGCCTGCCACTCCCCCACTTGTGCTCTCTCTCTCTGTCAAACAAATTAAAAAAAAAAACAAAAAACCAAAACCAAAAAAACCTTTGAGCACTTGCTGGAATCAGGCTCCTTGCTCTGGGCTAGGCAGCCTCTGAGGACATAGGAATGATTCATATGGGGTAAGTTCTCAAACAGCTCATAGTTAATGACCAGAGAACTATCCACAAGAGCAAATTTGATGACAGCCATGCAGGGGAGAGCCAGAGGGCTCTCAGAACACAGAGGAGGGAGCCCTGTAACCCAGGAGGTCAGGAATGGCTTCTCCCAGGAGATCCTGTGTGTCTTCTAGGTACTGTTGCACTATAAATACATTTCAATCCGTTATTATCCCTTTTTCATTAAAAAATAATCTTACTGCTTAATTATCCTCATTATGTAGATGAGGTATTTGAGGATAAGAGAAGAAAGTATCTTCTTCAAGGTGCAGCCACTTTTCAACCCCAAACTCTTTGAACCCCTGTGTACTTCTCCTCTCTTTGCTTTTTATATTGTCTTCTGTCTTCATTCACATTCACCATAAATAATTTTCCTTGCTCCTCTTGTCCCATAAGTTCTTTTTCTTTAATTCATCAGGAGTTTGTTTATTTAACTTTTTTTTTTTACAGCGTCAGTGCCAAACTGCCAAATTAGTTTTCAAAATATCAATAAAATTTTGCATTCCCACCAGCAGTGCATGAAGGTTCTAGTTGTTCCACATCCTTACGAACACTTGGGGTGGTCAGTCTTTTTAATTTTAGCCATTCTAAAAGATGGGTAGTAGGGCACCTGGGTGGTTCAGTCGTTAAGCATCTGCCTTTGGCTCAGTTCATGATCCCAGAGTCCTGGAATCGAGCCCCACATCGGGCTCCCTGCTCAGTGGGAAGCCTGCTTCTCCCTCTGCGTGCCGTGCTCTCTCTCTGTGTCAAATAAATAAAATCTTTAAAAGGTGTAGTGGTATCTCCTTGGAGTTTTAATTTGCTCAACCTATTGGGCATATATTCATGTGTTAATTTTCATCCATGTATATTCTTGTCTGTTCAGAGTTCCTATACATGTTTTATTGGGTTGTTTGTGATCTTTTTGTTTAGGGGTGTGTTTATTTATTTATTTTCTGAAATTTTACAGTAATATACCTTTGTCTATGTTTTTATTCATTTGTGTTGGATACTCATGCCCTTCATTTTTAAAGGATCATTCTTGCCTTTTTTTTTTTTTTGATAATTTTCTCTGCTTTTTTCTCTGCTCTCAGTATCTGGAAGTTTTCTTAATCTAATCCTAGATTACCTTTACTAAGACTTTATTTTTTTATTTTTTGTGAGGATTTTGTTTTTTAAGTAATCTCTACACCCAACCTGGGTCTCGAACTTACAACCCTGAGTTACATGCTCTACTGACTGAGCCACCCAGATGCCCCTAAGACTTTATTTTTTATTGTTCCACGCCTTTTGTCTGTTTATGCAACTTTATGGAAGATCTGCTCAACATTTTTTTTATTGTCTTCCATATTGAATGCTTTTTATTAGTTACCAGATTTCCAAGACATATTTAAAAAGCTACTTTTCTTCACTTCAGTAACAATTTTTTTAAAAAATCTTATTTATTTATTTGACAGAGAGCAGAAGTAGGGGGAGCAGGCTCCCCACTGAGCAAGGAGCCTGATGTGGGGCTCAATCCCAGGACCCTTGGGATCATGACCTGAGCTGAAGGCAGATGGCCAATTGACTGAGCCACCCAGGCGCCCCTACTAACAATTTTTAAAAGATCAAAAGCAAAAAGAATCTACTTCTCTACCTTTTAATTTGTGAATGCTTAGAATATAAACATACAGCTTACCTGATGCAGCTCCCCTTGTTGGGTTCTGATACCAATATTACGGGAACTTACTATGAAATATTGGAATCTCATCCTTCCCTTCCGTGTGGAAGGGTTTAGAGACCACTGGCCTTGTATGTTGCCCATAGCTTTACAAGCCCTGGCACTCCTAAGCCTTGACAATAACCTAAGTGTTTTCGAAAAGGACAAAAGACGGCTCATGGGGAGCAGGAAATCTTAGATTGGTATTGACTTCAGCTGGAGTGTTTTCTTCGAGCTAAGCTAAACATGGGGCAAGCTGAAACCCAGGAAAAACTGGCTGATATCTGTTCTCCCCAAGTCACCTGATGACTGTCTTTGATTCAGAAATTTGGGTGAGGAGGCCCTCAAAGGGAAAACAAAGTACAGGTGATGAGAAAGGTGGGGAGATTTTTTTTTCTTACAGAAAAAGACAAATCCCTGCTATCTGTCTGGTCTGTTTAGACAGCAGTCTATCCATTAATGGTGTTGGAAATCTCTTTTTATTGCTCAAGCTTTGGATCCCAGGCCTTTATCAGGAGCTGTGTGCCTGGGTCAGAAGTCAGCCTGAAGATTGGTCAGCTCCCTCAGCCTGGGCACCCTGCAGAAGAGATACTTATCTAGGCTGCTGGGATCATAGTCCCAGGCAAGGTAAATAATTGCACAAATTGCTCTATGTCACCAGGACAAAGACCTCAGGAGGACCAGAGACTGCTAGATGTGTCTGCTGGGCATCAAGAGATTGAGAACCCTGGGATGAATTCCAAAAAGAGGTACCAGCTCTTCCAAGAGCCCTGGGCACCTGGAATTCCAGGACCTGTGGGATGAGTATTTGCAGCAGTTGTGGGTAAAGGGCTGCCTCCTTCACTGCAACAGTCTTCTTTGGCCACTGCTGTGTTTTTAAAATTAGTTAGGTATTTAAAAATTGTGGTACAATATATAGCACAGATTTTACCATCTTAACGGTTTTCAGGTGTGTAGTTCTGTGGCATTTACATTTTTGTGAACCATCACCATGCATCTCCAGAACTCTCTTTATTTTGTATTTTTTTAAAGATTTTATTTATTTGAGAGAGAGCATGAGCAGGAGGGTGGGGCAGATGCAGAGGAAGAAGCTGACTCCCTGCTGAGCAGGGAGCCCAATGAGGGGCTTGATCCCCGGACCCCGAGATCATGACCAGACCCTGAGATCATGACCTGAGCCCAAGGCAGATGCTTAGCCGACTGAGTCACACAGGTGCCCCAAGAACTCTCTTTTATTTTGTAAAACTGAAAACCTGTACTCATTAAACACCAATTCCCCATTTCCCCCTCTATGTTTCTTTCATTGGTGATATTGGTAGTTTGTCTTCTCTTTGTGCTTTGCTTGTTTGTGTCTTTGGTCAGTCTGGCTAGAGTTTGGTCAATTTTATTGATCTTTCCAAGGAACTAGCTTTTGGTTTCATTGATTTTTTTCTATTGATATTCTGTTTTTTATTTTTCTTAATTTATTTGCTTATCTTTACTGTTTCCTTCCTTCTACTTGCTTTAGGTTTATTTGTCTCTGATTTTGTAACGTGGAAGCTTAGATCATTGATGGGAGGCCTTGATGGGGATCAGGACATTCTACTCCAAAATACGGTACCTTGGCATACTGAATATTTTCAGGTGAAGGAATTTGAGAAAACAGCAGAAGCAGGAAGGTAACTCTAACCTTCCCTTTGCCTTTTTCTCCCAAAACAGGTCATAAGACTCTCATGTGACAGGTGCCCTCCCTATACCCAGAGGAAAGGTGCATCCTTTTCTCTGAAGACAAAGGGATCCTGAGAAGAATCTGAAAGAACAGCCTTGCTAGGTTTCCCCTACTTTTTTTTATCTTTCTTAAAAGATAAAATTTTATTTATTTATTTGAGAGAGAGAGAGTGCATGGGGTAGGGGGGCAGAGGGAGAGGAAGAAGCAGACTCCCCACTGAGCAGGGAGCCCTACACAGGGCTCCATCCCAGGACCCCGGGATCATGACCTGAGCCAAAGGCAGACGCTTAACTGACTGAGCCACCCAGGCGCCCCCAAAATATTTTCTAATTTGCTTGGTGACTTACTCTTTCATGTGCCCATAGGTTATGTGTATGTGTCTTTAATTTTCAAACATTTGGTGAATAGTCCATGTATTTTTCTGTCATTGATTTCTAGTTTTGCTCCATTATGATCAGAGAACATACTGTGCCTTATTTCAGTTCTTTCAAATGTGTTTTAAAATTTTGTTATGACCCCGATTATGGTCATATGGACACTGACTCTCTTGCCTCCTTTCACTCATAAAGATTCTTGTGATTACACTGGGGACCCCCAAATAATCCAGGATGATTTCCTCATTTCGATGCTTAATTTAATCCTACCCGCAAAGTCCCTTCGGCCATTCGAGGTGACATCTTCACAGGTTCTGGGGATTAGGATGTGAGCAACTTGGGACGGGGGTCGTTGCTCTGGGTATCACACCTCCTTTCCCTCCTCTAAGCCCTTATGGTGGCTGCCACTGTCCCCACAGTGGTCCACAGAAGTGAAAGGATTTGGCCTACCTCTGAGAGCAGCAAGGTCACTGTGTCACAAAGGAGAAAAATACAGCAACAGTCAATGACCACTGGGAACAATAGTAATAATACTGACAGAGTTGGTAATACCAGTTACCATTTACCCTGAGCTTGCCATGTGCCGGCGCTTTGCGGGGAGTAGAGGCACCACCAGCCCCATTTTACAAGTGAGAGTCAGAAGCCTAGCAAGGTTATCGGATTAGCCCAATGTCATGCAGATGGGAGGTAGTGGAGGAGTCAGGGTTAGAAATAAGGCTTTGTCCATCATCTGCATTTAATCACTGCCTCAAGTTACGACCATGACCCCTGGAGGGGTCAGGGGAGGCCTCCTTAAAGTGGATTCTTTATGGATCTAGAACTGTAGGGTGGATTTTAGGGTCTGCTAGTGGCCAAACGTCTATCGTTATTGCACCTACAGAGAGGTTATTTGGCTCCCTGTTTCTCTTTGTGTCTCTGCCTCTCTCTCTTTCTCTCTCCTTCCCTCCCTCCCTCTTCTTCTCCTTCCCATATACATGCGTGCGCACGCACACACAGACACACAGACACACACACAGAGAATGTGGTGTCTTATAGTTGTGATGTAATCTATATAACTCAGGGCTTACGTATCCACATAATTTGGGAGATTATGACCCTCAACACATGTGGTGGACGCCTTACACACAGCGCCACAGCTAATGCAGAAACAGCCACGGTCCTGTCCCCCGCCATTAAAGTGGCCTCAGTTGTTGAGGGTGAGCAGGAGGCAGCCAGGGGGAGTGATGGTTTCCTGTGGGCATCTGGGGTGGGGAGTGAGCAGCAGAGGGTGAATGGCGGAGATGTCTGGACCAGGACTTCTGGACCTCTTAACATATCTGTTCCCAAATCACCACCTGCCAGCCACCAGGCATCCCCTTCCACCCCAGGAGCCTCTTTAGCTCCCTCCCCAGCCCTAGTCTCGGGGTCTCAGGTACACCCCGTTGCTCCCATTTTCGTCCTGTCAAGCAGCACCCCAGCTGTGCCTCAGAGCACTCACTCTGGACCTTTCCTGCTCCCTGCAAGTGCACAACATTGTTCAGGATAGAGCTCTTTCCTTCATCCCGCAGGGGTCTGTCATAACGTCCCTGTTAGGGAGGAACTGAAAATTCTCCAGGATGCAGGTGAATCTCCAGCTCCAGACTGGCAGTCCCTGGGCAATTCCCCAGGGCTGAGGGTAAAGGGCAGGTTTTCTGAGAGGAGGAGCTGCGGTGAGTGTCCCATCAGGAGGTGGGATGACACTGTGCAGGGCTGGGTCTGTGAGCACAGAGAAGGGCCCCTGGGAGGGATGGGGGCCACTTGATCACATTAGTGTTCCCGTGGCTGTCCTTATGGGCTTTAGCCTCTGGCCTGCCGTGCCCCAAGGCAGCTGGACAACCCGAGTCTGTTACCTGCTTTGTCTGGCCCTGAGTGGCCTCATTGGTGACCAGGTTTTCTTCTAAGGGGGCCTAGTGAGGATTCAGTGAGCTGGTACCTACGAAGTACTTGGAATCAGCCATAAAAAGAGGGACAGCCTGCCATTTGCAATAACATGGATGGCCCCTGAGGACATTATGCTAAGAGAAGTAACTCAGACAGAGAAAGACCAATACTATACGATCTACTTATATGTGAATTCTAAAAACAAAAACAAAAACCTCATAGAAACAGAGAACAAATTGGTGGTTGCCAGAGGTGGGGGGCTGGGGAATGGGTGAAGGGGGGGGTCAAAAGTACAAACTTCCAGTTATAAGATACATAAGTTCTGGAGGTCTAATGTACCACATAGTGATTCTAGTTAACACTACTGTACTGTGTATTTGAAAGTTGTCAAGAGATTAGATCTTAAAAGTTGTCATCATAAGGAAAAAATTGTAACTATGTGAGGTGATGGATGTTAACAAAATTTATTGTGGTGATCAGGGAGCCTGGGTGGCTCAGTGGGTTAAGCGTCTGCCTTCGGCTGGGGTCATGATCTTGGGGTCTTGAGATCAAGCCCCGAATTGGGCTCCCTGCTCAGTGGGGACTCTGCTTTTCCCTCTGCCCCTCCCCCCGCTCATGCTCTCTCTCCCTCTCAAATAAATAAATAAAATCTTTAAAAAAACGCATTGTGGTGATCATTTAGCAATATATACATACATCAAATCATTATGTTGTACACCTTAAACTTATACAATGTTATATGCCAATTATATCTCAGTAAAGCTGGGGGAAAGGTGCTTAGGACACTGCAAATCCAATAGATCTCTGATTACCTAAAACAAAGTTATTTATTTTTTAAAAGATTTTATTTATTTATTAGAGAGAGCACAGAGGGAGAGGGAGAGAGAGAAGCAGACTCCCCACTGAGCGGGGAGCCACATGTGGGGCTCGATCCCAGGACCCTGGGATCATGACCTGAGCTGAAGGCAGATGCTTAACTGACTGAGCCACCCAGGTGCCCCTAAAACAACTTCATTTTAAATTTGAAGTTTTCATACTTTTTAAAAGTAGGCTCCATGCCCAATTTGGGACTTGAACTCACAACCCCGAGATTGAGAGTCACATGCTGTACCAACTGAGCCAGCCAGTGCCCCTTCATAATGTTTTTTAAAAATCCTGTCTCACTGAATCTCAGATGTTATAGATTGTGTGTCACACTATTATTTTATTTTTTAAATTTAAATTCAATTAGCCCACCTATAGTACATCATTAGTTTCAGATGTAGTCACACTATTATTTTAGGTAACACTTAAGAAAAAAGGGATGCTGTAGTTAAACTATGACCCAATGCCTTCTCCTCTCAGTGACTGTATGATGCCGTCCTGATTTTTGGCATGTTGAAATGTGAAAAAAAAAGGCATTTTAGACCTGATAAAATATGGTGTTTTCCATTGTTTATTTTTATAGTTATCTTTGTGGCAGTGTATTGTATCTGATTTTGTGTAGTGATAGAATCTTTTCTTTACAAAATATTTCATTTAAGAACAAAAGTGATTTGAGAGGCACCTGGGTGGCTCAGTTGGTTAAGTGTCTGCCTTCTGCTCAGGTCATGATCCTGGGATCCTGGGATTGAGCCCCATATAGGCTCCCTGCTCAGTGGGGAGCCTGCTTCTCCCTCTCCCCCCTGCTCATGCTCTCTTTCTCTCAAAGAAATAAAATATTTTTTTTTAAAGTGATTTGAGGGGCGCCTGGGTGGCGCAGTCATTAAGCGTCTGCCTTCAGCTCAGGGCACGATCCCAGAGTTCTGGGATCGAGCCCCACATCAGGCTCCTCTGCTGGGAGTCTGCTTCTTCCTCTCCCACTCCCCCTGCTTGTGTTCTGTCTCTCGCTGGCTGTCTCTCTCTCTGTCAAATAAACAAATAAAATCTTTTAAAAAAAAAGTGATTTGAACTTACAAAAAATTTGAGCTGACTGTCTGCGTTACTTCACTTAGCATAATGTCCTCAGGGGCCATCAATGTTATTGCAAATGGCAGGCTGTCCCTTTTTTTATGGCTGATTCCAAGTACTTCATAGGTGCCAGATAACTCAATCTTCACTACGGCCCAGAAAACTCTGTCACCCCTGTCACCAGTGAGGCCACTCAGGCCCAGACAGAGCAGGTAACAGACTCAGGTTGTCCAGCTGCCCTGGGGCACAGCAGGCCAGAGGCTAAAGCCCCATTCGGGGTCCTGGCCCTTCAGCCTCTCCCAGCTGCCCCGATCATTCTTCCTGGGGTCAGGCACACAGAGGCTCACTCCCCATGGTGCCCACAATGAGGGCACTCTGGATGTCTGCTTCAAGATGGAAGCAGGAGGCGTTAGCCACCAAGTGAGCATCTGCTCAGGGATGCCCACATGATGTCAGGTCCATGCTGACTGCTGGAAATCTGGCAGTCCCACAGGCACCACACAAACCCTCATGTGCCACAAAGTCTAGTGCAGGAGGCTCACACATATGTACACACACAGCAAAAAGAAACGGAATGGCAGTGCAGTCTGTAGGTATGAGAATGGAACGCTGGGTGCAGATGGCCTTGGTTTGAATCCTGGCTCCGTGATTTCCCAGCTGTGTGACCTCTGGCAGGTTGCTAAACCTCTCTGTTTCTCAGGTGCCTCATTTGTAAAATGGAGAAAACAACACTTTCTGTCTCATTAGGTTGTTGTAAGGAGTCTTATATGAGTATAAATATTTAACTCATAAGTATTAACTCATATAAATATTAACTCATATAATTAGAACAGGTCCTGACATATAACGAATGTTCAATAAATGCTTGCTAGTGAAAAAAATCAGAGTTACAAGTACAGCCCATGGAAGTTTAAGAAGGGACGTGGGGAAAGAAGACGTAATGGTCTCCTCACATGCAAAGCAAAGCACTACCCTCCAAAGTTATTTCCTTACATCTTTTTAAAAAAGATTTTATTTGTCAGAGAGAGAGAGCATGAGCAGGGGGAGCATCAGGCAGAGGGAGAGGGAGAAGCAGGCTCCCCGCTGAGCAAGGAGCTTGATGCAGGGCTGGATCCTAGGACCCTGGGATCACCACCTGACTGAACACAGACGCTTCACCGACTGAGCCACCCAGGTGCCCCTCCTTACAAATATTCCTTAAAGTGTGGTCCTATGGCTAGGTCCCCATCCTTTAGCAGGAAACCTGTCCTTTCCCAGGCCATACCCAGTCCTCCCCAAGGCTACTCACGTACGATAGCCGTGGGAGTGATGTGGAGCCAGAAACGAGGTGAGCAAAGCCCAGCCCCCATGCCTCCCATAGGGATCAGACACTAGCCTCTTGGAGTTGCACAAATTTCCCTGCACACATGCACCCATTCTATCTGCTGTTCCCTGGTAACTGTGTCTTCTGTAGAAGGCCCCCCCCCCGCCCCTGCAGGTACATATGGGGCCCACTCATTTTGTATCATGTCCAGGTCTGGTATAACATGAACCCCAGTCATTAATTTTACCCTGCAAATCATTAGCTATAAATGGTCATTTAGAGTGTTTCCCTCCGGTAGTTTGTTCATACCAACCTTGCGCACACAGTTATGTGCACATGTGTGTTTCTTTAGCGCACAATCTTAGAAGTAGAATCGCTGAGTCAAGGGAGTCCTTCGTTCAACAAACGCCTCAAGAGTGCCTAATAAGTGATGGACACTGCTCTAGGTGCTGGGGAGACCTCAAAGCACGTTCGTGCTTTGGTGGAGATGACATTCCAGTGGAGGAAGTTTCCAGTTTTTATTTTGACAGATGTTGCCACAATGCTGTCCAATTACCAACATCCTCAGCCCATTCCTGGAGTGGGAGCTTTGAGGCAGGTGGCCATTATTCCTTGGCCTTTGTTCTCTGCAAGATCTTCAGGGTCAGGGCCGGGTATTGGTCCCTTTGGGGACGTCCGTGCGCAGTGTGTATGCGTCACGGGGGACAGGGATGGGAGGGTCCACTGGGGAGTGGGGGGAGGAGGAGGAGGAGAAATGGTTCACAGGGTATTAGCATAGAAGCCTCCTTGATCATACCACTAGGGGGCCTACAGGAGGTAGGGATGAACTGTCCAAGATAGAACCGTCCTCC
Source organism: Ursus maritimus (assembly GCF_017311325.1). Taxonomy (NCBI): domain Eukaryota; kingdom Metazoa; phylum Chordata; class Mammalia; order Carnivora; family Ursidae; genus Ursus; species Ursus maritimus. The sequence continues at coordinate 82,384,875 of NW_024423319.1, read as the reverse complement.
CAGGTTATACCCCTTTAGGAGGTAGAGATGGAACAGTCAGCTCTGGGAGGTACCACTGGGTAGGGGGCGTCTACTCCGGAACAAACCATTGTGTGGGCTGGAGAAGCCCTAAGAACTGCCAGCACCCCCGTGCAAGGGGATTGCTCACAAGCCACCGATGGAGGCAGGAGTGGCACTACCTTGGCCGTCCGCACCCCCGCTCGCTCTCCCGGTTCCTACCCAAGTCCCCGGTAAGTACCCATTTTAGGACTGAGAACGCCACCCTTCCCAGGCCTCCGTCGCAGCTCGGCCCCGCCCTCCTTGGTGCTTTGCCTTTGAATCGGCGGCTTGCGCGTGCAGGGCCTAGCGATTGGATCCTAGGACGAGGAGGCGGGCCCCAAGACTCATTTTGGGATCTGATTGGTCAACGCGAGCTTTCGCCTATCCCAAGCTTAGCCTGTGCGCCGGAGGGACGTCAGCCCCGCCTCGGTCACGCGCCGAGCGCCAATCGGCCGCTGGTTGGGCGCAGGCGCGATGGTTGCGTGGCGAGACTTCGAGGCTTGTGGCGATGGGGCTTTCGTGATGGTGAGCAAGTTCGAATCCCGTCTCCGTGCCTCAGTGTGTTAACTTGTCAAAGGGGCTGAAAGTGGTACTCCGGTAGAAAAATTCAGAGATCACTGGTGTTGGGGGCTGACCTCGCGTGTTCCCCATTTATCCTAAACTCAGTCACACGCCCAGCAGGTGCCCGTCCCCTCGCAGTCATTCTTGCAGTGTTTCCATTCATTCATTCTCTCCACTGCTAAAATTGCATCGTCGGATTTGGGATTTAGGGACATTATTAAGCAGAAATCCTACCTGATGGACCGCCCCTGACCCCAGGACCGCAGAGCAAGGCTCCTTAGGCGAGCGGGGTTCCCCAGCAGTTGGTGCTTTTGCAATTAGATATTTCTCCATGTGGGTTTTCTTTTTGCTGTTAATTCCAGAAATACGTTAAGGATCTGGAACCACGTTTATCTCGAAACCATACTGCAGTCTAGTTTTGAAACTCAACTTAATTTTATTTTATTTTATTTTTGGTGGGCAGCAAAGCAAAGTGTATTGAGCGATAGTGTAAAGTTCCCGAAGAGGGAGGGGACCAGAGAACGTTGCCCGAAACATTAATCTTTATCTAAAGGCAACAAGAAACGCTTGTGTTCACAACATTACATTCCCAACATTTCCTCTTGTGATGCATAATAAAGTGGGGGAAGCTACATAGTCAAAAAATAAAAGTAAACGTGAAAGTAATGGGACAAAAAAGCGAACTCTAAAAGTGAACGCTAGCATACACAAATGAACCTAACTCTTGATCAAATTGATAACTTATGGAGAGAGTATTCTGATAACTTTCTCTGGCTGTGTTAATATGGGTCATCACAGAGAGGAAGGGCTCTATCTGCCCAGCCTTCGGTGTTCAATTTTGTTTTCTTTCTGTCAAGATTTCTGAATGCTCCCTGTTTGTTTTAATCAGGATGCTGTCATTTACCGGAAGCCCATTTCTCTAGGACAAGGGCAGACTGGAAAAATAGTCTGTTTACAACAGTTACTTGTCTGAAATTGCCTTGAAATACAGGAGTCAGAACTCGTGGGGCTCCTGGGTGGCTCAGTCGTTAAGCGGCTGCCTTCGGCTCAGGTCATGATCCCAGGGTTCTGGGATAGAGCCCAGCATCGGGCTGCCTGCTCAGCGGGAAGCCTGCTTCTCCCTCTCCCACTCCCCCTACTTGTGTTCCCTCTCCCACTGCCTCTCTCTCTCTCTGTCAAATAAATAAATAAATAAATTTCAAAAAAAAAAGATAATTAAAAACAAAACAAAACAAGAGTCAGAACTGGAAGAACTTGGTAAGAAGGTGGCTGGAGCAGACTCACTCTCCTCTCAGGTCCTCTCACCATTCCAGCCCCTGGAGTAGCCCAGGTCACTCTAGTTGCCGAGGGCTGTAACTCCTTGTCATTAGCTCCTCCTTAGAATTCCACTCCGATCCCTCTCTTTCTGTATCACTGTGATTGCTGAAAAGCCATTATTTGTGTAACTGCCTCTACTAATGACTGTCCACCCTACCAGCTCTAACATGGCTCTAAAATCCCCACATTATACTCCTCTTCTGGAAAATGCATAGGAACAGAACTGTCTACATTGCTATTAGCAGCTGTTAATAGCTGCCCAGACAAACCCAAAGCCAAAAACCAACACACCCTGCTGGGATTTTGAGTGGATTGTATTGAATCTGTAGACTTGTCTGGGTAGAATTGGTATCTTCACAATATTGAGTCTTCTGATATATAAACGAGGCATACCTGGCCATTTATTTATGTCTTTAATTTTTCTCGGCGATGTTTTGTAGTTTTCTGCGTATAGGTCTTAAATATATTTTGTCAGAGTTATAACTAAGTATTTAGTATTTTTGATGCTACTGTGAGTGGAACTGTTTTCTTAATTTCATTTTCAAATTTGCTAAAACGTTTAGAATTTTTCATTTCGTTAGCTTTTTTCTAGCTATAGACCCATGTGATATGTGCTCTTGGATTCGGTCAGGGACCCTCTGCTGGAGCCTCAGGCTGGGGGCTGGGCTGCTGTCATGGAGCCCACAGTAAAGCAGGAACTTCGGGTTCCAATCGCTTCTTGCCAAAACCTCAAGACATTTGAAGGAGGTGAGATGCTGGCACGCAAAAGAGAAGAGCTTTTGTGCAGCTTAGAGTATGGCACGGAATGAATCGCAGGATAGGCAGCCACAGAGGAAGGTGTTGCTGGTGTCCCAGCGACATCCTGAAAGTCTGGCTCCACCTGCAACATGCCAGGCGCCTATTTGGTACAATTGTGGGGAGGAAAATATGCGTCTGTCACGCTCTCTTCCCTCCGGGAGGAATAAGCCATCCCAGGCAAGCGCTCTGGGGGTCACCATTTGATCATTTCCACAACCAGGGCTTTGGGAGGACAGAACTGTTTGGTGCTTTCAAGCCAGTCCTTGAAATGAGTTTCCATTCAGGGTCTCAAAATGAATAACCAGCCAGGCATGTGGGACAGTATTGACTTCCCCAAGGAGAGATATTGGGCGTACGAGGTAGCGTCAGCCTAGCTAATTCACCCTTGACTGTCTCCCTTTTATTCAGGTCTTCAGTGCAAGACTCTGTTAACTGCTTCTCAGAGTGTCCTTAATCCTTACCACATCCTTTGAAGAGATGTGGGCCATTATTACCTCCGTTTTACACATTAGAAACCTGGGGCACAGGATATGTGCTTCCGGGTCACACTACTAGTAGAGGATGGAGCTAAGGCTCAAACCTTGACTGTGTTCTGTAGCCACAGTCCTTTGTTAATAACAGGAAGAACTAGCTCTTAATGAGCACCTGGGCTCTGTGACATTAGCTAATTCATTTCATCATCACAGCAACATTTTCAGGCAGGTGCCATTATTTCCCCATTTTACAGAAAGAAAAACTGAGGCAAGAAAGGTTAGGTTCCCCGCCCCAAAGTTACATAAGGCATAAATGAATTGGAATCCTGGCAGTCTGGAGCCGGAGCCCAAGTTCCTGAGCCAGCCCCACCCTGTAATGCCTCTCGAGGGTCACATGACATGAAATGTGGGCCCAGCATCAACTGCCCACCCTGCAGCGTAACCTGAGTGTTCAAACGTGCCTTAGCGGAAGTGACTGTGGGATTCCAACTCTGATGTGTTCTGCTGCAAATCACATTACTGGTTCATTTGCAGAGTTGGGATTATAACCCTGCCTTTCTGACTGGGGGTGGGGTGGGGATAGCATGTAGAGAATAACACAAAGGCCCTATAAAAGGCCCCAGCTATTCCAAACCCTCTCTCTCTCCTGTGTCCAATGAATTACTCTTTGTGTTAAAACCTCTCTCCCTAAAGATCATAACCCAAGAAGAAATATGGTGCCAGATTTATCCCCTAGCAGCTCTGTGGTCAGCTTGCTGAATTGGCTCTGAGGATGAGAGGCACAGAACTGGGCAGTTTGGATGGGGCGAGGGTAATGGGGAGGTTCTGAAAGGAAGGACAGTCAGAAGGCAGCGAGCAGGGCACTGGGTACCAAGCAGGACTAGTGAAGAGGGAGAGGAAATCTGATAAAAAAAAGGAAAGAGGGTCCCCAGAGGAGGACAGATAAGAGGCCCCAATACTTGGTGTTTCTTGCATCATCTCCCCATAGCCTGACCCTGATCTTAGGAAGCCCTCATGCCCAAGATTTAGCTAAGCAGCCGGGAAGGAGGGGGACATCAGTACCACATGCCGTCAAAACCCAGCTGTGGAACGAACCAGCAAAACCATCTTGTTCCTCTGTGAAGGAATTGCAGGCATCATCCCCTGGTGGCTTGGGGTTTTCGCAAGGGGAGTGGCAAGCTGGAGCTGGTCTCTGGAGTTTCCTTGGGATCTCACAAACCCCACAGGCAGGAAAGCTCACTCTGCTGGGTGTGCAGAAGGCTGACAATTCTCAACACCAGAAGTGGCAACAACATGGATTGTATTTCTGATTTTATTTGCTGCTCTTTGCAGCCATACCTGCATCCCATACTGTTGTGGGTACGGAGTGGGGGCTGCACGTTTCAGTGGCATTTGTTAGCAACAACAACACTAGGACATCAGCTTTTGCAATGTTGTAGGTCCTGTTCCACTTCATGAGTTGCTTGGGGAGGAGGGTTTCTGTCCTTAGACTGAGGGATCCCAGACCAACATGCCATTTATAGGCGTTCGTGTGCAGATGCAGAGGGAAAGGCGCCACCCCACCTGACCTCATCTCTGTGGGGCTGCCCTTGAGACCCTGTGCCTGGGCCCCCGTGTCCCACCCCCAGCTCTGGCTGAGCCCCACGTGAATATACAGACCACAATTGGGAGTGGGACTCCTCAAACTCTCCATCTGCACGTGGAACCTTTTGTAGCAGAGTTGAGAACTATTTATGTGCCAGAACTTCAGTGGTTTCAGTACTGTCACCGTCTGAGACCACTAACTACCTCGTTCCTGCTGTTTCTCAACCTCCTGGATGAAATCCGTGGAATATCCGTGGAAGCTCAATTTTAAGACACCTGGTCTGTTTGTTCCCGGGTGATGTAAGTGAGAGATGGCCTTGCAGTTGTGCTTGGATACTGTGGTTACTCAGTGATCATCTTTGCTCTGTTCACTTGCCCACTGCATCCAGCTCTTCATGACCCTCTTGTAATGCCTTGATTACTGGGGATCTGGGGGCAGGGTACAGAGTAGACTGGAGGGGGAGGAGCTTGGGAACAGACCGGGGGTTCAGAAGAGAACAATGTGAACCCACTGAACCAGCAAAAGAGGAAATTACCCCAAGCCTCAACTCAAGGTTTACTTCAGTTTTATTAAGCCGTAGCAATGTCCGAGAGATTTCACTCTTGCCGTGTAAATACAGATTAAATATTTTTTTCAGTATGTTAGAGTTTAGGACAATGTATTTTTAGAATGTTATCTTGCCTTACCATTCCTATAACTTGCTAATTTAACTTCCCTTTGGAAATTGCACAATGCTCTTTAAAATACATATATCGTAAGCTTAAATTTTTTTCTACCACTTGCATTACAATTGACATGCCATACGTGGCACATACTTAAAGTGTAGGTGATTTTTTAAAAGATTTTATTTATTTATTTGAGAGAGAGAGAGAGCGTGTGCACGAGCGCACAGAGGGAGAGAGAGGGAGAAGCAGACTCCCCGCTGAGCAGAGAGCCCGACCTGGGACTCGATCCCAGAACCCTGAGATCATATGAGTCAAAGTCAGATGCTTAACTGACTGAGCCACCCAGGTGCCCCTAAAGTGTAGGGGATTTGATGAGTTTGGGCATATGCATACGCCTGTGAAACCACCGCCACGATCAAGATCGTGAACGTATGCATCACCCCGAACAGTTTCCTCACGCCCCTTTGGAATTCCTCTCTCCCAGCCTTTCCTCCTACTGTCCCATCCCCATGCAAGCACTGTCTGCTTTCTGTTTGTATTTCCTAGAATTTTATATAAATGGATTCATACTGTGTATATTCGCTCTCATCTGGCTTCATTCACTCAGCATAATTATTTTTAGATTTATCCGTGTCGTTGCTGTGATGTGCTAATTCCATAGCCCTATCTAACAAGTCTTAAGTTTCCAATTTTACACTCATTCCTTTGGCTAAAGGCTCTGATGAGGTTTATAATACATACACCCTTGGGAAAGGTAAAATTTAGACATTATCAACCATCCAGGTGAAGATCTTGTCAGAACTTTTATTTATTTATTTTTTGGAGAATTGGTTTTGTTAGAAGTGTAATAAGGGTAAGGTGAAGGGGCGCCTGGGTGGCTTAGTCGTTAAGCGTCTGCCTTTGGCTCAGGGCGTGATCCCGGCGTTATGGGATCGAGCCGTACATCAGGCTCCTCCGCTGGGAGCCTGCTTCTTCCTCTCCTATTCCCCCTGCTTGTGTTCCCTCTCTCTCTGGCTGTCTCTATCTCTGTGTCAAATAAATAAATAAAATCTTTTAAAAAAAGGGTAAGGTGAAAAGAATAAGACTTCTAGGCATATGAGCAGTGTCCCTGAGAGAAACCAAGAAAGCAGGGTCGGGAGCCTGACTCCTAAGAACAAATGCTTCCAGCCTCCCAATGTTGTATGTATCTGTGAAGCACAGTAGAAAAGTGCAATAAACCAAGGTATGCCCAGGGACACCTGGGTGGCTCGGTCGGTTAAGCGTCTGCTTTTAACTTGGGTCATGATCTCAGCGTCCTGGGATTGAACCCCATGTCTGGCTCCCTGCTCAGTGGGGAGTCTGCTTCTCCCTCTCCCTCTGTCCCTCCCCCCACTCATGCTCTTTCTCTCTCTCTCAAATAGAATCTTTAAAAAAACAAAGAAACATAAAAAAAACAAGGTGTGCCTGTAGAGAGGGCTATCCCTGTGGCTTTCGTCAGCTTACTTTAACTTGCCTGTTGCCTGTCACAAAATTTTTCCATAGGCACTCGCCGTCATCTGGTAAATAACTTACTCAGCCTCACCAGATCCCTTAGCTTTATAATGCATCTTTTGTATAAATATATATTGATAAATACACCTCCTGACTCATGTATGCATTTCATGTAAGTTCTCTTTTGAAAGCATAGATTTACATTTTCTAAACTATAAAATATGGGTGTTTCTTTACTTTCTAAATTAGGTACTTTCATTAGAAGGTTAAGATACCCATTTTGTAGAACCATTAACTATCTTGAAAAACTGTTGCATAACTATTTTCAAGAGCTCTGGCTATAATCCTGAAGCGGTTTCTAACCATTATGAGAGCGGAGGAGCTGATCACTGCAATAAACATGAATTCATGCATCCTAGTGACCACTTTACCCCTCAGAGTCCAGTTACGAAAGATGGGCAGCAACTCCTGAGTCCGACAGGTATATGGGGGTGGGGGTGAGAGTGGGTAACAAATGCCATAAAAGAGCAACAATAACAAACCTCGATGAGAGTATTAGGAACAGTCATTCTTATTTTATTTATTTTATTTTTTAAAAGATTTTATTTATTTATTTGAGAGAGAGCACAAGTAGGGTGAGGTTCAGAGGGGAAGCAGAGTCCCCACTGAGCAGGGAGCCCAATGTGGGACTCGATCTCAGGACTCCGGGATCACACCCTGCAGACACTTAACGACTGAGCCATCCAGGCACCCCCAGTAATTTTTATTTTAAAGCGCTTATATCCTTAATCAGGTTGCCTCAGGCAAGGCTGTATTGACATTTGGGGCCAGATTTTTCTTTGTTGTGGGGCCTGTCCTGTGCCTTGTAGGATGTTTGGTAGCACCCCTGACCTCTAGCCACTAGATGCCAGTAGCACCTCCCCTGGTTATGAGCAATCAAAAATGTCTCTAGATATTGCCCAATGGTGCCTAGGGACAAAATCATCCCCTTGCTCTCCACCAAGAACACTGCCCTAGTGTAAAAGGTTCTAAAATTTTAAATTTGAAGATAAAAAAGATAGCTTTGTTGAGATGTAATGCACATACCACACAATTCACCTTTGAGAAGTGGTTTTTAAATGTATTTGCAAGGTCAAGCAACCATTACTTCAATCTAATTTTAGACCAGTTTTGTCCCCCCTAAAAGAAACCTCATGCCCATTAGACGTCAGCCCTTATTCCCCATCACCCCCGGCAACCACTAATCTACCTTCTGTCTCTATGGATTTGCCTGTTCTGGACATTTCATATAAATGGAATCATACAGCTTGTGATTTTTGTGACTGGTTTCTCTCATGTAGCATAAAGCTTTCAAGGTTCACACACTTTTTAGTATGTGTCAGTGCTTCATTCCTTTTTAAGGCTGAATAATATTCCATTGCATGGATAAACCATATTTTGTTTATCCATTCATTGTTTGTTGGCCATTTGGCATGCATCTACCTTTGGGCTATTATTATTATTATTATTATTATTTTACTATTTTTAGATTTTATTTCTATTCAAGTTAGTTAACATATAGTGTATTATTAGTTTCAGGGGTAGAATTTAGTGATTCATCACCTGCATGTAACACCCAGTGCTCATTACAACAAAGACCCATCACCCATTTACCCCATCCCCCCCCCCTCCCCTCCAGCAACCCTGTTTGTTCCCTATAGTTAAGAGTCTCTTATGGTTTGCCTCCCTCTCTGTTTTTATCTTATTTTATTTTTTCCTTCCCTTCCTCTATGTTCATCACTTTTGTTTCTTAAATTCCACATATGAATGAAATCATATGGTATTTGTCTTTCTTTGACTAACTTATTTCGCACAACATAATACCCTCTAGTTCTATCCACATCATTGCAAATGGCAAGATTTCATTCTTTTTGATGGCTGAGTAATATTCCAGTGTGTGTGTGTGTGTGTGTGTGTGTATTCTGTATACCACATCTGTATCTATATATGTAATATATATATAGTACCATATATATAATGGTATTATACACACACACACACACCACATCTTTATCCATTCATCAGTCAATGGACATCTGGGCTCCTTCCATATTTTGGCTACTGTGGCCATTGCTGCCATAAACATTGGGGTGCTTGTACCCCTTCAAGTCACTGTTTTTGTATCCTTGGGATAAATACCTAGTAGTGCAATTGCTGGATCATAGGACAGTTCTATTTTTAACTTTTTGAGGAAACTCCATACTGTTTTCCAGAGTGGCTGCACCAGCTTGCATTCCCACCAACAGTATAAGAGGGTTCCCCTTTCTCTGCATCCTCGCCAACATCTGTTTTTCCTGAATTGTTAATGTTAGCCATTCTGACAGGTGTGAGGTGGCATCTCATTGAGGTTTTGATTTGTATTTCCCTGATGCTGAGTGATGTTGAGCATTTTTTTCATGTGTCTGTTAGCCATCTGGATGTCTTCTTTGGAAAAGTGTCTCCACAGAGCATGGGTGTGGGGAGACAGGAGGTGCAGGGCAGGGTTCCTGGGGACACAGCCTGCATTTCTGTGCCTCAGAGATTTCCAGTACCTTTCAACAAATTTTTAAAAAATGAATGATTATTAACTAAGCTTACCACTTTAATCAGGAAGGAGAAAAGCAGTCTCTTCCTCTGTGCTGCCTGCGGAGGTGGCCGCCATCTCCTATTCAGTATCATGGCTGCCTCAGAACCCTCGTGAAGCCCAAGATCATTAAAAAGAGGACCAAGGAGTTCATTCGGCACCAGTCAGACTGATAGGTTAAAATTAAGCACAATTGGCGGAAATCCAGAGGCACTGACAGTAGGGTCCCCAGAAGAATCAAGGGCCAGCTCCTGATACTCAACATCAGTTACGGAAGCAAGAAAACAAAGCACATGCTGCCCTGTGGCTTCTGGAGGTTCCTAGTCTATCTCAAGCACGGCTGGTGTGCAACAGATCTTACTGGGCCAAGATTGCTCACAATGTCGCCTCCAAGAACCCGCCAAGCCACTGTAGAAAGAGCAGCCCAGCAGGCCATCAGTGTCGCCAATCCCAATGCCAGGCTGCACAGTGAAGAAAATGAAGAGATAGACAGCTTATGTGCATGTCGTATTTGTGTTAATAAAACCATAAAACTACAAAAAACAAAAAGAGAAAAGTATAAAGCAGTTTGGCATTACTGTCTGCTTGTTTGTGTCCGGGGCACCTCCATGTTTAGTCTCCCAAATTAAAACCTTATTCTTTATCTCTTACAGGCCCCATGTCTCGGCTTGCAATGTGTTTCCAGTTTATTCTTTCCTGTCCAGGTCCAGTTCTACCATCTGGATCTCTACTTTTATCTGCTCACTCCATGATAATCACGGGTCCCTTAATTGGTTCCTCTGTAGCCTTCTAGTTTCTCCTTCTCTCGCCTATCGAGTCTGTCCCAGCCAGGCTAAGCTTTTAGAACAGCATTGCTGTGATTTGGTCTCCACCTTTTGGCCAATGACAGGAATTCAAGTTAAATTCATTTCAATTCAATTCAAATCATTCATTCATTAATTTATCAGATATTTGTGATGCCCAGAATGTACTGTGTTGGAATGCTGGGGGAGTTCCAGATATGCATTAGAGTCCCTGTCTTTCATTTGGACAGATAGTAGAGTTACAAAATACCCATCTGAGGCAGTATGTGGTAAGAGCTATTGGAACGGTACAAGCACAAAAATAGAGATCTTTGCTGGTGGGTGAGATTGTGGATGACTTTGTGAATGGGATGGCACTGAAGAACTGGTAGGAATTCCTTATATGGAGATGGTGGTCATAGGGCATCTGGTGGAAAGGATGGCGTAAGCAAGGGCACGGAAATCGGAAAGCACAGATGATATGAGAGTCAAATAACTGAAGTAGATGAGTGATCAAAGTAGTACAGTTATGTAGACCAAAGAGAGTGGAAGCCTTTGAAAGCCAGGCCAAGGGGTTTGAAGTATATGTGGTGGACTTTGGAAAACAAGTGATCTGGGGTTTCTCTGTTATAGCTTTCCTGGCCTATTGTTGGGAGATGCTGTGATGCAGTTGAGAAGGTTCTGATGAGAGGGTTTGGGAAATCATGAACTTCTGCCATGAACTCCCTTCATGATTTCTTCTGGTTGCTTTATCTCTTTGGACTGGGTTTTCCTTGTAAATAAATCCAAGTATATGGAACAAAATGGTCTTCCCAGCAGCTCTATTCCTGACTGTTAAGCATGGACCAAGAAGCCCTGATGCTATTTGAAGAATTAGGGATGGGCTAAGGGCTGTGGAAAAATGGCAAGGATCGTTTGTGGGATTTCCATGGAGAAATAAGTTATATTTGGAAACACTGGAAAATAAGAAAAAATATTTGTTTATAGTCAAACCAACTTTCCTCCTGCACATATTTTTTCCCTTTAGTGGCTTCCTTCCCACCCTCAATATAGAAGGTTGTAAAATTCTTCAGAGATGAAGCACATGTGTTTTGCCTCATCTTTGTATCCCTAGTGCATAGCACAGTGCCTGGCTCATAGCCTCTCAGCAAGACTCTGCTAGATGAATAACTTCCTCCGATTTCCATCGACACCTGCTCTCAGGAAGGAAAAATGTAAGCAAATTCATACTAAGGTATAAATGGCTGATAACCATTTATATTATGACGCATAATACTAATAGAGAATTTTCTTATAAGGAATGGAATCCAGCTCTAGTAGTGGCATACATAGAACTGAGGGAAGTTTCAGGATAGTAGTATGATGTTTCTAGCTGGGTTCCCAGTCATTGTTACCCTTTTTCCCCTAGAGGTGCCCCTCAATTTCCACCTAGAGGCCAAATTTTGCCTCATTCTCTACAAACGCTATCTGTTCTCAGTGGAAATTTTGGGAGGTCTGTTTTAACATTCTGGGGCTCAGCGTTGGGCTCTGCTTGCTTCTAAATTCATTTCTGGGTCTTTATAGCCCATTTCACAGAACTGGGCTCCTGTCTTGTTTCTTTAGCCTGGGTATCTGCCACGATGACCTGTCTGTCCCCTCCCCTGGATGATCTCAGATTAGAGCTCTGTGCTTATCTCTTTCAGTATGTCCTAATACCTTTCCCCAACTGACTACCCATGGAATCAAGTTTTGGCTTCCACAGCTAGTCCAGTACCCACAGTCTTGCCTCCTGTTGTAAGATGCCCCCAAGGCTGACAACCTGCTTAGATTTCCAAGAATCACACCCATATGTAGCCTGTTCCTTGGTACTCTGCCGCTATACCCCGAGAGCTAGCTAGAATTCTTGGCACTTCAGATTGGAGCTTCCTCGGCCACCTCACCCAACGCACCTAACTAGTGACCCAGACTGCCCTCTGCCATTTGCTCCCACAGCTCCTGGGCATTCTATTCGTCCTGCCGCCACATCTGAAGGTGAGCCAGCTCCCTTGTGAGAAGGGTTTAGTGAGTCTACTTCTAGGCTCTGGCTTGTCTTAATACTTGTGTTGCCGCGCTGTGGAAGATGGCAAACAAAGGCCCATTTATCTGGAGCTCCTGATGTCAGACCCTGGAGATATTAGCCTATCCTGACAGGTTATAAGGAAAGCCACATGGCTAACATCTTCCTGTGGGAGTCACCTAGGCAACTGAGGCTGCCTGTTGTCACAAGATAATCTTCCATATGGATATTTTTCTCTAGTTAGACACCTTCTACTTGATTCAGATCTAGTTTGTATTTCCCTAAAATTCTCTCCCTTGACACATAGGAAAGTTGACTTAACTTCTGACTATGGTCTTCCATCTGCTTCCTTGTGTTATGTGCTTATTGCGTTCAACTTAAGCAGAAATGAAGTTCACTGGCAGAGAGGCCATTATCTGCACAGGGTAGGTAGATTGCTTTATGGTATAATTTCAGGCACTCACAGAAAATTTCTGCACTCAAACATTACATGGGTGCTAACTGCACCATCATTATTTCCATCTCAACTCTTTAATGGATGTGGCTCAATTTCTACCCTATGTTTTCAAAGACTCAGAGTGACACGGATAGAAGGAAACAGAGACAAGGCAAAAACTGTAGTTAGTAATTATTATGACTGATGGCCTTTTGGTTTCTCCCTATCATACACCGATGTTTTTAGAGGAATTTATTGGCTTGAACAATTGGGAAATGCAGTCTTCTATGCTTTGAGACACAGCTGGATCTAGGGGCTCAAATTGCATTATCAGGGCTCCTCCATGTTATCTTCCTTGGTAGGCAAGAAAGGTCCCAAGGAGGACTCTGATTGGCTGATTTGTGTAATGTGACCTGCCTTTATCCAAATACTGTGCCTAGGAGGGAGGTTCATGCTGACTGGCCAGCTTAGGTCACAGGAGGCCCAGCCTAATGGTCAGAAGGGGCAGACTTTTGGGGGGATGGTAGATTTCTTAATTTTTTTAAATTTTGAAATAAATATAGACTTGCAGGAAATTGCAAAAATAGCACCACCTCAGCCTCACCCAGCTTCTCCTAATGGTGGCATCTTACATCGCTATAGTATATACTATCAAAACTAGGAAACTGACATTGGCATATTACTGTTAATTAGCATATAGACCTCATTCAGTTTTTGCCAGTAAAAAAAAACCCTGCATTTGTGTGTGTGTGTGTGTGTGTGTAGTTTTATGCCACTATCACAATCAAGATCCAGAACTTGTCCATCACCACCAAAGAACTGCCGCATGTTACCTCTTTGTATTTACTCTACCACCAACTCTTCTCCAGACTGGCTGCACCATCCTACATTCACACCAGCAATATATGGAGATCCAGTTTCTCTGTGTCCTCACCAGCATTTGGTATTTATCACTATTTTTTATTTCAACTGTTCTAATAGGTGCCTAGTGATATCATGTTGTGGTCTTAATTTACATTTCTCTAATGGCTGGTGATGTTGAACATTTTTTCAGATACTTATTTGCCATCTATATCTCCTTTTTGATGAAATGTATGTTCATGACTTTTGCCATTTCTAATCGGATTGTTTGCTTTTTATTGTTGTGCTCTGAGAGTTTTTTATGTATACTAGATATAAGGCCTTTGTTGGATATAGGGGTGGCAAATATTTTCTCCCAGTCTGTAACTTGTCCTTTCATCTTTTGAACAGAGTCTTTCAATGGAACAAATGTCTTTAATTTTGTTAAAGTCCAATTCATCAATTTTTCCTTCTAAGGATTGTGTTTTGGTGTCAAATCTAAGAACTCTTTTTTTTTTTTTAAAGATTTTATTTATTTATGTGACAGAGAGACAGCCAGCGAGAGAGGGAACATAGCAGGTGAGTGAGAGAGGAAGAAGCAGGCTCCCAGCAGAGGAGCCCGATGTGGGACTCGATCCCGGAACGCCGGGATCACGCCCTGAGCCGAAGGCAGACACTTTAACGACTGCGCTACCCAGGCGCCCCCAAATCTAAGAACTCTTGATTGAGTCCTAGGTCCCAAAGATTTTTTTCCTATGTTTTGATTCTAAAAGTTTGTTTCTAAAACAGTTTTACATTTTACATTAACTCCACGATCCATTTTCAGTTAATTGTATAGGGTTTGAGGTTTAGGTTAAGGTTCATTTTTTTTTTTCTTATAGATATCCAGTTGCTCCAGCACCATTTGTTGAAAAGGCTATAGTTCCTCCATTGGATTGTTTTTGCATCTTTGTCAAAAACTATTTGGGTGTTGGGGCACCTGGGTGGTGCAGTCGTTAAGCGTCTGCCTTCGGCTCAGGGCGTGATCCCGGCGTTCTGGGATCGAGCCCCACATCAGGCTCCTCCGCTATGAGCCTGCTTCGTCCTCTCCCACTCCCCCTGCTTGTGTTCCCTCTCTCGCTGGCTGTCTCTATCTCTGTCAAATAAATAAATAAAATCTTTAAAAAAAAACTAGTTGGGTGTTATTTGTGTGGGTCCATTTATGGGGTTTTGATTCTATTCCATTGATTATATCTATATCTCTGTTAATACAATAATTACCTTGACTACTATAGCTATATAGTAGGTATATATAGGTAGAGTGATCCCTCCCAAATGATTCTTTTAAAAATTGTTTTATTTTTATTATTTATTTTAAAAATTGTTTTATTTTTAATTAAATATTTTAAAAATTAGCTTAAAACTAAATTTAAATAAAAAATCAGGTATGTTTTATTTAAAATTTTATTTTAATATTGCTATTTTAGGGTTTGTGCCTTTCCATATAAATTTTACTTTATTTTACTTTTAAGATTTTATTTATTTGGAAGAGATAGAGGGAAAGAGAGAGAGCATGGGCGGGGGCAGGGGCAGAAAGAGAGGGAGAAGCAGACTCCCCACTGAGCAGGGAGCTCTATATAGGCTTGATCCTGGGACCCCAGGATCATGACCTGAGCTGAAGGTAGATGCTTAACTGACTGAGCCCTTCAGGCGCCCCTACATGTAAGTTTTAGAATAAGGCTGTCTACGTCTATAAAACACCTTGATAGGAAATGCACTGAACCTATAGATCTATTTGGAGAGAATTATTTTGAGTCTTTAAATCTACAAATGTAGTATATTTCTCCATTTATTTAGGTCTTCGATTTCTTTCATGAGCGTTTTGGAATTTTCAGCAGACAGATCCTGTACATACTTTTAGATTTTATAGTTGTGCCTTGAACAACATGGGTTTGAACTGCATGGGTCTACTTATATCTGGATTTTTTACAGTATAGTATTATAAATGCATTTTCTCTTCCTTATGATTTGCTTAATAACATTTTCTTTTCTCTAGCTTACTTTGTTGTAAGAACACAGTATATGATACATATAACATACGAAATATGTGTTAATGGACCGTTTGTGTAATTGTAAGGCTTCTGGTCAACAGTAGGCTATTAGTAGTTACATTGTTGGGGAGTCAAAAGTTATACACAGATTTCCAACTGCACAGGGGTCCCTGCATTGTTCAAGGGTCAACTGTATAGCTAAGTATTTCATTTTCTTTGGCACAATTGTAAGTAATACTGTGTTTTAAATTTTGGTTTCCACAAGTTTGTTGTTAATATATATACATGCAGTTGGTTTTTGAGTGTTGATGTTATATTCTGAAATCTTGCCAAACTCACCTATTAGTTCTAGGAGGAGGTTTTAGGAGGATTTTATTTTTTGGTAGATTCCTTGGGATTTCTTATATAGGCATTTACAAATAGGGATGGTTTTATTTCTTCTTTTTAAAAAACCTCCATTTTAAAGTTTATTCTATTTTTTTCTTTTGCCTTTTTGTCTTATTCCACTGGTTAGAACTTTCAGTAGAATGTTGAATAACAGTGATAGGGACGCCTGGGTGGCTCATTCGGTTAAGTGGCTGCCTTCAGCTCAGCTCATGATCCCAGTGTCCTGGGGTCAAGTCCTGCGTTGGGCTCCTTGATCAGTGGAGGGCCTGCTTCTCCCTCTGCCTGCCACTCCCCCTGCTTGTGCATGTGTTCTCTCTGTCTGACAAATAAATAAAATCTTAAAAAAAAAGAGTGATGGGATACCTACATCCTTGCTTTGTTCTTCATCTTAGGGGAGAAGCATTCAGTCTTTCCCCATTAAGTACCATATTAACTGCAAGTTTTTTGTAAATACTCTTTAACAAGTCAAGGAAATTTCTCTCTATTCCTAGTTTGCTGAGTTTTAAAAAAAAATCATGAATGCGTGTTGGATTTTGCAGATGCTTTTTCTTCCTCAATATCTCTTCTTAGTGAACTCGTCCTTTTATTATTATGTAATATCCTTTGTTTCTAGTAATTTTCTTTGCTCTGAAGTCTACTTTAATATTAATATGGTCACTCCTGCTTTTTTAAAAAAATTAATGTTTGCATTAATTTCATTTTTCCATCCTTTTACTTTTCACCTACCTATGTGGTTGTATTTGAAGTGGGTTTCTTATAGGCAGTATATATTTTATTAATTTTGTATCTACTCTGTAAATCTCTCTTTTAATTGGTGTATTTAAACTATTTAAATTTAAGGTAATTATTGATATGTTAGGGCTTAAGTTTGCCATTTTATCATATTTATATGGTCATACATATGTTAACACTGAATATTGCTTTAACCCCAAACCATGATATAAATCTGCTGGGAAGATGGGAGGAAGGCAAACTATGTGTCTATGTGTGCAAAATTCTGGGAGAAGAGAGGTAGATTTTTATCTTCTATAGTAGGAAGTCAACTTATAATAGATAAAATTGAAAATAAATATGAAATTTCAGTAAATAATAGCACTGATAAATAGAGGTTAATTATTTAATGAAATAGTTAAAAGGGTAGAATGTGGTTGCCTCTGGGGAATGAGAATCAGGGATGGGTAAGAGTAGAGCAAGACATTGCATTTTTGGGGCTCCTGAGTGGCTCAGTCAGTTAAGCATCTGCCTTTGGCTCAGGCCATGATCCCAGAGTCCTAGGATGGAGCCCCATGTTGAGCTCCTTGCTCAGCAAGGAGCCTGCTTCTCTCTATCCCTCTGCCTGCTGCTCCCCCTGCTTGTGCTCTCTCTCTATATCAATAAATAAATAAAATCTTTTAAAAAAAGACATTGCATTTTTAAAAGCCTTAGAAAGCATCACTAGACTTTTAGAAATTGATAACTGTATTGCTTGATAAAAAATATAATTAGTAAATCTAAATTTTAAAAATAACCGATTATTTTTTAGTGCAGTTTTCATTAGCCCTGTCTGCCCATTGGAATTGTCTAGGTGAACTTTTAAAAATATCAATTTTCAGGCCCACCTTATACTAATCAAGCTGGATCTGGGGTTTAGGCATCAACATTCAAAACTTATTTTCCAGATTATCTGAATGTGTATCTGGGGTTGAGGACAGCTGGTTTAGGACATATATTATCAGTAGACCTTTGGTAAGATGTTAGTGGCAGTGAAAAAGATAAAACATGAAGCTCTTACCATCTTAAAGTCGACCAACTTATTGGAGATTGGTGGATCAGACACTTTTGGAAGGCCCTGCTTGAGAGAAATCAAACATGAGCTAAATATTTGTAGATGGTGAAGCAGAGAGAGCAAAAGGGCATTAGAGCTGCCATTTAGGGCTTTCCAGGTCTGCCTCGTGTGATTAAAACTACCAAGAGGCTATGACAATTTCTATTTTCTAAGTCCATAGAGAGAAAAGCAGAAGGGAAAGAAAGAAGAAACCGTAACTCCTAAATTGAGAGTATTCCGTAGTTCTTACAGCATCACTTAAAACAGTTTATCATACAAAGTGGCCCGTGGTACCTTCTCAAGTCCTCTCTTTGGGCCTCCATCAACAGTTGGCAGTCATAACTCATGGACTCATGTACCAAGATAGATGACAGTGAAGGTGTGTCTGAAGAAGACCGTGGGACAATGACAAGAGACCAAAAGAGGGTCTATTCTGTACAGGTGTCCAGAAGGACACACATTCAGGAAAGCTGCAAAAGTTAGAAGATGTGCCTCTCTCATCCCAAGAGGTAACTACAGAATGTGCCTAAAGAGAAGCATCGCATTTTTAAAACTGTACAATTCAGCGTTTTTTAGTATATTCACAAAGAAGTGCAACCATTACTACTAACTAATTCTAGAACATTTTTATCATCTCCCAAAGAAACCCTGTACCCATTAGCAGTCATTCCCCATTCCTCTCCTCCCAGGCCCTGGGAACCGCTAACATATTTTCTGTCCCTATGGACTTGCTTCTATTGACCATTTCATTTCGACGGGATTGTATGATATGTAGGCTTTTGTGTCTGCCTTCCTCCACTCTGCATACTGTTTTCGAGGTCGAACCACGTTGTACCATGTATTAGTACTTTATTATGGCTGAATAATATTCTGTTGTATTGATATGCCACGTTTTGTGTATCTGTTCATCAGCTGATGGACAGTTAGGTTATTTCTATTTTTGGTGACTGTGAATAATGCTGCTGTGAACATTCGTGCACAGATCTTTTGTGTGGACATATGTTTTCATTTCTCTCGGGTGTATACCAAAGAGCAGGATGCTGGGTCACATGGCAGTTCTATGTTTAACTTTTTGAGGAACTGCTGAACTGTTTTGTACTGCAGCTGGGACACCAGCAATTTCTGAGGGTTCCCATTTCTCCACCTGTCAACACGTGTTATTATCTGTCTTTTAAATTATTGCCATCCTACTGGGCGTGAAGTGGTATCTCATTGTGGTTTTGATATCCGTTCTCCCTGGACTGGGCATCTCTTCATGTGCTTGCTGGTCATTTGTGTATCTTCTTTACAGAAATGTCTATTCAGGCCCTTTGCCAAATTACCATCTCTGTTGCAACCTGCCGGGCAGGTCACATCACAGCCTCTGCTGCAATGGGCCCCAAACCATCAGGAATTCAACAACGGCCAGCTTTCCTATTGTTGGCTCGAGCTTTCAACTCAGCACTCAGCAGAGAAAGCCAAATCTGCTTCCCAAACCCATCACGTAAGATGATCTGCTTCTTTTTTTTTTAAAGAATGCCTAATTTTATTTTTTTATTTTTTTTAAAGATTTTATTTATTTATTCAACAGAGATAGAGACAGCCAGCGAGAGAAGGAACACAGCAGGGGGAGTGGGAGATGAAGAAGCAGGCTCATAGTGGAGGAGCCTGATGTGGGGCTCGATCCCATAACACTGGGATCACGCCCTGAGCCGAAGGCAGACGCTTAACCGCTGTGCCACCCAGGCGCCCCAAGATGATCTGCTTCTTAGTAGCCCACGTCCAGCTTTTTAAAAAATTAATTTATTTTGGGGGGGGAGGGGCATAGAGAGAGAGAGTCCTAAGCAGACTCTGCACTGAGCGTTTAGCCCAATGCGGGACTCAATCTCAGGACCCTGAGATCACAACATGAGCTGAAACCAAGAGACAGAGGCTTAACCGGCTGCGCCACCCAGGCATCTCCGCAGTCACTTCCAGCTTTTCCTGCCAACAGCCTCTGATCAGACCCGAGAGACTGCATGTGCAAATGGACAGTGACCAGACCACATATAAAAATAGAACTTTAGGGGCGCCTGGGTGGCTCAGTCAGTTAAGCGTCTGCCTTCAGCTCAGGTCATGATCCCAGGGCCCTGGGATAGAGTGCACATTGGGCTCCCTGCTCCACTGGGAGCCTGCTTCTCCCTCTGCCTCTCTTTCTCTCTTGGTCTCTCATGAATAAATAAATAAAATCTTTGAAAAAAATAGAACTTTGCTCTACAACCTGCAGCAACCTGTCCGGGAAACCAAACCCTTATCAACAATAAATACCCCCGGAAACCAGCCTGCTATAAATCACACTTGTAGGAAGTCAGATTGCTATCTCTAGTGACAATCCAGGAAACTAAACAATAACTTCTGTAACAACCAGCCCCAAATGCCCAGGACTTGATTAATAACTGACAAGCTTCCTTCATTGTCCTGCTTCCAAATTAGGACCAATGGGAAGAAGCTAAGTAAGCACCCCTAACCAATCACCTAGGATGTCCTGCTTCTAGTTAATCTGCCTGCAGCTTCCCATGCCAATGGCCTCTAGTCGGGGCACACCTGAAGCCTCCCCCCCCTCTTTTTTTTTTTTTTTTTTGTAAAGCTTTATCCTGTCTGCTTTTGAGTCTCTGCCAAAAGGCAAGTGACAGCATCTGACACCCTTGCTCTCAGAAGCTCAGAATAAATGGCCTTTGCTTTTCTCATTTGGTTTGTCTTCATCTATTTCTGCAGGACATACCTGAAGTCTTTCCTTTTTTCGCTATAAAACTTTCCCACTCCCCTGCCTGCCTTTGAATCTCTGCCAAACATAACCGATGATGGCTGACTCCCTTGCTACATACAGCAAGCTCTGAATAAATTGCCTTTTGTTGTTGTTGTTCTCATTTGGGTGGTTTTCGTTGATTTTCACAGTAGGATTGCCAGATAAAATATAGGATGCCCTGTGAAATTTGAATTTCAGATAAACAACAAACAATTTTTAGTATGACTATGTCCCAGATATTGCATAATTGTGATTTGCTAAATCTAGAACCCTAAGCATATGTAAAAATGTAGCTCCACACAGAATTCGCAGAGAGGACCGTCTTGACACAAGGCAGCTGAATAATTCTGCTTGGCTGAGCCCTCTGGTTTGTTAAATGCCGATTAAATGACATTTCTGGTTTCTGTTGTGTTGTGTTGTGTTTCTGTACCAGAAAAGAGCTTTTCCTCCAATCAGTTCAAGCTTTGATTTGCCTCTATCAAGCCGGGAGACTTTCAAGTTACTGTCTGGGTTTTAGCCCCAGACCGTACAAGGCATTTTGTTCTAAAAGTCCTTTGCTCCATGTGTGTTAATTAGAGTCGTTTCCATGGTCTCTGCTGCCAGTCTCCTGCGCTCTTCAATGCGAGTCATGTCAATGCAGTTGCCCAAGTCCCTGGAGGTACACGCAGCCTTTATCAGGATTTATTTTTGTCCCAACCAGATGGCTCCAGGTTCCTGTGACTGCATAGGAGTCTGTTGGATTATTCTGTTTATCTTTCCCAGTGGCCAAGGTAAGGGTGGATCTTCATGAAGCACATTTGTCAGCAAGATAAGCCGTTCCCCACCGCTGCTGCCTGGATACCACAGCTGAAGTGATTAGATTTCAGATACCTGTTCATAAACTCCAGAGCCAAAGGGGATAGTTGCCTTGTTTTTCGATGCAGCCAGTGGAAGGGCAGCGGCGGACAGGGCTCAGCAGGGGGCGCCAGAGGCCCTGACTGAGCCCTTCACCTTTAAGGAGGTGGGCATGAAAAAGAGAAGCAGAATCTCTTTAATGAAACTAATAAGCTTGCGAAGGTAGGCGCGATGTTGAAAGAAGCAATAAATCAAAACTGACACAGGCACTATTTCACTGTGAGATGAAGGAACTCATCCACAGGGAACACTTGGCTTTTATTAAACAAGAATTTCCATATATTCCCACACCATGAAAGCTCTCTTACATCGGCCCAGGATAAAGCTGAGTATGCTCTGCTCAGTGCAGGTTTTTGAAAACTTGAAACACATGCAGGAGCCACCCAGTACGAGATTTGTGGCATTGAAACGTACACACGTGTGCGTGTGTGTACGTGCCCAGCAGAAGACAGGTAATCCGGGAATTATGAATTACTCCTGTCAGGGGTTTCAATCACCACAAATGGTTATTGTTCAAAATGCTGAAGCGCTCACAAGGGCCACAGATTGTCAGGCGACTGGTTCTCATCCCTAGATCAGTTCCCCTTCCGGCCTAGCCATGCAACGCAGAAGCCAAGGGGACTCTGTAACAGCAGGGGGAGCTACTTGGCCCTTATGCTGGAGAAAGCAAGGCAAGAATCTCTGACTCTGGGGATCTAGCTAGCGGCCTCCGTGCGTTGTTTTGGCTGGCCCCAGGGAACTCAAAGGCTAATAAAGTAGTAATGCTGGCCTCATAAGCCAGTTAGAAGCTTTTGCCTACCAAAGCCATTATGACACAGTGCTGTCCACAAAGAGTGCTATATAAAGGCAAAAACATGCTGGAAATACTGACCTGATAGAATCTAGACCTTGAGAGCTAGGCAAGGCAGTGACAGATGAGTTCTGCGTGGGTTTGGGGGTGGGGGTGGGGTGGGGAGGGAGTCAAGGTACATTCAGAGTAAACAAAAGTAGAAGCCAGGAAGAGCTAGGAATATTTATAAAAGGGGGAGCAAAGTGGGTGTTTTGCAACACGGTTGCAAGAGGGGATGTGAGAGAATGAAGAATAGAAGGGAAACGTCAGGGGCGCCTGGGTTGCACAGTTGGTTAAGTGTCTGACTTATGGTTTCGGCTGAGGTCTGATCTTAGGGTCGTGGGATTGAGCCCCACATCGGGCTCTGTGCGTGGCAAGGTCTGCTTGAGATTCTCTCTCCCTCTCCCTCTACCCCTCTGTGCCTCCCCCACCCCTCTTTCCTCTCTCTAAAATAAAAACAAATCTTTTTTAAAAAGGCAATGTCAATGATAGAGAACTGAAATCACAATGATAGCAAGTACTATAAATTTCCTGCTTTATATTTGCTAAGTGCTTTTCACCAAATATCACAATTAAAGCACACAACTCTCTGAAGTAGGTATTGTAATTCTTATTTTACAGGTGAGGAAAGTGAGGCCCAAAGAGTTTGTATCACTCAAGGTTTCAATCTAAGATATTGACCTGTAACACATCATGTTGAGGAACTCTACTGGGCACCAGAAGGAGCTAAGGTGGAGCGTTCTGATTACCAGGTCAGTCTGACTGTGTTCCCCCACACCTTCGTGCCTTCTTGCATTAAGCACCCTCACTCCCCTTTGCCTTCCCACAGTTTATTCCTATTGTTAAGCTCCACCATGGCCATATTCTTTTTTATTATTATTTTAAAAGACTTTATTTATTTGACAGAGAGAGTGAGAGAGCACAAGCAGGGGGAGCGGCAGAAGGAGAGGGAGAAGCAGGCTTCCCCCTGAGCAGGGGGCCTGATGTGGGACTCGATCCCAGGACTCTGGGATCATGACCCAGGTGGAAGGCAGACACTTAACCGACTGAGCCACGCAGACACCCCCCCACCATGGCCACATTCTTGAAGTATTTTATCTCCACAACTCATACTGTTTCCTTAAAGGAAGGGATCTTGTCTGTCCTTTTGTATCTTTGCCAGCTCAGGGAGCTTAACACACACAGTGGTTAATTGATTGATTAGGATTCCACCAAGCATTTTGTGTAAGCTCCTTTCTACCTGTAACACTTAAAAAAAAAGATTTTATTTATTCGCCAGAGAGAGAGAGCACAAGCAGGGGGAGCGGCAGGCAGAGGCAGAGGGAGAAACAGGCTCCCTGCTGTGCAAGGAGCCCGATGCAGGACTTGATCCCAGGACTCTGGGATCATGACCCGTGCTGAAGGCAGATGCTTAACAGACACTTAACCGACTGAGCCACCCAGGTGCCCCTGTAACACTTCTAGAGTGCCTGATTAGAACACCTTCATCAGCAACTTCACCTGGGAAGGCAGCTTTTCTGCCAATGTGCAGGATGCAGTGCCAGGCACTGGCACCTTTGTGATCTCTCTTCATTTCCTCTAGGTGTGTATTGTCCATTCCCGTTTTTCAAGATAAGGAAACTGAGGCCCATAGAGTTTAGGTTAGCATGTGTCAAAGTGTTAGAGTAAGCAGTTAGTTAGGGTTTTTTTTAAGTATTTCTTTCCTTTCCCTCCTTCTTTCCTTCCTTCCTTCCTTTCCTTCCTTTCCTTCCCTTTCTTCCCTTCTCTCCTTTCTTTCTCTGACACTGAAAAAAATCTCCAAGGTATATTGCGAAGTGACATAAACAAGATTCAAAGTATTATGCAAACTTTATGTAAAGGTGTATTTGTTTATGCACATCTAGAATACCTCTAGAAGGAGATACAAGACACCAGTAACATTAGTTGCATCTGTGAAGGGAAGGGAACCAGGTGGCCAGGACATGGTGTAGGACGGGGATGGTTTAGGATAGGGAAAGACAGTGTTTTTTTGTTGTAAAAGCCCCTGGTGGGGAACCTGAGTGGCTCAGTTGGTTAAGCGTCTGACTTTGGCTCCCCTGGTGAGTGGGGAGTCTGCTTGTCCCTCTCCCTCTACTCTCCCCCCGCCCTGGCTTATGCTCGCTCTCTCTAAATTTTATTTATTTATTTATTAGAGATGGGGGAAGGAGAGGGAGATGGAATCTCAAACAGACTCCACACTAAGCACAGAGCCAGATGCGGGGCTCAATCTCACAACCCTGAGATCATGACCTGACCCGAAACCAAGAGTCGGACACTCAAATGACTGAACTACCCAGGCGCCCTAGTCAGTTAGGTTTTAACAGGATGCCTGGAGGCCAGAAAACGGGGAGTCATGCCTGCTCTGGGAAAGTTAGAGACCTGTCCTGGCAGCATTCCAAAAACAAAGCCGCAAGAAGCCGGATCAAACCAGACAGGCTGGTGACAAGCCAGACGCCCTGACCAAGGAAGGGAGAAAAGGCATGAAACCTGTTCGCAAGAAATCCCGTCCCCATGTAATAAATATTCCATCCCTTCTTAACAACTGTAAATAAGAGATAGAGACGCAAAACCCCAGGGAGCTCAGCTTCGCCTTGGAGCTCACCTGCTCTCGCATCTTGAGAGTGTACTCTCGCTTTAATAAGCTTTCCCACTTGCACTGCTCAACCACTGTGTCTGATCTTTCCTTGAATTCTTTCTGGCAACAAGAAAGCCTTTGGTGACCTCTAGGGACGTCTGGGTGGAGGGCCTCAGGGCCTGGGGTCTCCGCAGTCCACCTGGCAACAAAAGAATTACCCAACGACATATTGCTAATTAGTATTGCGCTGATTTGCTTGAACACAAAACACTAGTAACAGATTGATTTTATCTAACTATGGATTTATCTACAAGAAAGATGAAAGAGGAAAGAAGGAAAACCACAGCCATATTTGGAAATGGTGACCATTGTTTTCCTCCTGTGGGGTAAGCTGGCAACTAGCAAAAGGTCAGTTGGGGGTGTTCTGCCCTTGGGCTGCAGACTGGGTCCTGGGGGCAGGGGAGGAACCAGTGTAGATGTTTATGGATTCCCAGAGGACCTTGGGAATTTAATTGTGAGCAATGTGCTACTATCTGTCACTGTCTTCTCCATCTTGGCTCTGCTAACCCTATACCAGCAACTTGCCCAGAATTTTTCAGCTACCTCTCTCAGTCACTCAGCGCTCAGCCAGGCTGACCATGAGGGCTGCAGGTTCCTTCTGATGCTGATCATGAGTAAACTGTTGCTTTGGGATCATGGTTATGCAGCAACATTGAAGAACCTGGACGTCAGATGGTGAAGGAGAGCAGAAAGCCTAAGGACAATCATAATAATAAGAAATGTTGAAATCCACTGCATGTCCAGTTTCTTAGCTTGCCTAAGCCCAACCTGGAGAGCAATTCACAAGGATTAGTTTGGTCAATATTAGTTAAGCAAGTGGCTTTTTAG
The DNA here is from genome assembly GCF_017311325.1 of Ursus maritimus. Taxonomy (NCBI): domain Eukaryota; kingdom Metazoa; phylum Chordata; class Mammalia; order Carnivora; family Ursidae; genus Ursus; species Ursus maritimus. The sequence continues at coordinate 82,359,083 of NW_024423319.1, read as the reverse complement.
TTAACTGATTGTTCCACTTCTCCTAAGGTATTTATTGGGTGCAATAAGATGTGTTATCCATTGCCCAGACTCTACTTCGGTGAGCAAATAAAGCTTCTATCTGATAAATGTATGCTCATCTATTATACTTCTAATGCTTGAGCTATTTCTTTCACTGTTCGAGCCAGAGTCTGATATAAATTATGGATAACATGATCTAGTTCAGGAACTCCTAGCCAGAGCATAAATCCTTGCACTAATCAGTGAAATAATGTCTTGGATACCTTCTGGTAAGGGAATATGTCAAAATAGTAATAAAACGAGAGCACAGGGAAGTTCAGTTTTGAATGCCTGGAAAGGCTGAATGAGTATACTCAAAGTGTAGCCATATTTTAATATGGCAAATAGGAAATCCATCTGATTACACCAAAAGGACATCCCAGGGTTACACACTGAAGAGGCACAACAACATATTGTTAATGGTATCACTGACACTGCCTTTCATGTACTCATGAGTGCATACCGTGGAGTTCAAATATTTTATTTATTTGACAGAGACACAGTGAGAGAGGGAACACAAGCAGGGGGAGTGGGAGAGGGAGAAGCAGGCTTCCTGCTGAGCAGGGAGCCCTATGCAAGACTCAGTCCCAGGACCCTGGGATCATGACCTGAGCTGAAGGCAGATGCTTAATGACGGAGCCATCCAGGGGCCCCCTACCGTGGAATTTAAATGCAGTACTTGTAGTTAAATGAAATGATCCTTTCCAGTAAAGCTCTAAGGTGTCGCTTCACTGGTGTCTCTTCCCAACAACCCCAGTCTCCTAAAGACAAATCATGTAAGGGTGTATCTGGGGGTATTCTCTTTGAGAATGCAGCCTGCACCTGTAGAGCATATGATGTTGTTTTTGACAATATTTGACAAGCTTTAAGTGTTAATAAGGCGGAGCCTGATAGAGGAGGCATCATCACAGTCTCATGTGTCCTACTGCCATCATTTCACGTGAGGACCTCTAAGGATTCTGATATAAAGATCACATTATCATTAGGACTAATGGTTAGATTTTAGGTCAGGGGAAATTAAACTTTTGTGGAAATTGGGATGATTTTGATTTTAAAAGATCATTAGCCCATTCAGTTCTGCCAAAATTTTATAAGTCAATATGATCAAGGAAGTCTTTAATTTAATGGATGTACCTTACACAGTTTCTTAAGTATTTCACCTGTAAAATGAGATTTTCTATTACTGGAGAGTAATGAGTATACTATCCAAGTGGGAAAAACAAAATCTATCTATTATTAGTTTTTGTTTGTTTGTTTTGGCAATATAATATTAGGCTTTTAGTAGGAGAAGACTTCAATCCAAGCATAAAACTAACAAACCATTACTAAAGTGTTGTAGGGATGGAAAAACTTTTCCTCTACCCTTTTATGTTCGGTAATGGGACTTGTGAATTAAACTGACAAAACACAGATGAGCAAGATAAAACACAGGGTTTTTTTATTTTTATTTTTTAGACTGGGGGAGTGGGGAGGGACAGAGAGAGAGGGAGAAGCAGACTACCTGCTGAGCAGGGAGCCTGAAGAACCCCGGGACCCCCGGGATCATAACCTGGGCCAAAGGCAGACACTTAACTGACTGAGCCACCCAGGTACCCCCGCAGAGAGAAAATCTTAAGCAGGCTCCATGCCCAGTGCAGAGCCCAACACAGGGCTCTATCTCACAACCCTGAGATCAAGACTTGAGCTGAAATCAAGATGCTTAATTGACTGAGCCACCCAGGTGCCCCAACCAGTTCCTTTTTTGTTGTTGTTGTTATATACGCAGTGTACATACATGCAGAAGTGCTCAGTGACAAGTAACTCAGAAGGGTGGTTAGAATTGGGAGGCTTATATACCTGACTTAGTAGGGAAAGGGTGGGGGGAAGCTCTTATGAGAAGAACAATAGGTTTCTTAGGAAAGACAAATGGGTTTTAGGAGAACAAATGGGAGCTAAAAGTTCGCGATGTTTTTATGCCCATGCAAGTGCTCTTTCCCTTTTCTTCATGGCCATGAAACTTCCCTGGAGAGGGGATTTATAGTAGGTTTACTCTTGGCCTCTCCCTGGGAGTAAATCTGAAGCAGGAATTTATGGAAGCCTCAGTTACCAGAAGTTGCTGCTTTGAGTCAGATAATGGAAGCTCTGAGAGAACTTCTTTCTATATCTGTTGATTCTCAATTGCCTTCAGCTCAAAGTAATTTTTATGCCAGAGTGGCAGATTTTGGGGTGGCATATTCTATTCTCCTTCAGTGTTGTTCAGAATTTTGTGATTTGGGCTGAAGGGTAGCAGAATATGGCACCCTAAAATATGCCTCTTTGGCATGCAGATTATTTTGAGCTGATTTTTTTTTAAGAAAAAGAAGATAACAGGAGAATCTCTGAAAACAGAGTTGAAGTAACCTTTTTGTAAGGGAAATTTACATTTGTAAGGGAAATCTCCATTTGTATGGGTGTCTCCCTCTTTGTACCAGGAAGAGAAGGGTGATTTATTTTCAAGAAACTCTCATCAATAGAGAATATGCCTGACTTAAAACTGCATAACAACCTTACTGTACTTTTCCTGATAACCTCCCTTAACTGCTCCTCCCCCTCCAACATCTTTCTTTTCTCATTAGCTGAAGATGGTATTTAAGCTGGTGGCTTGGGCCATTTGGGGGAGTTTTATTATTTTTCAGCATATCTCCCATGCATACGTGAGGTATACATATTATTAAACTTCTGTTTGTTTTTCTCTTTTTAGTCTGTCTTTTATTACAGGGAGGTCTTGGTCAAGAATCTAGAAGGTAGAGGGAAAATATTTTCCTCCCCTATAGAGCAATTGAATAAAACCCATTTGATAATGTCCAAAAGTTGTTTTTTTTTTTTTTTTTTTTTGTTTTTTTTTTTTTTTTTTTTAGGTAGACTCCACATCCAGCACGGAGCCCAATGCGGGGCTTTAACTCACAACCCTGAGGTCAAGACCTGAGCTTGACCAAGAGTCAGCCACTTAAATAACTCAGCCACCCAGGCTCCCTGTTTAAATGGTTTTTGAGGCAGGGGTTCTGAGCTCTGCTTTTCTTTATAGCTTTTCCTGGGTTATGATAATGACAGGGCAAGATTTGGCCACGTTTCTGGAGTAAAATTTCCTCACCAATAGTTTTGTAAAGTTTGAACCAATTTATCTTTACCATTGTGAATAATTTCACAGAGAATACATTAAACGTCTGGAGATGGTCTCTGGGAACATTAAGCAGCCATCTTGGCAACACAAATGCCCATCACTGTGATGAGGGATAGAAGCAGAAAAATGTTCACTTTTAGGCTGGAAGGTTGACCTATAGTCTGCATGGTTTCGATAAGATTCAAATACGTGCTGGTTGCTAAATACGTGCTTCTTAAAGGGTCTCTTGACTGCCTGTAAATCTCACCAATAGTTAATATCGAACTAAATGATAAGCACTAGAGAAATCTTGCAAAAGTAGTTTTACCAGTAGAAATTTGAAGAAAACATTTATGATCTAATACCCCCTGCACGTCCCCTCGCCCTTAAGCACAAAGCATACCACCAGCTTCATACAGCAAAAGTAAGCTCTTCATGCCCATGGGTCCCGTCCCCACGCTACTTAAATAAACTTACCAAGTTGCACCATAAAACATCTCAAGAATTCTTTCTTGACCGTTGCGTTCAATGATCCCACAACAATTCTACATGTAACAGTTTTGAGATGGCCACTATTTCTTTTCCTCTGAGGGGGAAGATGATCAAATTTGAAGGAGCCTTTTGGGATTCAGGGAATTGCATTGGGCAAGCCCCATCCCCCTGTCTGACAGTTACCTCTGCTTCATTATCATGTTAAAGTCTCTGCCCCAGGAGTAGCATCAGCTTCATTAACATAGGATGCAGGTGTAGGCATGTTTTCTAAGTATGCCTGCACAATCTTATGCCCACATTTACATGCTCCAAGAGCCAGTGTAAACTGGATGGTGTTTTGGGCTCCTTCTCTCAGGTAAGGAATGCAGGGTCTTGCTAACTTTTGAACAGCACTGGGAGTTTTTTTACCACTGATTATTGTCTCTGATATAATTAGGCTAGAGACTTGTAAGTTTTTGCATTCTCTTTGTTCCCTTAAAATTCTTAACTACTGAGGTTTTGCATGGCTTTGTAATTCTGACACTTCCTAGGATGTTCTGCAAGAAGCGTGCTTGGACAGATAGGGCATAGATCATGAAAAACTGCTAGGGGCCTCAAGTGACTTCTCTTGTGTCACAAAAGCTGTATCTCCTCTTTCTTTTTCTGGAGACCCCTAACTCTTGCTGCTTTCAACAGTCTTAGGATGAGCCCCTGATTTTTGAGCAAGTTTGCTTTCATGGGAGGAGCTTAGCCCAGTTAGAAATGCCTGAAGTTGAGCTTGCTACAAGGCCTGCTCAGGGGAAGAAAAGGGCTACTGTCATATGAACCCCAAAGCAGGGGCTCTGGGACATCGGCCTTAGACAACTCATCAGTGGCTGAGGTCTAGCAATAGTACCTGACTGCAAGATAGGTCTTCAGCAGCTGGTTTTTTGTTTTTTCTGAAGACCAGTGTTCTTCCAGTGTTCTCATCATTTGAATGGAATGCAAGTCAATTGGCAGGCATTGATATCATGATAGTATTTACCAAACAATCATTTGGTTGTATTTGTTTTTCAGTAATACCACATCTATCCAGCATTCTTAAAACGAACTATAGAAATGATCCCTGAAAGTATAGTCTTTATCTAGCATTCTTATAAATGGAGGAGATGCCATATATACAAATACTTCACATAGATGGACTACATCTACCAGCACTATATTATACCTTGTCCAAATTCTTTTCTATAGACATCTATTTTAAAAAACTGACCAGCAAGATAGTGGTTCATTTTATTGGATTTACTCCTTGTCAAAATCTCTTCCCTCAGTTACACTGCAGCTGTTCCTTACCCTTCTGTCATCATGCTTGTTTCTAAGAGCCCACTTTTGGGTCAGTGCTTCTAATGTGCCGTAGGGAAGAACTAGACGAACAAGCGTGTTAATAAGTGGGGTGTGCGGGGAGGAATTGCAAATCCGAATGAGGGCCCAGGGCAATGAAACAGTTCAACTTTAGAGCTTGGGCTGTGTTGATGGGTATTTTTTATATCCGTTCCTTGGCTTGGATGTTTCCTGCCTTCTGCTTTTGTGGAAATGGCTATCAGACTGACTCCTGAGGAGGACATCACCACAACAATTATTCCCACCAGTCTTGCGTAAGGAAAGTACTTGTCTGGGAATATCAAAGAAACACAGGACTCTGTGGATTCTTGGGAACTCAATCTAATTTGGGGTAATAAATCCTCCTAAGAACAAAGTAACACATTCAACATTCATCCCATCTCAAGTGGTTCAACACTGAAGGAACACATCATAAAGATTTCCTGGAAAAGATTTGTGTGGAATCAATTTTCTTTAGAAAAAGTGACAGATATGTGTAGGAGAGGAAAAATTTCCCCTTATTCTTTTCTAGGATCTTTGCCAGGACTAATAATTAAAATGACATAAGACAGATTAACAGGAGAAAACCCAAATGTCTTAAGTATAGGAACCCCATAAAAATATGAGACCCAAAGGGCAGCCAGGTAATTGAGGCTTATATAAAACATTTTGAGCTAAGGAAAGGGGTAGGGATCTGGGATACAAAGGAGAAAAAGGCCATTCACAAGAAGGTAAGAGAAGAGGTTGGAGAACAAAGATTGCCTTGTTATGTAGATAAGTTTCTTAGGTAAAAGGTGTCTCTGGTAATAGCTGTCTTCCCGGTACAGGCCCACCATCCAATTGTAAATTTAGGCAGTTGAGGAGGAGGTAAAGAGCTTTTCCTGAATCTGCTGGGTTTTGATTGCCTTCAAATTAAAATAATCTTTATGCCAAAAAGACATATTTTGGGGTGGCAAAATCTCTCATATGCTTTGGTGAGAGCAGGAGAAGGCTGTTAAAATATAGTTTTCAGAGAAAGGTAAAATCATGACTCTCATACAGATATAAAAGTCAACACATGTTAAGGAATTAATTTTACTCCTATTAAAGAGAACCAGAGCCTTCCAGTAGTTAAAGTTGTAAAACAGACTTTATTCAGGAACTATTGCATTAGGGAAAAAGAGAGCTCAGTATAGAACTGAGCTCAATTCCAAATGCAGCAAGGGCAGCTGGGGACTTAGAGCCTAGGAGCAGAATGAGGGGATCAGTGGATGGAAAATTACTGAGAGGAGACATCAAAAGGGTAGGGAGATTCTTGCTAAACTGAGTTAATAGGATTCTTGCTGAAAGCAGGATAGGAGGACGGGATATCAAGAGTGGGGAGATTCTTGCTAAAATGATTTAGGATTCTTGCTACAAGTGGGCTATGCCGCCTCCCCCCCCCCAAGGATGTAGAGCCAACATCAAGTCCTCACTAAGAAGAGGGCTCAGGGAAGCTTGACCAAAGTTTGGTCAAGGAGAGTGTTTGTCACTTCTATGATATGAGAGAACCAGGCGGATGTTATAATTGGTTCAAAGGAAAAGTCAAAACTGTACAGATTTATATGAAGTAAAGGAATGTTGAGACAAGTGGCAAAGGTCCACAAAAAGGGTTTTGCCGCAGAGGGAAGGAAGTGAATTGGAATTACTACCAAACAGACAGAATTTACATATCTATCAGCTACCTACAGCTTACAAAGAATTGCATGGCTCAAAGACAATGAATGGGGCTAGAATCTGATAACCCAGAATGGCATGCTGTAGGCAATGCAGAGTTTCCCATTGAAACACAAATATTTCTCCAGAAGGAGCTTCTGGCAAGGTGAATGGAGGGTTAAGAGCAGGGAAGTTAAAAGAGGAATTTAGGAAGAGTAAGGAAATCACAAAAGGTTAACCCATTTGGTTGGGCTTGAAATATGATCAGTAGGAGGTGCAGTGAAGAGAAGGTTGAATTTCAGCTTCTCTAAATCTTTCATGCAAGAAGATCCGTGTACACATATTTGATCCTAATGGCTTTAGGATTCCTATCTGCTGATTCTAGCTGCTTCTAGTTCCTGTAGCTACAGAACTTTTCACCGAGCCAGGTATTCTCAGAAGTTGTTCATTATGAGGTTTTTGAAAACCTTGGACAGTTTGGAGCTGTATAGGTGGGGTGGGGAGAGAAAGAAGATGGGAAATTTGACTTATTTTATTACTGTGTTGGCTTTTATTTTTAAAATAGCTCTGTACTCCTTGTAAAGTTTTCGATCAGAACAGTTTTTCCTCTGCACACTCTCTTTTTCTTCATTGTGTTAATGGCTGCAGCTCTGCTCTAGTGAGTCAAAAGGAAGGACCAGATCTTCACGAACCACTTGCTGGAATAGAGGGACCAAATTATGTAGGAGGGGCCCCTAGGGGGGATTGTAAGGTGAGAGGAGGAATGGGGATACAGGTAAGCATGGTGAGGGGCAGGGAGTGTGGGAGAGACATAAAAGACAAGAGACTTAGGAAGGGCTTATCACAACTAATGGTTTAGTCAGGAAATGGGAGCTAAAATTCCATTTCTGCTAGAACATTACAACACTAATTTTGCTCAAAAGGTTTTTGGATACAGCTATAAGGGATGGAAAAGTTTTCCTTGTCCCTCTTAGGGTCCCTGGGTAGGTCTGAAAATTAAACTGACAAAGACAGATTAACAGGAGGAAAGCATGCAAGTCTGTTTAATATATGTTTTATGTGATGTGAGAGCTTTTGTAAGGCCTGACCTAACAGATCCGAGTATTTTTATGCTGGGTTTGATAAGGAGTAGACAGTTGTAGAGGAATAGGATAGACAAGGAGTATGAGGTAAGTGTAGTAAACTGAGGGGAACTTAGCAAGGACTGTTCCTTCAGATTCTTCTCAGCATTCCTGTCTCTTCAGACATGAGGATGCTCCTTTCCTCTGGGTCTAGACAGGGCACCTCTCACTTGAGGGCCTTATCACCCGCTTTAGGGGAGAATGATGAGGGAAGGTGCTTCTGCTGTTTTTTTCATACTCCTTCAGCTTCAAATATTCGATATGCCAAGATACCATATTTTGGGGTTATTAAATGTTATTAAAAACATTTTTATTATAAAATGGTCTTTATATTGTCTTCTATAATAGAATTCCCACAGAAACGTTAGGTTTTATGGGATTTGAAGGAATATTTAAGAATACCGAGTCATTTTTCAAATGAGACATAATTGGCATATAACATTCTTTATGTTTAAGTTGTACAGTGTGTTAATTTGATACATTTATATATAGCAATGTGATTACCACTGTAACATTAGCCAACACCGCTGTCATGTCACATAAATATTTTGGCACATAAATAATTGTCTCTTGGCAATTTGAAGTATATAATACAGTATTGTTGGTTATAATCACTATGCTGTGTATTAGATCTCCAGAACTTATTTATCCTACATAACTTGCAACTTTGTTTGTACCCTTTGACCAACTTCTCCCCACTTCCCCCACCACCCCCCAGCCCCAGTAACCACCATTCTACTTTCTCTTCCTATGAGTTTGGCTTTTTAATTTATAATTTTTATCGTTTTAATTTTTAAAATTTTTTTAAAGATTGATTTATTTATTGAGAGAGAGAGAGAGGGAGAGCACACAGAGAGGGAGAAGCAGACTCTCCACTAAGCAGGGAGCCTGCCTTGGCCCCCAGGACCCCGGGATCATGACGTGAGCCAAATCAGATGCTTAACCGACTGAGCCACCCAGGTGCCCTGGCTTTTTAAGATTCCACATATAAGTGACATCAAAGAATACAGTACTTGTTTTTCTCTTAGCATAATATCTTCAAGGTGCATCCATGTTGTTGCAAATGGCAGGCATTTCTTCTTTCTCATGGCTGAAGTATATTCCATTGTATATATATGCCATATCTTTTTTATCCATTCATCTGTTGATGGGGACTTAGGCTGTTTCCATATATTGGTTATTATGAATAATGTTGCAATGAACATGAAAGTGCAGATATCTTTTCAAGATTCTGTTTTCATTTCCTTCAGCTATAGACCTAGGAGTGGGATTGCTAGATCATACAGTTCAATTTTTAATATTCTGAGGCACCTCCATACTGTTTCTCACAGTGGCTATACCAGTTTACATTCCCACCAACAGTGCACAAAGGTTTTTGCCACATCCTTGCCAACACTTGTTGTCTCTTGTCTTTATGATGGCCATTCTAACAGGTGTGAGGTGTGCCATGAGTATGCTATAAAGGTGCACACACGAGTTGTGTCTTTCAACAATGTCAGCTTTATTCAGTCCTAAAGCAAAGTTAAATCACCCTTTTAAAGCAGGTTCGGGATTCCAGACTCAATGACATTTCAGCATGTGGTTAAACTTGGCTTCTTACACAGCACATAGAGCAGGACAGAAGACAAACCACACAACAAACAAGATAACAGGTGTAGGAAGTTAACAAACCAAAGGCAAAGTCAGTCTAAAGCCTCAGTCTGGGGCAGCTCTTGGCACTTCCTGCTTCTGCTGTTCAAGCAGTGAAGGATCTCAGTTCTGTTTTGTTCAGAGGTGAGTCGGGCAGAGCCTTTGGCAGTGGTTGCCTTTTTTAAGTGGTCAGACGTAGAGGGGTCACGTCTGAAGACTTTGACAGCTTGCTGCCAAAATCCTCCCCCTTTTAAAGGGATTTAATCGGTCTTGGGCCTCTGCAGACCTCGTCTGGTTCTGTTCGTCATCAGTTCTGGGGTGTTGGCTGACGTTCGTCCGGGTGATATCTCTTAGCTGCAGTACCTTTACCTACTTGTGTCATTGCTTGACACAGGCCCCTGCTTGACATGAGAGACTCCATTTTGCTCTCCATTAAGGTGATAGTTCGTTGTGGTTTTGATTTGCATTTCTCTGATGGCTAGAGTTTGAGCATCTTTTCATGTACCTGTTGGCCATTTGGATAGAAAAACACCTATTCTGTTCTTTTGCCCATTTTTACATTGACTTGTTTGTTTTTTGTTATTCAGTTGTATGAGTTCTTTATATATTATTGATATTGACCTCTTATCAGATATATGGTTTACAAATATTTTCTCCCATATCATAGGTTGCCTGTTTTTGGTTAGATGACGTTTTTCCTTTCTTTTTTCTGAGTAGAACAGGGAAAGCAACATGAAACTCAAATATAAAGCCAGAAGGCTCAAAAGCCACATTTGTGTCTTCGTCTCCATATAAGCAATGGTCACAGAGAACCCTTGGTGTTCAGATGACACCCAACAAAGACGATGGTCCGCTTCAGTTTGAGCTCCTAAGTGACAAAGATTCTCTCCTTGACCAAACTTCAGTCAGGCTCCTCTGAGACCTCTTTTCAACTAGGCCTTGTCCTTGGGCCCTGTCTTCAGCCTGCCTAGTCCAGTTGCAACAAGAATCTTGCAAGTCAGTTTAGAGAGAATCCTATTTTTTAAAAAAGATTTTATTTATTTATTTAAAGACTTTATTTATTTGAGATAGAGTGAGAGAGAGAGAGCATGAGTGGGGGGCAGAGCAGAGGGAGAGGGAGAGGGAGAGGGAGAGGGAGAAGAGGCCTGGGGCCCAGGCCCCCGGGATCATGACCTGAGCTGAAGGCAGATGCTTAACCAACTGAGCCACCCAGGTGCCCCTAGAGATTTTATTTTTAAGTAATCTCTACACCCAATGTGGGACTCAAAACCCTGAGATCAAGAGTGGCATGCTCTCCTTGAGCCAGCCGGGTGCCCTGAGAATCCCCACTCTTGATATCTGATCACCCTGGCTTGCCTTCAGTAAGAATCGTGCTGAGTGAGTTTAGCAAGAATCCCCCCACCCATGATGTTTCCTTTTAGTAATTTTCCATCTACTGACCCCTTATTCTGCTCATCGGTTATAAATCTTCACTTGTCCTTGTTATATTTGGAGTTGAGCTCAGTCTCTCCCCTTTATTGTGATAGTCTTGACACTTGAAGGGGTCCAGAGCAAGTTATTATGGCATAAAATTTATTTTGAGAAGAAGGCATTTGAGTTCCTGAAATCTCTTATCTGCCTAAAAGCAGAGCCTCCCTAAAGAGCTCAATTGTCATAAATCCCCTTCCTGGGAGCAACCAGGGATGACGGACTCTTATCACTGGAGAGGAGAAGTCTCCACATCATGCCTGAACAGACATTGTAGCAAAACTACTGTATCTTCCATCTGTTCTCCGAAGGGCCTGTTTATGTTTCCAAAAAGTCATTTGTTTTCCTGTAAGTACCCTTATCCCCTACGCCTTCCTCTATTAAGATGGTATATAAGCCCCAGATTTTAAATGCCCCTTTAAGTTATATTTTTCTGCAATGAACAAACAGGAATAAAAATCTGTTTTTACTCTTGCTCATCTGTTGTAGGAGAGGAAAACAAGATCTCTCTCTTCTACCCATGCTAGGGTCATTGGCTGGGGCTCTGCAAATTAGACTGACAAAAGATTAACAAGAGAAAAACAAATAGAAGTTTATTAATGTGTGCATTTTAAATACACATGGGAATACTCACTGATGATTAACTCAAGAGAACTACACATTTTTAGAGACGACAAGATACAGGAAAAGGCCTTTGGATTTCTAAGGGGGGCAAATTAGGGGAGGGCAAACGTATGGAAGAACTAATGGAAGATAAGAGCTAGGTAGAAAGGTTTGGTATGTAGACTTTTCTGGTGCTCTCTCTGGGCTGATAAGTCTACAGTTGTCTCTGGTGATTAACTTCTGTCCTTCCTGGTGGAGAGGAGAGGGGGAACATCTTTACAAATTTATGTCCTACTTGTAGACAAACAGAGGGAGGGCATAGAGCTTTTCTTTTATCCACTTCTTCTCAATTGCCTTCAGCTCAAAATAAATCTTATGCCAAAGTAGGATATTTTGAGGTGGCGTATTCTGCTACTATTCACTGTCTTTTGTCGATTTAATTTGTAGTCTCCCAAACACTGAAGGTAAGAGAGCAGAAGAATAGATATATCCCTGATGTATCTATTGCAGTAGTCCTGAATAAAGTTTTCTGCACCATGTTAACAAGCTCCAGAATAATTTTTTTAACAGAAGGAATTTTAAGAGTCTATAAGGAAATAAGTTATTTCCTGCCTTAGCTTCTTCCTTTTCCTTAAAAACATCCTTATGTTATAAAAGCTTATTGTCATCTGTCTGGCATCATGTTACCGAGGGCATTAGGTCAGTTACATTGGCTAGCTCATTGTATTGAATGACATTTTGGTGTTTTTTGAGCTGTCATTTTTTGGTGCCTTTTCTTACTGACATAATAAAGTGTAGAAAAACACTTTCCACCCATTTTCCGTGCTTTTTTGAGTTAATGACAATGGTGCAGAACATGTTTCAAGTTCTAAACAAGTAGTATTTAGTGAGAAATTAAGTGCAGGGTAATTTCCATGCTGGCTTTTTTTTGGGGGGTTCCATTTTATGCACACATTCAAGGGCTTTTTAAAAAAAGATTTATTTACTTATTTGAGAGGAGGGGGGGCAGAGGGAGAGGGAGACAGAATCTCGAGTAGACTCCCCACTGACCACAGAGCCCCATGTGGGGCTTGATCTCTTCACCCTGAGATCATGGCCTGAGCTGAAATCAAGAGTCAGACTCTTAACCAACTGAGCCACCCAGGTCACCCCTCAAGGGGTTTTTGAGAACCTGTTTGCCAGTCCTTACGTTAGGCATCGGGATTAAAGTTGAGGATGAGATCAACATTGTCCCTGCTTTTCATGGTACTTACAGTCTACACTCTATTTATTTATTTCAGAGAGAGAGGGAGCAAGCATGAGTTGGTGGGGAGGGACAGAGGGAGAATCAGACTCCCCACTGAGCAGGGAACCCAATGCAGATCTTGATCCCAGGACCGTGGAATCATGACCTGAGCCAAGGGCAGATGCTTCACAGACTGAGCCACCCAGGTGCCCCACAGTCTATTCTCTAGACAAGTAGAAGCCTGGGCCTCTATTCAGGCCATTTCTCTATGAATAAACATGAATAAAGATTCCTCTTGGCCTTTCTGGAGCTTGCCCTGTAGGGAAGACAGACCAAGACCCACAAAGAAATGATTTCATTATATTAGGTTAAAGTATAAATAAGAAAAAGGTACATAGAGGATTTTTATCCAAAGCTCATAAATGAGGTGACATTCAAAATTGATAGATTAAAAAAAAAAAACAAAACAGGATATTCTAGAGGGAAAGTCATAAGTCTTGGAAGAAAGAAACAGCATGGTGTGTAGGGAGAACTACAAAGAATCCGGTACAACCATTAAAATAAATCACAGAGCAGGGAGTTCCTGGAGATGGTAGTGAAAAGCAGGGAAAGCAATGTCCTGGAAATGCTGTGTGCCAGGCTTGGGCTTTTGCTTGTAGCCAATGAAAGGTTTTCTGGCTATATTGTGGAGGAGAGATTTAAGGGAGCCATGCTGATTATCTGCTGTATATTCCCCTAGATCCACTAGATCTACTTGCTGCATTTTTTTCTGTTTCGCTGTATGCCCAACAGGCTGAGTCCTTACAGACTATATTGCTTGTGCTCTCAGAGCTCCGGCTATCTATAACTGCATAACAACCCCCCCAAACCTAACGCCATAAAGCAAGCACAAGCATTCACTCTCATCTCTCACAATCTAGGGGTTGACTGGGCTCAGTGAGGCCGTTCTAAGTTGAGGCTTTTTCAGGAAGTTTAAGTCAGACAGCTGACTGGTGCTGGAGTCATCTAGAAGGCTTCCTTGCTCACTTGTCTGGTGGTTGTACTGGCTTCCGGCTTGGACCTCTACAAGGGCTTTTGCCAGAATACAGTTTGCACATGTCCTCTCTAGGTGGCTTGGGGTTCCTCACAACATGGCTGTGTTCCAAGGGCAAGCATCCCAAGAGAGAGAGCTGGGCAGAAGCGTTATTGCCTTTTATGGCCCAGCCTTGAAAATTATGTAGCATTATTTCTACCACTTTCTATTTATTAGAGGTGAGTCATTAAGGCCAGCCCATATTTATATTTAAGTGGAGGAGAATTAGACTCCACCCCTTGATGAGGAGACTGTAAATGAATTTGGAGATGGTTTAAAACCACTTTATCCTGTAACTTCTGCTTGATTTTGGACAATGCATGTGCATGGAGGGGGTGGTGGTGGTGGTGGGAAGAAGCGGGCACCAGCAGATCAGAGTGTGGTTGGAGGGAGAAAGTTTGTGGGTATTTATCTGTCCATTCTGCAAACCCTAATGCCCTCTCTGCCTGGCTGTGGATCCATCAATGACTCTGGTTTTCTTCCTGCAGCAATGGCTTCCATCTGCTGGCCCCTCTTCTGTGCCAGTTCTCACTGGATTCCTGTAACACTTCTTCCTCCCCCTGCCCCTTCACATTAAGGGACAGTAATGGCTTCTTCCTGTTGCTATTCCCCAGGGGTCTCATCACCCTTAACTTCCTTTCACTCTGTTAAAACCTTTGTGATGGTCCATTAATTCAAGTCTTTTTGTTTAAACACTTTGAACCATCTTTTTTATTTCCATGAAGCTGACTAAAATCAAGGGACTAAAATGGAGATAAAGAGACTATTGGGAGGATGTTACGGTGGTACGAGGAAAGATGGTAAAGGCCTGAGAGTAGTAGATAGACTCCAGATGGATTATTAAGGTAAATTTTGTGTAACTTTGTGACAGATAATAGTTTATAGGACTACGTACTGTAAATCAAATCTGTAAGGAGTCAATGTCAAGAAGAGCAAATAGAAAGAGTGCCTGGGTAGCTCAGTCGGTTAAGCGTACGACTCTTGGTTTTGGCTCAGGTCATCATCTCAGGGTTGTGAGATTGAGCCCCATGTCGGGCTTTGTGCTGAGCGTGGAGCCTGCTTGAGATTCTCTCTCCCCTTCTCCCTCTGCCCCTCCCCTGCTTGCACATGTGCTCTCTCTCTCTCAAAAAGAAAAAAGAGGAGATTGAAGATTAGGACAGATCAGGCAGTTATTAGAGGTCAATGTTTTGGAGGTCACAAGGCAGAGCTGATGATCCCAGGGGCCAGATACATCCACATGAGCACTGATCCTAAGCCAGAGGTTGTTTGGCTCAGTCTTGTCTTCTTGTTAGAGTTGCAAGAATTAAATGAACTAAGTCACACAAAAATGCTTTGAATATTGTTAAGTTTGATATATATGTGAAATCCAATGGTAATTAGTATTATAATTACAATAACTATTGTAATTATTTCTGGGTATTTGTATATCTAGATTAATACATTTTGATTATATGCAGAAGGGAACTTGAGTTCAGTTGAAGAAGTGATTGAAATGGTATTTACCCATGGCTCTTCTTGTTAAACTGGAGAGAGATGATCATTTAAGATCCTCTCTTTCCCACAAATGCTCATTCTTGTGTCTCTGTCTACTCATTGTCACTACTTATTATTCTTTGCCTTTAAGGAAGGGGACTATAACACAGATGATCCTCCACGATCCCATCTGTGTCTTTGCAATTTCTAACTCTCATTCTATGGGCAGTGAGAGCAACGGTAGTTAAGCAATTTGACAGTGTACTCAGGAGAAGCTACAGGTTGGTCCAAGGTAAACAACTGAGCAGATAATACAGAGATGGCTAATCCAGTTACTATCCCAATCCCTATATTTTTAATTGTGGTAAAATACAAATAAGATTTATCATCTCAACCATTTTTTTTAAGATTTTATTTATTTATTCGACAGAGATAGAGACAGCCAGCGAGAGAGGGAACACAAGCAGGGGGAGTAGGAGAGGAAGAAGCAGGCCCACAGCGGAGGAGCCTGATGTGGGGCTCGATCCCAGAACACTGGGATCACGCCCTGAGCCGAAGGCAGACGCTTAACCGCTGTGCCACCCAGGCGCCCCCATCTCAACCATTTTTAAGTGTACAGTTCCTTGAGGATGTTCACATTGTTGAACAACATATTTCCAGAACTTTTTCATCTTATCAAACTGAAACTTTATAACCATTGAACACTAACTTCCAATTTACCCCTTCCCCAGCCCCTGGAAATCACCACTCTACTTTCTGTCTATGTATTTGACTACTCTAAGTGCCTCATATAAGTGGAATCATATAGTATATGTCTTTTTGTGACTGGCTTATTAACTTAACATAATGTCCTCAAGATTCATCCATGTCATAGCATGTGTCAGACTTTCCTTCTAAGGCTGAGTAATATTCCATTGTATGTATATACTACATTTTGTTTCTCCACTCATTCTCAGTGGACACTTGGGTTGCTCCTGCCTTTTGGCTATTGTGGATAATACTGCTAGTCAGCACTTCCATAGGGTCTCTATTGCAAGGTTTGTGTATTATGTATTTTTGGTCTGTATTCAGGTGTGGGGTCTCTGAAATCTTTGATGGTTTGTATCCCAAGGTGTAACTCTGAGGTATTTAGGATCTTTTTCAGTTGGGGCTCTTTGGTGGCTCACTTGGTTAAGCGTTTGCCTTCAGCTCAGGTCATGATCCCAGGGTCCTGGGACGGAGCCCTGCGTTGGGCTTCTTGCTCAGTGGGGAGTCTGCTTGTCCCTCTCCGTACCCCCCTGTTTGTGCTCTCTCTCTCTCTCAAATAAATAAATAAAATCTTTAAAAAAAGAAAAAGAATCTTCAGGAAATGAGGTTTTAAAATGCTTTGATTATCTGTGTTCCAGAATTTAAGTCTGAGGTAATTAGGTTTTGTATTCAGTGTATTTGGTCACTGAAATTTTTCACTCAGTGTTCCATGATTTAGGTCTGATTTATTTGGGAGGTCTGGGTTCAGGGTCTAAAGTCTTAGAACTTTTAGAGAGTCTGTCCAAATTTGTTTCTGAGGTATTTGGTGTCTGAAGTCAGAGTGTTAGGTCCTTGAACTCACTGAGTATCTGTGCTCCAAAGTTTGAATCTGAGGTATGTGGGGTTTGTGTTTAGGTTATGTGGTCTCTGAAATCTTTGAAGGTCTGTGTTTCAAGATATGAGACTGAAGCAATTGAGAGTCTGTGTTCAGGGCCTCCTATCTCCAAACTCTTGAGGCTCTGTCCCATTGTAGGGGTTCAGGTATTTGAGTATTTGTGTTCACTGTGTGAAGTCTTTGACTCTTTGAGGGTTTGTGTCACAAAGTTTGAGTCTGAGGTGTCTGTAGGTCTTTGTTCAAGGTGTGAGGTCTCTGAAATTTTAGATTGTCTGTGTTCCAAGTGTGAGTCTGAGGTTTTTGGGGTCTGCTTTCAGGGAGTAAGATCTCTAAACTCTTGGAGGCTTTCTTCCAAGGTTTGAATCTGATATATTTGAGGTTTCTGTTCTAGGTGTGAAGTCCCTGAACTGCATAAGGTTCCATGTCCCAAGGTTTGAGTCTGAGGCATATGTCTATATAATTCAGGGTGTGAAGTCTCTGAACTCTTTGAGGCTTTCTCCCAACATTTGAATCTGAGGGTTGTTTTTTTTTTTTTTTTCAGGTTGCAAGGTTTCTAAATGCTTTGATGGTCTGTGTTTTAAGGTTTAGCTATAAGGTATTTAGATGTCTGTGTTCGGGGTTTGAGCTCCCTAAATTCTTTGAGGATGTGGGTCCCAAGGTTTGAAACTTAATTAACAGGAGGGTCTTAATTCATAATGCATGGTAAGTAAACTCTTTAAGGATCTGTTCCAAGGTTTGCATCTGAGGTATCTGGGGGTCCTAGTTAAGGATGTAGGTTCTCTGAAGTATTTAAGAGTCTATTTTCTAAGTTTTGAGTCTGAGGTATTTTGAGTCTGCATCCAGGGTTTGAATTTTCAGAACTCTTCGAGGGTCTGTGTTGCATGCTTGACTCAGAGACATTTGGAAACTGTGTTCAAATTATGAGGTTTCTGTCTCTACTAAGGTCTATCCTGTGGTTTGAGTCCAAGATATTTCAGGGTTCATATTTGGAGTTAGAATTCCCTGAACTCTTTGGAGGTCTGTGTTTCAGGTTTTGAGGTTTATGTATTTGGTGAAATCTGGTCAGGGTATGAGTTCTGCTTTATTTATTTATATATATTTTAAAGATCTTATTTATTTATTTATTTATTTATTTATTTAAAGATTTTTATTTATTTATTTGACGGAGAGAAAGACAGCCAAAGAGAGAGGGAACACAAGCAGGGGGAGTGGGAGAGGAAGAAGCAGGCTCCCAGGGAAGGAGCCTGATGCAGAGCTTGATACCAGAACTGCCGGGATCACGCCCTGAGCCGAAGGACGACACTTAACGACTGAGCCGCCCAGGCACCCCTAAAGATTTTATTTATTTGACAGAGAGATAGAGAGCACAAGTAGGCAGAACAGCAGGCAGAGGGAGAGGGAGAAGCAGGCTCTCTGCTGAGCAAGGGAGCCTGATGTGGGGCTCAGTAGGATCATGACCTGAGCTGAAGGCAGACGCT
The DNA here is from genome assembly GCF_017311325.1 of Ursus maritimus. Taxonomy (NCBI): domain Eukaryota; kingdom Metazoa; phylum Chordata; class Mammalia; order Carnivora; family Ursidae; genus Ursus; species Ursus maritimus. Next base: position 82,340,733 of record NW_024423319.1, on the reverse strand, counting down.
TAACTGACTGGGCCACCCAGGCGCCCCTGAGTTCTGCTTTAATACAGTTTTAATTATTATTTAGGTATGGTAAGGCCAGTGGATCAGGAAATGACTGTCATTGAAAAGATAATTTGTTACAGATCCCAAGAGAAGATGGCATGTCATACCATGGAATGCCACATGGGGAAGCAGCAGGGTCAGTCAGGAGGCAGAGACAGGAAATTGTGGGCAAGAGCCTTTATTGTGGTTTTCACAGGAAGGAATGGGTTAGGCAGGGTAATTAGCTTAGAATTTGGCTAGTTTGAATAATTTCAGTGGACTCTGGGTATAGGGGCTGTCTGTAGTTGTTTGGTACCTGGCCTTGGGTGATTAGGGCAGAAGAATAGTGGTCTGGAGTGTAAGAGCCTGATAGAGGAGGTGGTTGGGGTGTGGGCTATGGATTGGTTGGTTTGTATTTGAAAAGTACTCTCTCAGGCAAGTTATTTACTATTTCTAGGACTTGACTAACCCTGGGAGGGGCAGTCCCTCCAGGCTCAGCAAGGCCCCAGATGTCAAGTCATAAGAATACAGAAAATAAAAGACATGGTTAATTCAGGGTCTCTGAAATCAGTAAGTGTGTTTCTCAGTGTTTGAGTCTGAAGTATTTGGAGTCTTGCTACTGTTGTAAGGTCTCTGAATGCATTCGTGGTCTGTGTCCTGTGGTTTTAGTCTGAGGCATTTGCAGTCTATTTTCAGGGTTTGAGATACCTGATCTCCTCGAGGATCTGTGACTCAGAAGTTTCAGTGTAGGGTATTTGGGGGTTTTTGTTCAGGATGTGAGGTCTCTGAACTCTTTGAGGGTCTGTGTTCAAAGTATGGAGTTTGAGGTGGTTGGAAGTTCATGTTCTTGGCTTGAGGTCTAGAACTTTCTGTTGTTTTGAGTCTGAAATATTTCAGGTTCATCATTTAGTGTGTAAAATCTCTGAACTCTGAGCATGTTTGTCCTCGAGATTGAGTGTGATGTATCTGGGAGTCTGAGTTCAGGGTTGGTGGTCCCTAAATGCTTTGTGATCTTTGTTTTGTGATTGAGTATGAGGTGTGAGACCTCTGAACTTTTAGAGGTTCTGTGTCAAGTTTGGTTTGAACTATTTGGTGTCTGAGTTCAGAATGTGAGGTCTTTGAACTCTTTCATTGTCTTTTTTAATCAATTTTTAATCTGAGATTTTGGGATCTGTGTTCAAGGTCTGTGGTCTTTGAACTCTTTGAGAGCACATGTCCTAAAGTTTGAGTCTGAGGTATTTGGGGTCTTGTTCAAGGTATGGTATTTCTAAGTCCTTTGGTAAGTCTGTTTCAAGGCTTGGGTCTGAATTATTTGGGGGTCAGTTTTCAAGGTATGATGTCTCTGCACTCTGTAGTGTTCTCTTTCCCAATATTTTACTCTGAGATATTAAGCGCCTTTGTTCAGGGTGTGAAGTCTGTGAATTCTTTGAGGGTCTGTGTCCTCCTCAGGTTTGAGTCTTAAGCAGATGGGACACTGTCTTGTTGGCATGAGGTCTTTGACTTCTTTAAGTGTCTGTCCCAAGGTTTGAATCTGGTGTGTTCAGAGCTCTGTTTTCAGGGTGGGATGTCTCCGACCTCTTTTAAGATCTGTCCTAATGTTTAAGTTGAAGTATTTGGGTGTCTTTGATCAGGATGTGAGGTCTCTGAACTCTTTGAGCGCCTGTGTCTAGTAAAGCAAGAATGAATCTAGATAGGTCCCAGTGTTTACCTAAGGGCTTACTATGTGTTTCACATATTTTTCTTTGCTGAATTATGAAAAGCACCTACTAGAAATGGGAGAACACAGCCATTGGAGCAGCACAGAGCCACTCTGAAGCTCTGGCTGCCACCCGATGGTACAATCTTAGGGTTCAATCCATGTGAGAGGCTGCTCTGAGAACTTAAACCACCACTTAATTCTAGAGCCTCTGGCATCTTGGGAGGTTGGTTCAGGGATGGGTCCCAGATAACCAAGAAACTATCTGAACTCTGTTCCTTAGAAGATTGTGTACTAATGATTCCTAGGGGCGTAACCCAAACTGAACGAAGAGAAAAATCAACACACATAATACCAGCTAAAGCCAAAGCCTGATGTTACATGGAAATGTCCAAATGGATGCAGAATCTAGTCCTGATAGCTCACATGCATGACATCCAGGAGGTATTCAATGTATACAGGAGAAATGAATGAATCCAAGGGGCAGCAGAGTATGGAAGAAGAGCTCTTATTTGCCAATAAAGGGCTCCGAAACAACAGTCTAGCTCTGCTTATTATACCTTGTGTGACTTTGTGTAGGTTAATTCATGCCTCTGAGTTTCAGGGTCTTTCTTACCTGCCAAACAGGCATCATTATACCTATCAGATAGGGATCAGATAGATAGGTTTATTGAGAAGGTATGGAGATGGCTTATTTACACAAATGGAGGACCTAATGACAGTGCCTGGGCCAGAGCAAAGCGGTGCCTAATGTCATTGTTATGAATAAATTATCACAACCCATGCCACTAGGCACTGCTATGCCTTTAGAGGCCATGAATGTGTTGTGCTCACTCAGTCAGCGGTTTGCACTTCCGTGCTCCTGCACTTTCTAGGGCTGACATTTTCTCTGTTGCCATTCATCTCCTGGAGCATCACACCAAACCTGACCACATAATAACCACTCTTTTCCAAGATCAGCTATCGTCGTTTCTGCAGTAATTCTCACAGTCAGGACACAGCACACATATTGTTTCTAATTCACACAGTAATAAAACAAGGTAGGGACGTGAGGTCCATTTAGAGATTTGGAAAGTGAGCTGAGAGAGTCTAATAAGTCACTTGCTCCACATTACATACCCCACAAAGGGCAGCAGTTGGTAAGAGCTGGCACCAAAACTCTAGCATGTCCATAGTAGATGCCAGCTCAGAAGGGACCACAAGACATGACCAGGAGTAAGTTCATGTTTCAGCTAGTGTGGAGCCCCAATTTCAGAGCTCCCTAAGAGTGGATGAATTGAGATCAGTGACAAATAATGCAGTGTCAAGAGAATAGAGTACATTTATTTTTCTTTTGCTGCTTTCAAGATTTTCTCTTTGGCTTTGATTGTTAACATTTTATTGTGCTATATCTAGGTGTAGATTTCTTTTTGTTTTGTTTTATTTTGTTTTTATAAGTCTATCCCAGGGCTTCTCACCTTGGCTGCATATTAGAATGATCTGGGGATCTTTTAATTAATTTATTTATCTTTGGGGGGGAGAAAGAGAGAGAGAGGGAGGGAGAGAGAGAGAAAATTTTAAGCAGCCTCCACATCTAATGTGGAGCCCAAGTGGGGCTCGATCTTACAACCCTGAGATCATGACCTGAACCAAAAGCAGGAGTCGAATGCTTAACTGACTGAGCCACCCAGGTGCCCCTAGGTGTGGATTTCTTTGCATTTATTTTATGTGTGGCTTGTTGAGCATTTTGAATGTGTAGATTACTGGTTTGTAACATATATAGGAAATTTTCAGTGGTTATTTCTTCAAATAATTTTTCTGTTCATTTCTCCCTCTCCTCTTCTGTTTTTTTTTTTTTTTTAAGATTTCATTTATTTATTCGATAGAGATAGAGACAGCCAGCGAGAGAGGGAACACAAGTAGGGGGAGTGGGAGAGGAAGAAGCAGGCTCATAGCGGAGGAGCCTGATGTGGGGCTCGATCCCATAACGCCGGAATCACGCCCTGAGCCAAAGGCGGACGCTTAACCGCTTTGCCACCCAGGCGCCTCTCTCCCTCTCCTCTTCTGGTACTCCTATTAGGTATATGTTGGTGTGCTTCATTGTGTCCCATAGGTCTCTGAGGCTATGCTCACTTTTCCTCATCTTTGTATCCTTCCTGTTCTTCAGATTGTATAATCTTGAATGATCTATCCTTGAGTTCACTAATTCTTTTTTTCTGCCTGCTCAAATGTACTTTGAGCCCCTCTAGTGATTTTTAAAAATTTTAGTAATTATATTTTTCAACTCCAGAATTTCCTTTTTAAAAAATAATTTCTATCTCTGTATTGATGTTCTTTATGTGATGAATCATTGTCATAAAACTTTCCTGTAGTTTTTTATACATGGTTTCCTTTCATTCTGTAAACATATTTATAATAGCTGCTTTGAGGTCTTTGTCTGCTAACTTCCACATCTGGGTCCCCTTAAAGTGGTTTCTGCTGCCTGTTTTTTTTTTAAACTGTACAAGAATCACACTGTCCTGTTTCTTTGCATGTCTCATAACTTTCTGTTGAACACTAGGCATTTCAGATAACATATTGCAGCAACTATGGATTCTAATGAACTTCACACTCCCTCTGAGGCTTTTTCATGGTGCTGTTTTCTTTGAGTTTGTTTAATGTCTTGCCTGGACTAATTCTATAAAGTATATTTCCCTTATAGTGTGTAGTCCCTGATACCACTCTCCAGTTTTTTCCCCTTGTTTTTATTTTTATTTATTATTTTTTAAAGATTTTATTTATTTATTCAACAGAGATAGAGACAGCCAACGAGAGAGGGAACACAAGCAGGGGGAGTGGGAGAGGAAGAAGCAGCCTCATAGCGGAGGAGCCTGATGTGGGGCTCGATCCCATAACGCCGGAATCACGCCCTGAGCCAAAGGCAGACGCTTAACCGCTGTGCCACCCAGGCGCCCCTCCCTTGTTTTTATTTTTAAGCCTAGCTTCCTAGAAGTTACCGCAGGTCAGCATAGCTTAATATTCAATCAGTGATTATTTGGAGGTTGTGCGTATGCTCCTTGAGCCAGTGACGGGGATCAGGACACACTACTCTAAAATATGGCACCGTGGCATGTTGAATATTTTAAATTGAAGGAGTCTGAGAAAATGGCAGAAGCAGGAAGGTCACTCTGACCTTCCCTTTATACTTTTCCCCTAAAGCAGGTCATAAGACTCTCATGTGAGAGGTGCCTTCCCTATACTCAGAGGAAAGTAGAATCCTTATCTCTGAAGACAAAGGGATATGGAGAAAAATCTGAAAAATCAGGCTTGCTAAGTTTTCCCCAGTTTACTACACTTACTTCATACTCCTTGCCTATTGTATTCTTCCATGGCTGTTCTCTTTTCATCAAACCTAGCATAAAATTACTCCGGCTTAATAATTTCTTTGGGTTTTCATTTCCTTATGAAGGCCCCCATGTCATGTAAAACTTAAATAAATTTGTGTGTGTTTCTCCTGTTAATTTGTCTTTGTCAGTCTAATTTTTAGATCCCGTCAGGGACTCTAAGAAGACTGAGGAAAACTTTTTCCTCCCCTTTGCTGATGGGTCTGTGAGTGATGTGGGGGATGCTTTACATTCTGCCACATGTTCTAGCGGAGACTAGTAGCTCTCAAGCGCATGCTGCGTTGCTTTTTAGTGGATGAGCCTGGGCACAGCCTCTTGACCCCTAGGGAGAAGTCTGATCTTAACAGGGTACTTTTGACCTCTCTGTTTCCTTGGTTCTCACTGTGAAATTTCTGGGTGATTTGCTGCTTTGTCTTTTGGTACTGGTTTCAGTAAACCATTAGCCTTCTCTTAATTGTCTGACAGTAAGGTTATTATTGTTTTTGACTACACCTTAAGACATGAGTTCCTCCTGTGGGGGAGGAAAATATTTTCATTCTACCCTTTTAAATTCTTGGTTAAGGCCCCTATCATGAAAGACAGATAAACAAGAGAAAAACAAACAGAAGTTTATTAACATGTATACCTCATGTGTATATAGAAGATACCCAGGGAAAAATAACTCCCAGAGATGGCTTAAATTTTAGGCCTAAATCCCATTTTCAATTAAAGACAAAAGAAAGAAAGGTGTAGGGAGGCCAGAAAAAGCATGGTGAGCAAGGATATAGTCTGTTATGCAGATTTAAGTCTGTGCCTTCTCCACTGATAGGAGTCTCTTGTGATTTAGAGTCATCCTCTTCCTGCTACAGAGAGATATACCCCTACAAATAGAGATTTCCTTTATAAATGTAAGTGTCCCTCACAAAAGGGTAACATCTCCTCTGTTTCCAGACCTTCCATGTGTCTGCTGTTTCTCAAAATAATCAGCTCAAAATATATATCACAAATACACCAAAGGCATATTTTTGGGGTAGATTTTCTGATCTCCTCTACTCCAGTCTGTTCTAAGTAAAATCAGCCTCTCAGCAGAGGTGTGGAGTTACCGGTCCTCTAGTCTTGCCTCTCCCCTTGGCAGAACTTCTGTCCTCTTGCGCTGAAGATAGGGCTGGGGACAGGGATGGTGGCCTGCTTCTCCTAGAGTGACACCTCTGCCCTGAAAGTGGGAGCTCAAAGGGACTGTAGCTCTTATCTTTTTCTGATTGTCTCTACCTGCATAGAACCACCACCCTATGAGCAGGATCTGAGGGTGGGGTTTGCTATTGGGGTTCCAGTATTGCCTTGCTTGGGGTACAGCTTCCTCCACACACTATGGGTGGAGGTGGGAGGGGAAAGGGAGCCCTGGTCTTCTCTGCCATGGACTAGAGCTTCTATAATACAGAGCTGGTGGGTGGGATGTGGGGGCAGATGAGAGATGCCTGCAACCCACCCCTCTTGGGGTAGAACTGCAGTCCTAAGACTGGGAGCTGTGGGTAAAGGAGCCCCCATCTTCTTGGCTGCACTTTCTTGGAGGTGGAGCTTCTGTAACATGGAGCTGAGTGGGGATGGAGTTTAAAGGGGAGGTAGGAAAGCAGGTTCTAGCTCAAATGCCACAGACTCATGCTGTTCTAAGTGTTTATTAGATTTTATTGAATAAATGCTTCTCAGTTTGCTGTATAATCGTAGATCACTTGCTTTCCAGAACTTTAAATGGTTGTGTTTTATAATTTTTACCAGTTGATTTTTTTAAATGGGGTGAGAGTCCACTGAGCTCCTCACGCTGTCCGGAAGTCCCACCTGTCTTACTACTCTTGTTCAAAGTACCACGACCCAAGCAAATTAACAGATAAAATGTAGCAGATATAATAAAAGCTTGCATTCAGAAAGACTTTTTCCTATAATTGTGTCAATGCCTCAGCTGTACCTGCTGACGTGGATCTCTGTCCCACTGGTGACTCATGCTCTCTTTTGTCCTTGGAGGCTTGAGAGCCCTTTTTCTAAGTTTATTTTTTTTAGTAGTCTCTACACCCATTGTGAGGCTCAAACTCACCACTCTGAAATCAAGAGTCATATGCCCTTCTGACTAAGCCAGCCAGTTCTCCAAGCCCTTGTTTAAGGAAAGAGCAGCTTAAGAGTTCTCCTGCCTCTGTCCATGGGTGTTATTCCTGTCTCTATAGCAACAGCCACTTACTTGCCCACGGATAAAGCCATCATAAGCTGTAGTCCTTTGTCAAGGACAAAACACTCAGGGCATCTTCCAGGAAGACCACCCGGCATGCTGTTTCACCCCTTTCCCTTGCTCATGCCACATCTCCTCTGCTTAGTCACTCAGCAAACATCTGTGGTACATCCTCGAAGTGTGGCCTTGGGGCACAGCAGGGAAGCTCACAAGGTTCTCCTCTTGTGGGCTGACATGCTGTCTCTTGAAAGGAATGGCTTTTTCTTTACTTTTTGCCTTCCTGTTTATCCCTGACCTAAATGACCACTTCCTTTTCCTCTGAAATTCTGCATTTCCTAAGATGGGGACTGAGCATTCAGCCTTCATCACTGGACGTTCCTGTGGTGAGTGAGCTTGCTTGGGCTTGCTCACTGTTCTCTGCAGCTTGATGCCTGTCCTGCAATGAGGGGATCCATCCTGGTTCTTTTTTTTTTCTTTCTTTCTTATTAATTTTTATTTTTATTTATTTTTTTGATGTAAAGTTCGATGATTCATTAGTTGCGTATAATACCCAGTGCACCATGCAGTACGTGCCCTCCTTACTACCCATCACCAGTCTATCCCATTCCCCCACCCCCCTCCCCTCTGAAGCCCTCAGTTTGTTTCTCAGAGTCCATAGTCTCTCATGCTTCATTCCCCCGTCTGATTACCCCCCCCCTTTCTTTATCCCTTTCTTCTCCTACCGTCCTGATTCTTTACCATCTCTAGAGCACCTGTTAGATTTTTGTTTTGGAATTTTGTTTGACTGATTATCACATGTGTAATTCTGTCCTAAAACAGCTACTACAGAGTCTTAAGAAAATACCTTGCATTGGTATAGCACTTGTGTATAACATTTGTGTTAACATGTGTTATCCTGATGTTTTCACTATAATCCTATGATTTCCTGAGGGCAAGTAGGTATGGGTATTTTTCCCCCCATTTTACATAATGGACAGTTGATCCCACCAAAGGTAATTTTAGGGACTCATCTAGAGTCCCAGAGTAAGAATGGATCTGAGGTCTCCCACCTCCTAGTCTTCCCCAGGACTCTAGAATTAGGAAGTACCCCCCCATCAAGAGCAATCAGTACCTTAGATTAGAACACAATTTGGTGTGCGAGAATTCATTCAATCACTTGGGATGGGGTGAGAGACATTCAGCTGTCGGCTGAACTCTGCAGGTAATTTGCAGACTTCCATTTCCTTCCTGTATCCTCCTCTACAAAATCAGTAGCTCAGATGCACAAATAGGGTTTCTCTCTCATTGTTAGATTTATAATTGCTGTCAGTCATGCCAGCTCCACTGCCCAGCTGTATGTGTTCCTACCTTCTGGACAGGACCAAATTTACCTCCTTTGATCTTGGTTTTCCTATGTGTAAAATGGGGGCTAATACCTCTTTCTCATTCATACCTTAACAAATCATAGCTTATAATATGGATGCTCTGGAATAATACATGATGACCCAAAGTTAAAAGATCAGGACAAATGGAATAGCCCACTCTAGCCCCAGCTCTGACAAGGGTTATTTTCCACCTACAAGGAATGGAGTGATTTTTTTGCTCTGCAGCCTCCTGGAGGACTGATGTCTCATCTGTGAATTTGATGTGTAGTACTTACAGCCTTATGCTGATCTCAATCTTGTTTCTCCTTCCTTACTGGATTATGCTAATATATTTGTATAGTCTACTATTTTTGGACTATACTATCTCCACAATTCCTAAAATAACTCTTGTGACTTAGGTAGGCCAGGTATTGTCATTTCCATTTCTCTCCCCTCAGCTCCTTCACTCCATCTGCACTAGTCCCTTCATGGAGCCTCATTGCATTACCTCCTCCAGGAAGCTTGCCTGATTGGAATCTGGGAGAGCACAGCACTCTGTGGAGAGGAGGGGCCTGAGACACTTGAATGAATACATGAATTTATGACTCCCCAGTAGAATCACTCTCACTTGACAGTGAAAAACAGAGGTTCCGACCTTTTCGCTTTGTTTTATCTAAGTACAAAATGTGAAGGTTTTAAAAACATGAGCCTATCTGACATTTGGGGAATGGGCACCATACAATTCTTACCATGTGATTACCTTGTTATTACATTAGCACCATTTTTTTATACAAGAGGGGGAAATGTACAACTGCAAAGCTTTTTATTTCTATATAAAGCCTAGATGCTTTTAGCAGCACTCACTACTTCCTTTAAATGTGCTGAGAAGATGGAAAGTTTGGAGACCATCTTTCAGCTCTGCTCTGGAGGAACTGTGTGATATTGTCTGAGATTTTCTGTTTTTCTTTTTTCCCCAGGAGGTTAAAATAATCCTTTTTTGTTTGGAGTCTATATCTACAAAATGAAAGATGTGTTTTAGAAAGCTTGGGGGCAAAGGCAATTATTCAGATGATTCAGGCCAAAATCCATCCTGCCATGAAGGAGGAAACCAAAGTGTACAGTTGGAACTGAGCTGTCCAGTTTGCATGTTGACATCTCTCAAACTTGTGGAATAAAGTATTCCCTTGCTTGTGTTAGTAGAGAATTTGGGGGGGGTCTATTAGTTTATTAAGACTGAGAAGTGAATGCTTTCAGGCTACTGACCTTACAACCAAAGGATAACAGAGACCTGAGGAACCTGTAAATCCTGGGAAATTACTAGGATTCTAAAGGACTTCTACCTTCCAAGGGCACCCCATAAATTACATTCAGAGTGAGGCAGGAGCAAAGGAGCACTCGCCTTGTTGAGTACCCAGTGTGTGCTGGACATTGCACTAGGTGTTTTATATAACTTCCTTCCCCCTTTAAATTCTCATGACAACATTCTGAGATCAGAATTTATAGATGAGAAAATCAAGGCTCAAAGAAATTAAAGTGCCCCAAACAGCTGGCCAACCTGGGATGAGAACCTCTAAAACTTTGCTAGTTCCCAAAATACTTGAATCATCTTCCACAGTTACACCTGCTTCCGGAGCATTCTAGGTGTAATTCAAGTTAGTTCATTATTAGTTAAATTCATTATTGAGCCCCGACAGTGTGTGGAACTAATGCAGGGAGCTGAAGACACTAAGATGAGTAAGTCAAGGCTCAACCTATTGAGAAATCTGATACAATACCAGGTGAATCTGATACACATCTATGACAGTAGTACAATGTGAGGAAACTGCTGTGGGTTTGCAAAGGAGATGCTGATCAGCTGTTTCCTAGGAAAGTCCTTAAGAGCCACCAGAGGAGGGAGAGGTCTAAAACCCCAGGGTCACCTGGACCCAGGATCCATTCTCCTCCTGCACTAGGCCACATGGTTAGATGGAGAACCCCACAGAAGTTAGTTCACAGCAAGAGGCAGTGCTGCAGATCAAAAAGAGTCTGACATTTAAGCACCGGGGGTCTGGGCTCAGATCCCAGCTCTGTCATTTACAATGTGTGTCACGTGGTGCAAGTTATTTAACCTGAGTCTTGAGGCTTGCCCTTCTAAAAATATGAGGATTAAAAATGCCAACTTTAGGGGCACCTGGGTGGCGCAGTCGTTAAGCGTCTGCCTTCGGCTCAGGGCGTGATCCCAGTGTTCTGGGATCGAGCCCCACATCAGGCTCCTCCGCTATGAGCCTGCTTCTTCCTCTCCCACTCACCCTGCTTGTGTTCCCTCTCTCGCTGGCTGTCTCTATCTGTGTCAAATAAATAAATAAAATCTTTAAAAATAAATAAATAAATAAAAATGCCAACTTCATGGGATTGTTGTGAAACAGAATTTCAAGATCCTTTACATTTTGGTTCTACTCTCTCTTCACAAATGTGGAAATATATGTCAATTCCTATCTCTGGTCCTCCAAACAGAGGGCCCTTTGAGGACACAAGCAGTAAGAAACCAGGCCAATATGCTCTACAATCTCAGGTGAAAAGAGACCAGGCCCAGGAGGCAGGCAGGCAGGCACCATAAAATAAACCAGAAAAGGATCAGCCCCAGGGTCTGGCCAGGACACTCAGATATAACATCTCAACGATCTGTTGGAAAACAAACCAAATGGGAATTACATTTACCAGTTAACAATATTTGGGTGCTGATGAAGAGTGGCAGACCATAAATATTAAGAAGCCAGGGCTGCAGGTACCTGGGTGGCTCAGTCAGTTAAGTGTCTGCCTTCAGCTCAGGTCATGATTCCAGTCCTGGGATCGAGTCCCACATTGGGCTCCCTGCTCAGTGGGGAGCCTGCTTCTCCCTCTAACCCTCCCCCCTGCTCTCTCTCTCTCAAATAAATAAATGAAAGCTAAAAAAAAAAAAAAAAAAAGGAAGCAGCAGCATCAGCAGCCAGGGCTTGGGAGACAGACAGAAAGGATTTAATAGCCAATCTAGTGAAGAAGAAGGCCAACTCTGGAATGAGGCATGCTCCCCCAAGGTCCCAGGCTGTGCTCTAGGAGTTAATGAGACAGATTGTCACCAGGCTGTGCTGCAGCTGGGAAAGGGGCTAAGGAGACTGCAGGTCACTTGTCCTCAGGCCAGCAGTAGCCATGTGTCACCAAGTAGGGAGGCCAGGGCCCCTCTTAGAACCATTCATCTGAAACTGTAGGTATGATGTGGTGTTTGCTTCTCAGCTTCTTATTAATGACACTGTCTCCTTATCTTGGCCAGGCTGCAACAGGAGACGACAGTTCCCTGATTACTTGGCTAGACAGAGATGCCTCTTGGGAAGGCCAGAGGGGCTTCATGGATAGAAAAGGGAGACATGGGCACACGGGGCACAGTAAGAAGACAGATACTCTCTTGGCTCTGCAGTGTGAACCCTGGGTAATGGGTATATCCTAGATTACTGGATTTGGATGGATGGTGAGGGCAGGAGTTTCTGAATATCTGAATTCTTTTAGATGGGGGGATGGGGCAGAGGGAGAGGGAGAATCTTATGTAGGCTTCACACCCAGCTGATCTCATGACCCTGAGATCATGACCTGAGCCAAAATTGAGAGTCAGATGCCCAACCGACTGAGCCACTCAGGCGTCCCTGAATATCTGAATGTTAAACAAGCAAATGAAAGTCTGGCTTTATAAGTGACTTTTGCCATAATCACAGTTGTATTTGGGAATCCAGAAGACCACTCTTACGTTCAGTGATTCGTTAGAAGGAATCACAGAACTCAGCAAAGCTACTATACTCATGGTTATGGATTATTCCAGTGAAAAGATACAGATTAAAATCAGCGATGGAAAAAGGCTCATAGGACAGAGTCCAGAAGAGACTAGGTGTGAGCTTCCAGTTGTTTTTCTCCCAATGGAGTCATATGGACAGTGATTAATTCTCTCAGTAATGACCTGTGACAACATACGTGGAGTATTAGTATTGTCTACTAGGGAAGCTCACCAGAGCCTTGATGCAGGGTTTTTACAGGGCACCAGTCATATAGACATGGACTCCCATGTGATTAACCTTAGCTGCTCAGTCTCCAGCCCCCCAGAGGTCAAAGTGATACCATATGGTCCAAGTCCCCCCACCATAAATCACACTGTTGTCATAAACCATTTGGAGTGGCCAAGGCCTCAGATAAACAAAGATACTCTTACCAAGCAGGAAATTCTGAGGGCTTAGAGGTTCTCTGTAAGGAGCTGGGCAAGGGTCAGACCTTTCTTTGGGGTTTTCAAGGTTTGCACAACCCAGACCTGCTGAGTTATCCTTTACTGCACAGTGGCAGAAATACAGGAGTGCTAGTCCCTTTCCTTCCAGGAGAACAGCATTGGTTTGGCATGTGGCTTGATATTCTAAAACATGTGTGTGGCTCTTTTTCTGCCCAGCTGAAGTCTTATTTGGATGCTGTGTCTGGATGGACTTGGTGGTAGTGTTATGAAGAGGGAAATGCACTCGATCAGGAGGAGAAAATAGGGGTCAGCATTGGAGCTCTGTGCCAATTGACTGTGAAGCCACAGAGAAGTCCCTCAGCCTACTTGTTTCTAGCATCAACCCCTGTCAGAAAGGGCTGGTAATACTTAATCTACCTCTTGTGGGTAACACCAACCCTTGCTTGGAGGATCAAATTACACAGTAAATGCAAAATCAACTTGAAAATTTAACACAATACACAAATGAGCGATCTGTGATTAAAAGCACTTTGGTGTTCAATAGATTTTCAAGGGAAAAAACACAACACAATTTCTGATCCAGAACATGGGTTGGGGCCAGTGGTAATTTAAATAAAAGTTTTTATAGATCTTGTTTTTTAAAAAATATTTTTTATGTATTTGAGAGAGAGAGGGAGCAGGAGCAGGGGGAAGGGGAGAGGGAGAAGCAGAAGCAGACTCCTCACTGAGCAGGGAGCCCAATGCAGGACTCAATCCAGGGACCCTGGGATCATGACCTGGGCCCAAGGCAGATGCTTAACCAACTAAGCCACCCAGGTGTCCTAGACCTTATTTTTATTTATTTATTTATTTATTTATTTATTTATTTATTTATTTATAAAAGATTTTATTTATTTATTTGACAGAGAGAGAGACAGCCAGCGAGAGAGGGAACACAAGCAGGGGGAGTGGGAGAGGAAGAAGCAGGCTCCCAGCAGAGGAGCCCGATGCGGGGCTCGATCCCAGGACTCTGGGATCACGCCTTGAGCCGAAGGCAGACGCTCAACGGCTGAGCCACCCAGGCGCCCCCAGACCTTATTTTTTAGAACAGTTTTAGCCACAGCAAAGTTGAGCAGAAGGTACAGCGAGTTCTCATATTTCCCCTATTCTGCACATGCACAACCTCTCTCATTATCAAAATCCACCACTAGAGTTTGCTCAATTGAGAAATCCACATTTGCTACATTGAGGAACCTACATGAACACATCACTCAAAGTCAACAGTTCACGTTAAGGTTCACTGTTGGTGTTTACGTTCTATGGGTTTGGACAAATGCATAATGACATGTAGCCACCATTACAGTATCATAAAGGGTAGTTTTGGCAATGGTAATTTTTACTTTGTTTTCTTAGGTGCAGTGTTAGCTCCATTCCTGAAAGATTGCTTTGAAAACCTCAAAGATGATGAAAAATGCTGTTAAAATACCTAAAGTTTGGACAGGGCTTGTTAATGCTACCCATCATCTTCACTGGCTATCTGACAAGGCCTTTATCTAGAAGGCATCTACACTGGTTCAAATTGTTCTCTTTTGAAATCACCGTAGCAGGTTGGTCAGCATCATTCTTTCACCAGAAAGGTCTGGAAGGGGCTGCCACATATGGCCCTTGCAGGTTGTGAACTGTACAACTCTCGGGGGCACTATTCACATAGACTGCAGCATAATCACACTCCTTGGAATTGCTCAGTGTGGAAACCCTGATCCTGGGAAGGATCTAAAAGAATCTATTTAGAAGTTTTTCAACCTATGTTTAACCAGGTTGCACTAAAATCAGATTCTTGTAGTTAAGGTCGTTTATAGATTCCCCTATGTCTAAAGAGTATGAAAAGCAGTTTACTGCAAATTGTTTGCTGTAGATAAGAATTATTGATCATTTTCCTGTGCAACTGCTTTCTTTGCCAATAGTCTTTCTGACACACAGGGATGGAAAGACTTTGACTCTTGATGTTTAGAAACTCAAACACTGCGGCTCCAGTTGAGAGATGTGCTTGAGTGGGGGGCTGTTAGGCCCAAATGATATTATCACAAGTGGCTGCCTATTCCTCCTCCCAGGATTCTCCTCTCATAGAGTTGACTTAGGGGAAAAGGACAGGTCTTTCAATTTTCAGTTATGAATACACCTAGGGTATATGGAAATGTTTCATTTTCTTGATTCTTCTATCTCGTTGCCAACGGTAGCTGAGACTTGATGACATTGAATGTATTATGCTACAAAATTTGAAGGCTAGTGACACTCATTGTGTCATTAATTAAATTGTACTCATTTAACTGATTAGATAAAATGCAAATATGGAAAAATGCTTTTCAATATTTTTTCTCCTTCTTATTTATACCAGCCAGTAGAGATTCTTAATTAGGCCTTCAGCAGAAAGTATTCCATAAGCTGGGCTTTTCCTTCATCTTGAATACTCACTATGTTAAATACCCTTTACATTCAAAAGTTAGGGAAGGATAGCTGCTTTCAGTCTTATCTTGCCTACACAATCTCCATTTCTTAGATCATTGCCATTGCTTTTTCTGTGCTTTATACACAGCTTTTGCCATACTGTTCCTCTAGCTAGATTAGGGCTACAGAGACCAGCAAAAGTGGTGGCTTTTATTGTTCTCCCTCAAGAAGGCATCATAAAAGAATAACATTTTCTCACATAATTGGTAAAAAAAAATAAGGCAAGTGGCTTGATTTGTGTTACTTGAAGAACTAATAAGACTTTCAGAATGTTTTGGTCAGGCATGTTAGTAAAGAAGTTTGCTCCCTTGGGGCACCTGGGTGGTTCATTCGGTTAAGTGCCTGCCTTCGGCTCAGGTCATGATGCCAGGGTCCTGGGATCGAGCCCCACTGAGTCCCATCGAGTCCCGCATTGTTGGGGTGGGGGGTGGGGGGTCTCTGCTCAGCAGGGAGTCTGCTTCTCCCTCTCTCTCTGCCCCTCCCCCCTGCTCATGCCTCTCTCTCTTTCTTGAAAATAAATAAATAAAATCTTTTAAAAAAAAAGAAAAAAGAAAAAAAAGATGTTTGATCCCTTAATTTTGTTTGTGTATTTTGATTACTTTTTCATTACTGATTCCTACAAATATGATCCCTTCCTCAAGCTTTTGCTGCTGTTTTTGAAGTCACTCCTGCCCCTCTTGTTGGATTTCCTCTTCTTCCCATTCTACTGACCTTGCTAATTTCTAAGAGTCCAGAGTTCTCAATAAAGGACTGGGGAGGGCATAGGAGACCACGAGAGTAGGACCAATTAGCATACCAATTGGCGTGTCCCTTAGAGGGGCCGTTCAGAAAGCTGTGCCTGGACTCTTGGTGATCTTCTGCCTCTATGTATGTGTCTTTGTTTTTCCTTTTATTTATTTTATTTATTTATTTTAAAAGATTTTATTTATTAATTTTTAGAGAGTGAAAGAGTGAGAAAGAGGGTGCGTGCAAGCATGAAGTGAGCACGGGGGAGAGGCAGAAGGAGAGAGAGAATCCCAAGCCGACTCCAAGCTGAGGGCAGAACCCAACGCAGGGCTCGATCCCAGGACCCTGAGATCATGACCTAAGCCAAAATCAAGAGTTGGATGCCTGACCAACTGAGCCACCCAGGTGCCCCTGTTTTTCCTTTTAAAAGCACTGCTTGTCCTCTGCCCACCTCCACCAACTCTCTCACATTTCCAACAACATCAACTATTTGTTTTTAAATATAAATGTTCACCTCCCTATGGATCACGAAGAGCCAGAGAAAAGCCAAACAGAAGGGGAAGATGCCTGGAAAGGCACTGAAACCCTAAGGGAGAAAATTTTTTTTTTCTTTGGGAGAACTGACCTTCCGGAGAAAACAAATTAAATTATCATCCTCTTCTTTGTGCTGTGAGATCATTAAAGTGCACATTATATACCGATACCCCTCGCTTTGTATTCATAATCTTTTTTTTAAGATTTTATTTATTTATTTGACAGAGAGAGAGAGACAGCCAGCAAGAGAGGGAACACAAGCAGGGGGAGTGGGAGAGGAAGAAGCAGGCTTCCAGCGGAGGAGCCTGACGTGGGGCTCGATCCCAGAACGCCGGGATCACGCCCTGAGCCGAAGGCAGATGCTTAACGACTGAGCCACCCAGGCGCCCCTGTATTCATAATCTTAAACCCAAATTAATCTATTGTCACATGGAGTTAGCAAGTTTGTTAATGACGGCTAATCGAAAGCCTGAATTGTTCAGGAAAAGCAGCTTTGGACATAAACAAAAGGAAAAATTACCTAGTGGTGATGGAACATTCCTGCTTGCAAAGGAGTAACAATCCCATCCTCTATTTTTGAGAACTTCTGCTCTGCTGTCTGAAGTGAGGTTTAAATGCCTAGAGAGAAGAAAATCCTCTATTAATATGTAGCATATCCCACACAGTCTCACCAGTGTATTAATTTAGCTAGCGAGCATTTATTAAGCACTGATTTTAAGTCAATGCCCTTACCATACATTTTCCCATTCATAGAGTTATTGGGAACATATGACTCGTGAGTATTTGCTGAGGAGTCATTTATGAAAAGTTTGTGGTTACTGCCTTCGAGCAGCTTTTAGTCATGTCACAGAGAAAACAAATCAACAGCCATGTGTGTGACATGGTGTGACCACACGGGGTGCTATTAGAGTATAGAGAAGGAATCCCAAATGTAGCCTTGGGCAATCAAAGAGGGTGAGAAGGTGGCATCTAAGCTGAACTCAGGAGGACTGTTCACAAGATGTAGGGGTTAGCTTGGTAAAGAAGGTGGGCAGTGCTCTTCCAGGTGGCAGGAACAGCAATGCACAGGCCTGGAAATGCATTACGAGTATAGATGCAACGCAAAGCCATTGAAGAGGTGTAGGGAAGAGTGGATCTGATCATATTTGCCTTTTAGAAAGCTGTCTCTAGTTTCAGCCTGGAAAGTTGACCATGGAATGGCAAACCTAGAGGCAGAGAAACGAAGTTGGTAGTCTTTATTTCTCCTGTGAAGGATGGTGGTGGCTTCCTGGAAAGTAGTGAAGTCAAGGATGGAGAGAAATGAACATCTTCAATATATACAGGTGACCCTTAAACAACAGAGGGGTTAGAGGTGCCAACCCCCCCTAACCTGAGCAGTTGAAAATTTACATATAACTTTTGACTCCCCCAAAACTTAACTACTAATAGCCTAGTGTTGACTGGAAGCTTTACCAGTAACATAAACAGTCAATCAACACATATTTTGTATGTTACATGTATTATATATACTGCATTCTCACAATAAAGTAAGCTACAGAAAAGGAAAATGTTAAGAAAGTTGTAAGAAGGAGAAAATACATTTACAGTACTGTACTGTATTTATCAAACCCACGCAGCTCAAACCCATGTTTAAGGATCAGCTGTGTTTAGCAGGCAGAAGAGTTAACCAGCTTGGCTGGATGACTAGATGTGGAGGAGGGGCAGGCATTGGAAAGCCAGCAGTCAAATGCAGAGCTTCTGCCCTCTAAGAGCTTACGGAATGCTGGAAGGACATAACCTGTAAACGGACACTTTGACATACCGATTGGGTGTAGTGGAAAGAGCCTGGGCTTTGAGATCAGCCACCCTTGCCTTGAATCCCTGTCACACCACCATTCATGAGCCACATGACGGAGACAGACTACTTGAACACACGGCATCTCAGTCTCCTTATTACCTTACAGGGCATTATGAGCTTTCATGTGTGAAAAGCATGTGGTACCTAAGAAATGTTCTATAAATATTAGTAAATATTTCTATAAAATAATAATTATAATTATGACTCCAACGGCAGGAAGATAATACCAGTCATTATTAGGCAAAAACAGTTAAAGACATTTATGGGTTAATGTATATATTTTGGGGGGGTCAAATATATATTAAAGGATATTTTTGCTCTTAAAAGATTCTGAGGAAGAGAAAACTTGCTCTAGTGTGCAATTAGGAAAACAAAAAGAAATATGTATCATGTTTCTGGATATCTCAGGGCAATGGGTTCCACACCTCCCTGAATCAACATTTTATCCCTATGATGGGCAGGAAGTTCTTCCACATATCTGACTGCAATCCCTCTTGCTTTATTTTAGTCTGTCTGCTTTTGCCTGGTTCTGTTAGGTTTCTTCTTGCTGTTCCAAGTGTAGTTATTCTTTTGTCAGGGAGTGGTTTATTAATATCGTCTCAGACATTATTGTGCTGGGACTTTGTGCTGTTTGGATTTCTTAGCTCTGCCTCAAGAATATGTGGTCTTATTTCCTGAAATTGATGTTGCCTTCTCTATACACCTTGCTCACCAATTTTCTATGTAGACAAAATATTTACAAATTGTTTTTTTTCATAAATGTTCTCTTCTCTGATGGAAATGTTTTAGAGTTAGGTAGTAGCAATGGCTGCACAACATAGACAATATACTAAAACCCACTGAATTGTGTACTTTAAAATAGTGAATTTCATGTTATGTGACTTATATCTCAGTAAAATAAAGTAGAAAATAAAATGCTTTGTTGTAAAAATAAAAAATGTGCTCTTCTGCCATCATTTTGGTGGCTATCTTTTTGAATGGCTTGTATTTGCATGCAAAACATTGCCCAAGCCAGCATCCTGCAGTTCCAAGGAAGCCATTCTAGATCCTTGATATGCAGGAATGTTCATCCCCACTTTATTTTTTTAAAAGATTTTATTTATTTATTTGAGAGAGAGTGAGAGAGAGCATATTTTGGGAGGAGGGTCAGAGGGAGAGGGAGAAGCAGGCTCCCTGCGACGTGGGGCTTGATCCCAGGACCCCGGGATCATGACCTGAGCTGAAGGCAGACACTTAACCTACTAAGCCATCCAGGCGCTGTCATCCCCAGTTTATAGATGGGAACCTGAGGCAAAGAGAGGCACCTGACTGACCCAGCGTCCCCCAGCTGTTAGACAGAGGCACAGAACTGTTCAGACAGCACGATCTGGTGGCTGCCTGCAAACTGGACTTGGCAATTTCTGTTTTTCGAGTTTCTCCGACCTCCTTCTTCAAGAGTACCCACAGCCAGCCCTTGCTTTCTTCTTTTTTTCCTTCTTCTGTTCAAATTTGCTTCTAGAAAGGATCTAGCCTACTTTCAGTGTATTTCAGAGCAGGTGCTGCCATTCTCTAGGAGATTTTCCCTTAAATCCTTATTTGTATTTAGTAACCAGAAGGTATTGTTCCCTATAGGGAAAAGCAGGCACTAACAAGCTGGTAGGCAACTCAGGGAGGGAATGTTCTGGGTTCTCCCCAGAGTTCTTCCAGTGCTGCCACATCACTCCCATCTATTCTGTCTCTACCTAAAGCCAACTGTGTATCTAAAGAATGACTGTTCTTCCCTCCAGCTGTCAATGGTATTGACCATGAGGCTTCACTGTATCTGAGGCCGTATGGGGCAGACAGACCCAGTCTCCGACCTGAGCCTGTCCACAGACTGCTGGTAGGCCTTGGTTGGGTTATTTTGAGCCTCAGTATCCTTGTCTACAGTCTGGCCACAGCCATCCTTATTTTATAGGATTGAATGGAAGCAAGTGTAGAGTTTCCAGGCCAGCATAGTGCTCAGATCGCTGGGCCTTGTAAATTCTCCTTTCTACTTGCTTCTAAGTCAAAACCCCTGAGCTTGGCCCATGTTTCCACTGCAGTTCCTATTGTCCCTCTGAGTCCCTGAGGCATAAAAAAAGAAAAAGGAAGTGCGCTTGGGATGGCTGCAATTTGTAATGAGTCAGTGTGCCACAAGAAATCTTGTATATGCTATGCTGCCTGTAGTGGGTTGAATTGTGTCCCTGCTAAAGATATGTCCAGGTTCTAACCGCCCGTACCTGTGAAGGTGAACTTACTTGGACATAGGTTGTAAAAATTAATCAAAGGAAATCTCGTTTAAAATGGAGTCCAGGAGGTCAGCAGGGGTAGCTCTGACGTCCTACCGCTTGTCAAGTGCAGACACGACAGGTAGAGATGAACCTTGCATGTGGATATTACTTTACTACTCCAGGAGGAGGAAGAAAGGCTTTCCTTCTCCCCTGGCAACAGCCCAGCAAGTGAGAGACTGTCACAACTCGGCCAGTGAAAGGCCACTGCAGTTTGAACTCCCGGTTTATTACAATGGCCTGTTTGTTTATAACATCCTGTCCAACTTCACCCCTTTCTCTATAAAAGAGTATTCCTCTACTTTGTTCTGCAGACTTGCCCACAGTTCTGCCATAGCTTGCTTGTTGCTGATTGCAATTCTCTGCTATTCCTGAATAAACCCATCTTTGCTGGTAAGATAGCTGGTGGTTTTATTCTTAAGGTTAACAGGGACTTTGTGGAGGTTATTAAGTTAAGGTGGGATCATCCTGGATTTAGGGTAGGCCTTAAATCCAATGATTGATGTCCCTTATGAAAGAAAGGAGAAGGAAGTTTGAGACACAGAGACACAGAGGAGAAAGCCTTGTGAACATGGAGGCAGAGATTGGAGTTATGTTGCTACAATCCAAGGAATGTCTGGGACCACTTGAAGCTGGAAGAGGCAAGGAAGGATTCTCCCCTACAGCCTTCAGAGGGATCATGACCCTGATGACAGCTTAATTTCAGACTTCTGGCCTCCAGACCTGCGAGAGAATAAATTTCTGTTGTTTTTAGTCACCAAATGACAATTTGTTAATTTGTTACAGCAGCCATAGGAAACTAATACACTGCCAGAAGGAAGGACAATTATTCGCTAATGGATATGTCCAGAGAAACTAGCATGCATGTTGCTAGTGCTTTCCCATCTGGGTGTGTTTAGAGCATCAGGAGAGGCAGGAAGCCTCCCAGTAGCCATCTGGTCTTTCTCCCTATCTCCAGACAGAGCCGGCACCTGTGCATGGATGGTCCCAGATTGGATGTGGTGGGGTTACCAACTGTGATGTATTACATGGGAGGCACCTGTAGACTTATTCACAGGGAGGGAGAATAAACACATAGCTCTATAAATGTTCTCCCAGAAAGGTCTGGCCTGAAGCATAATAGCAGTAGTGGTAATTGCATCTCCCCAGGAACACAAATGGCCAGTTATGCCAAGTGCTAAGCAGTCACGGGTAATTTTCTTCTTTGATCAAAAATGTCTTGAAATTGCTTTTGATGAAATAAGATCAACATTATTTTCCTTTTTATGCGTTGCATCTATCAATTGAAATGGAAGAAAAAAATCTATTACCAGCTTTCATAGATAGATAGATAGATGATAGGGATATTTATGATTATTCCCCGGGACTCACAGAAGTCAATGGAAAGGAAAAGTTGTAATAGTAAGTGCATGTACTTTAAGGGGATGGCAAATAAGATCAAAGCCCTGTGAGCTTACAAGGACAGCTTTGTATCTCTGCCTGCAGGGCTGTGGGGGGGTGTGTGCACCACAGGGAACCTGAGGTGGCCACCTTTTCACAACTTCTGGCCTATAGATAGTTGCTTACCCCACTCCTCACCACTGGAAGAAAATCATTTGAAATACATAGCATCTAAAAGTGATAAAATGCTCAGTGGACCCAAGTAGCAGTGATTTATGACTATGAGGACTCACAGCTAAAATCAACAAAGAAAGAGCTGGGCTGCAGTTAGTGTCACAGGGGTTCATCGCCTAACACACCGAAGGCAATACCACAGATATTTGTGTCCTCCCATTAGCTGGAAGCCACTTTGGTACCTCCTACCTCACCTCTGAAGTTTCCTTTGAGGGAAGAGGGAATGGAATGTGTGCAAGTTTTGACAGTGAATTCAACCTCCTCTCCCTAGCAGAGCTAAAGGGCCTACTTCCCAGAATGATCCCATCTGACACTTAGGATTCAGTCCATCCCTCTCAGAGGAATTTCCCAGTCAGGTCTCTGTCCAGGAGAGGACAACAGCAGAACACCTAGCTTGTTTTCTCACACGGGACTCTGAGCACTACTCAGCCTGGACATGCTCCCATTCAGCACCTTTTAATGGAACAAGTTCATGCTAGGTAATAAACAGTAAATACATCTATTATCCATTTTGCTATCTTCAACCAGTCCCTGGATGAGTTTCCAAAATCTAATTAAAATGTTTGAATAAGAACTGGGGAGAAGGAACTCAGGATTCTCTTTGAATTCCTACTTGGGTAGAATCAAGAAAACCTGAATGCCTTTAGAATGTTAACTTTGTCCATGAAATATATGACAATCCAGGGTGTGTGTGTGTGTGTGTGTGTGTGTGTGTGTGTGTGTACACATGGGCATTCATACTGGAGGATACGGTGAGCGTTTGAGTGTTTATATCTTGTAGTTGCTGATGCAAGATGACTTAAAGACTTGAAATTTTTTAGCCATACACAAGTACTGTATTTTTTGAAGTTGGACAAAATATGGACAAGAGCCATAAAAATGATTGGAAGAATGAGGTGAAGTTTGAAGAATTTAGTGTGCGTAGCTCAGGAAATTGATGCTGAGGAAAGCTGGGAATGTGCCTTTAAAGCCTTCAGGGCTTTAAATCCCCGAAGAGGAATTTGCAGGGTAGTAAGAGGGCACTACAGAGAAGGAAATAGGCAGAAAGGAGTTAAGGTGTGTCTTAGCTCAGGCTGCCATCACAAAATACCACAGACTGGGTGGTTCAAACAACAGAAGTTAACTTTCTCACAGTTCTGGAACCTGAGAACTCCAAGATCTAGGTGTCTACAGCTTTGGTTTCTGGTGAGACCTCTCTTCCTGACTTGCAGACAGCCACCTTCTTGTCGTGGGCTCATGTGGCCTCTTCTTTGTGAGTGCAGAGAGAGAGGGAGGGTGAGGTCTCTTGTGTCTCTTCTATTTTTTTAAATTTAATTTTAGATTTTAAAATTTTCACTCCAGTATAGTTAACATACAGTGTTATATTAATTTCAGGTGTACAGTATAGTGTTTCAACAATTCTATACATTACTCAGTGCTCATCATAAGTGACATCCTTAATCCCCATCACCTATTTCATTCATCCTACCCCCCGCCACCGCCCCTGGGGTAAGCATCAGTTTGTTCTCAGTAAAGAGTCTGTTTTTTGGTTTATCTCTTTTTTTTCTTTGTTTGTATTATTTCTTAGATTCCACATATAAGTAAAATCGCATGGTATTTGTCTTTCCCTGACTGACTTATTTTGCTTAACATTATACTCTCTAGCTCCATCCATGTTGTTGCAAATGGCAAGATTTCATTCTTTTTATGGCTGAATAATATTCCATTGTGTATATATACCACTTCTCCTTTATCCATTCATCAATCAGTGGACACTGGGGCTGCTTCCATAATTTGGCTATTGTAAATAATGCTTCACTAAACATAGGGGTGCATATATCTTTTCAAATTAGTGTTTTAGTATTTGTTGGGTAAATACCAGTAGTGGAATTACTGGATCATATGGTAGTTCTATTTTTAATTTTTTTGAGGAAACTCCATACTGTTTTGCAGAGTGGCTGCACCAGTTTTGCATTCCCACCAACAGTGCAAGAGGGTTCCTTTTTCTCCACATCCTTGACAATACTTGTTTCTTGTGTTTTGGATTGGTGTCTCTTCTTTGAGGGACACAAATCCTATTGGCTCAGGGCCCTGCTTTTATGATCTTATTAACATTAATTACCTCCTTGAAGGCCTTATCTCCAAATATAGTCGCATTGGGGGTTAGGGCTTCAACATATGAGTTTGGGTGGGGAGGACATGATTCAGTCCACAGCAGAGGGGACACTATAGGCTGTGGAATAACTTCCTGGAGAAACTGTGGGTATGGTGACTCCATTCCCAGGGGAAATAAAAGCTCATTGGGCTGGTCCAGTTACACAACATGCTGTAGGGAGAACCAATTTCTGGCCATTTGGTGATGTTAGGAAGGGAAGGGCAGACTAAAAGCTCAGGTTGCTTGGGGAATAACATTTGATGAATGCTTTAATCTGGTAACCTCTCTGTTGCTCTCTCATAATGGAATACTTATGTATTCTTACTGGACAGGTAGTACTAGATTAGGAAGGAAGGAATGAAGGAAGGAACGAAGGAAGGCCTGAATGAACGAACAAATGAACAAACGAATGAATGAACGAAGAAATTAGAGCCAGTAGAACTGTAGAATTGCAGCTATAATCCCCTGGGAGGAAAATGGGGAATGAGATCAGTGCTTTCTCTTGATCATGCAAGCAGTTACTGGATATCATGACTCCAGGTGACTGTGTAATAACCAATCTAGGAATAGAAATGGAATCATTATGTTTTCTGCCTGAAGAAATTTTTTCTATCCTTTGATGTAAAGGCCAAAGGCCTTTCACCATGCCACTGAGAATTATAAAACCTTTATGAAATATTTATCAAAGTTTTGAACTGAATGTGTGATAGATAGGAAAGCGGGGCTAATTTAAATCCCTACTAGACCAGTCTTCATGAGGTAACATGAGATATAAAAACTATAGCAGCAAAGACTCCCATGGAAGATAGCACACCCAATGCTGTGAGCTCATAGACAATCACTGATTTTCATCTCCCTGGTGGCTGAATGGGAATCAGGTAGTGGCCAAAGGGAATGCAAAGAAATGTTCCTCTCTTTACTATGATTGCTTGGTTCTCATGGGCTCTTCAAAAGGGCATGTGGGTCAGTGTTTAGTGGAGCCTGGACTAGCACACCTTCCTTCTGGCATCTTAAGAGAAATAATCTCCAGGCTTGATAGAAACCCTTGATCTTCTTGCTTGGAATACTTGGAGGTCAATGAATATTCACATTCCCATCTTACTTTCACCCTGATTTGTTAACCTGATCTTTGCCAAATCAGGCCAGAAAGAAAGCAGTTAGAACCTTGACCTTCCAGTTTTAGATAAATACCAATCTCTATGTTAAAGGCTATACAAATATTTGTGAATTTATCATTGGGATACAGAATTGGTGTATTATCTCCAGGTGATCCTCTTTTTTCAGCATTAGTATTTATATATTGATATATGAAGTTTAAATTATTTATAAGTGTATCTCTCTATATCTATATTGATCAATTGCTATAATAGACAGAAGGAGGGAAAGAGAGACAAAGTTACCAGTTGATGTCATATCATTGTAGAACAGAAGGCTCGAACGTAGGTTCAACCTTATTGAAACCCAGCTGGTCTGACCTTGGGAAGGGCTTCCTCTCATTGAGCCTCAGGGTCTCCATCTGAAATCCAGAGAATGAATTCATCTTTACTAAACGCCCATCCAGTCTTTTGAATTTATAATCATAAGTGTGGTGGTCAGATGCTCCTCCATACTGTGCCACCTGGAGAGTGTATTCTGCTTTTATTTTCCATTTAGATGATGGGGAATTTGAAGCCAGGCAAGGTTATGAGAGGCCCAGAGCAATTGGTGATGGAAGCTTATTTCCAATTCAAGTCTTTGGCTCCTGGTTCTCAGCTGCATTAACTGCCTTTTAGGTGTGTGTTGACATCATATTGGCCTATTCAAAACGCCATTCTGAATGACACCACTGACTGGGCAGAAATGTCACACTATTAAAACATTTTGCAGAGTCTTCTTAATGAGATTTATACTCCTAGAAAGCAGACATAACAGCAAGCATATAAAGCATATATAGTATTAGTTTTAGTTCCTGACTATTACCAAAAAAGTTTGAAGCAATTTACACTAAAAACAGGAATAACAATCTTAAAAACCCAGGAGGAAAATTTGGGCAGAGCAGTCTCTGAGAAGCATCCCCAAACTAATGGCTAGGGAAAATAGACCTCTCCCTCTCTCTTTTTCTCTCTTCTTTCTTTTTCCTTCTCTTTCCCCTCTTGATTTGTATTAAGTTTTCTCTATTACTTTCTCTTTTCTGTCCTTTTCTTCTTTCCCATCTATCTGGTTTAAGGTAAATTGAGTCAAATTCCCGAAACTTAAAGCCAAAAGCATCCTAGTAGACACATTTAATTCTCATGGCAGCTCATTAGGTTTGAACTATCATTACCCCCATTTTACAGATGAAGAAACTTGGGCATAGAAGGGTTAAAAATTGCCTAAAGTCACACAACTGATAAATATGTGGAGCTGGAATTTTAATCAAGAAAGTCTGAATGGCTACACAATTAACCATTAATTTATATGCTCATAAGAGTGAAGTCAGATTTTAAACCAGGTCTGTTTGATTCAAACCCCAATAGTTTTTACTTCTAGACTCTGCTATCTGTGATAAAAATGATGATAAACATCACAAGTGCCCTCTTTAATCCCCATCAGCCATCTAGCCCATACTCCCCACCTCCCTCCATCAACCCTTAGTTTGTTCTCTATCATTAAGAGTCACTTATGGCTTGTTTCCCTCTCTCCTTTTGTTGTGATGAACCCTGGGTGTTGTATGTAAGTGATGAATCACTGAATTCTACTCTAGAAACCAACATTGCGCTGTATGGTAACTAACAAAATTTAAATAAAAAATAAATTAAAAAAAGAAAATGATGAGCATGATAATGACAATAACAGTAATGATTATTGTAGCTGACATTTATTTTTTATTTTATTTATTTATTTATTTTGAAAGATTTTATTTATTTATTTGACAGAGAGAGAGAGAGGGCACAAGCAGGGGAGCGACAGAGGGAGAGGGAGAAGCAGGCTCCCTGCTCAGGACCCTAGATCATGACCTGAGCTGAAGGCAGATGCTTAACTGACTGAGCCACCCAGGCGCCCCTGTAGGTGACATTTATTGATCTTTTTTTTTTTAATTGAGCTTTTATAGTCCTTCAGCATTAGTCTAAATATGTTAAATAAATTAACTCATTTAATCTTCACAAAAACCCTATGAGTTTAGAAATACTATGAGGTATTTAGAAATACTCATTTCTATTCATATTCATATGCTGAGGAATAGAACATTTATTTCTAAAAATTTTTAATTAAGATATAATTCACATACCATAAAATCTACCCTTTTAAAGTATAAAATTTAGTGATTTTTAGTACATTCATTATGTTGTACAGCCATCGCCACTATGTAATTGCAGAACATTTTCATTACCCCAAAAAGAAGGCCTGTATGAATTAACACTCTCTATTCGCCCTTCCCCCCTAGCCCCTGGCAACCACTAATCTACTTTCTGTCTCTATGGATTTGCCCATTCTGGACACTTCATATAAATGGAATCATACAATATGTGGCCTTTTGTGTCTGGTTTCTTTCACTTGGAATAGAGAAAAACAGCTACCATTTATTGGTTGCCATGACTACTGTGTCCTAAGCACTGTTATCAGGAGCTTTATGTGCATTATCTCTAATCCTCCCAATAACCTTGAGGCAGAGTAAAACTATTATCTTCATTTTAATGAGAAGACTGAGTCACCGTGCTCTTCAGTAACCTGAATAGAGTGCAACAGCTCATAAATGCCAGAGTTAAAATGCAAACCTAGGTCTCTCTGTGTCCAAATGCCACACCCTTTACGTTCCGTCCCTCTGCCTCAAGGTCACACGAAAATGTGGGATAGTAATGTGGTGGTCTTGAAGCCAGGGCAAAGGAGTCAAGTCAGCCTGATGGTGGTGGAAAGTACAGCCCCAAGCTCTCCTGGACTGGTGCCTGTCAGTGGGGTGGGGGTAGGGGGCACTCCCTCCTGAGCCTGTGCTCTGTAGACCTCAGCAAACTTGTCTGCTGAGGTCTTGCTTGACCTCTTCTCTGGCGCTCCCTTAAAGCCCCAGGTACACTCTTTGGTTTTACTCAGTTTGGATGTGTAGGTTGAAAAGCTTGTATGGTGGAATTTCTGTATTTCTTCATTTGGCTTTGGGGTACAGATGGAATCATGATGAAGCAAGTCAAAATTTCTACGGAGGGAAGAAAAAATCAATGGATTTCTTCAAGCATTCCCTCAAAGTCTGCAGCTCAAGTACATTTCCTTCTGGGGCTCACTGAATGGGCACCAGCTCCCCTTCTCTGAATGGTCACTCAGGGCTGACAGCTCATATGTTTCCATGAGAAGAGGTCTTGGAGTTTCCTGTTGGTTTGGTGCACAGAGAGCCATTTATGCTGTTGGTCTATACTGACACTTTCTCCCAATGTAAAATTCTTCAAGCTGTGCCCTGGTGGGATCTGGGGTCATGCACTTTGAATAGAGAAGATCACGTCTGATTAATAAAGCTGAGATGTGCGTCATGCCGTGGTGATAAATTATTCTTTGTTGGCTTTGGAGGATTTCACATGAAAGGAAAAGTGATATCTCAAAGAGCAGAATCCTAGAATGCTAGAGCTGGAAGTGACCCCCAAGACCGAGTATTTAGTCTTTCTTTCTAGAGACACATCTACCAAGTCCCAGAAAGGAGTGTGGCACAGAGCCCAGTTGTGTGTGGTGTTTGGGGGTGTCAATGAAACAGACCACAGGGATCATGGTGCTCTGGCTGCTTAACTCAGTGAGGCTTTGGCCCCAGTGATCCCCAAATTTCAGTGACACACAAACATATCAGGGGTATTTATATCATAGACTCTTCTGACACTTGGTGCTGCCGCATCGCTGGCTCTCTTCTGTGAAAATGTGCCCTCTGCAGGGCGGACCCTGGTCACTACCCAAAGCACTGGTGATGATCATGATAATGACTATGAGGACAATGACAACATCATCCCAGAAAACCCCAGGAGTGGTGGAAATGACTCATGTTCTAGTGGTTTGCAAGGATGCCTTGGAGTACCAGACCCCCCAGCTGCCACCTCTCCTCAAAGTCATTCATCTAATGTGCCCCCTTCTCCTGATGGACCACAGGGGCAGCCCGACAGAGGTGAGGAGACAGCGCAGGTTAGGCAAGCAGAACAAAAATACCCAACACTACAATTAGCTCTCCCCATGTACCAGCCCCTAGAGTTCTTTTATTTGCATCCTGCACACAAGCAGATGTTTATACTAATGTTTATGGACAATGAACAATTCAGTGATGTTTTCCATGCTCTATATAAGAAGGCATAGAAATGGATACCAGTGTTCTAGAAATAGTGCTTTCCAAAAGAGTTTGTTTCAATGATTTGGAAAATAGAGGTCCAAACAGCTCATTTCTTTGGATTGCTGAACTGATTTGCTGTTACTGCAACTAGAGGCCTTTAAGAGTCACTGTTGCGTTCTCAGATGAAGTGGGAAGCTGGCAGGGAAGAGGGTGTCTGGAGGGAAATCTTTGTCTTTTGACATTGGGGACAGTGTGTCTCTGCCTCCCCTTTTTAACCTTTTATCTTGAGATAATTTTAGACTTACAGAAGGATTTTGAAAATGGTACAGAGTAGTTACCGTATGCCCTTCACCCAGGTTCCCCTTACGTTAACATCTTATATAACCATAGAATATTTATCAAAAGGCATTAACCTTGGGGCGCCTGGGTGGCACAGCGGTTGAGCGTCTGCCTTCGGCTCAGGGCGTGATCCCGGCGTTGTGGGATCGAGCCCCACATCAGGCTCCTCCGCTATGAGCCTGCTTCTTCCTCTCCCACTCCCCCTGCTTGTGTTCCCTCTCTCGCTGCTGTCTCTGTCTCTGTCGAATAAATAAATAAAAAAAAATCTTTAAAAAAAAAGGCATTAACCTTGATACAATACTGTTAACCAAACTGTAGAATTTATTCCGATTTCATCAGTTTTCCCACTGAAGTCCTTTTTCTGTTCCAGGATTCCACACTGCATTTGTTGCCTTATTCATGTCATGTCTCCTTACTCTCCTCCTTAGTCTGAGACAGTTCCTTAGTCTTTTCCTGTCATTCATGACCTTGACATTTTTGAAGATTAGTGGTCAGGTACTTTGTAGGACATCCCTCAATTTGGGTTTGTCTGATGTTTTTCTCATGATTCAAATAGAATTTTCTCATGATTAGATAGAAATAGATTTAAGTTAGGGAAGCATTTTGAGTTAAATTTAAGAAAGAGAATTACTTTTCTCTGGCTTCCTTAACCCTCCCTTAATGTCCTCTGTCTCCGTCTCCAGTACTCCTCTTTCTACCCTCAGTGGCCAAGACTTTAAAAGTACTTGCTCGTGTCCAACTCAATGGTAGAGGCATGGGGCATGGCGAAATAAAGATGCTTCCCCGCCCCCTTTCTTTCTTTCCTGTTTTAAACAAGTGCCTTCAGTCTCCAGGAAGGAATTCCAATCTCTTACATCAAGACTACAAGGAGGCAGCACAGGGCTCCTTTTGAAATAATTTGAGAAGAGGGGCAGTCCCTCCTGCAGCTGGGATTCATCATTACATTACTTATTGTGTGAAAAACAATGATGTCCCATTAGCAAAATATTAAACCTGCAGTTTTTTTCTACTGAAGCCTGAGGGAGCTTTCTGAGGTTGCCTCCCTACCTGGGTGATGAGATGTTTCATCTCAGAAGTTCTGATATTTCTTATTTTTGGTGGAGGGAGAAACACTAACACTTAGTTTTCTAGAATTTCTAGAAAGATGAGAAGTATTATGAAATCATTAACATGTAGCTCGGAACACGATCCTTCCAATTTATGCCAATGGCTAAGATTATCTTTTTCTGATTTTTAAAAGTGATGGGTATTAAGGAGGGCATGTATTGCATGGAGCACTGGGTGTTATATGCAAACAATGAATCATGGAACACTACATCAAAAACTAATGATGTACTGTATGGTGACTAACATAACAATAAAAATTTTTTTTAGAAGTTTAGGACTTTTTAAAATTTTATTTTTATTCAAATATAATTAAAATACAGTGTTATATTAGCTCCAGGTATACAATATAGTGATTCAACAATTTTTTAAAGAGTTTGTTTATTCATTTTGAGAGAGAGACAAAGAGAGAGCATGAGCAGGGGGGAGAGGCAGAGGGAGAGTGAAGAGCAAACTCCCTGCTGAGCTGGGAGCCTGACGTGGGGCTTGATCCCAGGACCTGGAGATCATGACCTGAGCTGAAGGCAGACACTTAACCATCTGAGCCACCCAGGCACCCCTCAAAAATTCTTTTTAAAAAAAAGATTTATTTATTTATTTGATAGAGAGAGAGCACGAGCAGGGGGAGCAGCAGAGGAAGAGAGAGAAAGAGAATCTTAAGCAGACTCCCTGCCGAGCGGGGAACCCAAGGTGGGTGCGATCTCGCGATCCTGAGATGATGACCTGAGCCAAAATCAGGAGTCAGATGCTTAACTGACTGAGCCAGCCAGGTGCCCTAGTGATTCAACAATTCTATACATTATTCAGTGCTTATCACTATAAGTATAGTCTTAGTCCCCTTCACCTTTTTCATCCATCCCCACCCCTCCTCTCTGGCAACCACCAGAGTTTGTTCTCTATATTTAAGAGTCTGTTTTTTCTTTTTTTTCTGTTCATTTGTTTTGTTTCTTAAATTCCACATATGAGTGAAATCATATGGCATTTGTCTTTCTCTGAATGACTTATTTCACTTAATATTATACCCTCTAGATCCATCCATGTTGTTGCAAATGACGATATTTCATTCTTTTTTTATGAATGAGTAATATTCCACTGTACATATATGTGTATATATGTATATGTGTGTGTGTATACACATACATACCATGTCCTCTTTATCCACTCATCAATGGACATTTGGGTTGCTTCCATATTTTGGCTATTGTAAGTAATGCTGCAATAAATATAGGGGTGCATATATCTTTTCAAATTGGTGTTTTCACTTTCTTTGGGTAAATAGCCAGTAGTGGAATTACTGAATCATATGGTAATTCTATTTTTAATTTTTTGAGGAACCTCCATACTGTTTTCCACAGTGGCTGCATCAGATTGCATTCCCACCATAACAACAGTGCACAAGGGTTCCTTTTTCTCCATATCCTCCCCAACTCTTATTTCTTGTATTTTTGATTTTAGTCCTTCTGACAGGTGTGAGGTGATATCTCATTGTGGTTTCTGTTTGCATTTCCTTGATGATTAGTGATGTTGAACATCTTTTCATGTTTCTGTTGGCCATCTGTATGCTTTCTTTGGAAAAATATTCATTTCCTCTGCCCATTTTTGAATTGGATTATTTGTTTTTTGGGTGTTGAGTTGTGTAAGTTCTTTATTTATTTTGGCCATTAATCCCTTCTCAGATATATTATTTGCAAATATCTTCTCCCATTCAGAGGGTTGTCTTTTTGTTCTGTTGATGCTTTCCTTCACTGTGCAAACCCTTTTTATTTTGGTATAGTCCCAGTAGTTTAGTTTTGCTTTTGTTTCCCTTGCCAAAGGAGACATATCTAGAAAAATGTTTCTACAGCTGATGTCAAAGAAATTACTGCCTATGTTTTCTCCTAGGAGTTTGTTTTATGGTTTCAGTTCTCACATTTAGGTAAAAGTTTAGGGCTTTTTAAAAATGCTCTCTTGAAGGGCTTCCTGGGTCGCTCAGTCGGTTGGGCATCTGCCTTCAGCTCAGGTCATGATCCCAAGGTCCTGGGATGGAGCCCCGTGTTGGGCTTCCTGCTCAGCAGGGAGTCTGCTTCTCCCTCTCCCTCTGCCCCCCTCCCCAGGTTGTGCTCTCTCTCTCTCAAATAAATAAATAAATAAATAAAAATCTTTAAAAAAATAAAATGCTCTATTGAGCATCAAAGTTAGACAAGATGTTGTTCACATTGCTGCTATTTTACAGATGACATCATTGAGTCCAGAGAGGGAAAAACAACCAATCACTCGACCCATGAAAGCTCTATTGCCCATTTTCTAGGTGCTTGGTTCTTTACTGGTTAGTATAAGGGCATCTGGATTTATAGGACATGGTTCCTATCCTTAAAAAACTTAAAAATCTAGGATGGGAGTGATTACTATTCCATTTAAAGTGACAATGGTGGGACGCCGGGGTGGCTTAGTCGGTTAAGCATCTGCCTTTGGCTCAGGGCATGATCCCAGGGTCCTCATATCAAGCTCCTCGCTCGGCTCCCTGCTCAGTGGTGGTCTGCTTCTCCATATCCCTCGTGCTCTCTCTCTCAAGTAAATAAATAAAATCTTAAAAAAAAATAAAGTGACAATAACAAAGCAGTGTGTTATGGTGTGGATGCTAAGTGTCATAAGAATTCATAGACAAGTCCAATAAAAGCTCAAAAAAGCTTTAAAGAGGAAGTAAAAACTGAGCTGGCTCTTTAACAGTTCATAGAATTTGGAGAGATGAAAAACCAGATCGTAGAAGGCCTGGAAGAAAAGGTTGGAGGATTGAGGGCACATGAGTGACATGAGGAAAAGTAGTGTTTATAGCACTTTAATTTGCCTGAGATATGCAGTGCAATCAATTGTTGCAGGCTGAAGAGTCATTCATTGCCAGGCAAGAGTGACATTTATTCTGGGCCTCCCGGAGGCAGCACCAAAGCACTGTGGTTCATTGGTGAGAGTAGGAATCAGGTAGGAAAGGAAAATTGCTGTATGGATCAAATGGGAGAGCCTCTCTGGAGTAAATGTATCCCTGAGTGTTTCTTAAATTAATTTAAAGTGTCTTGGTTAACATTTTAAAAGTGCTTATTATGTGCTAGCCATTGCTTTATGTGCAGTAGTTCACATAATCTCTCTTCTACAGAGTTGGAAACTGAGGCTTAGAAAATAAGTACCTTCTGGGGCGCCTGGGTGGCACAGTGGTTAAGCAACTGCCTTCGGCGTGATCCCGGCATTCTGGGATCGAGCCCCACGTCAGGCTCCTCCGCTATGAGCCTGCTTCCTCCTCTCCCACTCCCCCTGCTTGTGTTCCCTCTCTCACTGGCTGTCTCTATCTCTGTCAAATAAATAAATAAAATCTTCAAATAAAAAAAAAAGAAAAGAAGTAACTTCTTCAAAATCACAGGGCCAGCAAATAGCAAGGTAAAGTTTCCCAAATAGG
The DNA here is from genome assembly GCF_017311325.1 of Ursus maritimus. NCBI lineage: Eukaryota > Metazoa > Chordata > Mammalia > Carnivora > Ursidae > Ursus > Ursus maritimus. Next base: position 82,306,163 of record NW_024423319.1, on the reverse strand, counting down.
CCTGATTTCAGAGTCCCTATCTGTCCTGATGCCTAGTACATGGTTGTGATATTTCTTCTATGTTAGAGCTGGAGGAACCTTTGAATTCTAATCCAAGGTCTTGTCTTAATGAAGAGCCAGCCAAAGCCCAAAAGAGGGAAAGTGGTGCACCTAATCCCTGAGCAGTTAGCTCTTCTGCAAAATCTTGGTGCCTCTGATACCAGGTATCCTGGTACTAAGGATAGGGGTGTCTGATCCTGAGTCCTTGTGATTTGGGAGGACAAACCCTCTCTAAAGGAACTCAGGCTTTAGATTTTGCTGATTAAAATCAGGGTCCCTATATCCTTCAGTGACTCCTCCCCCTCCAGTTGTGAGTAGAGATCTGGTTCAGGAAGAGGCTAAAAGGAGGGCTTTCCTGCAGGAGCCCATGTACTCAGAGCTGGGAAGTCAGTGGTGGGGATGGTGGACATAGACCTCATCACACCTTTGTATTTTGACTCCCATGACTCTGAAGGCTTTTCTGTTTAGACAAGTGTTTTTTATAACATGGCCCCTGTGTGTCCTTGGGAAAAATCCTTACCCTTTTTGAATGTCAGCATTTTCATTTGTAAAGTGAATATACTGATCATTCTTGCCTTTTTAGGGTTATGGGTGTCAGAATGAAATAGCTTTGGGTTAGTATACAGAGTAGGTCCTCAGTGAACATTAACCCCTGAAATACCTTGGTAGGATAAGCAGCAGGTGGGAGAGTGCCCAAATCGCTTAATCCAGAGCTAGACAACACTGACGATGCATTTAGGATCTAACTTGGGTATGGTCTTGAGTGAAGCGGATATAGGCTCTGGCTGTAGTCTCTCACCTGAAAATGAAGTTCATTGTACATGGAGCAAGTGGTAATCATTATGAAGGTACATGGGATGCAAAAGCTGTGGGGAACGAGAAGCCGATAAAAAAGAGAAGGGAACTGTCCAGAAATCTACTTCTTTGCATCTCACATGTTTTCCCAAACCCTTTGTTTTCATGGAGAGCACAAGCCCAATAGAAATATAACTGCAAACTACAGGTGGTTTTAGAGAAACTTACCCATAATGGTAATGGTAATATGCACCATATGTTGAGTGATGCTATGACCAAAAACTGAGTGGGATGCTTTACACAGAGTATGTTAATTTTCCATAAGAATCCTGCAAGGTAAGAATTACTGAACACAGTTTCCTGGTGAGGAAACTGAGTTTCTGATATGTTGAGCTAATATTCTAGTTTCTGCAGATAGGTCTCAGTGGTGATGGGATTCTAACTAGGGTTTCTTGGACTTCAGATGGCTTGCTCTTTGCTATGCCTGGGTAGTTCTCATTTTCACTGCGTGCTGGCCTTTCAAATTGGTCTAAATAAGAGGCTACATTTATTTTCAGAAGCTGTAGCCAGACCATAAAGCGTTCCTGGTGTTCCTCTTTTAGAGTTGGTTTTCAGAAATACACAAAGAAATCAATCATTCCTGCTCCTTTTCAGCCATAGCCTGTTTAGGGTCCAGTGGCATTTCACCTTTGGATTCCCTATCTTGTTTTTTTTTTTAAGATTTTATTTATGTATTTGTCAGAGAGAGAGAGAAAGAGCACAAGCAGGGGGAGCAGCAGGCATAGGGAGAAGCAGACTCCCTCCTGAGCAAGGAGCCCGATGTGGGACTTGATCCGAGGACCCTGGGATCATGACCTGAGCTGAAGGCAGACGCTTAATGACTGAGCCACCCAGGTGCCCCAAGGACTTGTGGGTTCTTGAGCCTGGAAGACTTCATTTCAAATCCTGGAGCCCTCAAGTCCTGGTTGTGTTACTTTAAGCAAGTCACCTATCCTCTCTGAGTCTCAGGAAAATGCCCACCTGGGAGGTTATCTGTGTGCTTTAGTAACATGTGCCAAGTGCCTGTTTCTAGTCACCTTCAAAAAATTTTCTTTTTTGTTTTTAAAGATTTTATTTATTTATTTGACAGAGATAGAGACAGCCAGCGAGAGAGGGAACACAAGCAGGGGGAGTGGGAGAGGAAGAAGCAGGCTCATAGCAGAGGAGCCTGATGTGGGGCTCGATCCCATAATGCCGGGATCACGCCCTGAGCTGAAGGCAGACGCTTAACCGCTGTGCCACCCAGGCGCCCCCTCAAAAAATTTTCTGAGCACCTGCCATGTGCCTGAGTACTGTTATAGGTGTAAGAATACAACAGAAAACAAAACCAACAGAGTCCCCGATTTTATAGATTAGGTCAGTAAATATACATAGGAGAGAGTGGCAAGTGCTGCAGAGAAAGATAAGGCCAAGGTTGGAGGAAAGGGTGTATTGGGGTATACTGGGGGTGGAGGGATTATATTTAGGGTGGCCAGGAAAGGCCTCACTGAGATAGAGGTCATTAGGGCAGAGACCAGAGGGAAGTGATGCTAGAGAGAGAGCCACTCTGACTTCAAGGTTTTTATCCTGATGCTTCCCCTAACCTGGGACATTACCCCCAGATAACCCCATGGCTGACTCCTTTACCTCCTTCAGGTCTCTCTGCTTCTTATTTCCTTCCTTTTTTTTTAAATGATTTTTTATTATATTATGTTAGTCACCATACAGTACATCCCCGGTTTCCGATGTAAGGCTCGATGATTCATTAGTTGCGTATAACACCCAGTGCACCATGCAATACGTGCCCTCCTTACTACCCATCACCGGTCTATCCCATTCCCCCACCCCCTCCCCTCTGAGGCCCTCAGTTTGTTTCTCAGAGTCCATAGTCTCTCATGTTTCATTCCCCCTTCTGATTACCCCCCCACCTTTATCCCTTTCCTCCCCTACCGATCATCCTAGTTCTTATGTTCCATAGATGAGAGAAATCATATGATAGTTGTCTTTCTCTGCTTGACTTATTTCACTTAGCATTATCTCCTCCAGTGCCGTCCATGTTGCAGCAAATGTTGAGAACTCGTTCTTTCTGATAGCTGAGTAATATTCCATTGTATATATGGACCACAACTTCTTAATCCAGTCATCTGTTGAAGGGCATCTCGGCTCCTTCCACGATTTAGCTATTGTGGACATTGCTGCTATGAACATTGGGGTGCATATGGCCCTTCTCTTCACTACGTCTGTATCTTTGGGGTAAATACCCAGTAGTGCAATGGCTGGATCATAGGGTAGCTCAATTTTTAACTTTTTAAGGGACCTCCACACTGTTTTCCAGAGTGGCTGTACCAACTTGCATTCCCACCAACAATGTAGGAGGGATCCCCTTTCTCCACATCCTCTCCAACAATTGTTGTTTCTTGCCTTGTCTATTTTTGCCATTCTAACTGGCGTAAGGTGGTATCTCAGTGTGGTTTTGATTTGAATTTCCTTGATGGCTAATGATTTTGAACATTTTTTCATGTGTCTGTTAGCCATTTGTATGTCTTCATTGGAAAAGTGTCTGTTCATATCTTCTGCCCATTTTTTGATTTGTTTATTTGTTTCTCGTGTATTGAGTTTGAGAAGTTCTTTGTAGATCTTGGATACCAGTCCTTTATCTGTAGTGTCATTTGCAAATATATTCTCCCATTCCGTGGGCTGCCTCTTAGTTTTTCTGACTGTTTCCTTGGCTGTGCAGAAACTTTTAATCTTGATGAAGTCCCATAAGTTCATTGTATCTTTTGTTTCTCTTGCCTTTGGGGATGTGTCATGAAAAAGGTTGCTTTGGCCGATGTTGTAGAGGTTGCTGCCTATGTTCTCCTCTGGAATTTTGATGGATTCCTGTCTCACATCGAGGTCTTTCATCCATTTGGAGTTTATTTTTGTGTATGGTGTGAGATAGTGGTCAAGTTTCATTCTTTTGCTTTGTAGCTGTCCAATTTTCCCAGCACCATTTAGTGAAGAGACTGTCTTTTTCCCACCGGATGTTTTTTCCTGCTTTATCAAATATTAGTTGCCCAAAGAGCCGAGGTGGACCACAACTTCTTAATCCAGTCATCTGTTGAAGGGCATCTCGGCTCCTTCCACGATTTAGCTATTGTGGACATTGCTGCTATGAACATTGGGGTGCATATGGCCCTTCTCTTCACTACGTCTGTATCTTTGGGGTAAACACCCAGTAGTGCAATGGCTGGGTCATAGGGTAGCTCAATTTTTAACTTTTTAAGGGACCTCCACACTGTTTTCCAGAGTGGCTGGACCAAATTGTATTCCCCAAGAGGGATCCCCTTTCTCCACATCCTCTCCAACAATTGTTGTTTCTTGCCTTGTCTATTTTTATCATTCTAACTGGCATAAGGTGGCATCTCAGCGTGGTTTTGATTTGAATTTCCCTGATGGCTAATGATTTTGAACATTTTTTCATGTGTCTGTTAGCCATTTGTATGTCTTCATTGGAAAAGTGTCTGTTCATATCTTCTGCCCATTTTTGATTTGTTTATTTGTTTCTCATGTATTGAGTTTGAGAAGTTCTTTGTAGATCTTGGATAGCAGTCTTTTATCTGTAGTGTCATTTGCAATCTTATTTCCTTCCTGATGAGGACTTCTCAGGCACCTCCTTTGGAAAATAGCTGCAAACTACATTCCCACAGTCAGTCTCTACCTCCTCACCCTATTTAATTTCTTTCCATAGCACTCATCACCACCTGACATATATCTATGAATGCATTGGCTTAATGCCAGTACATTGCCAATGCCAATGTCTCTATTTTTAAAAATATTTTATTTATTTATTTGAGAAAAAAACAAGCAGCGGGAGCAGCATAGGGGGAGGAAGAAGCAGTTCCTCGCTGAGCAGGGAGCCCAATGCTGGGCTATATCCCAGGACCCCTGGGATCATGACCCAAGCTGATGGCAGACGCTTAACCGAGTCACCCAGATACCCCCACTTTTTTTTTATCCTTTTACATGCAGTCTCTTTTTAAAAAAATTTAAATTCAATTCATTAACATACAATGTATTATTTGTTTCAGGGGTACAGGTCTGTGATTTCCTGTCTCTAGAAGATAGGTTGGCAAACTATTGCCCATGGGCCAAAACTGACCCTCTATCTGTTTCTGAAGATAAAATTTTATTAGAATACAGCCACACCCATCCCTTTACATATTGTCTATGGCTACTTTTGCATTACAATAGCAGAGTTGAGTAGTTGTGAAAGAGACCATATGACTCTCTTAGCTTAAACTATTTGCTACCTGGCCCTGTGCAGGACAGTTTGCTGACCTTTGTTCCAGCATGTAACCCCTGTAGAAGCAGGAATTTTGTTTTGTTTATAGCTGTATTCCAAGGTCCCAGTGATGAGGGACCAGAAGGCTGGCTGAAGACAAAGCATGAGCTGATACCCTGCAACCTCCTGGGTGGGACCTGGGTGACATTCTTCCAGGAAGCTCCCAGCTATCTTAATGATAATACCTTGCTAGAGGGGAAAACAACCTTAACTTGACAATGGCATGGCCTCCAGGATCTTATAGGCAGGTATCTTATAGGTCCGTCCTCTTTAGCATATGAAAGTTCTTTAGCATATGAAACCTCCCTTTCCCGTACTTCCCCCAACTCCCAAGTATATAATCAGTACCCTGGTGCAGCAGCTCTTTCTGCCCGAGGCTCCTGTCCTGGTGCTTTAATAAAACCATCATTTTGCACCAAAGACATCTCAAGAATTCTTTCTTGGTCGCAGGCTCCGGACTGCACCCCACTGAACCTCACCTGTATTCCCAAACCACATCACTAGCACAGTGCTTGGCTATACTTGGCATATAGCAGGCCCTCAAGAAATATTAGTTTACTGAATTAACGAATGAATGCAGGAGAAGAGTGATGGGAATAACCAGAAAAGTAGTCCAGGCTTAAGTTGGATCATGAATGCTATGCTAAAGGGCTTGGCTATTGTTCTCTGATGATGGTGGGGGGTGTCCTGTGAGGGCAAAAGTGAGGGAAACTCTCTAGGTTCTGTCAGCGAATAGGTTAAACAGCTGTTTCTACTATGAGATCACTATTATTCATGACAACATGATGTTAGAGATGTCCTGTATGAAGTATGGTCATACAGGCACCACTTGTGGACATCTGGTAATATTACTCAAGACAGAAAAGAGGTTTAAGGGAGGACACGTAGGGCCACAAAATGCAGGGTGTGAATGAACCCTGCTTCTCCCATAGACTGGCTGTGGAGCCTGGAGAGTTGAATAAACTTCTTGATACCTTAGTATTCCTCAGCTTCAAAATGGAATATTAAGAGGCCCACCGTGATTGGTTTGCTTGTAAATTTAAGTGGGTTAATTACATAAAATGTTTGGATTAGTGCCTATTGATGAGGTTTTGGAATATAGATGAGGTTCAGTGGGGTGAGGTCCTGAGCCAACGACCAAGAAAGAATTCTTGAGATGTCTTTGGTGCAAAATGGTGGTTTTATTAAAGTACAGGGACAGGAGCCCCGGGCAGAAAGAGCTGCTGCACCAGGGTTGTGAGGAGTGACTGATTATATACTTGGGAGTTGGGGGAAGTACAGGAAAGGGAGGTTTCAAAAGAACTTTCATATGCGGAAGAGGAAGGACCTATAAGATACCTACAAGATCCTGGAGTCCGGGGCGCCTGGGTAGCGCAGTCGTTAAAGCGTCTGCCTTCGGCTCAGGGCGTGGTCCTGGCGTTCCGGGATCCAGTCCCACATCGGGCTCTTCCGCTATGAGCCTGCTTCTTCCTCTCCCACTCCCCCTGCTGTGTTCCCTCTCTCGCTGGCTGTCTCTGTCAAATAAATAAATATTAAAAAAAAAAAAAAGATCCTGGAGTCCATGCCATTGTCAAGTTAAGGTTGTTTTCCCCTCTAGCAAGGTATTAGCATTAGGATAGCTGGGAGCTTCCTGGAAGAATGTCACCCAGGTCCCACCTAGGAGGTTGCAGGGTGTCAGCTTGTGCTTTGCCTTCAGCTAGCCTTATGCGCGCTCATCATCTGTCACTTAGTAAATTCTTAATGAATATGAGCTGATACTAGTGACTCTCCATTATTAACAGCTTTCCATGATGACCCCCCATGTGTATATTATTATAACAGTGTATAATATTGCATAGTAAATAATTTAACTTTGCCCAGACCGAGGTCTGGCCTTTGTTCTAGCTTCTGAAAGGTAAGCTCTAGGCCTTGGAATGTCATGCTTGATGCGAATGTCTTTGTTTGCTTGGGAGTCTTAGTTCAGCAGATAAAAACTTGTGATTTAGAGTGGGGGCTTTGAGCCACATCAACAATATGATTTAGTGTGGGGGACCTAGTCTAGCCAGATAGTAGCTATGTGATGTGAAGTGGAGACTCAGAGCTACACCAACAACATGATGAAGGGTGAGGTCTTTGGGTCATGCACCTTGACCTCTTGATGGCAAGAAACTGAGACCAGTTATGTGGACAGGCAACTGTGCCTACATCATGGAGTCCCATTGAAGATTCTGGACATTAAGGCTTGGGGTGAGTTCCCTGGTTGGCAGTACTCTATGCTACTGTTAGCTATCAACACCAGGAGAATAACACTGCTCTGACTCTGTGGGGAGAGGACAACTGGAAACTCTGCATTTGGTATCCTCCTGGATCCTGCCCTGTTCATCTCTTTTCTTAGCTTATTTTAATTTTAATTTGTATTCTTTTCCTATGATAAACTAGAACTGTGAGTATAACAGCTTTCTGTGAGTCCCGTGAATCCTTCCAGCAAATTATTGAAACTGAGGGTTGTTTTGGGAATCCCCTGAACTTACAGTTGCTGTTGGTAGTGATGGTTTTGTGTGGACCATTCCCTTTAACTTTTCAGTTGGCTATCTTTTTGAAATATGGGAGCCTCCAGTGGGCCCCAGGCCTTTTCACAGCCTGCCCCCTTGAGAGGTGCTGGGTCCCCACACATCCTTGCCAGGGGACCTTCACCCTCCTCAGCAGGTTGTGAAACTCTGAGGTTGACAGAGAGGGCAGGGCCACCACATTATCCCAGGAGCACCATCTTGTAGGGGCCACAGGACTGGGTTTTTCTAATAGTAATGGGGTTCTGGGACAGGGAAGGCTGCATGTTTCCCTTCTTTCTTTTCCAGACATTTGTGGTGAATGCCCCTGTTCTCATACTGGGGTCTCACGCTGGGGCCACAGAGGTGGACAGATGGGGCCTACCCCAAGGGGAGCGAGGTTCTTATCCCATGGGGGAGAAAAACATCAATGCATAATAATGACAATAATCAGAATATTAGGAATTAATAAAAGTTTGCTCTTCCCATTCTTGTGTACACAGCTCTGGGCATGTATATGAGTGTTTCTTTAGGACCCATTCTTAGAAGTGGAATTGCTGGGTGCCTGGGTGGCTCAGTTGGTTAAGTGTCTGCCTTCTGCTCAGGTCATGATCCCAGGGTCCTGGAATCGAGCCCCATGTCAGGGAGCCTGCTTGTCCCTCTCCCTCTGCTGTTCCCCCTGCTTGTGCTCTCTCTGTGTCTGTCTCTCTCTCTCTCTCTGTGTCAAATAAATAAAAAAAATAAAAGAAGTGGAACTGCTGCATCTTGGGAGTCATTCATTCAACAGACAACTAATGAGCACATACTGTATCCTGAGTGGAGTTCTTGGCATGAGCAAGCGTTCTTCTCTTGGGTATGAGGTTCCTGAGCTCTTTGCAGTTTTTTCTCTAGAGCGTAGTAAAAACCCTGAGGTGCTTGAGGGTCTCTGTTCAGAGTTTGCAATGTCTGAGCTGTTATGGGGTCTGTGTCCTGGGAATGTCATCTTGGAACTCTATGAGGGTCTGTGTCCCAGGGGGTGAGGCCTCTGAGCTGTTTGGGGATCTTTTCTCCAGTAGAGGAGGTCTCTGAGATTTGGGGGGATCTTTTGAAGGGGTGAGGTTTCTTTCTTCTTTCCCCAGCTTTATTGAAATATAATTGCATATAACATTGTGTAAGTTTAAGGTATATAATGTATTGTTTTGATAGATTTATATATTGCAAAATGATTACCACCATAGCATTAGCTAACACCACCATCCTGTCACATAATTACCATTTCTTTTTTGTAGTAAGAGCACTTAAGATCTACTCTCTTAGCCACTTTCAATTATATGATACAGTATTATTAGCTATAATCACCGTGGTGTACGTTACATCCCCAGAAACTACTCATCCCTTTTTTAAGAGGGAGAGAGAGGTTGAGAGGAGAACAAGAGAGGGAGGGGAGGGAGGGATTGCATGAGTGAGGGGGGAGGCGGAGAGGGAGAGAATCTTAAACAGGCTCCGTGCCCAACACAGAGCCCTACTCGAGGCTCCATCTCGACCCTGAGATCATGACCTGAGACGAAATCAAGAGTCAGACACTTAACCAACTGAGCCACCCAGGTGCCCCGGGAACTTATTCATTTTATAACTGGAAGTTTGTACCCTTTGACTAATATCTCCCCATTTCTTTTACCCCCTTGCCCCTGGTACCTACTACTCTACTGTTTCTCTGAGTTTGGCTTTCTTAGTTTTAGGTTCCACATATAAGTGATACTATGCAGTATTTTTCTTTTTCTGTCTTACTTATTAGCTTAATGCCCTCAAGTTGGATCCAGATTGTTGCAAATGGCAGGGTTTCCTTTCTCATGGCTGAATTTTATATATATGTGTACACATCACATCATCTTTATCCATTCATCTGTTGACAGACACTTAGGTTGTTTCTATATCTTGGCTATTGTTAATAATGCTGCCATTGATCATGGGGTACAGATGTCTCTTCAAGATCCAGTTTTTGGGACGCCTGGGTGGCTCAGTTGGTTAAATGGCTGCCTTTTGCTCAAGTCATGATCCCAGGGTCCTGGGATTGAGTCCCACATCGGGCTCCCTGCTCAGTGGGGAGCCTGCTTCTCTCCCTGTCTGCCACACTCCCTGCTTGTGCTTGCTCTCTCTCTGTGTGTCAAATAAATAAATAAAATCTTTTAAAGAAATTTCTTTAAAAAAAGATGCAGTTTTCATTTCCTTTGGATATATGCCCAGAAGTGGGATTGCTGAATCATATGGTAGTTCTATTTTGATCTTTTTTTTTTTTTTTGAGGAAGCTCCATACTGTTTCTTATAATGGAATGATGACTATACCAATTTACTTCTCACCATCAGAGCACAAGAATTCCCTTTTTTCCACATCCTCACCAACACTTGTTTCTTTGTCTTTTTAATGATAGTCATTCTAAGAGGTGTGAGGTGATATCTCATTGTAGTTTTGATTTGCATTTCTTAGTGTGTGAGGTTTCTAGATAGTTTTGGGGTTTTGTTTCTCAGTGTGTGAGGTCTCTGAGTTCCTTCAGTGTCTGTGTCCCTGTGTTTGGAGTCTGTGTTCAGAGTTTCAGATCTGTGAACTTTTAGAGGGTGTATACCCCAATATCTGAGTTGAGATACTTGTGGGTATGAAGGTAACAAACACAAAAGCAGTCAAAATAAATATCTTCGTAAAATATCAGTCAAGGAGTTCACAAAATAAAAGGATGTAAAACACGACACTATATATCTAAAATGTGGGGAGGAGAGTAGTAAAGAACGGGTTCAAACTTAAACTACCATCAACTTACTATAGACTGCTATATGCAGAAGAGCTTATATATAAACCTAATCATAACCACGAATCAAAAACCACTAATAGGGGTGCCTGGATGGCTCAGTCAGTTAAGCATCTGACTCTTGATCTCAGCTCAGGTCTTGATCTCAGGGTTGTGAGTTCAAGCCCTGTGTTGGGCTCCATGCTGAGCATGGAGCCTACTTAAAAAAAACCACACTAATAAATATGCAAAGAATTAAGAGAAAGAAATTCAAATACATCACTAAAGAAAGCCAGCAAACCATGAAAGAGAGAAAGACAAGAAAGGATCAGAGAAAATGTTCAGAAGCAACTACAAAACAGGTAATAAAATGGCAATAAATACATATCTATCAATAATTACTTTGAATGTAAATGGACTAAATGCTCTGAATATACTCTGAAAATTATAAAACATTGGTGAAAGAAATTGAAGACAACACAAATGACATTCTGTGCTCATATATTGGAAGAACAAATATTGTTAAAATGTCTATACTACTTGAAGCAATCTATACATTCAATGCAACCCCTATTAAAATAGCAACAGCATTTTTCACAGAACTAGAACAAACAATCCTAAAATTTGTGTGGAACCACAAAGGACCCCAAAGCAATCTTGAAAATGAAAAAGCAAAGCTGGAGGCCTCACAATTCTGGACTTCAAGTTATATTACAAAGCTGTAGTAATCAAAACAGTATGATACTGGCACAAAAATAGACACATAGATCAATAGAACGGAATAGAAAGCCTAGAAATAAACCCCCAACTATATGGTCAATGAATCTTTGACAAAGCAGGGAAGAATATCCAATGGGAAAAAGACAGTCTTTTCAACAGATGGTGTTGGGAAAACTGGATAGCAACATGCAAAAGAATGAGACTGGACCACTTTCTAACACCATACACAAAAACAAATTCAAAATGGATTAACTATCTAAATATGAGACCTTTCAGCATAAAAATCCAAGAAGAGAGCATAGGTAGTAACTTCTCTGATATCAACCATAGCAACTTTTTTCTAGATATGTCCCCTGAGGCAAGGGAAACAAAAGCAAAAATAAACTATTTGGACTTCATAAAAATGAAAAGCTTCTGCACAGTGAAGGAAACAATCAATGAAACTAAAAGGCAACCTATAGAATGGGAGAAGATGTTTGCAAATGACATACCTGATAAAGGGTTAGTATCCAAAATATATAAAGAATTTATAAAACTGAACACCCAAAAACCAATAATCTGATGAAAAATGGGCAGAAGGCATGAACAGGTATTTCTCTGAAGAAGACATCCAGATGGCCAACAGACACATGAAAAGATGTTCATCATCATTTATCATCAGGGAAATGCGAATCAAAACTACAGTGCGAGGGGTGCCTGGGTGGCTCAGTCATTAAGTGTCTGCCTTTGGCTCAGGGCGTGATCCCAGGGTCCTGGGATCGAGCCCTGCATCAGGCTCCCTGCTCTGCTGGGAGCCTGCTTCTTTCTCTCCCACTCCCCCTGCTTGTGTTCCCTCTCTCACTGGCTGTCTCTCTCTCTGTCAAATAAATAAATAAAGTCTTTTAAAAAAACAACAAAAAACTACAATGAGATATCACCTCACACCTGTCAGAATGGCTAAATTCAACAACACAAGAAATAGCAGGTGTTGGCGAAGATGCGGAGGAAAAGCAGTTGGTGGGAATGCAAACTTGTGCAGCCACTGTAAAAAACGGTATGGAGGGGCGCCTGGGTGGCACAGCTGTTGAGTGTCTGCCTTCGGCTCACGGCGTGATCCCGGTGTTGTGGGATCGAGCCCCACATCAGGCTCCTCCGCTATGAGCCTGCTTCTTCCTCTCCCACTTGCCCTGCTTGTGTTCCCTCTCTCGCTGGTTGTCTCTATCTCTGCCAAATAAATAAATAAAATCTTTAAAAAAAAAAGGTATGGAGGTTTCTCAAAAAATTAAAAATAGAAATACCATAAGATCCAGCAATTCCACTACTGGGTATTTACCCAAAGGATACTAAAACACTAATTTGGAAAGATACATGCACCCTTATATTTATTGCAGCATTATTTACAATAGTCAAAGTATGGAAGCAGCAAGTGTCCTCAGTGGACGAATGGATAAAGAAGATGTGAGGTATGTATGTATGTATGTGTGTGTGTATATATATATATATCACACACACACACACAATGGTATATTACTCAGCCATAAATAAGAATGAGATCTTGCCATTTGTGACAACATGGATGGAGCTAGAGAGTATTATGCTAAGTGAAGTAAGTCAGAGAAAGACAAATACCATATAATTTCACTTGGAATCTAAAAAACAAAATGCATGAACAAACAAAAAATGAAATGGATTCTTAAATACAGAGAACAAACTGGTGGTTGCCAGAGTGTAGGAGGATAAGGGGATGGGCAAAATAGATAAGGGGGATTAAGAGGTACAAACTTCCAGGGGTACCTGGGTGGCTCAGTCAGTTAAGCGTCTGCCTTCAGCTTAGGTCATGATCCCAGGGTCTCGGGATGGAGTCCCACATCAGGCCCCTTGCTCAGCGGGGAGTCTGCTTTTCCCCCTGCTCATGCTCTTTCTTTGTCTCTGTCTCTCTCAAATAAATAAAATCTTAAAAGAAAACAAATTTCCAGTTATGAAATAAATATGTCACAGAAATGAAAAGTTCAGCATAGGAAATATCATCAATAATATTGTAATAACATTGTATGGTGACAGATGGTGACTACACTTACTATGGTGAGCACTGAGTAATGTACAGAATTGTTGAATCAATAAGGTGTACACCTGAAACTAATATAACATTGTATGTCAGTTATACTTCAATAATAAAAAAAAATAAAGTATAAGGTCTTTGAACATTTTTAGAATTGGTGTCCCAGGTTTTGAAGTTTCTAAATTGTGTCCCAGGGTAACAGGTGTCTTATGTTAGGGGATTCTTCACCTGGGTTATGAGGTCTTTGTCCTGCTTATGGGTCTATGTGTCCCTATGCAAGACGCAAGTTCTTTTAGTTTTGGAGTTCATTGTTCAGAGTATGAAGTATCTGGAGTTTTGAAGGCCTCTGAACAACCCTGTGCCCAGGATGTAAAGTCCATGATTTCTTCCGTGGTCTGTGTCCCAGAGGATGATATTTTGGGACTATTTCAGGGGTATATGAGACAACTCACAGTGTGAGTTGTCTAAGCACTTTGAAAAAGTGACCCAAGGTATGAGGTTCCTAAGTTAATTGTGGGTCTGTCTCCCAATGTTTACAGTCTTTCACCTCTTTAGGGGATCTATATTCAGGCTCTGAAATTTGTAAATCTATTTTTGGGTCTTTGCGCAGAATATTAGATCTCTAAACTGTTTGCCTGTTTCCTGGTGTGAGGTCTTTCAGCTTTTTGGAGGTTTGTGTTCAGGGTGTGATGTCTCTGAATTCTTTGGGGGGTCTATGTCCTAAGTTTTGAAGTTTCTGAGGTTTTCTGGATCTGTATTCTTGGTGTAAAGTATCAGAACTCTATAGGGATCCTTGTTCCAGGGTGTAAGGATGCTGAGTTGTTTGGGAGTCTTTGGGGGTATGAGGTAGGTCGATTGCTTCAGGGTCTATGTGGAGTGTGAGGTCTCTGAGTTCATTAGTTGTCTGAGCTATGCACTGATTATGGGTGAGGTCCCTGAGTTCCATGGGGAGGTCTCAGGCTATATACAGTTCTGTGTCTAAGATGTAAGATGTATTTATTGTTTGGTGGTATGATTGCTAGGGTGTGAGTCCTGTGGCTTTTAGGAGGTCTGAGGATTCTCTGAGCTCTTTTTTGGAGGGAAGAGGTCTATATAAAGATTTTTTAAGACTTCAAGCTATACAGGTGCATTGTGAGATTTCTGAAGTATTTGAGGGTCTATTTTCCAGTATGTGTTTTCTGTGGCTATTTGAGTGTCTGTGCCCCAGGATGTGGGGTATCCAAACTTCTTGTGGTTCTTTTTTTTTTTTTTTAAAGATTTTATTTATTTATTCGACAGAGATAGAGACAGCCAGTGAGAGAGGGAACACAAGCAGGGGGAGCGGGAGAGGAAGAAGCAGGCTCATAGCAGAGGAGCCCGATGTGGGGCTCGATCCTGTAACGCCAGGATCACGCCCTGAGCCGAAGGCAGACGCTTAACCGCTGTGCCACCCAGGCGCCCCCAAACTTCTTGTGGTTCTATTAAGCATGTAAGGTTTGAGTAATTTCTGGAGGTCCATTTCAAGGCTGTTAGGTCCCTGAATTCCTTGGTGTTCTGTGTCCAGGATATGAGCTTTCTGAGCTGTTCATGTGTCTGTGTCCAGAGTGAGTTGTCGAGTTGCTTGGATGGACTGGTGCTTGGATAGCTCTCTGAGGTCTTTGGGGATCTGTGCCCAGGATTTTAGGTCTCTCACCTATTTAGAGGTCTTTGTCTGGGTTCAGAGGTACACGGAGTATATGTATTATACTGAACTCTTTGGGGATCTGTTTTTTAGGTTGTGAGGTCTGGATATTTAGGGGTCTATATATCTTCAGTGTCAAATGGCTCCACTCCAATGGGGGTGTTGCCCCAGATGTCAGGTCTCTGAGTTGTTTGGGTATGTGTGATCCAAGACATGATATTAATAGGCTTTTTGAGGGTCTGTGCCAGGGTGTGAAGACTCTTTACTGTTTGGGACTTTCTGTTCTGGGTGTGAAGTCTGTAAGCTGCTTGTGGGGGGGTCTGTGTTCAGTCCCAGGTGTGTGGTCTCTGTGTTATCTGTGGATCTGTACCACAGTATGACATCTCTGGGGATCTCCTTCCATAGTGTGAAGTCTCTAAGCTGCTTCAGGGTCTTTATCACAAGGTGTGAGTTCTTGGAACTGTTTGGGGATCTGAATCAACGCTGAGGCCTGGGACATCAAGATGATGGGAACACATCAGAAAGGTGAGGGAGGCTGTCTGCACTTGGCTGAATACCAGACTGGTCAGTGCAGGGAGAGAAGGCTTTCTGAGGGCTCTGAGGGTGGAGGTGCTTATGTTGGATTCTTCAGAAGGCAGGATAAGGGAGAAGACCCCAGTAACCAGGCCTCCCCCATTCCTGCAGACATTGTTCCCAGCCCACAAATGTGGAAAGCCCTGGGCCTGGACCTGTCTCGCCTTGAGTGACAAGATCTGACTCTTCTCAGAGGAGCAGGTGAGGACTCAGGTAAATTAGGAGGCCCTTGCTATGCAGACTCCAGGAGCTAGCTCTGTGGGGAGGGTCAACTCTGTGAGGAAAGCTATGCCACAGGCAACATGCTGGTCAGAGAGGGTTTATGTGGGTGTCCACATCTGTCCACACCCTTGGTCATGCCTCCTTTACCCATCTGCCATGGCCTGAACCAACCTCCAGGTCTAAAGCTCCAGAATGGCAATGCTCTGAGGCTTTTCTCACAGTCCCCATCTCCAAAGGCTTTAAAAGATCCAATCCTAGCTATTGGACTGTTGGCCTGTGTGCCTGCTGGGGGAGGAAGAGGGGCCCGAGATCCCAACGATGATAACAAAGCTGAGTATCCACACTGCTCCAGGGTCCCGAGAGTGGGTGGAGGGGATGGTCCACCTGGGAGGGGCTAACTTTTTGCCCACAATGTCCTCCACAGGTGCCCATGGGCCCCCTTCAGCTCTTTATAGTGCCTCTTACTCTGCAGCAGTCCCCAAAATGGGGTGGGGAGGGGCTGGGATGAGGTCTCACTCCCCACCCACCACCTTTCCTGGATCTTGGGGCCCACATCCTCTGGGCCTCATTACTCCCGTATCTTTAATGGGCAAAAGGCACTTATGTGTCTCACCCATGTCTGTCCTCCTTCCCCACTCAGGCCTAGGCCCTGGACTTCTGGGTTAATCCCTAAACCCAAGTAATTTCCAATATGATTCATGTTCTTGTTGGTAAAAGGCCAGACAAGTCCTCCTCTACTGGGCTATTCTGCAGGAATCCAACCTCCCTCAGCTGGCCCGCAAACACCTGGCCCTTACTCCAGGGCTGAGGGTAGAAGGGAGATGGGCAAACAAAACATGCTTAAGGGAATAGCAAGGGATGATGTGGGGTATTGTACATTTTATTTGGGGGTGATAATGAAAAGACTCTCAAATGAGGTGATGTTTGAACAGAGCCCTGAAAAATGAGCCAAGTGCAGGGCTGTGTAAAGGGTGAACCAGACTTGGGTAGCCAGTGCAAAGGCTCTGAAACTTGACTCCCTTGGGGCAGGAATACTCTGTTCCTCTTTTGGAACCAGGCTTAAGTCCCATGGGAAAGGGCTCTGAACCACATGCCAGGATGACATTCTGAGGCCAGCAAGTGGAAACTGGGCCTTTGTTTCCTACAAAATATTCAGGGTTTGCAGTAATCCATTTCTGGATGCTGGGATGGCTGAACAGGAAGGGACAGTCTAGAGTGCATGAGGATTGATGTGGATAGAAGACTCCTTTGAGATTGGGAAAGGAGATGTGGATGGAGCATTTCACTAGTATAATATGGAGGAGGGAGATTACAAGGAAGGAATGGTCTACTGTTGGGAGGGGCTGTGCTAGACCCATAAACTGTAGTTTGGGGAGGAGGGGAATCAACACCACTCCTGGTAGAGACAAGAATCTGACAACCCTATCCTCCTGGCTTCTACTTGGGTTCTAAGCAGACACCCAGTTTCCAGCTTTGACGTTTACCTGTTCTGTGACCTCTCTCATTGTTCTTAGTCTACCTCTTCATCCTTTTGTCCACTTTGAATTGGCCTTAAGACTGAGCATCCAAGGCAGACACTGGCTCTGGGATGAGGGGAACAGAAATCAAGGACGTTCCTGGGCTCTGATTGGTCCTAGAGAACTTTCATGCCCCAGTTCTGCCCAGTTACAGAGGATTTCCAGAAGTCCTCACAAGTCTTGCTCCCTCCCTCAGATGCTGTGCTGTCGCTGGCTACTGTTCTGCACAGGTGCCTCAGTAGCTGGGCTGGTCTTCATGACTTTGGAGGCAGGTCTTTGGTGCTGGAGTGTGCATACATTTTGGAGTTATCTTTGACTTCTTCCTGCTCCCTTACCGCTGGAGGGATCAGCCAACTCAGTCAACTGTACACATGCCCTGGTGATTGGAGCTGACCTCATGTGAGCTTCTACAGTCATATGTTCCCCCATTCACCCCCTAAACTGAGTCACAAGCCCAGCAGGCACTTCTTCCTCTAGTCAGTCATCCCTGAAGTACATTCATGCATTCAACCATTCTCTTCTTCACTTGAAGCAAAAATTGGATTTGGATTTTAGGTGAACTTCATAGAGGTCATGTCATTAAACAGGAATCTTGCCCTGGTGGAGGAAGCATAGCAGGGGGTGCAGGGTTCCTAACCTCAGGGCACAGAACCAGGAGAGCTAGCTTGGAACAGTTGGGTGCAATGTGAGTGAGAGATGTGAGAATGTGAGGGAGAGGGCAAGAGGGATAAGAAGGTAAGAGGGAGGGAGGAAGAAACAATAAAAGCAGAAAAGAGAAGTAGAGAGACATCAGAATAAAAGTTCACACTTATGGATGCTTAATATGGTCCAGACATTGCTTTTAGTGCAGCAAAAGCCTAGAAGGAAATGAAGGGGATCAGGGTAAGCCATCTCCAAATATGCAACTTCGGCATAAGAATTATTTTGAGCTGAAAGACTTGGAATTCCTGAAATCACTTATCTACTTAAAAGCCTTTCTAAAGGACTTGAAAGAACTCAATTATCATAAATACTCTTCCTGGGAGCAAATCTTCTCTTCTCTTCTGAAGATAAGTTGGTACTATATCCAAATAGACATTGTTGTTAAGACTATTATGTGAAAATGAATAAAGGAAACCTAATTTGAAATGGAGTTGGGAAGCAATAAAGGGAGGGTCCCACTCAGGTATGACTTGTTGTAGCTTTCTTTATGTATTCCAACAGGGAGAAGGAAGACTTTCTCCTTGTCCAGCAACAACCCAGCCAATGAGAAACCACCACAACTCAGCCAATGAGAAGCAGCCACAACCTCAAAGTCTCACCCTTCTCCAACGAACATTCATTCAAAACAACCCTTCCCAACACCCTCCTTTCTTCTGTAAAAAGCAAGCCCCTCTCCTTTGTTCTTGGACCTGCCTATGGTTCATCACAGTTTGCATGCCCTGAATTGCAATTTCTCTGCTATTCCTGAAAAAGAGTCATTTTTGCTGGTTAAATCACTGGCTATTTTATTTTTAAGGCTGACAATTAAATCTCCCATTTATTCTACCAAGGACCCATTTAACTTTCCAAAAAGTCATTTGCTTTTCCCTAAGAACCCTTTCTCCACTTCCTTTTGCCTTACTAAGTTAAGTATATAGACGCCAAATTCTAGCCACCTCTTTGAGTTACTCATCACTGAAAGCTCCCAAGTATATAGGATGCATGTGTTAATAACTTCTGTTTGTTTTTCTCTTGTTAATCTGCCTTTTATCAGTCTAATTTGCAGGAACCAAGGCAAAGAACCTAAGAGGGCAGAGACAGAAAGTTTTTCTTCCTCTTACAGAAACTATAGGATACATTAAGTGGTATTCTTGAGTGTGAAATTCTGGGTAATTTTCCAATAAGTAACTTTTTCCTTCTTTTATTATTTACTTGCATTTTCCTAGTTCACATTAATCATTTTTCATTTTGTTTATAATTTTATTTATTTTTATTTTTTGTACACAGCCTAGTTTTAATGAGTTTAGCATAAGTCTATTCCCACAGGCTTCCACACGTAAGTTTACAAACACTTACATCTTAATGAATGAAGATGTAACTTGAAAGATGCATTATACACAGGGTAATTTCAAGGCTTCAGCTCAGGGCTATTCACATATGCTTCCACACTAGTGTTTACAAACACTTTTATCTAAAAGAAGGAAGATGTTACTTGAAAGACTTTTTATACATAGTGTAATTTCAATGACTTAAGCATATGGCTAATTCCATATGCTTCTACCATTTTGTTTATAAGTAAAAAAATGATTTTTCTAAAGGCTCATTTTCCTAGCTCTCTAGCTGTACCAGGGTAGTAAATGTTTTGATATCTTTGTCAGGTTAGAAATCAGTGAGTGAGCAGGGGTAGTATTTATAGCAAAAGGAAGATCTGAGATGCAGTATTGACTGCTGGTATGGGGAAGGATTGCAGAGGGGACAGAAGGTCAGCAAAAGTCTGTAAGTGTTCTGGAAAATGCCAAGGCAATACAGGCAAAACGCAGGTCCCTAAGAAGAGGCTGTGCATTGTCAAGATAAGTTTCTTTATTAAGGCTTCCTAGACTTTTTCCCAGTTTTGGTTCTAGTGGCTCATTTGATTAGGTCACAGTATGCACAGGCAGTACTATTTGTGAGCAATGCCAGGATTGTGGGTTTAAGCCTCATCTACAGCTCTTTTTACTTTCTGAGCAATTCTGAGGATGTGATCACTTGAATCACTTTTCTTGCTTTCTGGAAGGCCGTAGATTGACAAAGGAAAAAAATAGGAAATCAATACATAGTGAAATAGTCCCAACTTCTCCCCCAACACCACTTGTAAAGCCCTAAGTAGAAAGTGCAAAGTACCAGTTGTTGTTGTGGTGTGTTATGAATTACAGGTTTCAATATGATCACTCTAAAAAGAAACATGGAAGTGAAAGCAAATTATTAAGGGGAAAATAAACTATAAGAGAGTTAGAAGACTAGGGGCGCCTGAGTGGCTCAGTCGTTAGGCCTCTGCCTTTGGCTCAGGTTATGATCCCAGTGTCCTGGGATCAAGCCCCACATCGGGCTCCCTGCTCAGCGGGAAGCCTGCTTCTCCCTCTCCCACTCCCCCTGCTTGTGTTCCCTCTCTCACCATCTCTCTCTGTCAAATGAATAAATAAAGTCTTTAAAAAGAAGAGAGAGAGTTACTAGACTATTTTGTTACTAGAGTTACTAGAGTTACTAGACTATTTTTGTTACTTACTAGAGTTACTAGACTAATTTGCCAAAGGGAGAGATAGTGACAGATGCTTTGGACTAAGTGGATGTAGTGAACATGGAAGGAATTGGGCACATTAGACAGGTATTTGGGAAGTAAAATGGACTGAACTCAGCAAGGATTTGGACTTGGGGTGAAAAAGAAGTAGGTGTAAAATGTTGAGAGCAGGTTTCTGTGTTGGGAAATAAAATGGGTAATGGTACCATTGATTGATATGGATCATATGAGGACTACTTTGTAAAAAATTACAAAATAGAAATTTTTCTCAAAGGGCTCATGGTCTAAATAGAAGTCAGGATGAGGGATTTCTCTCACGATCTATAGTTACTTGTCCCTGTGAGTTTGAGACCCTGTTCCTCTATGCTCCTCATATCCCCAATCTCACACAGCCCTGTAGTGCCAGTATTGTTTTCAGTATATGTCTTTCCTTTAGAAATATGTACACAGAACATACATGAATATAGTCTAATGGAGAAGCTTCAAATGATATCTAAATATATGGACTACATTAGGCTATTACCATCTACCCATTCTTCCCCACCTCACAGGTGACAAGTGGGGTCAGTTAAAGGTGTTTTATTCCAGACATTTTCTCTGCTCTCACACATCACACATGCACACACACACACACACACACACACACACACACACACACACAAACAAGGTCCCACCAGGAGCATTACCCACTTGCATCCCATTAATAATATGTCATGGAGAAATCCTGGCCAGTACTGATCAATCCCCCTCATTCTGTTTTGCAGCTCGCTTGTCCTCCATGGTATAACATGAACACTCATCACTCATTTACCTTCCCATGTATGCTGTTGGCTATTAATAGACATTTAATGTTTTTACCAGTTGTTTTCTCCTTCTGTCTTGTGCACATAGGTCTATGTGTGAGGTGGTTTATTATACATTCTTACAAGTAGGATCGCTTGGTCAAAGAGTTTCATCATTCAGCAAATCCTTATTAAGCACCCCCTATGTGGCTAGGGATTATTCTAGGAGTTGGGGAAACTTTAGTGAACAACACAGACAAATATCTTTAAGGGTGGAGTGACAATTTTTAAAAAATTTTGATGAATGCTGTAACACTGTTGTCTCTCACAGGGAAGTTAATGCCTGCTTACTGCTATCCTAAATACCACTCCTGGTTTGGGGTTTCTGCAGCTGACCAAAAATATTCAAATAACCCAAAAGAAGGCAGGAAAGCAGGAAGAGAACAGATAAACAAGGAAAAAAACCCAAATAAAACAAAAATCAGAGGGGACAAACAGAACAACCTCCCTTCCCAATAACCTGATATCCCAGAACACAATCCTGTCAATTATTACATTAAATGTTACTGGTATAAGCAATGAAACATAGAGATGCACAGAGTAGATAAAAAGCAAGGCCCTACTAAATGCTACACACAAGAAACACATACTTTAAATATAAAGATACAGAGAGTTTGAAAGTAAATGAATGGAAAAAGTTATATTATACACACCAAAAAACATAATAAGGATGGAATGGATACTATAAACCAGGTAAAACAGACTTGAAAACAGTAAAAGGAAAATGTCATAATGATGAATGGATAGTTCCTTAGAAAGATATAACAATTATAAATATGTATGTACCGAATAATAGAGCCTCAATATACATGAAGCAGAAATTGACAGAATCATAGCAGGAAATTTGAACACCCTCTTTAGTTGATGGAATGACTAGATCAAAAACAAAATCAGTGAAGACACAGAGGGGTTGAGCACTGCTATCAACCACCTTGACTTAAATGACATCTATAGAATGTTCCATCCAACAATTATGGAATATACAGTCTTTTCAAGTGCACATAGTATGTTTCACCACAGTAGACCATAGGTTGGACCTTAAGGGATATCTTGATAAATTTTAAAGGACCAAAATTATACAGAGCATATTCTATGATTACAGTTGAATTAGATCACAAGTCAATTATATGATATATTGGAAACCCCCTAAATTTGGAAAGTAAACAACATACTTTATTTTTTAAAGATTTTATTTATTTATTTGTCAGAGAGAGAGAGAGCACACAAGCAGGGGGAGTGGCAGGCAGAGGGAGAATCAGGCTCCCCGCTGAGCAAGGAGCCCGATGCGGGACTCGATCCCAGGACCCTAGGATCATGACCTGGGCTGAATGCAGAGGCGTAACCAACTGAGCCACCCAGGTATCCCTAACAGTACACTTTAAGATGATTCATGGGTCAAAGATGAAATCATGAGGGAAACTAGAAAATATTTTGAGCTGAATGACAGTGAAAGTAGAACAGATCAAAATTCATGGGATTGAATGAAAGGAATGCTTAGAGGAAAATTTATAGCTTTAAATGATAATATTAGAAAAGAAGTATGTAAAATCAGTGACCTAAGGTCTCTCATTAAGAAAGCAGAAAAAGAAGAGCAAAGTTAATCCATGGTAACTAGAAGGAAGGAAATAATAAAGAGCAGAAATAAACTTTATTGGAAGGAGACAGTAGAGAAAATGAACAAAGCCAAAAGTCAGATCTTGGAAAAGATCAACAAAATTAACAAACCTCTAGTTAGACTGAACAAGACTAGGGAGAGGAAAGAAACCACTGATGTCAGGAACATACGTTATCAACAGAGACCCTACAGACATTAAAATGGCAATAAGAAAACAGAATGAACAACTTCCACCCAACAAATTTGACAATGTAGCCAGGATGCGTGGAGGGAGAAGCTGAACTGTGATGCAGGCCCAATTACGGCCGTGGCTGACCCCTTGGCAAGCTCTTGAATGCCGATCAGAGTTATCCCAGGTTGGATCATTAGCCATCAAGGAAATTCAAATCAAAACCACACTGAGATACCACCTTACGCCAGTTAGAATGGCAAAAATAGATAAGGCAAGAAACAACAATTGTTGGAGAGGATGTGGAGAAAGGGGATCCCTCCTACATTGTTGGTGGGAATGCAAGTTGGTACAGCCACTCTGGAAAACAGTGTGGAGGTCCCTTAAAAAGTTAAAAATTGAGCTACCCTATGATCCAGCCATTGCACTACTGGGTATTTACCCCAAAGATACAGACGTAGTGAAGAGAAGGGCCATATGCGCCCCAATGTTCATAGCAGCAATGTCCACAATAGCTAAATCGTGGAAGGAGCCGAGATGCCCTTCAACAGATGACTGGATTAAGAAGTTGTGGTCCATATATACGATGGAATATTACTCAGCTATCAGAAAGAACGAGTTCTCAACATTTGCTACAACATGGACAGCACTGGAGGAGATAATGCTAAGTGAAATAAGTCAAGCAGAGAAAGACAACTATCATATGATTTCTCTCATCTATGGAACATAAGAACTAGGATGATCAGTAGGGGAAGAAAGGGATAAAGAAAGGGGGGGTAATCAGAAGGGGGAATGAAACATGAGAGACTATGGACTATGAGAAACAAACTGAGGACTTCAGAGGGGAGGGGGGCGGGGGAATGGGATAGACCGGTGATGGGTAGTAAAGAGGGCACGTATTGCATGGTGCACT
The DNA here is from genome assembly GCF_017311325.1 of Ursus maritimus. NCBI lineage: Eukaryota > Metazoa > Chordata > Mammalia > Carnivora > Ursidae > Ursus > Ursus maritimus. The sequence goes on along the minus strand of NW_024423319.1, from coordinate 82,282,199 downwards.
GGGTGTTATACAGAACTAATGAATCATTGAGCCTTACATTGGAAACCGGGGATGTACTGTATGGTGACTAACATAATATAATAAAAAATCATTAAAAAAAAAAAAAGAGTTATCCCAGGTTGGGGCTAGACGGTCATGCCTTTATATCCCCCTATTGATCAGTCATTAAATGTAGGCCACTCAGGGAAGGAGTGTGACCTTGAGTGAAGCAGCTCTCTGCAGTTGAGACAATCCCTGAAGGGGCTGACAGTTGTCTGACGACAGCACCCCTAGCACCTGAAGGACTAAGCCCTTCATTGAAGGGGGGATCCGGGTGGTGCATCACAGTTTCCACCACAGGTCCCTTTACGAATGCTTCTTTTCAAAACAAAATCAACGCTGTTAGTAACATGACAGAATGGATTCAGGTAAAGAGAATTAAAGGCATGATGATTTATTAAAATGATGGATGGATAAATGACAGCAGTAATATCTACCACCCACTGTGGGTCAGGCATTGTGGAAGGAACCAAAAATACTGAAAGAAGATATAGTTTCTGTCCCTGCTCTCAGTGGGAGGAGGCACAGCAGACAGCGTGAAATGAAATCTCACATAAAATATGTATTATTATAATGCCACAGGAGTGAAGAAGGGTGAACAATTTACTCTGCCTTTGGCTAGAGGTGGGAGGTATGTGTGTGAGTGGGCTGCATTTCCAGAAAGGTTTTAGGTAACATTTTAGCATCTATAAGACCAAGAAAGCTTTGTACAGGATGTGGTATTTGAGGCGTACTTTAAACATAGTCCTGGTACTTTAATGCAGAGTTAGAGTACAATTTGGTTTAGAAAAATACAATATACACAAAGAGTTCTTCTAAAACAACTGCTAATGGAAGACTGTGTTACTATAAACAATATATTTTTCCTGGAAACATTTTTCCTGCCAATTATGTGCTGCATTTAAAAAACAACCATTGTAATATCTTCAGGACATTTTTCCCCTCAGAAAATATAATAGAAATCTATAACAAGCAAGGTTTATTTAAGACATTTGAATTTACAGACACTATTTTGGAAATGTGCTTATGATGTTAAAAATAAAAAAAAAGTTCCTACCACCCTTTGGCGATGTATATATAGGACCTCTCAATAGGAAATGGTACTTCGTTCAGTTACTTCAGATTCAAATCTTGGAACACAAGTCCCAAAGAATTCAGAGACCTCATACCCTGAACACAGACCCCCAAAACTTCACACTCAAAGGACCTCAAAGACTTCAGAGACTTCACATCCTGAACATCAATAACCAAATACCACACTCTACTCTCGGAGGACTAACCCTCTCAAGTTCAGGGACCTCACACCCTGAGCCTAGATGCCAAAAACCAAAACAAAACCAAAAAGTTTGGAAGCAAACCCTCAAAAAGGTCAGACTCCTCCATCCTTGAAAAGAGACCCCAAACACCTCAGACTCCAACCTTGGAACACATACCGTGAGAGTATTCTATGTCATTACAATCTGGACACAATAATCTCCGAATATCGGTGATTCAACATTTGGAACTTAGACCTTCAGTGGATGCATAGACCTCATACCCAGTATACATCCTCACAAATACCTGAGACTCCAACCTTGACACAGAACTTCAACAAGTTCAATAAACTTACTCCTTTAAAAAAATCCATATATGTCATACAAACATTAGAATAAGGCCCTACAAGACTTGTGACTATTACACCCAGAAAACAGACATAAAAGGCCTCACATCTTGGAACATAAAAGCTTAAAGATTTCACAGAATTAAAACTCTAAACACAGAATTGCAAATACATCAAATTCATTATCATATACCCTCAAAGACTCCAAACCCTTACTCTCAAAATATAGATGCACAGATACCTCAAAATCAATCCTAAAAAAATAATCTTCAAAGGGTCAGATACCTCAAGTACCTCCTGAACTTGCACCACCAAACACTTAAGACCTTGACCTGCTGACATAGACCTTCAAAGGTCAGAACCCTCACATGCTGAATATAGACTTCAGAAGCTCAGATTCAAAATTCATATCAAAGACCGTCAGCAATTTCAGAGTCCTCACACTCCAACCACGAATCCCTGAACTCACAATCCCGGATCCCCTGCAACACCAGACCAAAACCTGGCAACACAGTTCATCAAAATGTTACAGAACCTCCAACCGAGAACTCATAGCCCTATAGAACACAATCAGACTTTTGCACCAACATCCTTACAGCATGGTGTGACCTCACACTCAGATCACAGACCCCAAGATACTTCAGATCAAACTCTGGAGCATAGACAGTTAATAAGTTCGGATACCTCTTATGTCCTGATCACAGACTCCCAGAGCCCCTGATTCAAACCTTGGCACAGACCCTCAAAGACTTCAGAGTCCTTATCCCATGAATGCAGACCTCCAAGTACCTCAGATTTAAACCTTTGAACATAGATTCTTAAAGAGTTCAGAGACCTCACATCCTGAACAGGGACATCTAAACAACTCAGACAAAAAAACTTGGAACCTAGAACTTAAAAGATTTCAAGAACCTTATTCTTTGAACACAGGGCAAAAATACCTCTGAAACTTGGGATCCAAGCTTAAGATTTCAAAGACTTTACAACTTGATCACAGACCCCCAGTTACCTCAGATTTAAACTTTATACTGCAGACCCTGAAAAATTTCAGAAGGCCGCATACCCTGAACACAAACCAGCAGTTACTTCAGACTCAAACATTTGGACCGACCCTGGAAATTTTCAGAGCTGAACACATACCTCTAAATATCTGACTCAAAACATGGAATATATGCCCTTAGAGAGATCAGAGACTTCATATCCTAAACATGGACTTCCAAACACTTCAGGTAAAAAACTTGGAACAAAGACTTTCGAAAAATTCATGGACCTCACTTCCTGAACACAGACCCCCAAATACCTCAGACCAAAATGTGGGAATCAGACATTCTCAAAGTTCAAAGACCATACACCCTGAAAAGAAGTCTCTTAATTCCTAAGACTAAACCTTCAGAACAGAAGCTGAAAATCTCAGAGGCTTCAAACTCTGAATACAGACCTATAAATAACTCAGGCTGAATCTTTGGGACACAGATCCTTGGAAAGTACAGAGACCTCATGCCATGAATGCAGACCTCCAGATACATGAAACTTAAGCCTTTGGAAACAGACCCCCATAGGCTTTAGAGACCTCTCGCCCTGAACAGAGACTCCCCAAACATCTCAGACTCAAACATTAAAAGAAAGACACCAAAAGGTATGAGAGGCCTCACACTCTGATCATAGACCCACAATGACCTTAGGTTCAAACCTTACAACACAAATTTTCAAAGACTTCAGAGACCTCACACTGGGACCACAGACCACCAAATACTTTAGAGTCAAAACCTTGAGCCACAGACCTTAAAGAGTTCAGAGAAGTCGCGTCCTGAATACAGACTTCCAAACCCCTCAGAATCAAACCTTGGGACAGAGACTCAAAATTTCAGAGACCTCATACCCTGACTATGGGGCCCCAAATAACTCCAACTACATCCTTGGGACACAGAGCCTCTAAAATTTCACAGACTTCATACTCTGAAAACAGACCCCAAATACCTCATATTCAAAACTTGGGATACAGATCCTCTAAAAGTTCAAAGATTTCACATGCTGAACACAGACCTATGACTACCTCAGACTTAAATCTTTGGAAGCAGAATTTCATCGATTTCAGAGACATCTCTCACTGACAGAGACCTCCAAAAACCTCAGAGCTCAACCTTGAGACACAGACCAAAAAAGAGTTGAGGGACCTCACACCTGGTACACAGACTTTTAGTTACTTCATATTTAAATGTTGGAACAGACCCTGAAGGAATTCAGTAAACGTGAGCACAGAATCCTATCTCAGGCTCAAACTTTCAAACATATATCCTCAAGAGGTGAGAACTTTCAAACATATAACTTACAACATAAATGCGGACATTCAAACAACTCAGACAAAAATTTGGAAAACATACCCTCAGAGAATTTAAGGACTTCACTCCTTGAACTAAGACCTCAAATACCTTAGACCCAAACTTGGGACACAGACCCTCTAAAATTTCAGAGACATCATGCCTTGAATACAGACCCTCAAAGTATTCACAGAGCTTACACTCTGAGCACTACTCTGTATTAATCAGATTAAACCTTGGGACATATCTCAAAGACTTCAGAGATCTCACACTGTGAACACAGACACCCAAATCTCTCTGACTCAGACTTTGAGTCACAGACTCTCAAAGAGTTCAGAAACCTGAGACTCTGGGAGCACCTGGGTGGCTCAGTCAGTTAAGCATCTGCCTTCAGCTCAGCTCATGACCTCAGGATCCTGGGATCAAGCCCCATGTTGGGCTCCCTGCTGGCAGAGAGCCTGCTTCTCACTCTCCCTCTGCCTGCCACTCCCCCTGCTTGTGTTCTCTCTCTCTCTCTGTTGAATAAATAAATAAAATCTTTAAAAAAAAGAAATCTGAGACTCTGACTGCAGTCCCACAATTATGTCAGATTCAAACCTTGGGGCAGACCTTCAAAGAATTCAGAGAACTCAACCCTGAACATAGACCTCCTAAGTATCTCAGACTTAAATTGTGTAACCTAGCCCCTCAAAGATTTCAGAGACATTACTCTTGAACAAAGACTTCCAAACACCTCAGATAAAAAACTGGGAAATAGACTCTCAAAAATTTCAAGGCCTCACTTCTTGGTACAGACTCAAATACCTCAGACACAAATTTGGAACAGAGATCCTTTAAAATTTCAGAGAACTTACACCTTGATCAAAAAGCCCAAGTACCTCAGATTCAACTTACAACACAGACCTTCAGAATTTTAGAGATGTCATACACCGAACTCTGACCTACATGAATCAGATTCAAACCCTGAGATACAGACCTCAAAGAGTTCAGAGATCTTATACCCTGAACACAAACTCTAAATACATTACACAAAAATCTTGGTGCATAGCCACTCAAAGTGTTCAAGGGCCATACTCCTTGAGCACAGACACCAAATGCCTCAAATCTAAACACGTAACACAGATCCTGTAAAATTTTAGGGATCTCACACCTTGAATGTGAACCCCCATGTACCTCATAAACCTTATAAAGCTCATAAACCTCATTAAACATTACAAAGCTAATCTCAAAGATTTGAGAGACCTCATAACTTACACAGATAACGTATTCAGAAGCCTCACACTCTCAACACTGATACCACATAACTCAGATTCAAACCTAGGAACCCAGAAACGGTAAATATCTGGGTAAATATAATAGACGATTCTTTTCCTCCCCAGTTCTTTAAAGTATGTTTGGCACTTAAAAGTAAAATGTATAACATTGTCTGGCATTTTTTTTTTCACAATGGGTTTGCTGCCAGAACACAGGTGTCATGAAAACTACCACTAAACTTAAAGTGAGAAAGGAAAAGACTCATATCAACATCGTTGTTGGACAAATAGATTCGAACAAGTCTACCACTACTGGTCATCCAATCTACAAATGTGGTGGGATCAACAAAAGAACTATCGAAAAATTGGAGAAGGAGGCTGCTGAGATGGAAAAGGGCTCCTTCAATTATGCCTGGGTCTTGGATAAACTGAAAGCTGAATGTGAATGTGGTATCACCATTGATACCTCCCTGTGGAAATTCAAAACCAGTAAGTATTATGTGATGATCATTGATGCTCCAGGACACAGAGACTTTATCAAAAACGTGATCACAGGCACATCTCGGGCTGACTGTGCTGTCCTGATTGTTGCTGCTGGTGTTGGTGAATTTGAAGCAGGTATCTCCAAGAATGGGCAGACCTGTGAGCATGCCTTTCTGGCTTACACACTGGGTGTAAAACAACTAATTGTTGGTGTTAACAAAATGGATTCCGCTGAGCCACCCTACAGCCAGAAGAGATATGAGGAAATTGTTAAGGAAGTCGGCACCTACATTAAGAAAATTGGCTACAACCCCGACACAGTAGCATTTGTGCCACTTGCTGGTTGGAATGGTGACAAGTGCTAACGTGCCTCAGTTCGAGGATGGAAATTCACCCATAAAGATGGGAATGCCAGTGGAACCACACTGCTTGAAGCTCTGGATTGCATTCTGCCACCAACTCGTCCAACAGACAAGCCCTTGCATCTGCCTCTCCAGTATGTCTACAAAATTGGTGGTATTGGTGCTGTCCCTGTGGGCCGAGTGGACACTGGTGTTCTTAAACCTGGCATGGTGGTCACCTTTGCTCCAGTCAATGTTACAACAGAAGTAAAGTCTGTTGAAATGCACCATGAAGCTTTGAGTGAGGCTCCTCCTGGGGACAAGGTGGGGTTCACTGTCAGGAACATATCTGTCAAAGATGTTCATCGTGGCAATGTGGCTGATGAGAGCAAAAATGACCCACCAATGGAAGCAGCTGGTTTCACGGCTCAGGTGATTATCCTGAACCATCCAGGCCAAATCAGTGCTGGATATGCACCTGTGCTGGATTGTCACACAGCTCACATTGCTTGCAAGTTTGCTGAGCTGAAGGAGAAGATAAATCATCGTTCTGGAAAAAAGCTGGAAGATGGCCCCAAGTTCTTGAAGTCTGGTGATGCTGCCATCATTGATACAGTTCCTGGCAAGCCTATGTGTGTTGAGAGCTTCTCTGACTATCCTCCTCTGGGCCGTTCTGCTGTTCGTGACATGAGACAGACGGTTGCTGTGGGTGTCATCAAAGCAGTGGACGAGAAGGCAGCTGGAGCTGGCAAGGTCATCAAGTCTGCCCAGAAAGCTCAGAAGGCTAAATGAATATTATCCCCAATACCTGCCACCCCAGTCTTAATCAGCGGTGGAAGAACAGTCTCAGAACTGTTTGTGTCAATCGGCCGTTTAACTTTAATAGTAAGAGACTGGCTAATGATAACAATGCATCGTAAAACCTTCAGGAGGAAAGGAGACTGTCTTGTGCACCATTTGGGTTTTTGTGTGTGTGGCATTTAAGTTATTAGTTTTTAAACTCAGTACTTTTTAATGGAAGCAACTTGACCAAAAATCTGTCACAGAATTTTGAGACCCGTTAAAACAAACGTTTAATGAGAAAAAAAAATTTATAACATTGTCTGTAGTTTTCAACATATGTAAATGTAACCAATCAGACGACTGACTATGGCCTAAAGAGGAGATGGTGAAGAGGCCTATAAGGTGGCAAGGTTTCTACATTTGAACTGAAATGAGAAAATATTGATTCTAAGTGGAATATGAAAAGTTAAATACGTATTTTGTAATTCCTAGAGCAACCACTATCAAACTACAAGCAAAGATACAGTCACACCCACAACAGATACATTGAAATGGAATATTGAAAAGTTTTAAATAACCCAAAACAAGGCAGTAAACGTAAAACGGGAATGAGAAACAGAAGGAAAAAACAGAAAACAATAACATGGTAGGTCTAAATCCAAACATCAATGATCCATGAAATTTAAATGGCCTAACTACATCAATTAAAGGACAAAGACTGTCAAAATTAAAAACCATGTCCTAACTACATGCAAATGTAATGATATAGGTAGGATGGAAACAAAAGGATGGCTGGTTCCTGTGTGGAGATTGACAGAGTTGGAAAGAGCATCACTTCCACCCTCACAAGGAAAAACCTGGACAAACTGCAATTTAACTACTTTTCTTGAAACCATCAATGAAATGAGTTTTCTGGGAAAACAACTAACTTGAAATCTAAGGAGACAGGCACCTAGAGGAAGACATAGCACCTGAGCATTTGCTTATCTGGGACAAATGACTTCAAACGTCACATAAGCCAGTAAGAAAATTAAGGTAAACATGTTTAACAAATTGCTAAAGGCTGAGTGTGTACTACTGTGAGAGTGTGAAGTCCTAGGGGTCGCAGACCTGGGAGTTTCACACCTGCTTGCACTGTTTTCCTCTAGAATACCACCAGGCACTGGCAGGGATGTTGAGGAGAATCCTGAGAAGACTGAGGAAATGGGACAGCAGGTGCTGCTGAATGTATACAAACCAATCTTCTCAGTCTCTCATACAAAACAAAAGCCTTAATTGGTATGCTGAAAACTATCAAAATATGTTACCTAAGGTCACTGGTAAACACCCACTGCAGTTGGGAGAAAAATATGGAAACTGCCATTGAAACTCTTGCCTAGGGGCGCCTGGGTGGTTCAGTCATTAAGCGTCTGCCTTCCACTCAGGTCAGGATCCTAGGGTCCTGGGATAGACTCCTGCTCCCTGTTCAGCAGGGAGCCTGCTTCTCCTCTCCCACTCCACCTGCCTATGTTCCCTCTCTCGCCGTCTCTCTCTGTCAAATAAATAAATAAAATCTTAAAAAAAGAAAAAGAAACTCTTGCCTACCCATTCTCCCTATCTCCCCTAAGTAGCTAAAGCCTTCATCTGCAGGGGGAAGGACATCAAAGCTGTAGCCTAAGTGCAAAGGTGGAAACCTACTGCAGCTGGGAGCAGGGAAGGCTGGGAGGGGGAGTGGGGAGTAATCTCTATCCCTGGATGGTAGTAAGTGCTAGGCTCAGCGTCCCATCTGGCAGAGCGGCAGGAACACTGTGAAGGCCCCATAACCCTGAGACCCGGGTTCACAGTGCCTGCCTAATACTGAGACTTATTAAGAACATCAGGAAACATATTCCCTTCCACTCCCCACCCACCAACAAGCCTCAAATAAAAAATAAGCATGAAATACAGCTAAGAAAGCTATAAAAGACAGACTTTCTCTAGGCAACAACACAAAGGAAAGGCTCAAATCCAAGTGGGGAGATCAAAGCAAGGCCTGAGTAGAAGGACTTGAAGGCTGTTGGTGCACTGAGGGTAACCACAGCAACAATAAACTTAGTACAACTCCTTACTAGATTAAGACTAAATCTGAGCAGAAATACCCATGCTAAAACCCTAGGAGAAGTAACTGTATGTTCTCCAAACATACCAAATATTTATTGCAGTATCTAACTGTCCTATACAACATGTCAACATAGAATTCTTCTGCATACAAGAAGGCAAGAAACGCACAATCTGGAGACGAAGCAATCATCAGAGCCAAACTCGGATAGAACACAGATGATGAAAGTATCAGAGAATTTAAAATAATTGTAGTTAATATGCTAAAGGTTCTAATGGAAATGGGAGTGAGAGAGAAAGTCTTCTCTGGTGTCTCAATTAAGCCTTATTCTTAGGCAAGCACTGTGGGCGTGTGTCCTGGGGTGGGGTGCCTTCACAATGTTCCTGTCCCTTCCTCTAGGGGTAGAGCTTGTTTCCCCTGTTTGCTTCCCCCTGCAGCAGGAGTATACCCAGCTACAGCTCTGCTGCCCCGGCTCCTGAAGATGGCAGTTTTTGTTACTTAGGGAAGACAGGAAAGTAGGTCTGTGCCAAGTTTCCTTGATGACCTCCACTGCCTTCCCCTAGTTGCAGCACAATTTTTCCAGTGCCTGCAGAGTAAGTTTTTTCATTCTGTAAGGGAGATCGGGGAAATGGGTCTGGGAGGATTTTGGCAATGGCTGTTCTCTTCTTGCTAGCACCATGGGGAAACCTTTCTGGATTCTCTGTGTGAGCCTAGTGGTATTCCTGGAGGACAAGCCTCCAAGAGGGTGGGAACCCCACATGGCTGAGTTCCCTGGGAACTTTGCTTTCTCGTGCTAGGTCCCCAGGAATTCATCACAATTTTTTAATATTCATAATGGCTTCTGCCCCTGGTAAGCAAATGCTCCAGTCCTGTGTCTCCCTGCAGGTGCCTATCTCCCTCCAGATTTTGGGAAGACATTGACCCAATGACCTCAGTTCTTTGATGAGTCCAAGAAAACTCATTAATGTGTAATTTGTCCAGTTTTTCCTTTGATGGGCTAGGCAACATCTTTCTAGCTCTCCATCTCTGAACTGAACTTCTAGGTCATATGGTATGTATATATTTAGCTTTATAAGAACCTGCCAAGCCATTTTCTAAGAGTGGCTATACAATTTTGTATTTGTGCCAATAACATAGGAGAGACCCAGTTGTTCCACATCCTTATCAGTACTTGGTATTGTCAATACTTTCTCTTTTTGTCATTTAATAGGTATGTAATGGTATCTCTTGTGTTTATAATTTGCATTTCCGAAATGGCCAACAATGTAGTGCATCTTTTCATGTGCTGATTTCCCATCTATATATCCTCTTTGGTTTAGTGACCATGACTTTTTGCCAATTTATAAATTGGGTTGTGTTTCTTCTTGTTATTGAGTTTGGAGAGTTCTTTATATGTTCTGGGTAGAAGCCCTTTGTCAGATATATGATTTTCAAATATATTCTGTTTGTAGTTGTCTTTTTTTTTTACGTTAGTATTTTATTATCTTAAGGACATTGAAGACCCCTCATGAAAATTCAAACATCAGGTGGGATTTTATAATACACACATGCATCCTCAAAATCACAGCCTAATCTTTCCTATTCTTGTATAATCATAAGCCAGCCACCTTATCTTGGGCACTTTTAAGATACCTTGAACAAAGAATCAAGTCCTTTGCAGTTCTAAATTCAGAATATTAGGGAGCAATATGTTTGGCCTTGTAAAGAGGAGATTATATCAGTTCAAATTAATTATCTTATGATAGAAAGGCCTTAAAGATAAACTAATAGATTTTCAATTATTCAGGCCTGAGTTAGGTTTCTATTTCTATCCTTTAGTCTTATTAATGATTAGTTCTGTGGTTTAGGAATCACACTCCAAGGAATCCAGGAGTTCTACAGAGGATCCCCCAGAGGCTGTCTAAGAGATCAGCAATGCAGGGACAGAGATGATGACCCTCTGAGAGCCTCTCCTCTCTGGCTTCCAGCAGAGCAGCTGTTTTTTTATTATTAAGGTTGGCTGTATTTTTTGTTTAATAAACATTTGTATTTTGAAATGATTTTAGATTTACAGAACAATTGCAAAGATAATACAAAGAGTTCCCATATACTCTTCAGTCAGATTCACCTAATGTTAACATCTAATATAAACATGCTTACCTTTGTCATAACAAAAAAATTAACATTGGTGCTGTGCTTGGAGTACTGCTAACCAAACCATATACTTTATTTAGATTTTATTAATTTCTCCAGTAAGATTCTTTTTTTATGTTCATAAAAACATAAAAGCCAACATATAGTACATCATTAGTTTTTGATGTAGCGTTCAATGATTCATTAGTTCCGTATAACACTCAGAGCTCATCACAACACATGCCCTCCTTAATACCCATCACCCAGTTACCCCATTCCCCTACCCCCCTCCCTTCTGTAACCCTCAGTTTGTTTCCTGGAGTCCAGACCATAGGGGAAGGGAGGGAAGATTCCTTTTTTAAAAGATTTTATTTTTAAGTAATCTCTACCTGCAACATGGGGCTTGAACTCACAACCCCGAGATCAAGAGTCACACACTCTACTGACTGAGCCAGCCAGGTGCCCCTCCACTAATATTCTTCTAATGTTCCAGAATCCAATCCAGAAAACCACACTGCATTAGCTAAGATTTTCTTTTCATTCTTTTGACAGTGTCTTTCACAAAGCAAAAGTTTTAAATTTTGATGAAGACTGACATCAATTTTTTCTTATATGAATTGTGCTTTTAGTGTCATGCCTAAGAATTTGTGGACAAACTCAAGGTCTCTTAAGTTTTTTTTTCTTTAAGTTTTATAGTTTCATATTTTACATTTAGATATATGATCCATTTAGTATTAATTTTTGTGTATGATGTGAAGTTTAAGTAGAGGTTAATTTTTGTTGCATATGACTGTCCAATTGTCCCCATACTATTTATTAAAAATGCAGATTTTCCTTGCCTTACAACGGGGTTATGTCCCAAAAAAACCATCAAAAGTTGAAAATATTGTAAGTTGAAAATGCTTCTAATAAACCTAACCTACCAAACAGCATAGCTTAGCCCAGCCTTAAACAGGCTCAGAACACTTATATTAGCCTGCAGTTGGGCAAAGTCATCTAACACAAAGCCTATTTTACTTTTTAAGATTTTATTTATTTATTTGACAGAGAGAGAGGACACAAGCAGGCAGAGAGGCAGGCAGAGGGAAAGGGAGAAATAGGCTCAGCGCTGAGTGGAGAGCCTGATGTGGGGCTCAATCCCAGGACCCTGGGAACATGACCTGAGCTGAAGGCAGATGCTTAACTGACTGAGCCACCCAGGCGCCCCACAAAGCCTATTAGATAATAAAGTGTTGAATATCGCATCTAATATATTGAATACTGTACTGAAAGTGAAAAACAGAATGGTTGTATGGGTACAGAATGGTTGGAAGTGTATTGGTTCCTCTTAATTGCATGGTTGACTGGGAGCTGTGGCTTGTTGGGGCTGCCCAGCATTACGAGTATTATACTACATATAGTTAACCTGGGAAAAGATCAAAATTCAAAATTCAAGGTACCATTTCTGCTGAAAGTGTATTGCTTTTACATCACTGTAAACCTGAAAAATTTTAAGTCAAACCACTGTAAGTAGGGATCATTTGTGCTCCCCTTTATCCATTGACTTGATTTTGCACCTTTGTCAAAAACACAATTGTCGGGGCGCCTGGGTAGCGCAGTCGTTAAGCGTCTGCCTTCGGCTCAGGGCGTGATCCTGGCGTTTTGGGATCGAGTCCCACATCGGGCTCCTCGGCTGGGAGCCTGCTTCTTCCTCTCCCTCTCCCCTGCTGTGTTCCCTCTCTCGCTGGCTGTCTCTATCTCTGTCAAATAAATAAATAAAATTAAAAAAAAACCACAATTGTCCATATTTGTGTGGGCCAATTTCTGGACTCTATTCTATCCCATTCATCTATGTGTCTTGATTACTGTCACTTTATAATAATTCTCAAAATCAGGTAGTTTAGCACCCAGATCTCAGTTTCTAAATATCATTTCTCAATAAAGGTACCAGGAATCCTGGAGAAATGGCTGATTCTAGGGCAGAAGATGAACCTGTACAATCTTGTAGTGCCAGAAAGTAAGGGGAAGCTAAAAAACAAAAACAAAAACAAAACAAACAAATAAGATGAAGGCCATGTCAAAAGTACACAGGAGCCAATCTGAGAGAAGTAGGTTCCAATGGCCAAACTGCAACAATTTGAGCCACAAAATACAAAACAATTGTATTGGAATACAACCTAAGAAATAAAATAAATATCCATGTATACATACTGATATAAATAAATGATTGAATAAATAAATGGGGGAGAAGGGACAAATCTTCCTTAGAGAAGAATTTCAAATAATAAATGTAGAAGGAATGAACAAAACAGAAAATCACTAAAACCACTATTAGAACAGCATAGCAATAGTTTTTCTAGGCAAGTTCCCTGGATTCATATTAAAATCAAAGGCCTAAACTTTAAGGAGAAAAAATATATTTGCATGGTCTCAATGTATTTTTCTCCAAATATTTGCTAGTTACTATAGAGATTTTAACATATATCCATAAATTCTTCTATATTCTTTTCTCCAGGAGGTAAAGCTTTACTCTCTTCTTGGGTGTGGGCTGGACTTAGTAATGCACTTCTAACGAAGACTATGGAAAGGGAAAAACAGTCATTTTATAGTGGAGAAATCTGATGGATACCACCTAAACCATGTGATCAAGGTTAATATCACCAGTAACAAGTCATATTTATATAACATACCCTCAGATATAATGTAACAGGAAGCCATTTCGCCTGAATGGTATCCTTCCCCAAAAGTCATGAACTTAGTTCAATCACAAGAGAATATCAAACCCAAATTGAGTCTAAAAATGACCTGACAAGTACTCTTCAAAATAAGGTAGTGTGGATTCCTTCAACTTTCTTCTTTTTCAACATCATTTTTGCTATTCCAATTCTTTTGCCCATTTTTAAAGATTTTGTTTATTTATTTGACAAAGAGAGAGAGCACAAGCAAGGGGAGCAAGAGCGGGAGAAACAGGCTCCCCACTGAGCAGGAAGCCCGATGAGGGACTTGATTCCAGGACTCTGGGATCATGACCTGAGCCCAAGGCAGACACTTAACTGACTGAGCCACTCAGGCACCCCTCTTTTGCCTTTTTAAAATAAATTTTAAAACCAGCTTCTCTATATGTACAAAATATTCTTGCTAGGATTTTGATCAGTATTGTGTTAAATCTACGTTTCAATATGGAGATAGTGATATCTTGACTATGTCTGGTTTTCAAAACTATGAACATAGTGTGTGTTTATTTAGGCCTTTTTTGATTTCTTTATTCAGTATCTTGTAGGTTTTTTTTAAAGATTTTATTTATTTATTTGATAGAGAGATAGCCAGCCAGCGAGAGAGGGAACGCGAGCAGGGGGAGTGGGAGAGGAAGAAGCAGGCTCCTAGCGGAGCATGGAGCCTGATGCACGGATCGATCCCAGGACCCTGGGATCACGCCCTGAGCCGAAGGCAGACGCTTAACGACCAAGCCACCCAGGAGCCCCAGTATCTTATAGTTTTCAACATACAGGTCTTGTTTTTTTTTAATTTAAATTCAATTAGCCAACATATAGTACATCATTAGTTCTAGATGTAGTGTTCAATCATTCATCAGTTGTGTATTATACCCAGTGCTCATCACATCACGTGCCCTCCTTAATGCTCATCACCCAGTTGCCCCATCCCCCCACCCACCTCCCCTTCCGCAACCCTCAGTTTGTTTCCCAGAGTCAAGAGTCTCTTATGGTTTGTCTCCCTCTCTGATTTCTTCCCATTCAGTTTTCCTTCCAACATACAGATCTTTTATGTATTTTGTGAGATTCAGATCTAAGTGTGTCAATATTCTGAATGATTGTAAATACTTAAAAAGTAATTTGGGTTTCCAATTTACACTCCTCATGTATAAAAATTCAACTGCTTTTTGTGTGTTGCTCTTTTATATTGTGGCCTAAACTCACTTATTCTAAGAAGTTTGTTTTGTTTTGTTTTTGTTTGGTTGGTTTTTTTTTTCCTGATTCCTTAGGATTCCTATGTAGACGATCATGTTGTCTGCAAATAGGGTGATTTTTATTTTTATTTTTTCCTTTCCAATCTGAATGCCTTTTCTTTCTCATTCTTGCCTTATTATGCTGGTTAAGATTTTCAGCATGTTGTTGAATAGAAATGGTGAGAATGGAAATCGTTGCCTCATTCCTGATCTTTGAAGAAAGGCACTCAGTCTCTCAACATCAAATATGATGTTAGCTGTAGGTTTTTACATATACCCTTTACCAACTTCAGGAAATTTCCTTCTAGTCCTAGTTTACTGAAGGTTTTTTTTTTTTAATCATGAACGGATGTTATATTTTGTCCAATGCTCATTCTGTGTCAATTGACATGATCACATGGTTTTTTTCTTTAGACCATTAATATGGAGGATTAAATTGATTGTCCTTTGGTGTGGGGGGGCTCTAAATACTCTTTATTTATTTATTTTTAAAGATTTTATTTATTTGAGAGAGAGCATGAGCAAGAGGAGGGACAGAGGGGGAAGTGGCCTCCCCACTGAGCAGGGAGCCAGATGCAGGGCTTGATCCCAGGACTTCGGATCATGACCTGAGCTGAAGGCAGACACTTTACAAACTGAGCCAAACAGGTGCCCCTTTTCTGAAGTTTTTATTTAAATTCCAGTTAGTTAACATACCAGTGTAATATTAGTTTCAGGTGTACAATATAGTGATTCAACACCTCCATACAACACCTGGTGCTCATCACAACAAGTGCACTCCTTAATCCACATCATCTATTTCACCCATCTGCCAACACCCACACCTCTGGTAAACATCAGTTTGTTCTCTATAGTTAAGTGTTTGTTTCTTGGTTTGCCTCTCTCTCTTTTCTTTCCCTTGCTTGTTTGTTTTGTTTTTTAAATTCCACATGAGTGAAATCATATGGCATTTATCTTTCTCTGACTGACTTACTTCACTTATAATACTCTCTAGCTCCATCCATGTCATTACTAATGGCAAAATTTCACTCCTTTATACGGCTGAGTAATATTCCATTGTGTATATATACGACATCCTTTTTAAAAAAATATTTTATTTACCTATTTATTTGACAGAGAGAGAGAGAGTACAAGCAGGAAGAGCAGTAGAGGGAGAGGGAGAAGCAGGCTCCCTGCTGAGCAGGGAGCGCAATGCGGGGCTCAATCCCAGGACCGTGAGATCATGACCTGAGCTGAAGGCAGAAGCTTAACCGACTGAGCCACCCAGGTGCCCCTATATACCTTATCTTCTTTACCCATTCATCTATTGAGGACACTTGCGCAGCTTCCATACTTTGGCTATTGTAAATAATGCTGCAATAAATATAAGGCTGCATATATCTTTTCAAATTAGTGTTTTAGTATTCTTTGGATAAAGGCCCAGTAGTGGAATTGCTGGATCTTATGGTATTTCTATTTTTAATTTTTTGAGAAACCTCCATACTCTTTGCCAGAGTGGCTGCACAAATTTGCATTCCCACCAACTGCAAGAGGGTCCCTTTTTCTCCACATCTTCGCCAACACCTGTTGTTTCTTGTGTTGTTGATTTTAGCCATTCTGACACCTATGAGGTGATATCTCATTGTAGATTTGATTTGTATTTCCCTGATGTGCAGTGATGTTGAGCATCTTTTTACGTGTTGGCCATCTGGATGTCCTCTATGAAGAAATGTCTGTTCATGCCTTCTGCCCATTTTTAATTGGATTATTTGTTTCTGGGATGTTCAGTTTTATACGTTCCTTATATATTTTGGTTACTAACGCTTTATCAGATATGTCATTTGTAAATATCTTCTCCCATTCTGTAGGTTGCCTTTTAGTTTTGCTGACTGTTTCCGTCCCTGTGCCGAAGCTTTTTATTTGGATGAAGTCCAAATAGTTTATTTTTGCTTTTCTTTCCCTTACATCAGGGGACCTATGTAGAAAAAAGTTGCTACAGCTGACGTCAAAGAAGTTATTGCCTATGCTGTCTTCTAGGATTTTTATGCTTTCAGGTCTCATGTTTAGGTACTTAGTACATTTTGAATTTATTTTTGTGTATGGTGTAAGAAAGTGGTCAGAGAAATCCATAGTTATAGTCTGAGATTTTAATATCTCTTTTTAAAAAAGATTTTATTTATTCATTTGACACAGAGAGAGAGAGAGAGAGAAAGAGAGAGAGAGCACACAAGCAGGGGAAGTAGCAGAGGGAGAGGGAGAAGAAGACTCCTCACTGAGCAGGGAGCCTGACATGGGGCTCGATCCCAGGACCTCAGGGTCATGACCTGAGCCGAAGGCAGACACTTAACCAACTGAGCCACCCAGGTGCCCCAATATCTCTTTCTTAATCATTGACAGAATATGTAAGCAGAAAATCAGCAAGGATACAGTAGACAATTTGAAAGATCCAGAATACCAAGGCTCACTTAAGAAGAAACAGATAACCTGAATAACCCTTCATCTATGAAAGCAATTGAAATTTTAGTGAAAAAAATGTTCCCACAAAGAAAACTCCAAGCCCAAATGGCATCACTGGAGAATTATAACAAATATTTGAGGAATAAATAATAGCAATTCTATACAAACTCTTCCAAAATATTGACGAGGAAAGAATACTTTCCTACTCATTCTGAGGCCAGAATTTCCTTGATTCCAAAACCAGATAAAGACAATAGAAAACTACAGATCGATATGCCTCGTAAATATATATAGAAAAATTCTAAACAAGATTTTAACATATTAACCCCAACAATATGTTAAAAAGATAATACATCATGACTGAATAGAATTTATCTCAATAATACAGGGCTGGTTTAATATTTGAAAATTGATCAATGAAATTCACCATATTAATAAACCAAAAGAGAAAAAGCCCATAAGATTGTTTTAACAGATGCAGAATATTGACTGCATTTGCCCTAATATCAAGAAGAAGACAAAGATGTCCACTCTTACCACTTGTATTCAATATTGTACTCGAAGTTCTAAGCAGTGTAATCAGGTAAAATAAGGAAATAAAATGCATTCAGATTGGAAATGAATAAGTAAAACTGTCGATTCACAGATGACACAATCATTTTCATAGAATATGTGATGGAATCTAATTAAAAGCTACTAAAATCAATAAGTGAGTCTAGCAAAGTTGCAGGATTCAAGCTCAATATGAAGAAATCAGTTTTATTTCCATATACTAGCAACGATAAAAAATTGAAATAAAATCCAATGCAATTTACAGTACAATAAAACATACGAAATACATAGGAATAAATCTGACAAAGGAAGTGAAAGATATGTACACTGAAAACTACAAAACACTGCTGTGAGAAATCAAGACCTAAGTAAATAGAGGGATATATCTTGTTCATGGGTCTGAAGACTCCAAATGGTTAAGGTGTCAATTCTCCCCCAAATTGATCTATAAATTTAATGCATTTTCTTTTTTTTAATAATATTTTTTTATTATGTTAGTCACCATACAGTACATCCCTGGTTTTTGATGTAAAGTTCGATGATTCATTAGTTGTGTATAATGCATTTTCAATCAAAATCCCAGCAGTATTTTTTGTAGAAATTGACAAGCTGATTCTAAATTTCATATGGAAATGCAAAGGACCTAGATTAACTAGGACAAGATTTCAAGAATTATTATAAAACTATAGCACAATAGTATGGTGTTGCCATAAAGATGGATAAATGGAACAAAGCAGAGAGTCCAGAAATAAACCCATGCATATATGGACAACTGATTTTTGGCAAAGGCATACAGGCATTAGAGCCAGCAAAGGCCAGCCTGACTGAGGTACCTTCACCAGTTATCTGACTACCAAGGAATATGTACATAAGTGGAAACTCATCCAAGAGAGAAAAGTCCAGAGCCTGAACACTATCGATGAAGACTGAAAGCACTATTATAAATTGGAGATTGGTTGGCACAGAAAGGGAACTCTGGAAGCTTCTGTATAAGGAGGAGAGAAAAAAGGGCAGTTTCTCCAAGTGATGGAGCTGCCAAGAGCAACAAAACCTTCCTTCCTCTCCATTGCTTCAGGTGACCACCCAGAAATGCCTACACTACGTATCAGCTATCTGAATACATGTGAGTGTGTATGCAACTACTAAATGTGCGTGGGTAGTACCTGGAGTTTACAGATTGTGGGAGTCAAAGTTTAAAATGAATTGACATCTTTGTCAATCAGATTTACGGAACTCTCCTTTGCAATCATGAAAACTTCCTTCATGTTTAGCAGGCAATGATTTAAAAAAATTACCTCACAGAATATTTATATTCTCAATCTACTCACGCACTTATTGTACTCCACTGTTGGTCAAGGACCCAAAAGAAAAGATCCCCCTCTCACCCACAGCCCGAATCTCTAGCCTCAGTGGCCTCTGCAGCAGTTTCCAAGCATGTTAGGACCTACCAGCTTCCATGACTTAGCTCATGATGTTACTTGTGCCAGTGCTGCATCCAGCACATATGGGTACTTACACCACATCACCTCTTGTGGATGATGGTCATGGGGTTGCTAAGCTTCTTGAGCTAAAGGATTCAAGGGAACTAGCAGATCCATGAGGCAGCACAATGTAAAGAAAGGAGCAAAGGCAGTGCAATCAGATGGGTTTAATTCCTGGAATACCTTGCCAGAGGGTGTGATGTCAGGCAAGTTGTAAATACTCTTAAGCCCCTATTTCTTCATGTAGAATTTTTTTCCTAAAGAGATCATTAAGTAGGCAGGCAATAATTCATGAGGATGTTTGCTGCAGCGTGATGATAATCTAGAACAAACGTGTAAGACATATATATGGAAATATATGCATTAAAATGACAAAGAGAAGAGAGTTTTTTTTTTTAATGAGACAGAGGAGGGGGAGGGGTGGAAGAAAGGGAGAGAGAATCTTTTTTTTTTTATAAAGATTTTATTTATTTATTTGACAGAGAGACAGCCAGCGAGAGAGGGAACATAAGCAGGGGGAGTGGGAGAGGAAGAAGCAGGCTCATAGCGGAGGAGCCTGATGTGGGGCTCGATCCCAGAACGCCGGGATCACGCCCTGAGCCGAAGGCAGATGCTTAACCGCTGTGCCACCCAGGCGCCCCAGAAAGGGAGAGAGAATCTTAAGCAGGCTCCACACCTAGTGTGGAGCCAACATGGGGCTTGATTTCACCATCGGAGTTCACGACCTGAGCCGAAATCAAGTGTTGGACACTTAACTGACTGAGCCACCAGGCACCCCAGAAGAGAGGTTTTTAATGAATGTCTGGAATCCCAGGGTTGTTTCTCAATTCTCCCCTTTCTGACTTTATGGATTTTGTACTATGAGCAGGAATTACTTGAGTAATAATGTTCAACTTTATTATTAAGAATGCAAATTCAGGTACTTGCATGGTACCATTTTCTCCCATCAAAATAGCAGAGAAAGAACTAATGTTACACCCAGCAATTGCAAGGGTGGAAGAAAACCGGCCTTCTTGGGGCACTTAGGTGGCTGGGTCAGTTAAGCGTCTGCCTGCAGCTCAGGTCATGATCCCAGGGTCCTGGGATAGAGCCCTGAGTCGGGCTGCCTGCTCAGCAGGGAGTTGGCTTCTCCCTCTCCTTCTGCCCCTCCCCCAACTTCTCTCTCTCTCTCTCTCTCAAATAAATTAAAAAAATCTTTTAAGAAAAGAAAGAAAACGGGGGCTCAGTCAGTTAAGCGTCTGCCTTCAGCTCTGGTCATGATTCCAGGGTCCTCGGATCGAGCCCCGCATCAGGCTCCCTGCTTGGCAGGAGGCCTGCTTCTCCCTCTCCCACTCCCCCTGCTTGTGTTCCCTCTCTTGCTGTCTCTCTCTGTCAAATAAATAAATAAAATTAAAAAAAAAAGAGAAAGAAAACAGGCCTTGTTATACATAAGCTGGAGTGTAAAATGGTTTCTCATATCTTTGAGTCATCTAGCAATACAAATTAAAAGCACTTAAAGCCCCCACTTTCCTTTCATCCAGCAATTCAGTTTTCAGGAATACATTCTAATATCAGCAAAGTATGCTACAGCACAAGAATAAGATGTTCATTCCTATTTTTCTCGTAATAGCAAAAGATGAGGAATAATCAACATAAAACACACACATAGACACACATGTGTCTGTTTAAAATAGACTCATACTATAGTGTTCTATGCCTTTTTGGTATTGTTTAATTAATGGACATCAATATGTACCAATATGTTAATTTATTTAATTCTTCAATGGCTGCAAAACTTCCATTGTCTAGTTTTACTGCAATTCCTCTGAGCAAATACATTACTGAACACACAGACCCTTTCTGCATTCTTACAACTTGTGTATATACCGCAGTCTACTTGGATGAATACACCTTTAGAATGAATCCCCAAAGGCAGATTGCTGGGAAAGAACACTTAGTGCATTACTAATTGAGAGATACTGAGAGTGTCAGGAGTTTATCCTGAACCTCTGAACCTGCTTCCTCTCCCTCATCTAAAGGGGTGGGGATGGGTTACACGAGCTGTTGGGGCTCAACACAGACACAACTCATACACCCTAGCTGTACCCTCTATTTCTTTCTCTCTCCAAGGCTAGCTGCTGGGATTTCTCCCTACTGCACAAGAGGGCGGTAGTTGTGAGCAGTAACGCCCAGGTCTGGTCCATACTCAGACCCATAGGGGCAGGACCTAGGCCAGAAGACGAGGAGACAGGGAAGAACAGAGTACTCCCCACCACCATCATCTCCCTCTGAAGCACACACTTGTAGTCAGTATGTGACCCCGAATCTTCCCCTCCTGCAGGTATTGGAAACAGGCTGGGTCATCACCCACTCCCAGTACAGTCACAGCTGCCACCTCACCACGGCTTTACCATGGCCTTGTGTCTGTACATCCCGCTCATAGCTGACCCAGGTAGCACATATCACATTTCTCCCACTGGGTTTTTGGACAGTCTGTAAAGGGCTCACCCTTGGCCCATGTACCACCTGGGCATTGGCCTGGGATTGGACCTTGATACCTGTTCCACTCCAGACTGGGCCCAGTCGCTAGTCCCCATTCTTGATTATCACCTCCAACAATGGTAAATGGGTGGACAAAAAGTCTCTTTTCCCTCTGCTGTGGTGAGGGCGGGGAGGGACAGGAATGGCAGAAAGGGAGGCCTTGTGGCTCCCCTCAGTGGTCCTAGCAACAATGCTATTACTTCCAGGTGTTAATTCTACCCAGAGTTAGATGACCTCATGCTGGGATTTAAATAATAATGACATGACAGTGGGACTGGGCAATTCTTAGTGACTGAATTATTTGTAAGGAGCAGATTTTACTTGTGCCATAAAACAAATAAAATGAAATGATATCTACAATCTTCACAATGATACAGACAAGGGCTTGGGAGTACCTGATTGTCCTTGGTCGGAGTGGTTGCTCTGCATAGTGCTGTCCGAGTATGAGGTTACCCGGAAGCCTTGCAGCACTGGGCAAATTGGATTTTTTTTCCCAGGTTAGACTCCAAGCTCTCACATAGACAGGATCCCATCTTCCCAGAGTCCTGAAGAAACTTGATCCTACCCAGAGAACACAGTGGCTGCCAATAGACAAAGCACCAAGGTCAGGGAGACAGCTGGGCCCCAGATAGCCTTTCCAAGAGATAACAGGAAATGACCAAGAGCCAATAAAAGAGCTTACCTGAGGAGAAACATGAGACTGAGGTCAGATCCCACAGTTCATGCTGATTAAAGAGTATGAGACCTCAGTCCTTCTCAATAAATCTTTTATTTCATACACATGAAGATCTGAGTTGTAGGAACAGCTCCTGATTAGATATTAAAAGTGGTTGTCCCTAATTCGTGAGATCAAGGAATAATTATATATTCTTTATACTTGGCTCTAAATTGACTCTAGATCTTGTCTGTATGAGACAGGGAGGGTGAGAGGAAGGGAGAGAAGGAAGAAGAGAGGGAGGGATTTCACAATTCTACTTCTGCCACAGGGGATCTTTCTAACTCTCAAAGAACGTGTGCTTCTCTAAAGGTAACCTGTGGGGTCTGGCAATGAAAGACAGAAAGGGTTTTTGGTGGGGGGTGGAGATAGGGAAGTGCAGGGCAAACTCCTTTCCGTCTTGTAGGTATCCACCTACCTTTGTTTGCCGGAAGCAGGAGCAGTGGGCTGCTGTCCTCCTCCTCCCTTCGCCTCCCCTCCCTCTTTCCCTGACAGTGGAAGACCAGACCACCTAGGTGATGGTGAAGCCTTTGGAGGTTTACCAGATGCAGGAAACCTACAACCCTGAGGACTACATTTTATCTGCTGTGTTACCCGCGGAGTACCATGTGTCTTTGGAGCCCTGGAACATGCTGGCTTCAGGAAAACAGTGTATTTGCTGTCTGAGAGGAGGAGGGGGTGAACTTTTCCAAAGCCTCTCTCTTCTTTTGGGATCATGCTACACATACTCAACGCTACATAACCAGCTGTTTCAAGTTAATAACTCACTGTGAGCAGCACCAGTATGACAGCAAATATTATTCAGTATTGGTTTTGATGGGCGGCCACATTTCATTTTCAAATGTGCTGCAGTTTATTTATATAGCAAGTCCATGACCGTTCTTTTATAAATTAAGCTGCTTTGGAAGTCCCATGTATCTAAATCTTTGTTCACATCCAAGACAGTTTCTGTAACATAAAATTTTATTTTTTTTAAAGATTTTATTTATTTATTTGAGAGAGAGAGAGAGAGTGAAAGAGAGATTATGAGCAGGGGGGGGTGGGGTAGAGGGAGAAGCAGACTCCCAACTGAGCCGGGAGCCTGATGCAGGATTTCATCCCAGAACCCTGGGATCATGACCTGAGAGGAAGGCAGACGCCTAACGGACTGAGCCAACCAGGTGCCCTCACATAAAATTTTAGAGGTAGAAGTGCTGGGTTACAGGGTGTGTACAAGTTTTAAAGCTTATATATTCAGATTTATCAATTCTTTTCTTTACATTTTCTGGATTCCTCTCATGCTTAAAATGGCTTTGCACACTTTCAGAGCCTAAAAGCTTTCACACATCCCTGGGGAGACTAAAGATTCTCTTGAGGGACCCTGGGACAGTGGCACTGAGGAGAAAATCTGGAGGGTCAGTTGGCAGGTGAAATGCAGGGCTGGGAACAGTCCTAGACACACTAAAATATTTTGGGGGTGGAGAAGGGAAGGACGAGTCTTCCAGGGCTTGTAAACAATGCCCTGCTCCAGGCGGGGCAGAATCTCTACTTGGTTGGGGAAGGTTGGATCCACAGCCTACGTGACACACACATCACCGTGCATACCCACAGGTGTTATTACACATACCTCCAAAGTGTGGGGTTGGCTGGTGAAGCTGACTCCGCAGAGGTTGTGTTTAGGTGGCAACGGAAGATAGATACCATTTTCATTCCCTTTCTGATTCTCCAGTAGGCTCTCTGCTGTCTCTCGGCAAGCGTAAATGTGAATAGGTGTGAATGAATGAGTGTGAGGGGGAGCCAGCAAGACTCAGATGGACCAAGGCAGCGAGAGCTGTAGTTTCTGAGAAGGAAGTTCCTCCAGGTTGTCATCTTTCTTATCAACGGTCCTGTGGCTGCCACGGCCCTCGTTGTGGCGGAGCCAGGACAAGGGAGGACGGTGGGTTGCAAAGGGGTCAGATGAAGTTGGGGTGAGTCTTGGGGATGTTATTTGAGATATCTGGGTGCCACAGGCACGGGGTACTGCCGACAAATGGCAGATCCAGGAATCCTCAGTGGGGTCCCGGAGGAAGGGATGAGAAAGCCCCACCCACACAGCACGTGCAGGATGCAGTGCGCATGCCCAGTGCCCAGCATTTTCCCATCAGCCATTGGTGTGGGGGCGTGTCCAACGTGTTTGGGTGCAGTGCCGTGCCCGTCGCATCTTACTGTCTGGATTATTTCTTGCTAACACTCAATAGGTAGGTCTCCAGATCAGTCTGTGTAGAAGTTTAAATGTGAGTGTGAGGAGGGAGCCAGTGGGCTTTGGGGGGTCCGGATGGTGTAGTTCCTGGCCTCCGAGGCGAAAAGCCCCCGAGGTCTTTGTTCTCACAGACGTTGCCGCCGCCATGGCTCTCGTCATGGTGGAGAGCAAGTGAGGATGGTGGGCTGTGGAGGGGAGGGGGTCCTATGAAGATGGGGCAGAGCTTGGGTCATCATTTTATGTATCTGGGTCCTGGAGGCACCAGAACTGAAAGAAGGCAGATTTGGGGATTTTCGGTGCGGCCCTGGGTGGGGGGAGGGGAAGCTGTGCAACGTGGCGTGTGCTGAGGCTGTGCGCATGCCCAGTGCTGCGCGCCTTCCCATCAGCCATTGATGTGGGACATGTGCAAAAAGCCCTGGGTACAGAGCTGTGTAGGCCACGTTTTTCTGCCTGGATTCTTTCTCACTGAAACTTGATCATTCCCCCAGGAGTTTAAGTGTGAGTGAGTGAGGAAAGCGGGCTTCAGGCAGATAAGGGTGGTATAGTTCCTTGTCTGTGAGGAGGAAGGTTCTTGAGGTAATCACCTTTCTCTTCATACATCTTGTGGTTGCCGTGGTTTTTGTCTTTGTTGGGGGGGGGCTGAGACAAAGGATGGTGGGCAGGTGGGGGGGGATCAGATGAAGATGGGGCAAATCTTGGTGATGTTATTTGAGGTATCTGGGTCTTGTAGGCACCGGGAACTGCCGGTAGAGGGCAGATTCGGGAATTTTCGGTGAGGCCTCAGTGAGGGGGCAGGAAAGCCCTTCCCTACGGCTCTTGTAGGATGCAGTGCACATGCTCAGCGCCCAGCACTTTCTCCTTGGTGGTTGGTGTGGGGGCGTGTGCAACGCGTTCCGGGTGCTGAGCTGAGCAGGTCCAGTCTTACCCTGGGGATTTTTTGTCACTGAGACTCAATCAGTAGGTCCACAGATTAGTCTGCCCAGGGGTTCAAGTTTGAGTGAGCGTGAGGAGGGTGCTGTCTGTCTTTAGGTGTGTAGGGGCAGTGTGGTTCCTGGTCTCTGGGGAGTAAGTTCCTTGAGGTCCTCATCCTCCTCACAGGTATGGCCACCATGGCCCTTGTGGTGGTGGGGCTGGGAAAGGGAGGATGATGGGCTGTGGATGCGAGGGTGCCAGATGAAGATGGGGGCTGTCTAAGGGGTGCTATTGGAGGCTTCTGAGTCCTGGAGGTATCTGAAACTGCTGACACAGTGCGAAATTGAGAATGGTCAGTGGTGAGGTGGACAGGGCTGTATATTACAAAATTTCTTCATAGTGGGGGGTCCAATTGTGAAACTAAATCTCTTTAGGAAAGTTGTAGGTCTTTTTTCAAGTACTAGAAGGTCCCTTGTCTACCGAATTGCTGTGAAACAAAGGTTTTGTAGACAGCCGAATTGATGTGATTGGAAAATAGGCAGTTGTTATTAATTCAAGATTTATATTGGAAATCTCAACAAATGTAAAAAAAGAATTTATAATCAGTAGGTGGCCATGAAGATAGTCCAGTATAATTATTGTTTTATTACAGTGTTCAGTTAACAATTTTCTACTTTCAGTGAGAAATATGAGTGCTCGAGTAAGATCAAGATCTAGAGGAAAGGGAGATGGAAAAAAGCCTTCTAAGCTGGATGAACCTGGGGTTGTGAGTGCTTTAACTTCTTACTTCCATTGGCAGAAATAATTTTTTATGAAAAACCATTGAAAAAGTTGTTGAACCAATATAGATTTATTGTTTAAAGGACTTTCTTGCTGAACATGGGTGAAAAATTAATCCCACAAGAGACTGAGCAAAAAGACTTATATTCTGTTGTTGCCTGGATATGTAAATTGAGACTTTCCTATTGTACTTATTAATAAACAAATAACATCTCAGAAAAGATTAAAAAGGTTTCTAGAATTATTGGTCCTTGCAGATAATTCCTTTCTTAGAATATTTTCTGTATAGAAAGAGTAATTTTATTGAATACTTACAGAGAAGAGCATGGGAAAAATTCAGATTTGTGGTTAATTACCTCCGTGTAGTATGTATATTTGTGCCTTCTATCATTATGGTATTAATATCCATACCCTTTATTTGCACCTGCCCTCTCCCAAGGCTAAGCAACCAGGTAAAAAAACACCACAACGAAAGGAACCACCAACTGAGGACCCAGATATTGAGACTGGACGAGAGAGAAGGAGCCGTGTGGTTCAAGGTGAAGAGGGGATGGAGAAACATGCTGTATTTCATTTATGAGGTTATGTTAGTAATAGAGATAGATAAAGGGTTCCCTGAAAATTGGCTGGAAACCTGTTTGGTAACGGGAAGGTGTAGTTGCAGCTGACTACAGTCCCTCTCTGGTAAGTTTTTCTTTCAGCACTTTACCATCCCATTTTTTAGATTATTTGGCATGCTTGGAAAGTAACAATTCTTGCCAAGGCTCTATATTAGCAAATCAAGGAAAACAACAGTAAATTTAGATAGAATTTACACTACATCCCTAGTTAAATCTGGCCTTTTTTGAATGCTGTTTTCTGGGCTGCTTAAGTCGTTGCATCAAACATTTAAGCAGACCTAGATATATTTTTGTTAGTTCTTAGATTGTAATTTTTGAAAATCATAGAGAAACAAAAATGTGAAATCCTTTCTAGTTGCTGTTAAAGTCTTCAATATTTTTGTTTTCCTGAACCATAATCTAGTTGTCACATACTCTTTTTTAAATTGATTTACTTTAGAGAGGGGCACGTGCGTGAGTGGGGGGAGGGGAAGAGGGGGAAGAGGGGAAGAGAGAATCTCAAGCAGATTCCCTGCTGAGTGCAGAGCCCGATGTGGGGCTTGATCCCACGACCCTGAGATCATGGCCCAAGCTAAAACCAAGAGTCGGATGCTCAACTGACTGAGCCACCCAGGTGCCCCTAGTTATCACATACTCTTTTTTTTTAACTTTTTACCTAGAAAAGATTTAAAGTTTACAGAAAAGTTGTAAGAAAATACAGTGTATTCTAGGGGATGCCTGGGTGACTCAGTTGTTAAGCATCTGCCTTCGGCTCAGGGCATGATCCCAGAGTTCTGGGATTGAGCCCTGCATCAGGCTCCTCCGCTGGGAGCCTGCATCTTCCTCTCCCACTCCCCCTGCTTGTGTTCCCTCTCTCGCTGGCTGTCTCTCTCTGTCAAATAAATAAATAAATAAATAAGTAAAATGTTTTTTTAAAAAAAGAAAATACAGTGTATTCTTCTATCCTCTATCTCAGTTCACTAATTGCTAACCTTGTGCCACATAATCACCCTTTCCATAGATAATAATACACATATTATTACTGCTAAACCATCTGAAAGTAAGTTTCAAATATAACTCTACTCTAAAAGTAATTCAGTATCTGTTTCCTAAAGAAAGGGGGATATTCTTTTACATAACTCTAGTACAATGATCGAATTTAGGAACTTTAACATTAAGAAAACATTATTATCTAATATATAGTCTGTTGGCCTAGTAATATCCAGTTTTGTCAGTTGGCTTAGTAATATCTTTTTTACCATTATTTTTTCCTGATGCAGGATCCAACCCAGAACCACCCATTGTATCTAGTTGTCATCTCTCTTTGGACTCCTTTTTCCTAGAAGCGTACTTTAGTCTTTCTTTGGCTTTCAGGATTGACATTTTTTGGAGTCCAAACCATTTGTTTTGTAAAATGTTCCTCAGGTTGGGTTTGTCTCATCTTACTATTTGTAATGACTTTTTTCAGTCATTTATTGGGGCCTGCTTGGTGGCAGGTAATGTACTAGATGCTGAGGATAAAAATATAAATGAGAGGATGATTTCTGTCTTGAGCTCACAATCTTGCCAGAAATTCATGTAAACAAATGGCTGATCTAATAAGTGCAATAATAGAAGTGTATATAGGTTACAAAGGTGACAACTAAGTGGTCTTTAAAACATTAGAAAAGGAAACACTTCACAGAGGAGATAATATATGAGAAACACAACTTCATTTTCTAGCAGAAAACTTTTTAATGCTCATTGCATTCTCATACATAACATTTTTTACAGTACTAAACTACCGAGCTTTATTTGATAACATTAATTTGTGGTGTACTGCCTACATTAATAATTGTGTTTATTTATTTAAGAACCTGAATTGGAAGGTGAAAGCCAGGAAAAGTGTCTGGAAAAGACTGGGGGTGAGCGTGGAGATGGTTCTGATGTGAAAGGGAAGACTCCATCTAAGGTAGCACCTGCTAAAATTCAAGATACAGGTAAGTTATCCATTAAAAATACAAGGCGTGGGATGGTTCTTTTTGCAATATTATCATACCTTTGTAAGAAATCACAAATACAAAGTTTATTTGAAAGGTAGTTCAGACATCAAATGTTTGATTCAAAGACCATGCCAGAGCAAAAAAAATAAGTCAAAGCCATGTTGTTGAATTATAAAACATGGAAGTATTATTACTTTGGAATAGAAGTCCTTTGAAACCCAATGCAAGTAGTCAAATACTTTTTAAAGTATATAAATTATTTAAAATACCCAAGTACCATTTGGGTATCTAAACAACACAGTAGTATTGATTTTCTTTTAATTTGCCTAAACTGTTTCTCAAAAATAAGTATATCTTTTAGATACCGAAAAGTAATATGAGATCTCTTTGTTTTGGCTTTTATAGGTTAGTTTATTGATTTTTTTTTTAAATTGTGAGCTCTGCCAATGAGAAATGGTAATATTTTCCTTCACATTTTAATGTCATCTATGATGGTAGTGGCTTATAATTAGTATGATCTATAATTTTTTTTAGTGACCATGTAATTATCATCATCTAAACCAGGACACTCTTGAGAGTTAAAGGGAGTGCTATTGACTGCTTTACACCAGGACGATAGGTGAAAATGAACAAAATGGCCGCCATACTATAAATAGACCATATAAAGGTTGAGATCAGCGAAATAATTTTGCACAAGAGAGACAAACCAAATGGAATAATGTCCTTTGCCCTCTTTAGTTAAAACAATTCCAAGTATGACATTATTATTTTCGCTAATATGGATAATTAGAAGACTCTTTGAAGTGAATGAATTTGAATGACACTGGGTTTGCTTGTTTGTTTGGCTTCTTGGAGTTTCTACTTGGTTGATTTTCTTTTAACTGAAATCACTGGAATATTTTGCTCCCTGCTTAAAATTATCTTTAAATAAGCTCGTGGAATTTAATCTGTTCTGGGTTTGAGAAATCTGTGTTTCTTCATACACCAAAAAGAGTGATGCATTTAAAAAGTTAGTGCCTATATGCCTGCAAATGTACATTAGCATAGAAGTCTATGCAGTGATTAGGGCTCTGTTTCATCTTATAAAACCAGAGCTGTAGTGTCCTTTGTATACTGTTGTTATTGTCCAAGTAAAGTTTTGCTAAGTGATGTACCCAACGGTTAGTTTATGTTTTAGGTGATGGACAGTCATAAGTTAAAAAGAAGAGAAGCTGAAGCCACACATACAGTTTGTTACATGGATAACTTGGCTTAAATTCTCTCAATAAAGATTTCAAGTTTGCTCGGACGTCGTCGTACATATCTTTTGTTAAATCTGTTCAGAGGAACCTGATACTATTATAAAGGGTATCTTAAAAAAAAAAAAACCTCTGTGTTCTATTTAGAGTTGGTCTGGGGCGCCTGGGTGGCACAGCGGTTAAGCGTCTGCCTTCGGCTCAGGGCGTGATCCTGGCGTTATAGGATCGAGCCCCACATTAGGCTCTTCCGCCATGAGCCTGCTTCTTCCTCTCCCACTCCCCCTGCTTGTGTTCCCTCTCTCGCTGGCTGTCTCTGTCTCTGTCGAATAAATAAATAAAATCTTTAAAAAAAAAACTTTAGAGTTGGTCTACAGAAGTGCTGTTTGTTTTTGTGTAATGATTTTGTCTGGCAACTTTGCTAAGCTTATTCTGATAGTGTGTGTCTACGTCGTTTTGGATTTTCTATGTACACAGTCATCCCATATGCAGATAATAACAGTGTTCTTTCTTCCTTTTGAATCTTTCTACCTTGTAGTTCTTGTCCTTACTTTATGACACTGGCCGCATCCTTTCAAGTACAATGTTGGATAGAAGGGATGATAGTAGACATTCTTGTATATTCCTGATTTCTCTTTCAACATTTCACTATGATGTATACTATAGATTTTTAAAATTAGATATCTTCTACTAGATTAAGGAAGTTCTTTTTACTCCTAGTTTGCTGAGAGTATTTACCACGAATATTTGTTGAATATTATCATACACTTACTCTGCATCGACTGAGGTGATCTTAAGAGGTTTTTTCATTAATCTGTTAATGTGGATTCCTAGAATAAACCCAATTTAAGTCATGCTATATTGTCCTTTTTATGTATTGTTGGATTCCCCTCTGTAATGTTTTATTCAGGATATTTGCATCTTTGTTCGTGAGTGAGATCGGCCCATACTTTTTTTGTGTACTCTCCGTCTTGTGCTTTGATACCAGGTTATTCTGGCTTCAGAAATGCAGTGAGGTATATATCTTCTTTTTTCTGTTTTCTGGTTCGAGTTCATCTAACTTTGGAATTATTTCTTAAATGTTTGATAGAATTTGTTAGTGAAACCATCTGGGCCTGGAGTTTACTTTTTAGGAAAGTTTGAAATTAGTGATTTAATATTTTCTATTCTTTGGTCGGTTTGGGTTTTATTTTTATAGGGCTTTGGCCATGTTATCCAAATTTTCATTACAGAGTTGTCCATAATATCCTCTCATTATTCTCTTAATGTCTGCAGGATCTGTAGTGATGCTGTCATTTTAATTCTTAGTACTGATAATTTGTGCCTTCTCTCTTGCTTTCTTAACCAGTGTCACCCGAGGTTTACCAACATTACTGGGTTTTTTTCAAAATAAACCAGCCTTTGCCTATGCTGATCCTGTTCTGTTTTTGTTCTTTATTTTATTACTTTTGTCTCTCGCCTCTATTATGTTTGTTCTTTCTCTGTTTAATTTGCTGTTCTTTTTTCTAACTCCTTGAAAAAATGTTCAGCTCAACCAATTTTCAGCCTTTATAATGTACACTTTTAAATTACAACATTCTTCCTCAATGGAGCTTTAGCTTCATCTCGCAAGTTTTGATATATAGTATATTTGTTATTTAACTCAGAATATTATCTAATTCTCATTCTGATTTCTTTGAACCATGGCCTACTTCTAAGTATATGCCTTAATTTTTAAACATTTGAACATTTTCTGTCTTTTTGTTATGCGGCACAAGCAGCGGATACAGCTGATGATAAGAGACATAGCTAACACCTAAGAATTAAGACAATTTGAAAGTAAAAGGATGGGCAAAAGATAATCTGCACGAAATAGATAAAATAGGCTTTCAAATAAATAAACATTACTAGAGAATAAGGGCCATTTCATGTAGAAAAATTCAATTTGTCAGGAATATTTAACAGTTTTAAATATGAACGTCATAGCGTGGGCTTCAAAATGTAATGGAAAACAATGGCAGAATCACAAGTAGAAATCAGTATCAGAGTAAGCAGACAAAAATCAGTAAGGAAGGGTATGTAAGATTTGCACACCGTGATAAATTTTACCTAATAGAAATAGATAGAACTGTGTATTCAGCAACTGTGAATGCAGTCTTTTCAGTATAATTGTTCAGTCAGAGGATCTATGCTGTATATTTCAATTCTTTGAAATTTGGGGCATTTTTATGGCCCAGGATATGGTCAGTTCTTGTAAAAATTGCCTATGTGCTTGAAAAGATTGTGTATGCACTTGTTGAATGTAGGTTACATATGCTACTTAACTTAGTGTTCTCATCCTGCACTTACTTTTGTGCTGTGGTCCCCTTGCCCTGACAAGGCAAGGACCCTTGGTCAGTGGCTCAAGTGCTGTGGCCTTTCAAGCATCCACTTGACCTATAGGAAACGAGTTCATTCTTGCCATGTCATATAGTGGTGGTACAGCAGGTCCTTACGCTGTGGTTACTTTCTTCCCAGCTGTCCCAGGCTGCTCTACAAGCCTTTCTCTGAAATTTCTCCAGGCAAAAACCAGGCTTCGGTCTCCAGGGGATACACTTTAAGCTCTAAAAACTTGGTCATCACACTCCATTCTCACTGCAGCACTGGAATGGGTCTCTGATTTTCTATAGCTCAGAGCATACAGCTGGTGAGATGCCAAGTCTTCCTTTCTTAAACACATTCCAGATGTCTTTTAGTGGCTTTCTCAGATCTCCATGCACTTGATTTTAATTGAGGTGGGTAACATAACCTCTCCTCCGACTCAGAGTAGGGACGCTTTCTTTCACACCAGCCTCCACTGAGTTGACAACCCACAACTTAGGGATTTTCTTTTCAATAGACTTCTTTAAGGGGTTTTCAAACTAATAATCCTGTTTTTATGCAGACGGCTTAGGCTAGCGTAATGAGGAAATATATTTTTCCCATCTCTGTAAAAAGTGAGGTTACTTGTTGCCTATTGTCTTGTTGTCAGTAGGCATTTGGATACAATGAATTTAGTAGAGTGATATAAATTTGAAATTCATTAAGCATGTAGACAGCTTTTGAAGCCATGGATCCCCAGGAACTCACCTAGGGAGAGGTTATATATGGAGAAGAGAGAGCCACAGGCAGAGTCCAGGAAGAATTTAGGTTTGAGAAAAAGGACTACCAGAAAGAGGTAGAAACTAGGTGAGTGTGGTATCAGGGAAATCTAGAGGAAATAAAAGTGTTGAAAGAATTAAGTGGTCAACAATTTAAAGTGGTGAGAGGTCATGCAAAGAGGGTATAGGAAATTGTTAATTTGGCAAGATGCATGTCAGCAGAGACCTTGATAAGAGCTAGTTTCATGGTAGGAGGAAAGCCTGACTGAAGAGGATCAAGGTGAAATGGGAGGTGAGTAAATTAGATATGGTGATGAGAAAATGTATTTTGAGGAGTTTTGATGAGAGGAGGAAGGGAATGGAAATTTAGGAGGCTGGCATGAGGCAAGGAGGGGGTATTATTTTTTGATTGATATTAAGGCAAGTTTGTGTGCTGGTGAGAATGGTACAGGAGAGGATGGAAGACCTTGATAAGGCCATAAGGATGGGATCCAGGCACAAATAGAGGGGTTGGCCTTAGATAGGGACAGGGACGCCTTTCCACAGTAATGTGGGAAGGCCAATATTGGAGGACTGAAAGAGAAATTTCTGAGAAGAGGTAAGATTAGAAAGCAGACTGGGGGGGCGCCTGGGTGACTCAGTCATTAAGCGTCTGCCTTCGGCTCAGGGCGTGATCCCGGAGTCCTGGGATCAAGCCCCACATCAGGCTCCTCTGCTGGGAGCCTGCTTCTTCTGCTCCCACTGCCCCTGC
Source organism: Ursus maritimus (assembly GCF_017311325.1). Classification (NCBI taxonomy): domain Eukaryota; kingdom Metazoa; phylum Chordata; class Mammalia; order Carnivora; family Ursidae; genus Ursus; species Ursus maritimus. The sequence continues at coordinate 82,247,971 of NW_024423319.1, read as the reverse complement.
CTGTGTTCCCTCTCTCGCTGGCTGTCTCTCTCTCTGTCAAATAAATAAATAAAACCTTTAAAAAAAAAAGAAAGAAAGCAGACTGGGGACTTCTACTTTTCCTTTTATACCTTTCTATGATTTTTGAATTTTTTATGATTTTATTTATTTATTTGCAATAGCAAGAGCAGGGGGCAGAGGGAGGAGCAGACTCCCCTCTGAGCAGGGAGCCCGATGAGGGGCTCGATCCCAGGGTTCCAGGATCATGACCTGAGCCGAAGGCAGATGCTTAACCGACTGAGCCACCAAGGTGCCCCTATGATTTTTGAATTTTTTAAAAAAGATATTATTAGAGCACGAGTGATGGGGTGGGGCAGAGGGAGAAGGAGAAGCAGACTCCCCACTGTACAGGGAGCCTGATGCAGGGCTCGATGCCAGGACTCCAGGATCATGACCTGAGCTGAAGGCAGTAGCTTCACCTACTGAGCCCCCCAGGCGCCCTGATTTTTGAATTTTGACCATGACTAGATCTTTTTCTAAAATGATAAAGATCTATTAGATTGGAAAAGTATTTTTATTTTATTTTTATTTTTTAAGTAGGCTCCATGCCCAGTGTGGAGCTCATCACAGGGCTTGAACTCAAGACTCTAGCTGAGATCAAGAGTTGGACACTTAATCGACTGAGCCACCCAGGTGCCCCAGAAAAGTATTTTTAAAGAGAAGCTTGTGGTCACTTACTTTGCAGCCATCTTGTGTGTAAGGGACCATGTGAAACCCTACTAGGAGAAACCGCAACTCTCACATGCTTTCCTTCCTTGCCCAAGGTGCAACCAGGCCTGATGAACAGCTAATGGAGACATTCCGCCAGGGTCACATTGAGATCCTTAGAGGCTCAGAGCCTTGAAAAGATTATGATGAAGTGCCCTTCTTCCCATTCACCATATGTATTTCATGATAAAAAAATTGATGGTAGGGACATGTGGGGGGCTCAGTCTGTTAAGCATCTGCCTTCAGCTCAGGTCATGGTCCCAGGGTCCTGGGATCGAGTTCTGCATCAGGCTCCTTGCTCAGTGGGGAGTCTGCTTCTCCCTCTGTCGGCCGCTCCCCTTGCTTGTGTGTGCTCTCTCTCTCTCCCTTTCTCTCTCTCTCTCCCTTTCTCTCTCTCTCTCTCTTTCTCTCTCTCTCTCAGACAAATAATCTTAAAAAAAATTGATGGTAAAATGGGGCGTCTGGGTGGTGCAGTTGGTTAAGTGTCCGACTCTTGATTTTGGCTTGGGTTGTGATCTCAGGGTTGTGGGATCGAGCCCCGGGCCAGGCTCTGTGCTCAGCGAGGGATCTGCTTTAGGTCGCTGTCTCTCCCTCTGCCCCTCCCCTGTGTGTGTTCTCTGTCTCTCCTTCCCTCTGTATCCCTCTCTTCCCTCTCCCTGTCTAAAATAAAAATTGATGGTACAGTTGTTGTATTTTTCCCATGGTGTTGATTTTGCTGTTTCTTTGAATGTCAAATTCAGGTATCAAAATGTTTGTATTGATCTCTTCCTCATTGCCAGGGGTCCCCTATTTGGCCATTAGGGTGACCGAGCACTGATTCCAGTCTTTCCTTCGGACACGTATCTTTCCCGGTCCATCACCTGGTCCTGGATTGCTGTAGATGCAGGGAAATCTAGTACAACCTGGACACCATACTCTGTTTCTGTGTCTGTCCTCTGGGCGGAGGAGAGAGGTGCCAGCTGGATGGGACGGTCCTCCTAAACTAAGTACTTCATGACCACAGGGAACCAATTTGAGGGTTTCATTGCAGGCCACAAGGTCAGGGATCTGTTGCAAGGATGCTGGGGTGCCTCAAGGAATTGAAGCCAGAGGTGGCTCAGGAAGGGGAGGCATCAGGGCGGCTCTGGGGTCCTCAGCTGTAGTCACTGTGCCCTTCCTACATTGTCTCTGGTGTGTAGAACAAACCCGCAGAGCATGGCGGATGTGGCACACCCCTCTCGTCTGGGCACCCGAGGGGCTTAACTCTCCCTGTACCCTGGCAGAACCAGCAGAGCCAACCCGGCGGAAAGCAGGCATCCTGTCCGCCTTCAGGCTCCTGATCCTGACCACCCAGTCCTGGGGCTAACCCCAGGAGGCCGAGGCACCACCTCCTCCCTGCAGGAAGGGGCCAGGCTGGGGGCTATGCGCTACCACGCACAGCGCCCGTAGGGTATACTCAGGCGGCACAGCCCCACGAGCCAGCCAGTGTCTACTGGGCCAGCCATCCCAGGACTCAGGGAACAGACTCTGCCGGAACACACGCCCTTGATCTTTGAGCACGGGCTATGCTTGTGAGCTCCTGTCCTGCCTCCTGGGACCAGCACCTGTGGCCACTTTCCACAAGTGCCAGCGCCTCAGTGCAGCAGCTCTCCGAGGCCCTCAGACCCAGGGCCCTCCCCTGCCGGCAGCTCCACTACACGACTGCTCCCGGGGGCTCCCCTCTGCTGCCCACCCGACCCCGGGCTCTGCCAGACTGGAGGGTCCTGGGGCGGTGTCTTCCCCTTTCTCAGCCGTAGGCATGGCCTTGTCTTGCCTTGTCCCTCCCGCTGCCCCCTGGGTGGCTCAGCGTTTGCCCGGCCAGAAGGCCGACCGCCAACTCCTCATCCCCCCCCGCGGCCTTGGGAGCCCGAGGCGGAGGTGAGCAAGACAGATTGCGCAGAGCACCGCTGAGATGGGCAAAGGGACGGACGGGCCTCCTCACAGCCAGCAGCCTGGGGGAGCTCTGCCCCCCTCGGGATCTGGGGTCAGGGCCTGTCCCCAGGGTGGCCCTGGGGCTTCATCTTTCTCTGGGAAGGGCAGAACCTGGGGTGGGAGGGGAGCCGGGTACAGGGCTGGGGGCAGGCTCAGCTGCGGAGGTGATGGCCTATCACGGTCTCTGACTGCTCCTCGGGACCTGGCCTCTCAGCGCACATTTCCCAGCCCCAGAGACGTTTCTGGACATGGCTATTCCTCCGTCCCTGGCCCCGCAGTGCTGGGGGAAGCTGCATGGACGAAGGGAAGGACGGGCGAGGAAGACCAGGGCTGTACAAGGGGTTGCAAAGCCTGTAGTCCAAGAATACGGGGTGGGGTACAAGGCCATCTCTCCGCAGCGGCCTTTGCTGAAGTGCAGTGGACAGTGGTCTGGAAGAGAATCGAAGAGCTGATTTGGCTCTTGGTTCTACTTAAAAGCTGTGTGTTGACCTTTAACACGTAGCTGATGCTGTTTGAGTCTCAGCCTTGTTGCTTGTAAAATGGAGAGGATGCCTACCTTACGGGGGTTCCATACAGACTGAGACAAAAAAAATGCAGTGTGCAAAGGAAAGAACTAGGCCTGTCCCAAAGGCACTGTGAACGTTGGTTGTATCCAAATCTGAATTTTCTCGAGGACCAGGGCTAGAGGCCAGGATATACCAGAGGTATGGGCCAACCCTGCCTGAGAACCGGCCACAGACTTCACTCGCCCTGGGTCACATCTCCCCATTCCCTGCAGTTTAATGACAGCCTTCCTCCCCAGTGCTCACTGTCACCTGGGCCTCCAGGGCAGCCAACTTGCTCTTTAGTGCACATGTGAGTGCAGCCACCGTCACACCAATCCCATAAATGAGTTCCTCGGGCAAAAGCAGCCCCAGGCTGCGCCTGATGGCCAAGATGAAGCTCCAAGCAGAGGTTCAGGCTGGAGCACAGTGCGTGTGATGTGAGGCTGTGTGTATGTGTAGAATATATGTATAAAAGACGCTTGCATGTTCATTTTCTATGAATATCAAAGAGTAGCCAATTTTCATTTCTGTGAAAATCTATGGGTGGGTACCCAAGAAACTAACAGTGGTCATCCCTAGGCTGTGGAACTGAGTTCGTGGGCAGGGAGGAGAGAGGACTTTTAAAATTTTTACCAGTCATTACCATTTGAGTGTTTTTACCAGGTGCATGTGTTACTTTTATAATGAAGAAAAGTTGAAATCAAAAGATACAGATGAGGGGTGCCTGGCTGGCTCAGACAGTAGAGTGTGCGACTCTTGATCTTGGGGTTCGGAGCTCGAGCTCCATGTTGGGTATGGAGCCTACTTGAAAATAAAATATTATGAAACAAGATCTAGATGATAAATTGATATTTAGATACAGATGATAGCTAATGGCATATTGGATGGAATAATGGATACATGATATGTCCGTATGAGCTGGAGACAGGTGAACAGGTTATGTCCGTGTCTCAGTTTCCTCACATATGAAATGGTACCTATTTCATAAGATTATTGTGAGGATTAAGTGACAACCCATTAGAGCTCTTGGAACAGTTCCTGACACACATTAAGTGCTCAATAAATGTTCTCTTTACTGTGATGGTGGCGCGGGGGGAACAGGCTGGCTTGATGTGATAATCTCTTTCGCCATCTTGTGGTCAGTGTCTGCCATGCAGGAATAGCGATGCCAGTAAGGCCTGTTTTCAATGGTCTTTGTAGGTGAGTATATGAGTTCAGGCCTTAGTGGGGTGGTGAACCTATGACTTTTATTTATTTTTATTTTTGGGGGGAACCTATGACTTTTAAAATAGGAAAAGAGTTGAAGTGAATAAACAACTTTATAAATAGGCAGGTGAGACTTTATAAATAGCTAGACGAGGCCTCCAGTCCTCTACTCTTTACCCATCTTTGCTCTTAGATCCAGATCCCCAGCCCTGACAGTGTCAAGGAGAAACGGTCCACTGACTGGTTCTTGTTTGTTTTTAGACCTCTCTTTATCCATCGGACTTCTTAGTTGCAAGCAACAGAACCCGTTCTAGCTTCTTGAAGCAGAAAAGGGGTTTTTGGGATCTCCTGGGTGGCTCAGTTGGTTAAGCGTCTGCCTTCCGTTCGTGTCGTGATCCCAGAGCCCCAGGATCAATCCTAGCGGGGAGCCTGCTTCTCCCTCTGCCCTTCACCCCACTTGTGCTTGCACTCTCTCTCTCTCTCTCTCTCTCTCTCTCTCTCTCTCTCACACACACACACTCTCAAATAAATAAAATCTTTAAAAAAGAAAAGGGATTTTTGTGAATGGCTATTAGGTAGAGCTCTGGAAAATCTCCAACAGGGGACAGCATCTGGCTTGGGGGGCTAGACAGCCAGAGCTTGATGCAATCCCACCTATTCCAAGGACAGGCGCTGCTGAGATGAACCTCAGGACCGCGCCACTAGGACATCTCCTACAAGTGCCTGTGAGAACTCGGGATCTCTAGTCCCGCTCTACGATTTTCACCAGGCACGGATTCCCCTGGAAAATTATATCCTCACTTGTTTCTCTCTTCTGCCTCTGATGGGAGGAGCCTAGGGCTCACACCTCTCCCCTACGCTGAGTTCTGCTTTCCACCTTGGGGAGGCAGGACTTGATGCAGGGATTCCAGAAATTTAGAAAGGCTACTCAGAAGAGGCCGAATAGGGCAGGGGGCACAGTTCTGTCTCCAGGGAGAGGATATTGAGCACGTGTGTTTCAAAATCCCATGTCCCTTCCTTTCTAGCAATAGGTTCTAGATATGGTCCAGGCACTGTTGGTGATCTAGGTCTGTCTAACTCTGTTAAATTCCATATTTATTAACCAGTACTACCAGATGGGAGGATTCTTTTAGGCTGGACGCTTCGTAGGGGTAGGGACCATGTCTGTCTGGTTTATCACTGTATACCCCAGCAGCTAGTTTGGTGCCTCAATCCACTAATGAAGGGACAAGTTAAGCTGCTACTTTCCTTATGTAGTTGTAAATTTTCACTGAGACTTAGGGCCCCTACTCTCAGGAGAAGCCCAAGGGGTACCGTTTTGGGGATGTCTTGTTAAGTAAGAGAGATCAAAAGAGGGGTAGCTTCCCTTGTACCAAACTACGAGTTCATGTAGGGTTTCTTTCTTTTCTTTTTCTTTTAAAGATTTTATTTGTCAGAGAGCACAAGCAGGGAGAGCAGCAGGCAGAGGGACAGGGTAAGTGAGAAGCAGGCTCCCTACTGAGTAAGGAGCCTGATGTGGGGCGCAATCCCAGGACCCTGGGATCATGACCTGAGCTGAAAGCAGACGCCCAACCAACCGAGCCACCCAGGCGCCCCCATGTAGGGTTTCTGACTCCCCTCCAGGAGGGTTCGGCCTCAGTAGTCACATTCAGTGTCTCTATTCAGAGGGAAAGGACAATCAAGCACGGACCACCAGGTTTTACTGTTCAGACAGTTGCTTTCTTGAAAAAATTCTGCACTCAGGACATATTTCGGGGAGGAATGTATGCACTATTCCAACAGTGGCATTGCTCCAGATCACTGGGTCTGAAGGTCTATCGGAATTGAACTTTTACATCTAGCAGTAGGCTCAGCCAGCAGCTTCGAATGAGACTTGCTCTGCGCGTCACTGAATGGCACGTCCCCATCTCTGGCTACAACGGTGGAGGCGCGGACCACCAGAGGGAGCAGGTGCGCCTCTGCTGTGGGTGTCATGGCACTTCCCATTCGGAGCCCCCTCCTCCTCTGCTCTGGAAAACACCACTGTTGCTCCGCAACAGGGAAGCCAGCCGTGTAGGGTCCCAGCCTCCTGTCACCAACCCAAAGTGAGACATGGACCAAAAAGGCCTGCCTTCAGATCACATCTGCTGTAGCACTTTGGAACTTACTGGCCCCTCAAAATGCGGCCTGCCATCCCTCATCGTTTCCAGGGTCCCCAAGACCACCCACACATCCCCTGAGTTGGATAGAAGGACTCAAGGGACTCAGTATATAATTGTACTCACAGCTAAGGTTTGTTACAGCAACCAGATGTACAATAAAATCAACAAGGAAAAAAAAAGACACAGGTGGGGTCTTGAGGCTTCCTTATGCTCGCTCCCTTCTGTGAGGGGGGTTTACCAAGCACACTCCTCCTCAGGAGTAGAAATGCACAATATGTAGGGGACGTTTTTTGCCCGAGGACGCTCACTCAGTGTCCAAGATTGTGTGTGTGTGTGTGTGTGTATTTAACTGGGGAATGGTTACTAGGCACCCTCTACCTAGCACATACACAAATTCCAGATTCCCAGAAGGAAAGCAGGTGTTCAGCATAAGTGACATTTATACAAACAGGTGAGGGACAGCGGGCCACTCTTATCAATTAGGGAACAGGTCAAGTGCCGTATTAATTTTCCACGGCTGCTGTGACAAATCATCACAAACTTCGAGGCTGAAACTACACAAACTATTCTCTTGGCGCCCTGGAGGTCAGAAGTCCAGCGCAGCCTCACCGGGCTGAAAGCCGGGTGTCGGCAGGGCCACATTCCTTTCTGGAGGCCCCAGGGCGGGATCTGGTTCCTGCTCACTCAGGTTGCTGGCAGAATTCAGTTCAGAGGTCCCGCGGTTTTGTTGCAGGCCATAAACTGAAGGCCGTTCCCAGCTCTAGAGGCCACCACATTCCTTGGCTTTCGAGACCTTTCTCCATCTTCAAAGCCAGGACAGTGAGTGTGGCGTTCATCTCAAGTCACATCCTTCTGGCCCCTCTTCTATCATCTGTGTGGCCACAGCTGGGAAAGTTCTCCAGTTTTAAGGACTCGTGTGATTAGATTAGGCTCACCCAGATAATCCAGGATCATCTCCCCATCTCAAAGCCCTTAACCTTAATCACATCTGCAAAATCCCTTTTGGCCAGGTAATGTAACATATTTATAGGTTCCGGGGATTAGGACGTGGACGTCTTCAGGCAGCCAGTCTTCTGCCTAGAAGTGCCAAGTTCTCAGATGCCAGCCAAGAGCCAACCTTGAAAGCAAGCCTTTCTAAAGACACTAGTCTCGGGTCTGCTGTATTAACTATTTTCTGCACACGTGGGCATATCTCAAGGGACATCATCAGTGACAGCTGACACCACCTTCTCATGGCGTGTGGCCGCTTTCATTCTTGTGATGTTTTGGACTTCATACACAACTGGATCCGGGGCCCAGCTCACAAAGAGGCCTTCCTACTCCAGACACACACTAACCTCGGGGCTGTGCAGGGCTGTCACTTTCCCACCGTTCGACCCTGTTAGCAACCACGGTCAAAGACACTGTCAGGCCGTGGTGATTATTAGCATTGGACTTGGCAGAAAATAGGTTCCAGTTTAAATGCTTAGCTGTGTATGAAGAGCAGTTTCTTTAGTTTCTCTGATTCTCATTTCCTCATCTGCTTGGAGGTACCCTACCACGGTCTTACAGGTTCAAATGAGAGAATGCACGGGACTGCATGTGCAGGACAGTACATTCCAGATCCTAACGGCTAGTGTGTAGGGGCTGGAACACCCTGTGGGAGCTAAACCGAGACCGAAACCCCCTATTTCCACAGGGAGCTTCCTCCTGGGGGAGAAAGAAGAGGGAGAGGTTCACTTTTAGGATCTAGCTTGGTCTTTTCCCCCCTCTTGAACACCTCTCTTTATTGACAAATTTATTTCTCCTTTCTGTGAAAGTGTGACGCTGTGAATTATTAACTTTTGTTTTTCACCCCCAGCTCTAGCTTGCCCTTGTACTCCTGGCCCTGCCTCTTTCACAGCCAGGTCCAAGGCTCTGCCCCGGGGGTTGAGTTATTTTAGCAGAAATGCAAATGGAATCAAAGAGCCCAAGATCTGCGTTTGAGCTTCAGAGAGACTTCAGGAAATTTGCACAGAGAAAATAGGACTGGAAGAAAGGCTTTTTTGAGTTGTGGGATCTTAGGTCTTTGAATACTGAGAGATAAGGAGCTGCTTTATCTGCAGGCCTAAGAATCTGTAGTCTGTCCCAAGGACTAGCAGCTCTCCCAGGCTAGATAAAGATCCCAAAAACTGAAGGGAGGGCTGAGAGGGAGGCACAGAGATTCTGATGACATTCAAGGCCCGGGGGACTCCAAGTCCCATTTCAGACTCCACTGAAGCCTTAAGGAGGAATACTCTTCTCTCTCCCTCCCTCCCTCCCACTATCCCTCCCTCCCTCTCTCTCTCTCTCCCCTTTTCTCTTCCTCCCTCTTCCTCCCCTTCCTCCTTCTCCCTGCTTCCTCTCTCCCCTCTTTCTGTCTCTCTCCCTCTCTCACCACCGGATTTGGGTTCCCTCTCATCTCCAGATATCACGGTGGTATAATCTGGAGGACCAAAGGGCCACTCGATTAGCTTTTAACCTGGGCTTTAGCATGGAGAGACGAACTGAGTCTGCGGTGTTACAGAAGGTCCATCACCAGCTATCAGGGTGGGAGGGGTTTGCAGCCAAAGGCCTGTATTATTAAAGACTGAAGAGTTTACTTGCTGTGGGCCCTCAGCAAACCACTTTAGTTTCTCTGAGCAAAGAGACACTGCCTTACTGGCTAGGTGGTCACTATCAAGTGAAGACAGCATTTCCTTCCGTTACGACAATATCCGTGAGGTTTCCCTGACAGCAAGGTGACAACGCCAAGGTCACAACAGGTGAATAAAACACACCCAAAGACTGAGCCCACCTGTTCTCAGATCCTTTGTTCACGGAGAGATGTCAGGTTTCCCGGTTGCTGGCGGATGCGTGCCTGACCAAGGCAGTGAGCAAGGAATATCAGGACAGCATTTTGAGGGACCCAGATTGGGGCAGGTTGAAATTATTAACAACTCAGTGATGTCCAATCCCTTCTGCCTGCGACTACTAACATTCCATGGCTTCTCGCTTAACAACCCTGTGAATTTGGGGGAGGCTTCCCGTAACCTCTGAAGAAACGACAGAAGCCCCGAGAGCTCTGTGTGTCATGGTTCAAAACAAATGAATACCGTTCCTCCAGCTGGGCTGCCGAGATGTATCAGGAGAAACCGTGAGTCCCAGTGAACTCCAGGCAAACCATGGCGGACAAGTTGATTTTTGTGCATTTTTTTCAAGGGCGAGGGGCGGCAGATGTGATCAGATTCTCGCAGGGTTCCAAGGTGTACGACATTTTTGCAGGAGGGCACCCTGCTTACGTGCTTTATTAACTGCGCACGCTATGAAAACTCATTTGCAATCCGCACGTCATGCTTTTCCTGCCTGCAGAGTGGGAAAACCAATCCCAAGCCCACAGAGTTATTGTGAGGAATTAATTAAGGTGCTGTGTAAATAAATTGATTTTTAAATGAGGGCTATTCATGTGGTAGCCCTCCTTACCACCCCGAAATGAGTGACTCTCTTAAATAAAGGGCGAGCGGTTGAGATTTGGCGTATCAGAGAGACGCATTTTTGCAAAATGTATGTGTACATAGTTTGTACGTGATGTACTGAGGTGTTTAATTCTGTCTTTTTTTCCCCCAAGGAACCGTTTTCATAGATTATTCGGTATTGTGTGCTTTAAAAATAATGGTGATGGTGATCGTGATAATTCCTTGTACTTGCGTCGTGGGTACCTTACCATTTATCTCATCGGTTGTTGACAAAGCCCTCTTCTTACTCTTGTAAATGAAATGAGGCTATTGCTGGGTCCGCAGTGTTTGGTTGCCATGGTTTGAGTTCGTTTCATAAGCTGTTGCTTGGCAATCCCACGCGTCAGCTGGTTCCTTTTCCTCCGCACTCGCACCACACGCGGCCTGAAGTATAATGAGACAGGCTGGGCCAAGGAGGATGGCGGTCCCTGGGCACTTTCTATCTTCCCCCACAGTGCTGATGCCTGATAAATGTGTCGAGAGTGGAGCAACGAAGTGGTTATGAACATGGGATTTCAAGTTATACAGACCTGCATTCAAATTCTGCTTTGGGATCTGGCTCTGATGTGACCTTTCGCGATTCCCTTAGAAGCCTGTCTCCGTGTCCTCATGGGCAAAGTGGGGGGTGATGATACCCAGCTCCGGGAATGGTTGCAGGGATCCAGGGAGAAGATCCCCAACTTTCCTGGTTCTGCAGTAAAAGGCTCTGATGGACAGTCCGTTTGGGTTTAATGTGTGCTGTTATGTCCCATTTTCTTTTATACATAGAATGAGTGGGCCTGCTGCAAATCCATGGAGTAAAACAGGAATTTATAAATAATCAGGACCAAGGAAAAGAATAGGGGGTGTGATTACCAAAAGGAAGACAGACAGGGATGGGCAGATACGAAATAGCCGAAGAAGAGGTCCACTCGAGGTAGTGGGTGTAGAGGCACCGTGGTTTCCAAGGACTTGCATGAGGGGAGGCCCGTGTCCTTTCTAGATAAACACATACCCGCAGGTGGTGGTGTGCTGGAAAAACAGCTCTCAGGGGGAGAAAAACCCTGTTTTGTAACATCTGATGATTTCCATGGTGTCAATACTCCTACTATGGCTGATTTCAAGCTACCAACATGATGTCTTTGAAAGGAACGTGAAGTTGGAAAGAGCTGCCCACCCTCTGCTCTCAGGAGCCCAGTGGAGCCTGTTCTAACACAGAACTAATTCCTTCCCCAGGGCCAGCTTTATTGTTGTTGTTGTTGTTGTTTTCTCATTGAAGGACATTCCAACAAGCTCCTGTCTGTTTTTAGTTTAGGGAGGTCAGTTCTCAAGACTGCTCTTCTGGCCTTCAATTTTCCCAGACCGGAAGCACGTAGTTAAGGAAATCTCTGTTGTTCAGTCCCAATGCACGCCTTTATAGGGCCCAGGCCCAGGACTCCGTGACCTTTGCAGCATCCAGAGGAGACTTGGGAGTTCGGTATCACTTAGGTTAATGTCCTATTCGAGGCAGCATCTTCTTCCAAGATTCTTTTCTTTTATCTTTTTTTTTTTTTGCATAACCCGACTCAAACATGGCCCCTCGTCACAGTCTTCATAGTCTTAGTTCTATAATGTACATGACCTTAGTATTTTTATATTAGTCACCAACCAGTTTTAAAATTAATCACTTGTAAGTGAATCTGTGCCACCATACAACTTCTCATCTCAGAGAACTTCAGTGTCGTTTTCTGGTTCTGAGAACTGGAATAGATAAACAACTGTGGGGGTTTGAATTCCCTTATGGACTGACTGGTTTCAAGCGTCAGCGATTTTCATTCACAAGAGTAAGGCACATTGGCCAGCTTTTGGTGAAACTATGGTGTATGTGTTTTACATTTTACAGGTGTTCAATTTGCGTTTCCTCCTCACTCAATATCTGACAGCGTCCAGTTGAATGGTTAACACAGTTATGGTACCCCCAAACATAGTGTTTCCCCTACAAATCAGTTGAAAAGTACCAGTATGCTTATGTTTTACAGATAGCAAAAGAGAAAATGAGGTATCCTACCCCACAACTTTCTAGGGAGGTAGGCCCCATTAATGGAAGAATTGGGGGGGCGTGCCTTGGTACAAAGTCATGAACCTCCCTATAATTAATGGCTTGTCACAAATCTGAGGGGAGTTTTCAGTAGGAGGTAGAGTGTGCAAGTTTGGAGGGAGAAGCTAGAAGAGACTTCAGTTTCCCTAAAGAGTAAGAGGAGCAATCAAGAGGACCTGGGCAAGATCTGTTAGAGAGAGAAGGAAGCCAGGGAAAATGGCCGGCTGTTTGGGAGATGGTGCAGGTGGCAGGGAGGAGGTAGGTCTGATTCCTGGAGACTGAAAAGAAAGATTTGGGAGAAGAAATCATGTCTAAGGGGACTTTCAAGTTAAATTCTGTGGCGGTAACCCTCCTAACACATCTCCCTTTAGGAAATATCCATTTAATTGTACAATGCTCACCGTTTGATGGGAATGGAGTCTCAATGGTGACTACGAACAAAATCTGGTTTCAAGATTTACAGATGGAGAAGAACAGAGCCTGTGGGTCAGGGAAGCAGACACGGCTTATATACAGTCTTGTGTAAATGAAGGAACCTCTTTGCTTGAAAAGACCTAGTGTTTACCACTCACTGGTTAGGCTAGGATGGAGGGTATTTACTGTGCCTGGCTGGAAGACCATAGGCCAGGGTGGTATGGGGAAGACTGGGATGGAGTTCCCTTGAATGTGGGCCTGCAGGCTCCTGGAACTTTTCTTGGAACTGCCACCTGGGCTGGGCTTCATGTTCCCTAGAGATACTGCCCAGGAGGGACAGACCATCGCAGGGGAGAGTCTTGCCAGATCTGGAAGAGCAGATTCTTAGCAGGAGGAAAAAAAACCCCACAAAGAGTCAACAATTATTTCATACCAATGTTTCCAAACATTGTATACCAAGAAAGACCTTGGGTGGGGACGGGGGGAGAGTTTTATTCCTAATCATTTGTACTCTTTCAGCCTTTGTGCCCAATTATTTAAATGTTGGTGGAGAGTGAGGGTGCTGTTTTTTATGCACCATGAAAAAGTCTTAGAACTTTTCAAGCCCACTTTTACATTTTGGACCAATTTTCGGATATTAAAAGGGTTTATTTCTCATTTACTTTCAGGAAATTTTGCCTCACTGCCTTTTTACAAAATTAAAGATTTTATCTCCTGCTGTGATTTATTTAGAAGCTAACTGAGAAGGAAGAGAGGATATGGCTGAGATGGCTTGGCATGGAATCATGGCCAGTAAGGGATTACAGTTTTCAGTGCCCCCGCCCCACCCCCAGCTCCATCCAGGTAACTCATACTTGCTCGTGGAGTATGAGGGCTACTACATGGCCAAATAAAGGGCTGTGCCTTCTCCATGGTCTCTTTTCCCATTTGCCAGCTAAATGGAGGGAACACTGGGGCCCTAGAAATGAGTGAGGTCATAAGATGGGAGACCACCACCAAGCAAGAACATCATCACTGGGTTTATGGAGCAATAATTAAACTTCTATCATAAATGGATGGACAAAGAAGATGTACACACACACACACACACACAGGAATATTATGCAGCCACAAAAATTATGAGATCTTGCCATTTGCAACAACATGGATGAACTTAGAGACTATTATGCGGAGAGAAATCAATCAGAGAAAGACAAATACCATATGGTTTCACTTATATGTGGAATCTAAACAAACAAGACAAATGAATAAACAAAAAGCAGAATCAGACCTATAAATACAGAGAACAAACTGATGATTGCCAGAGGGGAAGCAGGGAGGGAGATGGGCAGCACGGGTGAAGGGGAGTGGGAGATACAGGCTTTTGGTTGTGGAATGAATAAGCCATGGGAATAAAAGGCGCAGCATAGGGAATAGAGTCAATGGTATTGTAACAGTGTTGCATGGTGACAGATGGGAGCCCCACTGGTGGTGAGCAAAGTAGCCCGTAAAGAGTTGTTGAATCACTATGTTGTACTCCTGAAACTAGTGTCACATTGTGTATCAACTATACTCAAAAAAAAGATACCTAAAACAATAAACTTCTATTATGTTTAGCCGCTGCAATTGTTTCAGGGTTTATCTGTTATTGTAGCTAGTGTTACTTTAACCGACAGAGAGGGCTATCAGGGGTTTCTCCCGTCCTCGGTCTTGTGGAGCATGACCTTGGAATACACTCTGCTTTCCAAACTCTCCAACTTTGAAATACATTTCAGAAAACCAGATAAAAAATAATGCCTGAGGTGGGGGTAGCGGTGTACTTTCATAAGCCCGCAGTCTGAGCTGGGTCAGGGCCTGTCAGGGTTGCCTTACAGGAAAGAGCACAGGGAAAAGGACTGAGGACTGGGCCCCCAAGGGCGTATTTAGGAATTTATCAGTTGGAAACCACAACGCTAACAGGAAGGTGGTCGATAGGAGCCTAGGAAATTCAGCCAAAAGGCAGAAAACTCAGAGTGTAGGTGAGGCAGGGCTATCAGCCTCCAGAAGTGAAGCTTCAAAAGCAGAACGATAAGTTACAAAGCAGCTGGGAATGATACGGACGCAGAGGTGGGGAAGGGCTGCTTTAGTGAACTACCTTTTGTGCAGTCTGCAAGGCCTACCCCCTTCTGTGTGTTTCCCCTTGGGCTGCCCGGGCCTTTAGCTGATGTCTGCAAGCATTGCATGTACAAGCATCCACATAGGAGCGTTCCTTCCTCATTCCCTGATGGATGGGGCACACTCTGGGCGTGTGAGGATGCAAGGAAAACGGGGAACAGGGCTGGTGAGCAAGCTGCCTCAGTTACCGCAGAGGGGCTCAGCAGGTGGACTCTTCAGAGCTTGGTGCAGTTCCAGGTGGCTCCCGGGAGATGCGCAGAGCCCGCCTGCCTAGCTCCCACATCTGGAACACTTGAAGCTTTGAATTCCTGCTCTTTCTTTTGATGGCCCGCTAAAGATCATCTGTATATCCTCCTCTTCTCCCCTCATCTTTTCCCTTTTGGACCTAAGCCTCTGGTGTCAGGGGCCTGGGCAAAACACAGTGAGACATTTCCCTCTTAAGTCAATGTATTCTGAGGGGGGGAGATGCAGAAACTTAAAGCAAATTCCATCGAGGATAAGGGGTTCTAGTTACCCAGGGGAATGAGTTCCTGCACCAACCCGTGGAAGACTCCTTGCAAAAACTGGTCAGTAGTCTGCGATCTGTCTGTGAGGAAAGAAGCTCTATACCCGATATGCCTTAATGAGGGCTTCTAAAAATAAGAACAGGTTGTTGGGAGTCATTGTTCGAAGGACACTAGTCTTAATATCCCTAGTAGAGGGTGTTCTCATAGCAAGAACTTAATTTTGATTAGCATGTCTATTAGTCAAAGTCCAGTTGTCCATAACAGAAATCACTCTAGTTACTTTAACAGGATAGGGAGTTAACACAGGGAATAAGGGGCTTACAAAATCTTCAGAAGGGCTGGCGGAGCAACTTCGAGGCTCAGCTGCCAGGAATGACTCGTAGAACAACAAAACGAACTGTCCCACCACAAAGACTGCCACCTGTCAGGAAGCTGGAGAGTCAGGAAGCTTCTCTCCCAACAGCTAGATTCAGGATCACACCACCTTAGCCACAATACTGGGACACGGAATCTGCCACTGGAGCTGGCGGCTCTCCCACCCTAGCTATGCTCCTGAGAGCGGGAAGCTGCATGGTATCTGTTTTTCCCGAGCCACGCTGGCCCTGCTAGACTCATTCACAGCGGCATAATGGAGGCCTGTCCTATGGCCGCCTTTCTCCCCACTTGACTAAATTTTCAAAGCGAATTCTCATATGAGTGTACCAGATTAACAGATCCTGAATTACATTCATTTCCTGGTTTCAAAGGAGTAAGAAAATAGAGCTTTTTGTTCTCCAGCCTCTGTCATAAAGGAAGGCGCACTAGAAAGCGGTCAGAAGCCAATCTGCAGAGTTCATTACTCGTCATTCTCTGCCCAGAGAAAGAGCCCTCACCCCTGCCCCTGACATTCTGAGATGGGCCTTTCGTGATATGAAACAGGCCCAATTAGATAAAAGCGTCAATTCTGCAAGCAAAACAAATAGTAGCAATATAATGTCGTGGGGCTGAGGAACATTACGCTGAGTGCGACCTGCATTGACGTAAATGATACAGATAAAAATATAACAAGGCCAGGTCTATGAAGTGAATATTACTGTCTGGGAAAGAATTAAAGCTTGAAAATGATTTTTGAGAAGAAACACATTAAAAAGTTGCGAGATCAGGCAACACTACATATATATATATATATTTTAAATATTTTATTTATTTATTTATTTGACAGAGATAGAGACAGCCAGCGAGAGAGGGAACACAGCAGGGGAAGTGGGAGAGGAAGAAGCAGGCTCATAGCGGAGGAGCTTGATGTGGGGCTCGATCCCATAACGCCGGGATCACGCCCTGAGCTGAAGGCAGACGCTTTAACCGCTCTGCCACCCAGGCGCTCCAACACTACATATATTTTTAAAGATACAAATGTATCCAAGACAAATTTCCCCTAGTTTTATCATGAAATAACTGATACACATCACTGGGTAACTTTAAAGTATACAGCATGATGGTTTGATTTATATACATTTTGAAATGATGATCACAATAAGTTTAGTCAAGATAAAATTTAAATACATGTAGAGTGCTTGTCTATGCTGAAGAAAGGGGAATGAAAATAGAAATGTGAGGTAAAGGAGAAAAAAATAAAATTAAATTTAAAAAAGAGAATAGAGGGACACCAGGGTGGCTCAGTTGGTTGAGCATCTGACTCTTGATTTCGGCTCAGGTCATGATCTCAGGGTCATGGGATTGTGCCCGCGTTGGGCTCCCAGCTAAGTGCAGAGTCTGCTTGAGATTCCCTCTACCCCCCGGTCCCCTTAAATAAATCTTTAAAAAAAATTAAAAAGAGAATAACCTGTACTGACTGGTGATAAAAGTGTGCCAAAATCTGTGGGGCATGAATAGTTCAACTTCTGATTTTGTAACATCGAAATAGGATACATAAAGGTTACCAAAAATGTTAACTACTGGTAGGAGGCATATATTTTAAAAGAATTTGCAGCTGAAATCTTTGCCAAACAAAGCAGGAATAGTTGACTTAATAACTTATATTTAAAATATAAAAATTGCAACCTATTGAATGGAAGAAAATATTTTGTAAAGCATATATCAGGTAAGGGGTTAATATCCAAAATATGTAAAGAAATCCTACAACTCAATACCAAGAGAAAAAGCAATCGATTGGAAAATGGGCAGAGGAACTAAATAGGAATTTTTCCAAAAAAGACATCCAAATGTCCAACAGGTACGTGAAAAGATGGTCAGCATCCAATCATCAAGGAAATGCAAAGCAAAACCACAATGAGATATCACCCCACACCAGTCAGAATGGCTAGTATCAAAAACACAAGAAACAACAAGTGTTGGTGAGGATGTGGAGAAAAGGGAACCCCTGTGCACAGTTGGTGGGGATGGAAGTTTGATGTAGCCACTATGGAAAAAAATATGGGGGTTTCTCAGAAATTAAAAGTAGAGCTACTGTATAGTTCAGCAGCTCTACTTGTGGTGTTTATCCAAAGGAAATGAAAAACAGGATATCAAAGAGATATTTGCACTCTCCTGGGTTTTTTTTAAAGACTTATTTATTTATTTTTGAGGGAGAGAGCGAGAGAGTGAGTGAGCATGGGGGGAGGGGCAGAGGGAGAGGAGAGAAAGAATCCCAAGCAGACTCCCCACTGAGCATGGGGCCCCTGCAGGGCCTGCTGGGGACCCACCGTGTGGAGATCGACCCCACAACCCTAAGATCACGACGTGAGCCTAAACTAAGAGTTAGATACTTAACCAACTGAGCCACCCAGGCGCCCCTGCACTCTTGTGTTTATTGCAGCATTATTGACAGTAGCCAAGATATGCAAACAACCGAAGTATTCATCAGTGGATGAGTGGATAAAGAGGATGTGGGGTGTGTATGTATGGAATGGAATATTATTCTGCCACGACATAGAAGGAAATCCTGCTATTTGTGACAACATGAATGGACCATGAGGGCATTATGCTAAAGTGGAATAAGTCAGGCACAGAGAGATAAATACTCACTTTATGTGGAATTTCAAAAAGCTGAACTTGTAAAAAGAGAGTAGAATGGCGGTTATCAGAGGCTGGAGGGTGGGGGAATAGAAAAGATGTTGTTTAACTTGCAAATAGTAGGTAAGTAAGTCCTGGAGATATAATGCACAGTATAGTGATTATAGAAAATAACAGTGTAATACAGTTATCAAATTACTAAGAGACTAGATCTTAAATATCCCCACCACAAAAAAGAAATGATAATTATGTGACATGGTAGAGGTGTTAGCCTAATGTGATGTTGTGGTAATCATTTTGCAATATGTAAATATATCAAATCAACACGTCGTACACCTTAAACTTGCACAATGTTATATGGCAGTTATATCTCAATGAAAAATAAAAATAAAATATCAAGATGAAAAGAAAGATAATAATAACTCCCCAAACCCTGAAAGACATGCAAATATATAATTTTTAAAAAGCTTAGAAAATGTCACACTGGGTTTAAAAATTAATTAAATGTTCAAATGAAAAGCCAAAGAATGTTCACATCCTAAATTGTGGTAGAAAAGCGCATGGTGGCAAAATAATATCGGAGACTGATACAAATTGTGCAAATGGAAAACTTATTGAATGTGAAAGAAATACACAGTGCAAAAATGATTGAAACATTTAAAGTTAATTTTTAACAATTCGTGGGACACCTGATTGGCTCAGTTAAGCGGCTGCCTTCGGCTCAGGTCATGCTGTTAGGGTCCTGGGATTGAGCCCCACATCGGGCCCCGCGCTCAGCGGGGAGTCTGCTTCTCCCTCTCCCTCTGCCCTTCCCCCCATTTGTGCGCGCGCTCTGTCTCGTGCACTCGC
>NW_024423319.1:82192198-82228936 GCF_017311325.1 Ursus maritimus | reverse complement strand
TCTCTTTCAAATAAATAAATAAATAAATAAATAAATAAATAAATAAATAAATAAAACTTAAAAAAAAAAAGAATTCACAAACCGAAAAAGCGTTGTGATGCCAGAACAGTAACATAAAATAGCTTAAAAATGAACACAATTAATAGTTACAAAAGCATTAACTGCTGTTGGGAGATAACTCATTTTCAGCCAATTTGCAAACTTAAAAGGTTTATGAAAACTTTAAAAACAGAACAGAGAGAATAAAATTAGTTACCTTAAAGTGAAATTGAAATATAAAGAACATCAAAAGAGCCACTACAAGGAAACAACTCAGCAAGAACCTAAAACAAATCTACTTGACTCATAAAATCATTAAACACTAAACCCAAAGTCATTCAGATTTACTGAAAGATCCTAGGTATTGATTAGAAACGTTTCATTTAAGACCAATTAAAAATTTTACACTTGTACTTTGAGTCCAAAGCAAGGGAGATACGTACAAGTAGCTGAAAGTCTGCTATGTTTTGTTATTGTGAGATGTTCAACAGGATTGAGTTTCACAAGCCAAGCAAGAAAGCTCATGTCAAAACTTGTAGCTTGGAAGCAATTTGGAAGAAAATGCCTTGGACAATAAGTCGGTCACTCTTTTAAGAAATTCTGCATCACCGACAATCTTGGAGGCACGGAGGACAAGACTGTGTGGAAAAAAAAAAAACATGGACGATTTCGCCTCTGAGCCGAAAAGTGATTCAGGATAGTCAGGTTATAGCTGTGAAGAAATGTTAGAAATGCTTTAAGCACTTTATATTGCTTATGTTTTTTTGTACTTGTAAGAATGACATATGAAAAGATACCATGCCTACATCAGCCTACAATAATTATTTCAATAAGTAAAAAAATATATAAGTGCAAAGAAAACATTATGGTATGGTTTAATTGGCAGACTTCTTTTTATTGTATCATTGCATAAAATAATGACACATCTGACATTCAAGTCTCCGTGATCCCCGTGGACATTAATGAGTCCAACTTGGTTGCCACCTCGCCTACCCTCAGCCCTAGCTAGCAGGTGAGAGCCACCACTGAATTTCTGATGGCTTTGGTGAATAGTGAGATTTCGGGGCCCCCCATGGAACACGATCTTCTGGTGGTATTTCCGACCCTGTGCTATATCCATTTCAACATGTCGAGTTCCTTCAGCCTCTGTATCCTTTCCACCATCTTCCAAGCAACTCAAGCATTTCCACTTCATTTGGCATATGCCTTTGCCTACTCCAGGCTCCTAAGAACTACCCTAGCAAGAAATGTGCCCCACTCCTGGGGTGCTTGCCAGGGTGTTAAACCCACCTCTCGAGAAAGCACCTTCCAATGGATAAATTCTTGCTTATTCAATGTTACGCTCCAGCTGCCTTGATCAAGTACCTCAAAATTCAATCCCAGGGCTACTCACCTGGCTCATGCCGTTACGTGCTCGCTAATTCTTGCAGTTCCTTCAGTACATGATCTCTTTCCTTCCTTATCAGGCCCAGCGTATCTTCAGTTGGGTTATACTGGGATTTAATCCAAGCTATTAGCCTGGCAGCCAGGAGAAAAGATTGTGGCAGCTCCTGAAAGGGAAACCACTTGTTTTGTGGGGCGATGCCTCACTGGCATCTTCCAACGTGAGAGAAGTACAAGCTCTTACTAGGGAAGGGTGGGTTACCTCTCCAATTTCAGGGAATTTCAGAGTTCAGGGAAATTTACAGAGCCAACCTCTCAGGAGTATCCATGCAGATGTCTCCAGCCTATTTTTCGGGACCCAGGTTTTTTGTTTTTGTTTTTGTTTTCCCAGCCAGGGCTCTGACTTTAGCGTGACTGATATGCCTGGGGTGAGCATTTAATCATCTTGAGGTTCTTCCTATCAAGGCCCGCGTCTGCTCCTCTGATGTATCTGCTCTTCTACTGAAGGAGAAAAGGGCATCTTTAGAAGCTATCAACGAGATCCTCTGGCTCTTATACTTAGCCATTAATTGCTTGCCAACAGCCCTCAATTCCATTATCCCTTTGTAGGGCATCGATACAAATTAGTAATAACTGGCCAACTTCACTTACCTATCTTTCAAATGCCAGAATCCTTGTACGAGCAAGGGCATTCCCTTCCAGCAGACATTCCCCCTGGTCACTATTGGTGAAATCTTTGGCGTTTGGCTTACCACATTGTGGTGACACTTGGAAAGCTCTGCATTAAGAAAAAACAAAAAAGGGGGCTCCTGGGTGGCACAGCGGTTAAGCGTCTGCCTTCGGCTCAGGGCGTGATCCCGGCGTTATGGGATCGAGCCCCACATCAGGCTCCTCCACTGGGAACCTGCTTCTTCCTCTCCCACTCCCCCTGCTTGTGTTCCCTCTCTCGCTGGCTGTCTATCTCTGTCAAATAAATAAATAAAAATCTTTAAAAAAAAAGAAAAAACAAAAAAGAAAAATCCTGACATTCTAGTTGCAAATGATACAGTAGAAAAGTATTCCCAGGAATTCAATCTCTTCCTGTTTTTATTTGAGATTCCTTTTTCAAGAGATTATATTTGTTTTGTTTTGTGTAATCTTAATCCAGCTTCCCCCATCACTTAACATCTTATGTAAAAGAAAATGGGCATTGGTGCAACGTGTGTGCATAGTTCCACACCATTTCATTTACACATAGATTGGTGTAACCACTGCCATGGTCAAGAAGCAGAACTCTTCTATCTCTGAAAAGATCTTCCTGCTACCCCTTATCGTCACACCCCTTCCCTTCCTACGCACCATTCTGAACCCCTGGCAACCACTAATCTTTTCATTCTCTCTTAATTTTGTCACTTCAGGAATATTATATAAGTGGGATCATTCAGTGTGTGAACTTTGAGACTGACTTTTCTTTGCTCAGCATAATGCCCTTGAGATCCATCTAAATTATTTTGTGTCCAGTTTGTCTTTTTATTGTTGAGTAGTATTCCATGGTATGGATATACCACAATAGTATTCCATGAATGGATATACCATTCACCTATAAGAGGACGTTTGGTTGTTCCCAAATTTAGCTATTACAAGTAAAGCTGCTATGAACATTCAAGTACACATCCTTGTGTGGATGTAAGTTTTCATCTTCTTTCATATCATTTGATAAGTTTCTCTGCATCTTTACCAGCATTGGTGTTTTGGCAATTTTTTATTTTAGCTGTTTTAATAGGTGTGTGGTCGTATCTCATTATGACCTTAATTTACATTTCTCTAATGGATAGTGATATTGAATATCTTTCCACATGCTTATTTGTCATCTGTTTATCCTCTTCAGTGAGATATCTCAAATCTTTTGTCCATTTACTAATTGGATTTGTTTTTGTTGTTGAGTTTCGACAGTTCTTTGTATATTCTAGTTATGAGTCCTTTATCAGGTATGTGGTTTGCAAATATTTTTTCCCTGTCTGTAACTTATCTTTTAATTTCTAAAAGAGTCATTCACAAAAGTTTATTTTTTATTTTGATGAAATACAATTTGCTGATTTTTATTTTATGGATCATGCTTCTGGTGTTAATGTCTAAGAATTCTTCACCAAGCCCTAGGGCGTGAAGATTTTCTCATATGTTTTCTTCTGAGAGTTTTATAGTTTTACAAGTAAATGTGAGATGCATTTTGAGTTACTTTTTGTATAAAATTTGAGATCTAAGTAGAAGTTCTTTTTTTTTTCTTTTCTTTTCTTTTTTTTTGGCATATGGATATTCAATTGCTCCAGCATCATTGGTTGAAACGACTGTCCTTCCTCCATAGAATCGCTTTTGGGTTTTTCTCAAAGATCAGTTGGCTATACCTGTGTGAGTCTATTTCCAGGTTCTCAATTCTATTCCACTGATCATCAATTCTCTGTCATTGATTTCTATTCTTTTCCATTAATATGTCTATCTCTCCACCAATACCACACAGTCTTGATTACTATAGCTATAAAGGAAGTCTTAAAATTGGTCAGTGTGATTCCTTCAACTTTATTCCTCTGTTTCAATATTGTTTTAGCTATTGTAGTTTTCTTTATTGCCGTTTTATGTAAGTTTTAGAATAGTCTTGCCTACATCTGTACAAAACCCTGCTGGAATTTTTATAGGAATTGCATCAAAGCTGAATATAAATTTGGGAAGAATTGACATCTTTATATGGTGAGTTTCCCAACCCATGAACACAGAATGTTTCTCCATTTATTTAGATCTTCTATGATTTCTTTTATCAGAACTTTGAAATTATCAACATATGCATCCTGTGTATGTTTTGTTAGATATATGCCTTGAGATTTCATTTTTTGGAACAATTGTAAATGGTATTGTGCTTTTAATTTTGGTTTCCACATATTTGTCGGTAATATATAGAAATGTGATTGACATTTTTGCTTTGATCCTGTATTCTTCAAACTTGCCAAAGCTGCCTTTTAGTTGCAGGAGTTTTGTTTTTGTTAATGTTTTTGTTTGTTTTGTTTTCTTTGGTAGATTCCTTGGGATTTTCTATGTAGATATTCATATCATCTGAAAATAGGGGCAGTTTTAGTAGGTCTTTGTGATCTCTATTCCTTTTTTTGTGTGTTTCTTGTATTATTGCACTGGCTAGAACTTCTGGTACCATGTTGAATAGCAGTGGGAAGAATGAACATCCTTGCCTTGTTCCCGACCTTAGAGGGAGAACATTCAGTCCATCATCATTAAGTATGCTTCCTATAGAATTTTTGTCATTGTTCTTTACAAGGTTTAGGAAGGTCCTCTGTATTTCTAATTTTTAAAGAATTTTTTTTTTTTTTGTGAATGGTGTTGAATTTTGTTAAACACTTTTCTGAATCAATTTATATGATTATGACTTTTCTTTCTTACTCTGTTAATATGGTGGGTTACACTGATTGATTTTCAACTTTTCAAGCAGCCCTGCACTCCTGAAGTAAATCCTACTTGATCATGGTGTATAATGTTTGTATATATTGCTGAATTTTGTTTGTTAATATTTTGTTAAGGATTTCTGTGTCTGTATTCATGAGGGGTATTGGTCTGTAACTTTCCTTTTGGACTATCTGTGGCTGATTTTGTTATCAGGGTAACAGTGGCCTATAGAATGAATTGGAAAGTATTCTTCCTCTTCTATTTTCTGTAAGAAATTATATAAAATTGGCATTAAGTCTTCCTAAAATGCTTAGTAGAATTGTCCAGTGAAACCATCCAGGCCTGGAGATTTCTGATTGGGGAGTTTTCATAGTTACACATTCGGTTTCTTTAATAGTTATAGGGCTAACTGAAGTGCCCATTTTATATTGGGTGAGTTGTGGTAGTTTGTATTTTTTGAAGAATTGGTCCATTTCACCTAAATTGTCATATTTATGTGTGTAGAGTTGTTAACAGTTTTCCCTTATTACTATTCTTTTTTGATTTCTTCAGGGTCTACAGTGGTATCTTTTGCTTCATTGTTGATATTGGATTTTTGTATCTTTTTTCTTTGTCGGTTTACTAGAGGTTTGTCAATTTTATTGATCTTTTCAAATAATCAGCTTTTTGTTTCATCAATTTTCTCTATTGTTTTCCCATTTTCAATTTTATTGATTTCTGCTGCTTATTATTTCCTTCCTTTGCCTGATAGTTTTCCATTTTTTGAAGTAGCTTAGATTATTGATTTGAGACTTGTTCTCTTTTCTACTGTAAGCATGTAGTGCTGTGAATTCCTTTCTCAGCACTGCTTTAACTGTGTCCTGCAAATTTTGATATGTTATTTTCATTAGTTATATGCATTTACAAAGAGATTTCTTTCTTCTTTGATCCATGGATTATTCAGACATGTGTTCTTAAGTTTCCAAGTGTTTGGAAATTTTCCTGTTACCTTTCTGTTGTTGATTTCTAGTTTTATTTTATTGTGATCAGAGAACACAGTCTGTATGATATTAATTCTTTTAAATTTGTTGGGGTTTTTTAATGGTTTAGGATATGGTCTATCTTGGTAACTCTTCTGTGAATGCTTACAAGGAATGTGCATTCTGCTGTTGTAGGGTGGAATATTGTATAAATGCCAACTGGGTTCCGTTGTTTGATAGTGTTTCTGAATTCTTCCTATATCCTTGCTGATTTTCTGTGTAGTTTTTCTATCAGTTGTTCAGAGTGATATGTCAAAATCTTTAACTTTCATTATGAATTTATTTCTTATTTTGTTTTTTCTTCATGAATTTTGCAGCTCTGTTTGGTTTATACACATTTATGAGTGCTGTGTCTTCTTGACATATTAATCCTTCTATAATTACATAATATCTCTGATAATTTTTTTATTAATAGCCTTAATTTTTTAGAAAAGTTTTAGATTTGCTAAAAAAATTGATCACATAGTACAGAGTCCCCGTGTATCCCTTGCACACAGTTTCCCCTGTTCTTAACATATTACTTTAGTATGGTACATTCGTTACAATCAATGTACCTGTATCGATACATCATTATTAACTAAAGTCCATACTTTATTCACATTTGCTTAGTTTTTCCCTAATGTCCTTTTTATCCCCAGCATTGGATCCAGGATAACAGTTACATTTTGTTATTGTGTCTCCTTAAACTCCGTTGGCTGTGACAGATTTTCAGATTTTCCTTGTTTTTGGTGACCTTATCAGTTTTGTGGAGGTCAGGCATATTGTACAGTGCTTCTCTATTGGAATTTGCCTGATGTTTTTCTCGTGATTAGTGTGAGATTATGGGTTTTAGAAAGGAGGATCTCAGTGGTAAAGTGCCATTCTCATGACATCATATCAAGATTATAACTACCTGTGTGATGTCGACTTTGAACACCTGGCCAAGCAGTGTTTGTCAGGTTTCTCCACTGCTTTACTTGTTTACTCTTTCCAAACTATACCCTTTGGAAGGAAGTTACTATGTGCAACCCATAGTCGAGGAGGGAGATCTTGACCTCCTTGAGAGCAGAGTATCTCCATAAATTATTTGGAATTCTTCTGCAAGGGACATTTGTTTCTTTTCCCCATTCATTAATTTATTTGAACATTTATTTGTAACAATATGGACTCATGGATATTTAGTCTCTGGTAATTTTCTTTGCTCCAAAGCCTACTTCATCTGATATTAGTATAGCCACTCCTGCTTTCTCTTAATTAATATTTGCGTGGCATATATTTTTACATCCTTTTACTTTCAAACTACCTATGTTGCTGTATTTGAAGTGGGTTTCTTATAGACAGCATATGGTTGGGGCATGTTTTTTATCTACTGTTACTTTCAACTAACGGTATTTTGACCATTTTGATCATCACATTATACTTCAACACAGTTATTGATAAGTTAGAGCTTATGCCTGACATTGTTTTTGTCTTGTTTGATCTCTTCATTTTTGTTTCTCTGTGTTCTTTTTTCTGCCTTCCTGTGGGTTACTTGAACTTTTTTTAAAGAATTGAATTTTTATTTACCTGTAGTATTTTTGAAGTGTATCTCTTTGTATTGCTTTTTGAATTTTTGCTTTTTGGATCACTTTTAAAATTCTTATATTACATTATATGTACATAGAATATTGTATATATGTTGTGTTGTTTGTAAATATATGTGTGTGTATATATATGTGTATATGGAGAGAGACACACAGAGACAGAGAACGCAAACTTTTTCTCTAGATATTACATTGTATATACATACACCACTTGTCACAGTCTACTGGTGTCAACATTTTACCAGTTTGGGTGAAATATAGAAACCTGGGGCGCCTGGGTGGCTCAGTCGTTAAGCATCTGCCTTCGGCTCAGGGCATGATCCTGGCGTTATGGGATCGAGCCCCACATCGTGCTCCTCCGCTGGGAGCCTGCTTCTTCCTCTCTCACTCCCCCTGCTTGTGTTCCCTCTCTCGCTGGCTGTCTCTCTCTCTGTCAAATGAATAAATAAAATCTTTTAAAAAAAGTAGAAACCTTACTTCCTTTTACTCTACTTCATTATAATATAATTGTCTTACATATGTTCTCTGCATACACTGAGAATTATATCAGATAGTGTTACAGTTTTTTTGTTTCAACCATCAAACATAATTTAAAACTCAAGAGGAAAAGGAAAATCTATTGTATTTACCCATATTTTTACTCTTTCTGTTATGCTTTCTCTTCTTCCTGATGTTCCAGGATTCCTTATTTTATAATTTCCTTTCTGTTTGGAGAACTTTTCTTAGCCATTCTTTCAGGGTAGGTTTGCTGGCAGCAAATTCTCTTAGTTTTCCTTTATCTGAGAATGTCCTGATTTCCCCTTCACCCTGACGGATATTTTTGCTGGACGAAGAATTCTGGATCAACAGTTCTTTCCTTCAGCACTTGAAAAATGTGCCAGTTCTTTTTGGCCTCTGTGGTTTCTAACGAGAAATCCTCTGTGATTCAAATTGTTTTTTCCCTATAGGCAAGGTGTCGTTTCTCTCGCTGCCCTTTTATTTTGTCCTTTGTATTCAGAAGTGTGAGTATGATGGGTCTTGTCATGGATTTCTTTATGTTTATATAGTTTGGGGTTTATTCATCTTCTTGAATCTGTGGGTTTATGTCTTGGGGGAAATTTTAAGCCATTATTTCTTTATTTTTTTTAAAGATTTTATTTCTTTGTCAGAGAGTGAGAGAGAGCACACAAGCAGGGAGAGCAGCAGGCGGAAGGAGAAGCAGGTTCCCCATTGAGCCCTGAGCTGACAATGTGGGGCTGGATCCCGGGACCCTGGGATTGTGACAGGAGCCGAAGGCTGACGCTTAACTGACTGAGCCACCCAGGTGCCCCAAACCATTATTTCTTTAAATACTTTTTCAGCTCCACCTTTTTTCTCCTTTCCTTTCCTAACTTTAATAACACAGATGTTCAATATTTTGTTATAGTCTCACAACCTTCTTAGAATCTGTTCATTTTTTTCCCTCGGTCTATCTTCTTTCTATTGTTTACACTGAATAATTTCTGTCATTCTATTTTCGAGTTCACTGATTCTTTCCTCTGTCTCTTCCATTCTCCTATTGACCACGTCTATTATAATTTTTTAAATTTCCGTTATGATATTTTTTAGTTTTAAGATTTTCATTTAGTTCTTTTTTATGTCTTCTATTTCTTTGACAAGACTTTCTATTTTCTTTTATTTGTTTCTACTATGTTTGTAATTGCTTGGGGAAGCATCTTTATGAATATCTATGTCATCTTGTTGGTGTCTTTTGGTTGTCTTTTCTCATTCAAATGGAGTTTTTCCTGGCTTTTGATATAATGCGTGATTTTTAAAAAATTGAAATCTGGACATTTAGGGCATTATGTTATGAGACTCTGGATCTTGATTAAATCTTCTGTTTTGTTTTTTTCTTTTTAATCGTGCTTCTTCTAACACTGCTCTGATATGGGAAGGGGAATACCACTTCATTGCTGCCGGTGGAATGAATTTTGAGGGTCTTCTCCTTACTGATTCGGGATCTCTGCTGTGCCTTTGTTATTACCACTCTGGCTGAAAGGAGCAGGGATGCCTTGTTGTAATTCCTCTTGTAACTCCATTTACAGCACAGTGTGGACGGATGCTTGTAACTGCTGGATGGTGGTGAAAACACTGATTCTCCACTGGGACACCTCTGACACCACCCCAGTGGGGAAAAGAGGAGGGACCCCTTGTTATCACCAAGTGAGCATGAAGTCCAGGATTCCCATGTAGCATCCACTGATACTTCGTCAGACAGAGGGGGCTTGTTACCACCCAGCAGGAATGAAAGTTCTGCCTCCCAACTTGCCCTTCTCTGCACTTGGCCTTTGTTAGCATGGTGCTGCGATTTTTTTTTTTCAGTGGTGCTTGGTTGGAGTAGAGTGGTTATGATCTAAAACTTTGTATCTGGCAAGGTTGCCCTATTCCTGGGCCTTTGCCTGAGAGAGCAGGCTTTTTAGGAGGTTTCTTTTTTAAACCTGGGCCCACTGATGTTTCCAGGGTTTCTGCTTCTGCAGCATTCAGTCTAGAATATATGAGGCAAAACCAAACCTCAGGGAACTCACTGCTGGGTCCTTCCTTGGGTTCTGATGTCTAGAGCCAGTCTGCCTTCTTCTGTCCACCCTTCAGAGTCTTCTTATGTTCGTTTTATATACAACGTTAAGGGTTGTTAACTGTATTTAGCAGAAGGAATAGGGAGAGTACACCAACTACACCATGCCAGTAGCAGACATCTTCCCGGCTTTGTTTTAAAATTTAATTTTATGATGAAAAAATTTAAACATACCCAGAAGTAAAGAGATTAGTAGAGCAAATCCCCTTTACTCGGCTTCAACACGTTTCAACATTTTGCCAATCTTGTTTCATTTATTCTCCCCACTGTGAGGTTTGTTGGAGTCTTTTAACTCAAATCCTAGAAATAATATTATCTCACTCAATGTGAGTGTGCATCTCTAATAGAAAAATGCTTTTAAAAACATCATCACAATGCCATTATCACATTTCCCTAATTAACAATAAATCCTTGATGTACTTGAATACGAATTCATATTCAAATTTCCCTGATTGTTTCAAGAAGTGTTTTTAAAGTTGGTTTTCTCAAAATAGGATCCAAACCAAATGTAACATTGTATTTGCTTGTTATCTCTCTTAAGTCTCTTTTAAAAAAACCTATAAATTTCCTAGGCCAGCCACAGAAAAACAAATACGGCACCACATCACTTGTATGTGGAATCTAAAAAAGTCAACTCATAGACGCACAGAGTAGAATGGTGTTTTTCAGGGGCCAGAGGGTGGGGGAAATGGGGACATGCTGGTCAAAGAGTACAAGGTTTCAGTTATGCAGAATGAATAAGTTCTGGGGATCTAATGTGCAGCATGGTGACTACAGTTAATAACACTGTAGTGTATACTTGAAATGTGCTGAGAGAGTGGATCTTAACCGTTCTCACCATAAGAAAGTAACTATGTGAGGCGATGAATATGTTAATTAACTTGATTGTGGTAATCATTTCACAATGCATGCATATATCACAACATCATGTTGTACACCTTAAAAATATACAATTTTTATTTGTCAGTTTATTTACTTCAGTAAAGCTAAAAAAGAATCTGAAAACAGGTCATTTTTTTTTCTATAAAATACTCCACATTCTGGATTTGCCTGATTGTTTTTTAATGATGACAATGAACTTGTTCTTTGATTTCCTCTATTTACCATAAACTGGGAGTTAGAGCTAGACACTTGATTAGATTTAGGTTCAATTTTTTTTTTTCGGCCTCAATATATCACAGGTGGTGCTGTATGCTTACTCCTGTGTTACATCAGGAGGCACATGGTATCTAGCAGGCCCACTCTGAGAGATGCTGAAGTTGATCAGTGGGTTCAGATGATATCAATCTGATCCCTCCATTGTAGAATTCTCCATCATCATTTGCCTAATCTTTTCTCATCCATTCATGATCATTGCCCTAGATTAGTGGTTTTCAATCAGAGATAATTGTCTCCCGTGGGACATTTGACAATGTCTGAAGACATTTCTGATGATCACAACTCGGGAGGTGGTGCTAATAGCATCTCATGCTGCTAAAAATCCTACAATGCATAGGACAGCCCCCAAATAAAGAATTATCTGTCCCCAAATAGCAATAGTGCTGGGGTTGAGAAACCATGGCCTAGATTTGTTATTAGGGATTGTAAATGGTAATATACCAATTCTGTCATTCCTTCTGCGCTTGCTAGCTGGAATTGTTGCATAAAGAAGAATATCACTATTTGGTTACCCTGAAATACTGTTCCCAAAGGAAAGGCAGGATAAATTCTTGATTTTTCCCTTTATTAATTTTTGCAATAATAATTTGGTGCCCTAGTATCAGCCAAGGGTGACCAATGTTTTTTAATGTCACTCTGAAATTATGTATTTCATACATCTGATTGCTTGATTAATGGTAGATTTTTTGATGCTCTTATTATCCCAATATAGGCAAGTGGGGAATTCTCTTTCATCTTGGATCCTGTGTTCCTTTGACACGACTACATTAGTCTTTGATATCGCTCTTGCTTTTTGGCAAAACAAGATGTTCCAGGCTCATTTTGTACATTTCTTGTGACAGACCCATAAACAACTGATTATTTCTTGAAGGAGGATTGGCTTCTTTTGGTGGGAAATGATATTTAGAGACCACAATCTGGGCATTAGATATACTCATTGCTACTAGGTTGTCACTGGCGCTATGTCTTTTCAGTGGACAGAGCTAGGAAATATTTATTTTTTCTAGAAAGAGAAAAATAAATAGATAAGTTCATAACATTTCTGTAAGTATTTTTTTCCCCCAACTTTCTTACGCAAGAGGTGGCATCTGTATGCAATATTCTATACTTTGCTTTTTCCAGTTAACAATATATCCCAGCTATTATTTGCATATAGATATCTATCTCATTTCATAGTATTCTGTACTTTAATTTATTAAAATTTTTTTTCCAGTTTTCCATTTTATGAATCCACTGTAATTTTTTCAACTGGTCCCTTATGATGGACATTTGTTGGTTTTCCCCCAGTCTTTTGTTATTATACATAGTGTTGCAATGAATGGGTTTGTGCATATGTCATCCTGTACTTTTATTGGTGTATCTTTGGGTTAGAGTCCTAGGAGTGGGATTACAGAGTCAAACCATGAATACACATGTGATTTTGCTAGACATTGCTAAATTTCTCTCTATTAATTCCAAAATTTAATATAATTTTGTTTGCATTCCCTTTAGTGGTTTTAAAAGGAACCAGGTTTACTTGCAACCAGTAGTAAATAAGCCGTAGAGATCTAATGCACGGTATAGTGAATACAAGCAACAATATTATAATTGTCAAACTTGCTAAGAGACTGAGTCTCAATTATCCCAACCGCAAAAAGAAATGATAGTTATATGATGTGATAGAAGTGCTAACTATCACTACACTGGCAATCATATTACAGCAGGTAAATGCATCAAACCAACATGTCGTGCACTTGAAATTTATATGATGTCATGTGTCAAATACATTTCAATAAAAATAAACCAAATAAATAAAACATTTTAAAAATAGAAAAATGTAAAAAGGAACAACATTTTGAAAAAGAATAAAAAGTGTGATTAGGATTTTTAACTACCAGTTTTGGTAACAAGATGTACCCTTCCCACCCTTCAAACTTGAAAGAGACATTTAGGACAAGCACAAGAGTCAGATTCCACACTTCCGTGAGTAAAATCAGAGAATGTGTTCTTTATTGTGCCTCTGTCGAAGCTCAGGCCCAGGGCCCTGCTGCGTCCCACAAGGCTGACCTCCAGCACTGGACATGGATTTTGGGATTCCTGAGTTTTGCTAGAGGACAGGGATACGTGAGTCGGTTGGCCAGATGCTGTGCCAGACGCAGGAGCCTGTTCAGAGGCTACGTTATGAAGCAGATAGGTAAGGAATCAAAAGTGTAAGTCAAACGGGACAGAAGTCTGAAGGATGACAGTCAGAGTTGCTTAGGGCTGAGGGAAGCTGAGACGCACAGTATCTCGGCAGCGAGAGCTGCAGGAACGGCTTAGAATACGACACAGTGTAACCTACAATGTGGTAGATGTACATCCCTCACAAACAGGACCTTGCTCTCTTGGTGAGCCTTTGTTTCGGCCAGAGAAGGACCCCAGCCACTGGAATCACAGACGTACAGGCTACCCCGGGGCTCGATGTGTGCTTGAAGGAGACCTTGAACTCTTCCATTTTGTGCCCCTTGCACACCATTAGGCCTGCTGCTTCCCTCTGTCGGGCTGGCACCTCCCACATCCCGATGAGACCATTCCTCATTCTCCTGGTTGTTGGTATGGCTCTGGGGGTGCAGGGCCTGAAGCCTTGTCCTGCTGCAAAGGCAAGTAGGGGCCGCTGAGCTGGATCCTTGGTCATCATGAACGGGCCAGCAGGGGGGCTATTCCTGAGCTTAGCGAAGTTTGGCGTGTTCTAAGTGAAATCAGAAAAGCCCACCTGACCAGCTCCTAGACCCAAGGGCCTTGGTGCTGAGTGTACTTGCCATTTCCCCCTTTCTTTAGCCCAGTGAAAACTTGCAGACCACGAATGGGATGTCAGGGGCCTGGACAAAGTAGGTGTCAGACGTCTCATGGTTGATAGAAGGTATCTCCTGATGGGAACAGGTATAGAAGCAGAGTGTAAGCACAAGGAAATTCAAGCTACTTAAAGATCTTGTGTGGCATTTGAATAGCGAGAATAATATTAGTACCTACCTCATCAGGGTTTTAGGAGGTTTACGTGACTTAGTAAAGTACTTATAAAAGTGCCTGGCGTATAATAAACTATCAATAAATGTTAATTATTTGATTATAATTATTGTGTGTAAATTAGAAATCATATGCCAATCCCTTGCTATTCCCCCACCAAATGATTCCCACTGCTAGTGGGATAATATTCAAATCTTACACAATGGTCTGCAAGACTTCAGGTGATCTGGTCCCTGCTTGTATCTCTATCCTCATCTTATATCACTCTCCTCCTTCTTGGTCACCAAACTCAAGCCATTCTGGCCTTATTTTCATTTCTTAAAATTATAAAGCTCCTTTTGGTCTCAGGACCTTTGCACTTGCTCTGTGCTTTTGTAATCAGAAAAAAAAAGAAACTTAAAAAAAAGAGACACTAAAATCCAGCATAAAGAGAAGTTTGAGAATCTTGACTACACAATAATCTTAAATATCATAAGGTTAAAAAATGAAGTAAAATACAACAATCAAATGATAAATGGGAAAATATACTAGAGTATGGCAGACGAAGGGTTAATAGCTTAGCGGTGAAGAATCCAAACTCTAGATTCCGACTGCTGGGTTTGAATCCCAGGTCCATCATTTGTTGGCTGTGTGACCTTGAGCATCACTCAATCTCTCTGCGCCTCAGTTTCCCCACCTCTAAAACGGGGGTGATAACAACACCGACTTCCTAAAATTGTAGTAAGGGTTAAACCTATTTAAGAGAACAACTCTTGGCATACTTCAGGTGCCATATACGTATTACTTATTATTGTTAATCAGAAGCCAAAAAAATTGGCAAACAATGTAAACAGATAGTTCACACGAAAGTAATACGAAATGGCCAATAAACATTTGAAAATATGGTCAACTTCCCCCATAATGGAAAGCATGCATTCATTTATTTCACAAATATTTAAATATGCATTAAATGCCAAAGAGGCATTTGGGAATAATGAACATCTTACTCTCATGGAGTTTACATTATAGTAATTTTTTATATGTGTGTGTAATATTTAACACATCATGTGGTGATAGTGTTTTGAAGAAAAAGAAAGCAGAGATGGGGTGTTATTTTACGTAGGGATCAAGGAAGGACTCTGGCATTTAAGCAGCAATGTGAAGTGAGGGAGAAAGCCATGAGGATTTTTAGGGGAAGAGCTTTCCAAGCGGCAGTAAAAGCAAAGACACAGGCTTGGAAGCAGGAGCCAGCTGGGCTTATTCAAGGAACAGCAGGAAATCCAGTTTGTTTGGGGCAAGGCTGAGTTGATAGGAAGCGAGGTCTAAGAGACCACGGTCAGACTCTACAGGCTTTAAAGGCTAGGATAAGGACTTGGGACGTCACCAGGAGTGAACTAGAAAGCTTGCTATCATTTAGAATTGTAATCACCTATACATGACTGAGATCCAAATAACAAAGGCTCAAACAGGATGATGTTTCAAGTGTGTTATTGATTCTAAGACACTATTGACTGTAAGACACACCATTACTCTATGTACCACCAAGAAAGAAAAAAATGCTGCCAAATATAATCGTAAACTGTCAAAGATTTCGGAGATGCTGAAACATGAAGAGGTGTACTTCTTAGAGTCAGTAAAACATGGCATTTTTTTTTCCTCATGTAAGAATAGGTTCGGGGGTAATCCGTTTTTTGGTTGCAAGATGGCTACTCAGCCCTAACCATTAAATCCTCATTTTCAGGAGGAAGAAGGAGAAACTAGGAAGGGGGAAGATGCCTTTTATTCTTCTATATTAATTTGGTGAAAGTCGCCCCCCTAAAACTCATTGGAGTTTTTATTGGCATTGCATTGGCTGTGTAGATGCACTGGGAGAAAACTGCCCGGTGCTCGATATATAGTGCTACATTGTAGCTCGATGTGTATGTTACAGTCGCATTTATAGTTCATAAAAAGGGTAAATGTATAAGACATGCTTGTATTTGCATAGAAAAGTTCACAAAGGATACATAAGAAACCGTTAACAAGTAGTCATTTCAGGGCAATAGATTGGGCGTGACTGGCAGGGAAGAGAGGGGCTTTAACTTTTCATGTTATGCCTTCTTCTAAACCCTTTTCAAAAACCACAAATACTTGGGACGCCTGGGTGGCGCAGTCAGTTAAGTCTCCAGCTCAGGTCCTGATCTCAGGGTTGTGAGATCGGGCTCCCTGCGTGGAGTCTGCTTCAGATTCTTTGGCCCTGCCCCTCCCCCCATGTGCTTGCTCGCGCTCTCTCTCAAAGTCTTTTTAAAAAACCCACAAATACAGGGCGCCTGGGTGGCTCAGTCATTGAGCGTCTGCCTTCGGCTCAGGGCGTGATCCTGGCGTTCTGGGATCGAGCCCCACACCGGGCTCCTCTGCTAGGAGCCTGCTTCTTCCTCTCCCACTCCCCCAGCTTGTCTCTCTCTCTCGCTGGCTGTCTCTGTGTCAAATAAGTAAATAAAATCTTTAACCCCCCCCCACAAATACTGTATATATTAGTTTTATGATAATAAATATAAACCAGCAACCTTAAAAGTGGAGTGTGCATTACCCTGGGGATACAGGTAGACTCTCCACCGGGTAAATAAGCAGAGTTTTAAGAGGATCAACTTCTGTTATCCTCAAATTTCATATTTCATATTTCCTAAAATTGATCTGCCAGAGAACACACATGTGGTGACAGAATCAAGCTGATTCTCTCTTTCCATCTCCTCTTTTGCAACGGTCCTTTTTGCGTTTTATAAATCAAAGCATACCTTTCACCCATCCTGATTCTTACCTGGGTGCACTGCCCCATGGTATAAAATCTGCAGGGCACCAGACAGACAGTGCCGAACACCGTTGTCAAAGGTGAAGAGAAAAATTATTGCTCTAACAAATGAATGGGGATCAAATCCTTTTGCAATTCAGATGGCTTCCAATAAAACTGAAGGAAAACCCCATGGAGCTGTCAGCTACTAAATCAGGAAAAATAATTCTGAAGACAAATCATTGTGTAATCCCCCCCATAGGTCTCCAAAGGAATTCAGTCTTGAGTAACATTGCTAAAACAAATGTCCATTCCCATTTAGTTATTTATATAACCGAGGTTCCTGTGTGCTAACGTTTAACCAAACACAAAGTAGAGAACTGATGCTGAATCCTGTCTCATTCTAGCAATAAGCAATATTTATCCATGGAGACACCTACTAACTTAAAAAAAAAAGACCTCTATTTCTAATACATTTTAATTTTTACATTTATAAATACCTATCAGAATTTGTAATATACTTACAATTCTTTGATCCATCACATTCTAATACTAATTGTCATAATAACTCAAGCAAGAGTAAATTTTTACTCCTGTGAGCTTTAGGCTCACAGGAACATTTAAAAAGCGTTTAAATAGCAAAATATTTTTGCTGCAGGAAAAGATGATAGGATTCACAATAAAATAATTTCGAGTGCAAAAATATATATTATCTAGGTAAAATTCTGTTAGAATAGAATAGAATGAAGAACTTAGGGAGAAAAGGAAAAATGTACACTCCCAACCACAAAGAACTCTTTGTGAATTTTTAAAACAGATGATGGTGGCTCTCAAATCATGAAGGTATTTAGGTTCCACTAGTTTCACGTAAAATTGTGACATAACAGTTTTGTTTGTGAATGTTAATATTTGTCAGGATTCACATTATTTGCAGCTGAAATTTCTGATGCAAAATTTTAGATGTCAACCTAAAAAATGAAGGGGCACAAGGTTAAAAAATATTTTTAGAGTGTATTTGGATATAAACCATAGTTTTAGAGAAACGTACAAATGTCCGGGGAAGTGTCACACACTCTTTTGCCACCTTGTGGTCAGAACTGTGTTCAACCCCAGGCGGCCGGACTGTAATGAGGAGGGGTCTCTCCTTAAGTCGGCCCCTTCCACTAGCCTTCAGTCAGGTCTTTGTGAGGCAGACACGGTGACATTTGCCCAGGACTGAATGGAGACACATGCAAGCAGGCTGACGCCCTCCCCCCTCCCGCACGTGATTCACAGCAAAAGCAACATGCAATCAGGAAAGAAACGTAAGGAAGTACAACATTCTGACTTTTCTCATGAGGAGTACTTAAAAAAAAATCAAATGTCAAACTGTTTCCGATATTTTTTGTCTTGATTCTTTTGTTTTTGGTGTCTCTTCTCTGCTGGTGACCCAGACACTTCCTTAGTCTGCCTTTTGGGGGGAACCCAGCCCCGATTGTGGCCCTGGGGCAAGGTGGTTTGGTTCCACGCTGTCCACAGCTCCCAGTACAACACCCAGCTCTGGGTGGGAGCTGAATACACCTTTGCTGGGTGAATGATGGCAGAGCCTCCCGACTTCCAGAACCCGCTGGACATGTGGGCTTCTGCAGGAGGTTGATCAGGAAGGTAGTCAGGTCGCCACAGTAGACAGTCGTAGGCACACAGAGATCTTTAGGTCGTTTTGATGTCTGTCACTCTGCCCAGGTGGGATGAGAGTACCCTCCCCAGCCTCCCTCCACTCCATGACCTCAGTCGTTTTTACCACCACCAGCAGCAGCAGGAGCAGGACTCCTTCAGTGGGTGTGCTAGTTGCAGTCCCTCTGGTTGCAGGCCACAAGGGCACGCATTTATTGGAAAGATGCTGGGGTGCTTCAAGGAACTGAAGCAAGTGTTGGCTTGGGAAGTCAGGGCACCGGGGCAGCTCTTGGGGACCTCAGCGGCATGGGAACCAAGCATCTCATTCTCCTTAAATTTTCCTGATCCTGACCACCCAGTCCCGGGGCTAACCCCAGGAGGCCGAAGCACCACCTTCTCCCTGCAGGAAGGGGCCAGGCTGAGGGGCGATGTCCGGCGCTAACCACGCACAGCTCCGCTAGGGTATACTCAGGCGGCACAGCCCCACGAGCCAGCCAGTGTCTACTGGGCCGAGGCCAGCCATCCCAGGACTCAGGGAACAGACTCTGCCGGGAACACACGCTCCTTGATCTTTGAGCACGGGCTATGTGCTTGTGAGCTCCTGTCCTGCCTCCCTGGGACCAGCACCTGTGGCCACTTTCCACAAGTGCCAGCGGCCCTCAGTGCAGCAGCTCTCCGAGGCCCTCAGACCCAGGCCCGCCCCCTCCCCCTGCCGGCAGCTCCACTACACGACTGCTCCCCGGGGGGCCCCCCTCCCCCCTGCTGCCCACCCGACCCCGGGCTCTGCCAGACTGGAGGGTCCTGGGGCGGTGTCTTCCCCTTTCTCAGCCGTAGGCATGGCCTTGTCTTGCCTTGTCCCTCCCGCTGCCCCCTGGGTGGCTCAGCCTTTGCCCGGCCAGAAGGCCGACCGCCAACTCCTCATCCCCCCGCCAACTCCTCATCCCCCCCGCGGCCTTGGGAGCCCGAGGCGGAGGTGAGCAAGACAGATTGCGCAGAGCACCGCTGAGATGGGCAAAGGGACGGACGGGCCTCCTCACAGCCAGCAGCCTGGGGGAGCTCTGCCCCCCTCGGGATCTGGGGTCAGGGCCTGTCCCCAGGGTGGCCCTGGGGCTTCATCTTTCTCTGGGAAGGGCAGAACCTGGGGTGGGAGGGGAGCCGGGTACAGGGCTGGGGGCAGGCTCAGCTGCGGAGGTGATGGCCTATCACGGTCTCTGACTGCTCCTCGGGACCTGGCCTCTCAGCGCACATTTCCCAGCCCCAGAGACGTTTCTGGACATGGCTATTCCTCCGTCCCTGGCCCCGCAGTGCTGGGGGAAGCTGCATGGACGAAGGGAAGGACGAGGAGAGGGGAGGAGACGATGAAGGGGGTCAGAGCTGCGATTGGAGCCGAGAACTGGAAGCGCCTTAAAGAGACTGCGCGGTCCCCGCCCCCCTTCCCGCCAGCCTCAATGAATTAGAGCTGTGTTTCCCAAACTTGCCTGATCATAAGAATCCTCTCGGGCCCTAGTTAAAGATACAGGTTCCGGAGCACCTCCCTTCGAGATTCTGATTCAGTAGGTCTGCGGGTGGAGCCGAGGAATCTGTAATTTTAACACGCTCCCCACGTGATTCTCGTGAACAAGCAAGTTTGGGAAATACTGAATTAAAGGAAACGGGGCCTGGCTGCCGAAGCGGCCTCCGCTAGGGGGCTACGGCGGGAGGATTCCCGGGGGGCGTCGCCTGCTTCCGCCGCCGCCTCCTTCAGTGAAAGTCCCTTTTGGGTCCAGCTGTCACAGCCGCCGCGCTCCCTCAGGCCGGGCGGGGGACACCCCAGGTCTGCGTGGCCCCCGCGCCGCCACGCCCAGTGGCCGCCGGAGCCCTGCGAGCAGGGGGAGGAGCCGCCGCCAGTGGAGGCGGAGGAGGTAGAGGAGGCGGAGACGGCGGAGACGGCGGAGAAGGCGGAGAGGAAGGTGGAGGCGGAGGCGAAGGTGGAGGGGAAGGTGGAGGCGGCGGGGAAGGTGGACGCCGCCGGGAAAGTGGAGACCGCGGAGGGTCCGGGCCGCCGGGCTGAGCTCAAGCTGGAGCCCGAACCCGAGCCGATACCGGAGGCGGAGCAGGAGCCGAGGGGGGAGCCGAAGCAGGAGCTGGAGGATGAGAACCCAGCGCGGAGCGGCGGTGGCGGCAGCAGCGACGAGGTTCCTCCCCCCACCCTTCCCTCCGACCCCCCGCGGCCCCCCGATCCCTCTCCGCGGCGCAGTCGTGCCCCCCGCCGCCGACCCCGGCCGCGGCCACAGACCCGGCTCCGTACCCCGCCGCAGCCTAGGCCACGGCCCCCGCCCCGGCCCCGGCCCCGGCGCGGCCCTGGGGGCGGATGCCTGGATGTGGATTTCGCTGTGGGTCCACCAGGCTGTTCCCACGTGAACAGCTTTAAGGTGGGAGAGAACTGGAGGCAGGAACTGCGGGTGATCTACCAGTGCTTCGTGTGGTGTGGAACCCCAGAGACCAGGAAAAGCAAGGCAAAGTCGTGCATCTGCCATGTGTGTGGCACCCATTTGAACAGACTTCACTCTTGCCTTTCCTGTGTCTTCTTTGGCTGCTTCACAGAGAAACACATTCATGAGCACGCCGAGACAAAACAACACAACTTAGCCGTAGACCTTTATTATGGAGGTATATACTGCTTTATGTGTAAGGACTATGTATATGACAAAGACATTGAGCAAATTGCCAAAGAAGAGCAAGGAGAAGCTTTGAAATTACAAGCCTCCACCTCAACCGAGGTTTCTCACCAGCAGTGCTCAGTGCCGGGACTCGGTGAGAAATACCCAACCTGGGAGACGACCAAACCCGAGTTAGAACTGCTGGGGCACAACCCACGGAGAAGAAGAATCACGTCGAGCTTCACCATCGGCTTAAGAGGACTGATCAATCTTGGCAACACGTGCTTTATGAACTGCATCGTCCAGGCCCTTACCCATACTCCGATCCTGAGAGATTTCTTCCTCTCCGACAGGCACAGATGTGAAATGCCAAGCCCCGAGTTGTGTCTGGTCTGTGAGATGTCTTCACTTTTTCGGGAGTTGTATTCTGGAAACCCATCTCCTCACGTTCCTTATAAGTTACTACACCTGGTATGGATACACGCCCGGCACTTAGCAGG
This sequence comes from Ursus maritimus, assembly GCF_017311325.1. Classification (NCBI taxonomy): domain Eukaryota; kingdom Metazoa; phylum Chordata; class Mammalia; order Carnivora; family Ursidae; genus Ursus; species Ursus maritimus. The sequence continues at coordinate 82,207,242 of NW_024423319.1, read as the reverse complement.
ATACAGGCAACAGGATGCCCACGAGTTCCTCATCGCAGCGCTAGATGTCCTGCACAGGCACTGCAAAGGTGATGATGCTGGGAAGGCCGCCAACAATCCCAACCACTGTAACTGCATCATAGACCAAATCTTCACAGGTGGCCTGCAGTCCGATGTCACCTGTCAAGCCTGCCATGGCGTCTCCACCACCATAGACCCATGCTGGGACATCAGTTTGGACTTGCCTGGCTCTTGCACCTCCTTCTGGCCCATGAGCCCGGGGAGGGAGAGCAGTGTGAATGGGGAGAGCCACATACCAGGAATCACCACCCTCACGGACTGCTTGCGAAGGTTTACGAGGCCAGAGCACTTGGGAAGCAGTGCCAAAATCAAATGCGGTAGTTGCCAAAGCTACCAGGAATCTACCAAACAGCTCACAATGAATAAATTACCTGTTGTTGCCTGTTTTCATTTCAAACGGTTCGAACACTCGGCCAAACAGAGGCGCAAGATCACTACATACATATCCTTTCCTCTGGAGCTGGATATGACACCATTTATGGCCTCGAGTAAAGAGAGCAGGATGAATGGACAGTTGCAGCTGCCAACCAATAGTGGAAACGATGAGAATAAGTATTCCTTGTTTGCTGTGGTTAATCACCAAGGAACCTTGGAGAGTGGCCACTACACCAGCTTCATCCGGCACCACAAGGACCAGTGGTTCAAGTGTGATGATGCCGTCATCACCAAGGCCAGTATTAAGGACGTTCTGGACAGTGAAGGGTATTTACTGTTCTATCACAAACAGGTCCTGGAACATGAGTCAGAAAAAGTGAAAGAAATGAATACACAAGCCTACTGAAGCGACACACAGACCTACCTGTAATGGAAGATGGCGACACCCATACAACAACTGGCATCGAAATTTAAAGGACCTACTTGCGTGGCCTACGGGCCTGACAGTAAGAATTGAACAGTACCCAGTGTCTAAAAGGTCCTGGTTGGAAGAGAAATAGACGGGGCGGGGAGAAGAGGCTCTAGTCTAAGCAGTCACTTGAAGGAAAATTCAATGGCAGGAATGCTCTAGGCGGGGAAGGCAGGAGCAGGGAAATCCTGACACTGGTACATATCCTATATTCCTCCAAAAGATTGTGTGGGAAAGTGTGGGGTGGGAGGGGGGTGGTGTGGGGGGGGTGTGTGCCCTTGTAACCGTAAAACATCTTTCTCCATGGGTGTTTCAGCTTCAACTGACCAATCACATAACAGTTATATGTTTGGGGGGGGAAAGAAAAGTCTATACAAATGTAGCCCATTACTTACATGGGTATGAAAGTGGAAAAGTGGAGGAGGCAAGGATATCTCATTGACAAACACCTTTGCCAGTTTCTTTGTATTCGTGATTTTTGTGCTATTAAATGCAGTATTAAAAAAAAAAAGCCCGCGGGGCTAGTGAAAGAAGAAAGAAGGGGGCTTGTATAAGGGGAGCACTTGCTCCAAAAGTAGAGAAGACAAAAAAATACTGTAAGATAAGCGACCAACACAGACGGGCCTCAGCTACGAGTATAGTGTGTGAGTGTTTAAAAAAAAAAGCTGTATGATATACTTGAGCAAATCAATGAACCTCTTTGCGATTGTTTTCTCATCTGTACAATGCAGATAATTCCTACCTTAAAGGGTTATTGTTAAAGATTAAATGATATAAAATGTGTCAAAGTATAAAGTAAAAGGCTTGGAACTTTGTAGGGGCTCAGTAAACGTTTGTTGGATCTGAAACTTCTTTGGATCAGGACCAGAATGCATCAGAGGTGAGGATCAGTCCTCCCTGAGACCCAAGGACAGAATGGACACGCGTCGTGTCACATGCAGTCACATACACATATGCACACGTGCGCACACACATACACACTTTCAGCTCCCTCCCCAACGCTGTCTACCTGGAGCCTCAAGGCAGTGGACTCCACTTGTGTCCCCATGTAAGGGCATCACAACCCGTGTCACCGGGGGTTGGGGGGAGCACCCAACTGTCTCCCAAAGTCATTCTGTCCATTTGGAAGACCATCGTGTCATTTTCGTGACTCAGCACCCTAGTGATGGGACTCTCAGGGCCAGTAGGATGCCAGGCTTCCACATGAGTGTGGCTGTAACACTCACCTGCAGGCATAGATCAGTAGGACTATTTTCCAAAGCTCGCTGGTCCCCAGGCCAGGGATATCGATGGAGTGGCACATTGGCCTCTTCCCTGATTCTCACTGAGGGCAGAGCAGCCTGCAGAGAGCTAAGCCAGAACAGATGGGCCAGATGGGATGTGCCCAGGAGGGGGTGAGCACTGCTGGTTCCTTCTTTTCCCCTCAGCATCAGGTACAAAGGGACCTATAATCTAGAAAATCCTGGGGGGAGGGATACTGTGTATCAGACCCACGGGGCTTGGATCCACTGGCTCTGGTAAAAGGCTGGCTCCCCACCCCCACCCCTACCCCCAGGGCTTCCCAAGTCTACTTTCTGGTGCAGTCATTTGGAAATACACATTTATTTATGTGGTTGTGGGGGCATCCCCAGCTGGTTCATAGATTTTTCTTTAGGACAGGGGTTGTGTCTCCTCTTGTGTCCCGGGCTGTGTACTCGGCCCCTAGCACAGTTCCCGGCACAGAGTAAGTAGATAGTCAAAACACTAACTGGATGAATCAATGGACCCTTCCTTTCATAACCGAATTTTTGCCAACACCTGGGGCCCATGATCCTCAGGAGAATATGTCAAAAGTGTTATTTTTGGTATCTTGTAGGATGGGGGAGATCAAAGGATGAGAGGCCTCGGGTGTCGCTTGGCAACTTAAGGCAGGGTATCCGACTACCTCTTGGGATGTGTCTGGTAGCCCTGCCTGGGAAGACAGCCATGTCCTCGTTCCTCATCTCTGCCACAGGAAGAGTTCAGTAAGGCATGTGCCACCAGACTCTGACTGCTTGCAGAAACTCTCTTTTGCATTTTTAAGCTTTTCTAGTTGGAAATATGTAAACCTAGGGGAAAGTTGCAAAAATAAAAATAGAGAACATCTGTATACTCTTTACCAGATTCACCTGTTGCTAACACTTCAACCCCATTTGCTTTCTTGCTTATGTGTATGCACACTCTCATAATTAAGTGTGTGTGTGTGTATCTGGACCACACGATGGTAAATTACATGCATCATGACGCTTCATGGCTTACGTACCTCAGCACGCATCGCCTAGGAATGGGCATGTTTTCTACATCACAGTACAGTTAAGAGCTTCAGTAAATTTCACATTGATCCAATACTATTATCTAATCTACGATCTGTACTTCAATTTTGTCTGGTGGCCCAACGACATCCTTGACAGTGTGTCCCTGTCCATTGTAGGATCTGGTCTAGGGTGAGGTATTGCTTTCGGTTGGCCTGTCTCTTTAGCCCCCTTTCATCTGGGACATTTCCACAAACTTACTTTGCCTTGTATGGCATTAGCATTTTTAATGGACTGTTCCTCATTTTGGGTTTGTCTGATACAGGAACTGTCTTTTAAATACCCGGCACTCAGGAATAGTTCTAAGAGCTGTGAATGGCGAGGGACTGCGGAAGCTGACCTCCCTGTCTCCACTGGTGGAAAGCACAGACCACCAGAGGGAGCAGCTGTGCCTGGCCCTTTCTGAATGAAGCACGCACCTCCTCTGGAAAACACCATTGTCCCTCAGCGACAGGGGAGCCGTTCAAGCCCAGCCCTATGCCCCTACCTGTCACCAACCCCCAGATTGAGCCACGGAATGTAACAGCAGCAGCCTGGGCCTACTTGCAGATCACACCACCGTGGGACCCAGGCACCAATGTATTCAGCAGGTATGTGTTACCTTGAGCTCCAATGGAGAGGGTCAGGCATGTCTGGCACCGTGGGCAGGCACCTCCATGGTGGGGCCTCTTTAGGGGGGACCAGGACGGAACACCCTTGACACCTTTATCAACATTCCCGTGGTCGGCACAGCAGCAGTGGAGGGAGGGGAGCTGGGAAGGGGTGAGTTCTTCTTCAACAGCTTCGGGGGCAGAGGACATGGAGATGAAGCCCAGAATAAGTAAGGAAAACCATGGGAGAGGTCAACAACAGGTGGGTTTGTGACCTACAGGTGACTTTCAGACACAACTGGGCTATTTTACATGACGGCTGGAATTCCTGTGTGAGCAAATGTGGGCAAGAACTGGTGAAAATTAAGCTAATTTTTAACTCAGGCTCCCATCTACTTCCACAAGCTGGGAAGGCCAGGGGAACTCAGTTCACATGTAGATTTATGATCTGGGCCCCAAAGGGCACAGGCAACAGATGAGTGCTCACAACAGGGGTCTCATCCACCCTGAGAGCTCAGAATGAGACACCAAACAATGGGGTACTTCCCTTTCACCCATTATACATGCTTCCCACGGTTCTTTGGCCTAACCTGGTCGAAAATTCAGGACCCTACCAACTTCTGATTTCCTGGAGCAGCCAAATGCTGAAACTTACTCTGGCCCACAGTTCACATACGTAACTGCCTCACTTCTTCCCCATCCACAGGGAATCCTGATCAGGGATGCCATCCATCAAGAGGTCTTTTCCAATCAAGAAAACAGAGTGGCCCTCATACAACTCATGTTGTCATAATGCAGTAGAGTTGATGCCAGGAACCCGTGTTTGCACCAAATGTATATTCACACCCAGAAGTGAAGGCCCAGGTCCTCTGAGACTATGAAGGTCAGTGCCCACAGCCGTATGTCATTACACACTGATCTTTCCCAGCAGATGATCCAATACCATTTTTAAACTCTTGTATTACGCAACTAATGAATCATCGAACTTTACATCAAAAAATAAAATAAAAAAAATAAAGTGTATCAACTACATAGGAAAACGCATGTATCATAAGGGTACAACTCGATGCATTTCTAGGAAATGAACAGATCCCTGCAGATAACGTCCAGGTCAAGAAACAGGACATTGCCTGTAAGTCAGGCCCCACTTCTGCTTCCTTCCACTCAATAACCCCAAAGAGGAATCCCTATCCCGACTTCTTTCACTGTAGATTAGTGTTGCCTTTTTCATGCCTTCTATAAACGGGATTGTTCAGTGTGTATACTTTTGTGTCTGGCATCTTTCACTCAACATTTTAGGAACTTCAGATCTGAAGCCCTTTTTTTAAGAAAAATTCTGAGGAGTGTCACTATTTCTGTCTAATGAGCCAAAAGTAAGAATCCATACTCCTCCTGGTGATTTCTGACATGTTGAGTCCTTCCAAAGGGACTCAGGCCATTGCAAAGTTGGGCCTCGAGAGTGTGTCCAATCTCAGATATAAGAAGATGGTGGATAGAAAACAGCCTTCCAGAGACTCTTGGGATAATTTAAGTACCCCAGAAATGTTGATCTTGGGCCCTGTTCTGTCTAATAATCTTGGACCCCAGCCTTATTTCAATAACCCCTGAATGGGATACTCTATTCTGGTAAATCCTCAAACTTACCCGGGCAGCAGAGTCACCTGGAGGGCTTGTTAATACCCAGATTGCTGGGTCCTGCCCCCAGAATTTCTGCTTTCAGCAGATCTGGGGGCGGGGGGGACTTGAGAATTTGTATTTCTAATACATTCTTTGGTGATGCTTCTGGTCCTGGGATCACGCTTGGAGAACCAGTGATCTATTCAGTTCTTTTTCACACTGTGGTACTTGGAGCCCAAGGAGTCTGTGAAGATGCTCCAGGGAGCACCTTGGGGAGCACCCAGGGGAGCAAGGGGGAGGGTACATTGGTGAAGATCAGAAACTCTTAGCCCCACTTTAACCAGAGCAGCTCCCCTCTTATTTACTTCAGATTTGGGGTTCCAAGTAATACTTGAAGAAAAAGTTCTACCACTAAAATTTGTAAAAGCTGAAAATCACGGTGCTAAGGAGCTGTAGACCCTAAGGGAACAGTATCTTTACATGGGTGGTGTATCTGGAAAATAATCCAACATCTACCAAGACCTGGCCTCCTACGTACCCTTAAACTAGATGGTCCTGAGGGGAGCTTAATTTCCTTGGAACTTAAAGACGTGCAGATTTATGAGGATGGAAGTGATAAGGGAAAATGCTTAATTATAAATAAGGTGCAAAGTCACATGTATAAAGAATTTTTTTTTCTGGCAAGATGGCACACTAAGATCACGTGCATAGCACTGGCCAACTATGAACACACAGTAACATGAGATAAACCATAACTAAAGTTTTAATTTATAGCTGACCTTGAGAAAAGTAAAATCTGCAGAGAAACAAAAGGAAAAATTAAAGCCAGGCTAGTAATTGTAAGCGGACAGTGTCATCGCCCAGTGTGGTGCTGGTCCCTAGGGGCCAGGGCCTTAGAGCTGCAAATCTAATGCCCTCCTGGGTACTGGCAACTCAGCCTCAAGTCGACCAGAGGCAGAGAAGCGGTGACCGGAACCTCTGGATAAAGCCTTTAGCTCCTCTGTTACAACGGGTTTGGAAAGTGAGCGGTGAAAAGCTGAATGCTCTCTCCAGAGCCACCATGAGAAATTAAAAAAACAGGCTTATGTTATATGTGGATGTGGGGGTCTAAATGTACCCTGTTGTGTGCTAGAGAAACCACATGCTGGAAAATTAAAATAAAAATGGGAGCAGAACCATTCAAATCTCTAGAACCCCAGCAAGAGCCACTTATTGTACCTTTTTACAGCCCAGGGCCCATGGAACATCTTGGAAAAAGACAATAGCTGTGAAACAGGGGTTCAGAAACAAACAATAGAAATCTTGTACTTGCAAAAGCAATGGCACATCAGGAAGGAGAGTCACCAGTTGCCACAAGGAGCAGAATTAGCATCCACAAGAAATCCTGATGAGAACTATTAGTCTTTTTTTGAGAGGGAAATAAGGAGATTTTCAGAAAAAAAAAACAACAACCAATAAACCTGAGAAAGTTTAGCAATAATAGACCGTCATTAAAGAACTATTGAAAGATATACTTCAGGAAGAAGGAAATTGAAATCAGGAAGAAGGGGTGAATAGGAGGCAAGGAACAGTGAACAAAAATAGGGAAATGTGGGGAAATCTAAGCATTAGGTGTATAAGACAATAATAACGTTGAATTAGATGGAGGTATAAAAAGAAGCTGCCGCCAAAAACATCGGAGCCCAAAACCCTCTAAGACAGCAGGAGGCTATTAATATTTAAAGCATGCTAAAGCTCTTCTATTGTTTGGGAGAAGGGTATGGATATTGCCTGAATTTGGACCTTGTTAAGGCAAGTATAAATGTTTAAACATTTAAGGATATGGGCTTCTAGTTTCTGGCAATGGCAGGCTTGGTTCTTTGATTCAACTTGCCTATTGAAGTAATGAAGTATGCTGCATAAAATCTTTCAAAAACGACTTTAAAAGCCCTGAAGAGCCGAGAGGACAGAGGAAAACTTCCAGGCCAAATTGGAATGAAAGCTTGTAACCAGACAGGTAAGCGGAATATGAGTACAACCCCCCCCCCCAAAGCCAATTTGCTCTGAGGGCCTTTGCCTCCGTTGCCCACCTGAGCTTTGATCCCATGGCCACACAGGGCTAGAGAGAGAGAAGCTAAGGCTTAGGTCCAGGCCACGGTAGGAGTTAATAGGAGAACCTCTCCACACTGAGCCCAGAGCCCAAGGGCCTACATCAGCTGCATAAGGGCCAGCCAGAATGCAACAGGCCCCCTGTTCCAACAATCCCAGACAAATTGTGCAGAAGCCTGATTTGGCACCAAGCAGAGGAGGGGGTGCATACATCTTTTTGAATTGGTGTTTTCGTTTTCTTCGGGTAGAAGAAATCCCCCAGTCGTGGGATTATTGGTTCATGTGGTATTTTTATTTTTGATTTTTTGAGGAACCTTCACACTATTTTCCACAGTGGCTGCACCGGCTTGCTTGCCATCAACAGTGCACGAGGGTTCCTTTTTCTCTACATCCTCGCCAGCACTTGTTGTTTCTTGTGTTTTTGATTCTAGCCATTCTGACAGGCGTAAGGTGCTATCTTGTTGTGATTTTGATTTGCATTTCCATGATGATTAATGATGTTGGGCATCTTTTCATGTGTCTGTTGGTCATTTGTATGTCTTCTTTGGAAAAAATGTTTGTTCAGGTCCTCTGCCCATTTTTAATTATTTATTTTATTATTATTATTTTTTAAGATTCTCCAGTAAGTTTATTTTGCAAACTTTTTGTATTTTAAGTTTTATTGGCTTACATTGTTATAAAGAGAAAAAAAGTATACAATTTTGAACACTGAACTATTTATCATTTTAATATGAATTCAGATATACTTTGTTTATTTCTAATTGACCTTCACCTCCTAAGTTCAGTATAAGTATTCTTGCCACCCCATTCCACCCTGTCACTGAGTCAAAGAGTTCAAGATACATACACAAAACACACATATAAACAGACACAAACAAGCCTTTTGTAAAGTAAATAAATCTTTTACAATGTAGATAACTGTTCCTTTTTGGAACTTTCTAAATCCAGTTCAAATCTCTTCTGAAATTGGGATATTCACACTTATTAGACACAATCTTTATAAAGCAAAGCTTTTATCTCTTTGCAAACTCAGGTAATTCTTGAGAGCAATATTTTTCTTATTGATCGGAAAAGAACAGAGTGTGGAAGGTCAAAGAGGAAAAATCACTTCAAATAATCAAAACAGAAAAGCACGAGCCCAAGCAGGTGGAGGGGTGGAGGGAGAGGGAGAAGCCGACTCTGCACTGAGCAGGGAGCCGACTTGGGGCTCAATCCCAGGAATCTGGGATCGTGACCTGAGCCCAACACAGACACTTAATCAACTGAGCCACCCAGGTGCCCCAAGCGTTTATCTCTTTGTGAACTCAAGTAATTCTTTTTTTTATTTTTTAAGATTGTATTTATTTATTTGAGAGAGAGAGAGAGAGCGAGAGAGCCAGCCAGCATGGAGGGGAGGGGCAGAGAGAGAGGGAGAAGAAGAGTCAGCACTGAGCAGGGAGCCGAAGGTGGGGCTCGATCCCAGGACCCTGAGATTATGATCTGAGCTGCAGGCAGATGCTTAACCTACTGAGCCACCCAGGCGCCCCTCAAATAATTCTTGAGAGGATTATTTTTCTTATTGATCTAAAAAGAATGATGTGTGGAAGGCCAAAGAGGAAAAATCACTTCAAATGGTCAAAACAGAAGAGGACTGAAAAATAATATACTTACTAGTGTAGGGAGAAACATTTTAAGTATAGATTCTATTGAAAAGATTGATATTCAAAGGAATAGCTTTGGACCCATTGCCAAAACTTAGATTTTCTCAGTTAATTAAGACCAAGAGTGTTGGTTTTATTTAGGAAGATACATTAAGTCTTTGAAGTAAGAATGATAGGGTTGTACAACTTAATTTCTATATAAGTGACTGAATATACAAGGTATCAAATATAAACAGTAGTGTAGCAAGAAAATAAATTAGCAGAAACAATTAACCAGTAGCAATAATTAAGACCACCATTTGAAAGATCTATACACAAAGAATGAAAACATATTGTTATAAGATTTTACAGCACAAAACTGGATTCAATCCTAATTCATTACTGTTGTACTTCTTTCTTCTTCAGTGTTAGTAGACCCACATTATCTCCTGCCAATTCATTGTGTTGATTATGTGAACGATCACAGGCAGGAAAGTCTTTGAACACCAACACCTACAATAAGCTGCTTTAGTAAGACACAAATCTTCAATGTTTTTTTTATTCACCACTTTGGGATTTTCCTTTTGTATTTTAACATTAGTCAAGCTATCCTTCTGTTGTTTTTGGCTCTGGAGGAATAGACAAATTGAAGGTAGCCAAGTAGTACAAGTATTCCAAGAAAAGGCAATCATCAAAGCAATTCTGAAACTGTGAGCCCGGTGAACCTGGTAATGCTCTTGGGATAGGTGCTGCTTTAAAGATTTTTTAAAAAGATTTATTTATTTATGAGAAAGAGAGAGAGTGTACAGAGAGGCAGAAGGAGGGAAGCAGACTCCCTGCTGAGTGTGGAGCCTAATGTGGGGCTTCATCCCAGGACCCGGGATCATGACCTGAGCCAAAATCAAGAGTCGGACACTTAACCAGCTGAGCCGCCCTGGGGAGCTGCTTTAGATACACAGAGGGCAGCACCTTCGTGATGTGGCCGTGTTCTCCAGCACCATCCTCGCCAGCAACGTCTACCCCTCTCCAGCCCCCCCAGCGCTCTCCAGTGGAGCTGCCACATCTGCAGGCAGAGAACAGAAGTAGCAGGTGTGCATCCCAGCCTGGGTTCTGGAGCAGGCAGGCCTCTGCCCATTGTTAAATCAGATTAGTTGTTTTTTTGGTGTTGAGTTGTATAAGTTCTTTATATATTTTAGATATAAACCCCCTTATCAGCTCTATCATTTGCAAATATCTTTTCCCATTCAGGATGTTGTTTTTGTGTTTTGTTGATAGTTTCCTTCTCTGTGCGGAAACTTTTTACTATACTCATTGCAGCACTATTTACAATAGCCAAGATATGGATGCAGCCCAAGTGTCCATTGATAGATGAATGGAAAAAGAAGATGTGGCATCTATATATCTATATATAGATATATATATATCACATCTATTGCCATATATACACACATGCATGCGCGCAATGGAATATGATACAGCCATAAAAAGGACGAGCTCTTGCAACTTGCAACAATATGGGTGGAGCTAGAGGGTATTATGCCAAGTGAAATAAGTCAGGCAGAGAAAGACAAATGCCATATGCTCTCACTTATATGTGGAATCTAAAAAACAAAACAAATGAATAAACAAACAGAATCAGACCTCTAAACACACAGAACAAACTGATGGTTGTCAGAGGACGGGAGGGTGGAGGATAGGCAAAATAGATGAAAGGGAGTGGGAGATACAGGCTTCCAGTTATCAGATGAATAATTCATGGAATAAAAGGTACAGCATAGGGAATATAGTCAATGGTATTGTACACACACACATATATATTTCCTTGCACCTAAGTATTAATACATAGACTTTTTTTCAAGCATAGTTGGAATACTAACCACATTCTAGGCAAGTCTCATACATACCACAACATTAGTTTCATTCACACTACATTCCCTGATTACAATGAAATTAAGTTAGAAATAAAAAGCAACCATAACAGCAAAGACTTGTAAAAAGTTTTCTGGAATGTTTAAAAAACACTTTTGTATAACTCATGGATTAAAGGCAAATCATAATGTGAATCAAAAAGTATTTAGAAGTGAATGATTATACAGGTATCAAAACTTCTGGGATATAGTTGAAGAAAAACTTAAAGGGAACTGTATGGCCTTGAAAGCTTTTTATTAGAAAACGAGGCTCAAATTTAATGATTTAACCATCTGATTCAAGAAGTTAGAAAAGTAGCGACAAATTAAACCTAATGAAATCAAAAGAAAAGACATAACCTATGTAAGACCATGAAGTGATGAAATAGAAAACCAAAACTTTGTTCTTTAAAAAGACAAACCTCTGGCAAGATTGAACAAGAAAACAAAAGAGAAGGCATAAGTGAATAATATTGAGAATGAATAGAGGGACAAAACTGCAGATACTACAGAGATTTTAAAATAATTTTAAAATACTACAAACAGCATTCTACCAATAAATGTAAAATTATAGATGAAACGAACAATTTTCTAGAAACTATAACTTTGCAAAACTTATTTAAGAAGAAATCGAAAGCCTAAAAGATATATACAAATACAAGTCTTCTGCTGAGGTGGGAGACAGGAAGCTGTATGGCCGAAGATGGGGAGAGGAGGCAGGTTCTCAGTCTAATTGCTTCTTCTTCTTCTTTTGGGGGAAGAACCAACCCTTTAATTTATTGAGGGCTTATGTCAAGAATTGTGCTAAACACTATACATGCATTATCTCTTTGAATCTTCACAACAACTCTTTAAGATTCTATTATTATAATCCGCATTTTTAAATTGAGATAAAATTCACATTCTATACAACTCACCCTTTTAAGTGTACAATTTGGTGGATTTTAGTATATTCACAGGATTACACAACAATCACCATCATCTAATCCCAGAACATTTTTAAGATTTTTTTTTATTTGACAGAGATGGAGACAGCCAGCGAGAGAGGGAACACAAGCAGGGGGAGTGGGAGAGGAAGAAGCAGGCTTCCAGCAGAGGAGCCTGATGTGGGGCTTGATCCCAGAACGCCGGGATCACGCCCTGAGCCGAAGGCAGACGCTTAACGACTGTGCCACCCAGGCGCCCCAAATCCCAGAACATTCTTATCATCTCCAAAGGAAACCCTGTCCATTAGCAGTCACTCTCATTACCCTTTCCCCACAACCCCATGCAACCACTAATCTAAATTCTGGCTCTATGGATTTGCCTATTATGGACATCCCATATACATGGAATATAAAATGTGTGGCATTTTGTGTCTTGCTTCTTTCACTTCACATAGTGTTTTCAAGATTCACCTATGTCGTAGTGTGTATCAATACTTCATTCCTTCTGTAGCTGAATAATATTCCAGTGCATAGATATGCCACATTTTGTGTTTCCGTTCATCAGTTTAGGGTCATGCTCTTCAGGTGGGAAGCAGTCAACTTGACAAAAACTTTCTACCACAGTTGTCGATGAACTCAAAGATGCACCAAGAGGTATGGGACAGGGCATTAACATCACCCTATTCAAGAGAGTTTGCAACAGACTATTAGAACTAATAAAAGAGAGTTCAACTGTGTTGCTGGAGACAAGATCAGTACACAAAAATTAAGCACACCTACATACCAGCAACAACCTACTAGAAATTTTTTTTAAAACTTTCACAATAGCAACAAAATGTGTAAGGTTTCTAAGGAGTATCTAACCAAAGATGCAAAACGTATATGGAAGATGTTAAAATTTTCATTGTAGGGGTGCCTGTGTGGCTCAGCCAGTTATGCGTCCAACTCTTGGCTTCAGCTCAGGTCATAAGCTTGTGGTTGTGAGATTGAGCCCTGCATCAGGCTCTGCAATCAGTGTGGAATCTGCTTCAGATTCTCTCTCCCTCTCCAGCCCACTCACTCTCTCTCTCTCTCGAATAAATAAATAAAATCTTAAAAAGAAATAAAATAAAATTTTCATTGTAACACATAAATATTACCTTAAAAATAGAGAAATATGGCATGTTCAGAGATTTAAAAAATCTCACTAATGTAAAATTCAAAGTAAATCAATAAAAATCCCCAAAGGTTTTTTCACCTAACTAGAAAAACAAATTTTAGGATTCACGTGGAAAAACAAAGGGCCAAAGACAGTCAGAAAATTCTGAAGGAGAAGAAGAAACAGGACATAGACAAACAGATCAATGGAGCAGAATAACTACTCCAGGAAAAAAAATCCACACATATATTGAAACTTGGTATTCAACAAGGGTAGCACTACAAATCAGTGGGTAAAGACAGATCATTTAATAAATCTGCTGGGGCAATTGGCTACCCACATGAAAAAATTTAATTCAGCTAGTATTTGACATCATAATCCCCCAAAAAACTTTCAGATAAAGACCTATATGTGAAAAAACAAGACTTTAAAACTTTCAAGAGAAAATACAGGAGAATACTATAACCTCAGGATCTCCTAAACAGAACACAACAAACAAAAAACACAACTGGGGTGCCTGGGTGGTATATGCTTTTCGAACTAACAGATGTGTATGTTATTTTACATAATAGTCCAAGGCACAATAACAGATATTTGATTATATAATAATTTTATTATACAAAGATGAGTTGTTTGCCTATAGAGCATTCATGTTAAACAAAATAATTTTTTAAATTATATTTAATTTTTAGCTGCTGAATTCCATTTAGACCATAAATCTTTTAAGAAAAGCCTTATTTGAGAATTTCTCATATCTTGTGAAGATGGAATAAAAGCAAACTGTCATCCTTTCCATTGTCAAAATTTCATGTGATGGAAAAATTCCAAAATCTTGTACAACAATATTCACCATAAATCTTTGCTTCAGACTTAGTAAAGATTATAAAGAGTTCAAACAAAGGGGAAAAGGTTAGGGAAAAATGAGATGCTCCCCCAAATATCTCATTATTTCATTGATTTCAATTGAAAGTGAGTATTTAAGTACTGAACATATGCACTCCAGTGAATATAGGAGGAGTCCAGCTGCTGACAGTGCTGAGAAATTCGTATTCTTGCATTATGTCAAATTGTTAAAAGTCCATCAATAAAATTGTAATTGTGAAAACACTTACTGATAAAATTTCAGAAGTACGGGTGCCTGGGTGGCTCAGTCGGTTAAGCGACTGCCTTTGGCTCAGGTCTTGATCTCAGGGTCCTGGGATTGAGCCTCACATCAGGCTCTGCACTCAGTGGGAAGTCTGCTCCAGAATTCTCTCTCTCCCTCTGCCCCTCCCCCTGCTCATGCTCTTGCTTCCTCTCTCTCTCTCTCTAAAATAAATAAATCTTAAAAAAGATTTCTAAAGTATTCTTGTATTCCAGGAGTTTATTCTATGATAATGATATTCAGCTTTGGCCTTAACTTTGACTGAATGTCATTCATATATGTTCTGTGTACCTCTATTACCCAGAATATAAAAATCTCTTTTATAAAGCAGTAAGAAGGATGCACAAGCCAATGGAAAAATGAGCAACAGATGAATAGGCAATTTGCAGAAGAGGAAACCCAGCTGGACAATATTCAATTGTACTAGCAATTAGGAAATGCAAATTAAACAATATTGATTTACCATTCTCATACTCATCAGACTGGAAAATTTTTAAAGTCCAAAAATACCAAGTTGGAATTGGCAAGGATGTTAGAGTAACTGGGATTTTCATATACTACTGATTGGAATATATATTGGTACCACTCTAGGGAACAGTTTGGAGGGTTTTTTTTGTTTTTTGTTTTCTCTCACAGGTTTTGAGAGGGACCTGGTACCAGCCAGCTACTGAGCTTCTAGGCATAAACCCTAGAGAAGTCTTGCACACAGAGTATTGTTTTTTTTTAATTATTATTTGAGAGAGACGGAGTGAGCTTGCATGAACCGGGGGGGGGGGGGGGG
>NW_024423319.1:82187808-82192188 GCF_017311325.1 Ursus maritimus | reverse complement strand
TTGTACAACAATATTCACCATAAATCTTTGCTTCAGACTTAGTAAAGATTATAAAGAGTTCAAACAAAGGGGAAAAGGTTAGGGAAAAATGAGATGCTCCCCCAAATATCTCATTATTTCATTGATTTCAATTGAAAGTGAGTATTTAAGTACTGAACATATGCACTCCAGTGAATATAGGAGGAGTCCAGCTGCTGACAGTGCTGAGAAATTCGTATTCTTGCATTATGTCAAATTGTTAAAAGTCCATCAATAAAATTGTAATTGTGAAAACACTTACTGATAAAATTTCAGAAGTACGGGTGCCTGGGTGGCTCAGTCGGTTAAGCGACTGCCTTTGGCTCAGGTCTTGATCTCAGGGTCCTGGGATTGAGCCTCACATCAGGCTCTGCACTCAGTGGGAAGTCTGCTCCAGAATTCTCTCTCTCCCTCTGCCCCTCCCCCTGCTCATGCTCTTGCTTCCTCTCTCTCTCTCTCTAAAATAAATAAATCTTAAAAAAGATTTCTAAAGTATTCTTGTATTCCAGGAGTTTATTCTATGATAATGATATTCAGCTTTGGCCTTAACTTTGACTGAATGTCATTCATATATGTTCTGTGTACCTCTATTACCCAGAATATAAAAATCTCTTTTATAAAGCAGTAAGAAGGATGCACAAGCCAATGGAAAAATGAGCAACAGATGAATAGGCAATTTGCAGAAGAGGAAACCCAGCTGGACAATATTCAATTGTACTAGCAATTAGGAAATGCAAATTAAACAATATTGATTTACCATTCTCATACTCATCAGACTGGAAAATTTTTAAAGTCCAAAAATACCAAGTTGGAATTGGCAAGGATGTTAGAGTAACTGGGATTTTCATATACTACTGATTGGAATATATATTGGTACCACTCTAGGGAACAGTTTGGAGGGTTTTTTTTGTTTTTTGTTTTCTCTCACAGGTTTTGAGAGGGACCTGGTACCAGCCAGCTACTGAGCTTCTAGGCATAAACCCTAGAGAAGTCTTGCACACAGAGTATTGTTTTTTTTTAATTATTATTTGAGAGAGACGGAGTGAGCTTGCATGAACCGGGGGGGGGGGAGGGGCAGAGGGAGAGGGAGAAGCAGACTCCCTGCTGAGCAAGGAGCCTGATGTGGAACTCGAATTCAGAACCCTAGGATCATGACCTGAGCTGAAGGCAGATGCTTAACCAACTGAGCCACCCAGGAGCCTAAGTATTGCTTTTTATAGTAGAATTTCTGCCAGTGAGGAAAGGGATGAACAGATGCTGGTATGTTAACACAATGGAATGCTTTATAGAAATGAAAGCAATTAACTTGATCTATATGTCCCACCTGGATAAACCTTACAAACATAATATCGAGTAAAAAAAACAAGTTTGGGAGTGATACATAGAGTTTGATATTGTTTATGTAGATGTAAAGATTATACCAAACAGTACAGTTTTTATGGACACAGAGTGGAAGTATAGAAACATTGATAGGAAGAATAAAAACTAGTTTCAGAATCCTGATTATCTTGGGGGAGGGGACGGTATCTGAAAGGAGTACAAAGGGGGCCTCATCTGTATCTGGAACATTTTATTTCTTTAAAGAGAAGAACAGTTTATGTAAACATGCCCCAAATAACAAAATTTGGGTACATATGTATTATCATATTCTGTGCCCTTTTCCATATGTTTGAAATATTTCATCATAAAAGTATGATTTATTGCTCGAATCCACATAAGCAATGCCAAAAGACTGATAACAAACTGTGAAAAATAGTTACAACTCATATCACACAGGGCTTATTTTTCTGAAATAAAGAACTCCTACAATCTTTACAAAAAAGACCACAATAAAAATGCAGGCAAAAAATACTGACAATTCACAGAGAAAGAGAAAAACATTGCTCTTACACACAAATGATTTTCAACCTCAGTCAGAACAAGAGAAATGCAAATTAAGACTGAGTCGAGATGCCATACTTTATATATTAGATGGGCAAGGATAAAGAAAAGTCTGCTAACCTACCAAAGCGGTGAGGATGTAGAGAGACGAGATAGAGGGATATCATTCGTAGCTATTAAACTGGTACAGCCTCTGTGTAGAGCAATTAGTCATCTATCAAAATTACACATTCACATGCTTATACCAAGCAGTTCCATTTTGCAGGAATTTGTCCTATAGATATACTCGCACACATGCAAAATGATGTATAGAGTTATTTATTGCAGCATTGGGGACAACCTAAGTGTCTATCAATAGGGTCCGGTTAAATAAGTTACAATGCCTCTATACAATAGACTAAAATGCAGCTGTTAAGGGGCGCCTGGGTGGCACAGCGGTTAAGCGTGCTCAGGGCGTGATCCCAAACTCTTTATGGATTCACATGGAATAATTGGCAAGGCATATATTTTTTTAAAGATTTTATTTATTTATTCGACAGAGAGAGACAGCCAGCGAGAGACGGAACACAAGCAGGGGGAGTGGGAGAGGAAGAAGCAGGCTCATAGCGGAGGAGCCTGATGTGGGGCTCGATCCCAGATCACCAGGATCACACCCTGAGCCGAAGGCAGACGCCAAACCGCTGTGCCACCCAGGCGCCCCGGCAAGGCATATTAAATGAAAACAAGCAGAGTGCAGAATAGTAAGCATGAAATGTCACCATCACATAGGAATATATTATCTATCCCAGAGATAGGGTTTTAATTATGTAAGCTATGTATGTGTACCTCACAGTAATCTCTGTCCACAAACTTGTGTGAAATAAAGAGAACTAGGTTTGCAATAATTCAGTCTGATTTCTGTCCCTGATCCGTCACTTCACCAGTAATACCATTTCAGACCTATCCCCATCTACCACCCAAATACAGTTATTTTAGATAGTGCCAGGATATTGGAGATTGGCAGCTGGTCCTCAATCGACTGTCCCCATGGTTTGCCAGTGAGTAAATCTTGGGCCTCACAGTTTCCATGAAGTCTGCTGGCTATCTGATGAATCTGTGCCATGTCTGGGACATGTAACTTTCATAATGCTGCTTATGGTACCATCTGCTGAGATATACCACCCAGCAATACAGAAAAAAGTATGATCATGGCTGATTAGATAGGTAGATAGATAGATAGATAGATACATAGATAGATAGATAGATAGATAGATAGATACACGATAGACAGATAACTACTACGTTCCAGGCACTGTACTACTGAACACCGGGTGTATAGCAGTGAACAAAACATGTGAAAATCCCTGATTTAAAGAGACGGTATTCTAGAGGAAAAGGAGAAGCCTGACTCCACAGTACTTTTACGAGGAGGCTGGAGTGGAGGCTGAAGCCCATCTTGCCAGTGGGGTCCCAGACAGGATTGGGAGGTTGGTAGAAATGAAACATGAGATTGAAAATAGGAGAATGAATTATGGATCTGTGTATGGAACAGCTGAGTCTGTTGTCCCCCCCCCCCCACTACGCCCGCTGCCCCTCGTTGCAAATAACACATAAGCAACCCAGCAAAAACTGTAAGGTTCTTTTATAAAGATACTGTGTCGTCAAGGGCTTGAATCACATGAGTCTGATGAATCAGCGGCATGGGCAGGGAAGAGGTGGGGGGGGGGCAATGGAAGCATTCCCTGCGGGGAGGAGTATTTTATCACCAATATTATTTAGAATTGCTGAAGCTTGGGGATAAAAAGCAGACTGACTTTTAGTTGTTTATTATTATCATTTTTATTTTTATTTATTTTTTTTAAAGATTTTATTTATTTGACAGAGAGAGACAGCCAGCGAGAGAGGGAACACAGCAGGGAGAGCGGGAGAGGAAGAAGCAGGCTCTCAGCAGAGGAGCCTGATGTGGGGCTCGATCCCAGAACGCTGGGATCACGCCCTGAGCTGAAGGCAGACGCTTAACGATTGAGCCACCCAGGCGCCCCTATTATTATCATTTTTAAATTATCTAAGAGCAATACACCCCTTATTGTCTCGTCACCCAGTGCAGAAAGCTGTTCCTTGGTAAGGAATGACAAAGATAGGGGAGAGATGTTCTCCTAGAACAAAGAAGCTGATGTAATTTGAGATAGAATATTTGATACAATAAACCTGTGTCAAGGATGTGGACTGCTTTATAGTGTCTCCAATAGGTAGACAGCCCATCAAAATGGTAATCCAAAAGGAACCCTTTGAAGACCTATGCATAGAAACTCACGGGGAAATGAGGAAAAGAGAAAGGAATGTAAGAAACAGGCAAATGGGGGTGCCTTGGTGTCTGGGTGGCTCAGTCGATTAAGCGTCTGCCTTCAGCTCAGGTCATGATATCAGGGTCCTGGGACTGAGCCCTGCATGGGGTCCCTGCTCAGCGGGGAGTCTGCTTCTCCCTCTGCCCCCTGCCCCCCC
>NW_024423319.1:82183590-82187803 GCF_017311325.1 Ursus maritimus | reverse complement strand
CCCCCCCGCTCGTGTGCTCTCTTTTTCTGTGTCAAATAAATAAAATCCTAAAACAAAACAAAACAGGCAAACGAAGAGCATACACAATTAGAAGATTTACCAAGGAAGCACTGGAAGTATTACAGATACCGTGATGGTATATAGATATTATAAGTATAATAATGGTATGTAGTTATTATAGGTATCACGATCACTCTTAAAAAGAGCACAGTCAAGGGGCGCCTGGGTGGCTCAGTCCGTTAAGCGTCTGCCTTTGGCTCAGGTCATGATCCCAGGGTCCTATATCAGGAGAGGGAGCCTGCTTCTCCCTCTCCCTCTGCCTGCTGCTCCCTCAGCTTATGCGTGCTCTCTCTCTGTCAAATAAATAAATAAATAAAATCTTTTAAAAAAGGGAGGCACAGTCAAGAAATACAAGGGTTCAAAGAGATATGTCAGACAGGAGGGGATTAAGAAAACAAGGTTATAAATCTCAAAACAAAATAGAAAAGAAAAATAAATTACAAAGCCACATTAGAAGCAAGCAAGTGATCAAACCCCACAACTGAAAAGACAGAAACGTTGTGAAGAGGCTCAAGGAAATGACACTGAACAAAAGGGAAAATATCAATAGGGCCGCGACGCTAGAACTGCAGCTGATGGTCAGTTAGGCGATGCTGATGTGCGAAATTCTTCATCCCATCTCGGATACGCAATTGCTGGATACATGGAAAGAAAATGTATGTACCCATGTTCAGAATCAAGAAAGGGAAATCTCCAAGTACTAGAGACAAAAAGGGAAGGCGAAGTTAAATCAGCGACCCTGAGCTGAATCGGAAAATGACTTAAGAAGGTATTGACACTGGCATACACTAGCGGCAATGAGGAAAGGGGGTCTGGCGACCCCTGGGGATCTCCAAGATCCTTTCCAGGGTCCACAGAGTCAAAATTATTTTCACAATAATACTGAGATTTGATTTGAATTTATCACTCTCAAGTATACAGCAGAGGTTTCCTGAAGCTCCTTGACCTATGATATTACAACAGATTGAATGGAGATTGACTCCAGCTGTCTTCTATTAAGCCAGACACGATAGAGATTTGCAAAAATGTAAAACAATGAGATTATGTGTTTTGTGCATTTTGATATACATAGCTTATTTTTATTACAAGTATGCTATTTATGTAACATGTTTTCAGCAGTTTTTAAACGAATTAACAAATTAATATTAAAGAATTTTTTTAATCACTTTTAACTTCCACTGTGGCAAAAACTGATAGGTATGACCGCACATAAACAAAAGCTATTTAGGACGTGTAAGAATTTTTTAATTTTATTTTAAAATTAACACGTAATAAAATTGGCTTTGTTGGCAGGCAGTTTGGTGAATTTTAACACTTGTGTACGTTCATGTAAACATCGCCACAACCAGAATAGAAAAACTGTTCTTTTACCCCCAAAACTCCCTTGTGCTAAAAAACAGACCTTAAACTATAGAGAGCAAACTGACCGTTAGCAGAGGGGAGGTGGGTGGGGGATGGGTGAAATAGGTGATGGGGAGTGCCCTTGCCCCTCCCCCCCTCTAAAAAATAAAATAAAATAAAATAAAATAAGCCTATAAAAAAAACCTCCCTTGTGCTATCCCTTTATCATACTCCCTCCTGCCCCCTACGGACTCTGAAGCCCTGATGACTACTGGTCTGTTCTCTGTCACTGGTGTTACACCTTTTTGAGAATGGAATCATGTAATATGTAACCTTGTGAGGCCTGATTCTTTCAGCATAATGCCTTTGAGATCCATTCAAGTTGAGATCCATCAATAGTTCATTCTTTTTTATTGCCAAGTAGTACCACAGTTTGTTTATCCGTTCACCCGCTGAAGAACATTTGGGTTATTTCCACCTTGGGGCTATTACAAATCGAGCTGCTATGAACATTCATGTACAGGTTTCATGTGAATATTTCTCTAAGGTAAATACCCAGGAATGAGAGTGCAGGATCATATGATGAGTGTATGTTTAACTTTCTGGAAAAAAAAACCCTTTTAAACTGTTTTCCCAAGTGGCTATAACATTTTACATGCTGAAGAGCAATATAAAAAAGTTCTAGTTGTTCTGCATTCTTGCTGGCAGTTGGTTTTGCCAGTATTTTTTATTTTACTTTTTTAAAAAAATTCTTTTTTTTTTAACAGAGAGAGAGAAAGAGAGAGCTTTGAGTGGGGGTGGGGCAAAAGGAGAGGAAGAGAGAGAATTTTTTTTTTTAAGATTTTATTTATTTATTTGACAGAGCCAGTGAGAGAAGGAACACAGGCAGGGGGAGTGGGAGAGGAAGAAGCAGACTCTCAGAGGATGAGCCTGATGTGGGGCTCGATCCCAGAACGCCGGGATCACTCCCTGAGCCAAAGACAGACGCTTAACGACTGCGCCACCCAGGCGCCCCAGAGAGAGAGAATCTTAAGCAGGCTCCATGCCCAGCATGGAGCCCAACAAGGGGCTCAATCGCACCACCCTGAGGTCATGACCCAAGCTGAAATCAAGAGTCTGTCGCTGAACTGACTGAGCCACCCGGGTGCCCCAAGTTATTTTTTATTTTAGCCATTCTAATAAATGTGTAGTTGTATCTCTTCATGGTTTTAATATGTATTTTCCTAATGGCTAATGATGTTGAAAATTTTTTATGTGCTTATTCTTATTCATATATCCTCTTTGCTGGTGTACTTGTTTAAGTCTTTTGGGCATTTTCTAATGGAGTTTTAATTTTTCTTACTGAGTTTCGAGAATTCTTTATATATGCTGGATACAAGTCCTTTGTCAGATATGGGAATTGCAAATATTTCCTCCTGGTCTGGAGCTCCTCTTATCATTCTTTTAACAGTGTCTTTTACAGAACAAAGCACTGTGATTTTTTAAAAAGATTTTATTTATTTATTTGTCAGAGAGAGAGAGAGAGCACAAGCAGGGGGAGCAGCAGGCAGAGGGAGAGGCAGGCTCCCCCCTGAGCAAGAAGTCTGATGTGGGGCTCAATCCCAGGACCCTGGGTTCATGACCGGAGCCGAAGGCAGATGCTTAACCAACTGAGCCACCCAGGTGTCCCAAAACTATGATTTCGATGAAGTCCAATCTGTCTTTTTTTTTGGTGTCATGTGAAAAAAATTCTCTCTAACCCTAGGTCATGAAGCTATTTCTCCTATGTTTTCAGTTAGAAGTTTCATAGTTTTATATTTTATATTGACATCAATTTTTGATTTTTAGTTAATTTTTGTATACGGTGTGAGGTTAAGGTTGAGGTTCACTTTTTTGGTACATGGAAATTCAGTTTTTCCTATGTCATTTGTTGAAAAGACTACCCTTTCTCAGGGCACTTGTTGGGATGGGCACTGGGTGTTGTATGGACGTGATGAATCACTAAATTTGACACCTGAAACTAATATTACACTGTATGTTAACTAACTGGAATTTAAGTAAAAACTTGGAAAGAATGGAAAGACTATCCTTTTTCAATTGAATTGCCATAACACCTTTGTCAACAATCAACTGGTCATATTGGTGTGGTTCTATTTCTGGTTTGCTCTATTCTCTGTGTGTCCCTTCACCGGTACCACACTGTCTTGATTTCTGTAACTTCATAGCAAGTCTTAAAATCAGGTAGTATCATTACTTTGACTTTATTCTTTTCATAACAGTTTCAGTTATTCTCATTCCTATGTTTTTTCTTATAATTTTTGGTATCAGCTAGTCAATATTAACAAAAAATATTGCTTAGAGTTTGATTGGAATTGCACTAAATGGATAAATTAATTTGGGGAGAACTGATAGCTTTACTATGTTGATATTTCCAATCTGTGAACATATGTCCCTCCATTATTTAGGTCTTGACTGGTTTCTTCCAGCAGCATTTTGTAATTTTCAGTATACACTTCGGGTTTTAGACTTCTGTGAGTCCATGGCAGGTTATACCAGAAGAAATGAAGTGGTAAACTTACTGATAATACAATGATACTACAAAAGCCAGTCTTCTTCCCCAATCCACTCCCTATTATTTACTTTCTGAGTCCTCAAAGCTGTTCTACGAATTCTGACCAAGTTGTACAGTTGTATTTAGTGGGAGAGACACTTTGGAGTTTGTTTGTTCCATCTTACCAGAACAAAACAATAATTTTTAAGTGTAAATGTGTCCTGAGATGAAAGTTTGAAAACTGCTGCATTTTAGGGACTGGCTTTTTTTTTTTTTTTTTTT
>NW_024423319.1:82177052-82183317 GCF_017311325.1 Ursus maritimus | reverse complement strand
GAGAGAGAATCTTAAGCTGAGCATGGAGCCCAACACCGGGCTCAATCTCACAACTCTGAGATCATGACCTGAGCTGAAAACAAGAGTTTGACACTTAACCAACTGAGCCACCCAGGCACCCGGGGACCAGCATTTTAATACTTCCACAGAAATGGAAGATAAGACCATGAAGCAGGAACTGATTTCCATCCATTAAGCCTTGAGCCATGCTTTCACATGAAGGGAGCTAGTAAAATTTCACCCATAGGACCAGAAATATGGCAAGGAAGTTCACCATTTATTCAGAAAGATAGGTGGAAAATAGTCACCTCTAAAATGAGGGGGGACATATAATGAACAACTTCAAAATCATTACAGAAATAGGGATTTTTTAAAAAAAGTGATTAATCCAAAGGGAGGCAGGAATGGAGGGGGGAAAAGAAGAAAATATGTTTCAAAGAAAACACAGGGACTCATTTTTTCTGATCATGATGGAGTAAAAGGAACTGGGTTTACCTTTTTTCTTAAACAACTAAAAATAATGGATAAATTACAGAAGACAATGGTTTTCAGGCATCGGACATCAAGCAGCAAAGGACACTGGCCCCTGAGAGAAAGGAAACAAACAAATGAGCCCTATGATTATCTCCACTTACTGTTTGGAGAGTTTTCAGGTCATAGCACAGACAGGGAGAATCTAAAGAGAGCCTGACAGTCTCCCTGAGTCAAGAGCACAGAGTTAAAAATTCAAGGAGCACAAGGTGATTAGATTCACAGCACAGAGTAGTGTGTGTGTGAGAGAGAGAGAAAGAGAGAGAGAGAGAAAGAGAGAGAAAGAGAGAGGGAGAATGCCACAAGCTCAAGCACTCTGGAAATATGCAGAGGGTTCTCCTAGAGTCTTCAGCTAGTACTGATCAGCACAGGTGTATGAGGAAACTACCCAAGGCCAGGGAATGAATTGCAAGAAATGAGCATTGAGAACAAATCCTGGAGCTCAGATAGGGCCGGAAGGAGTTCATCTCTCCAATATCCAGAGTGGAGAAACCTTGTAATACACAAGACTTTGGGTACAGTGCTCAGAAGAGTAGTGCCTCCGTAGAGAACAATATTAGCCATAAGCGACTGCTATGATCTATTGGGAAAAAATTAAAAATACAATTTCCTGCCTGTCCAGGAAATTCTCTCCTTGAATATAGAAAAGATAGAAAACAGTTTTATTATTGAATAAGCATTAAACCAGACTGTGATGCATTACAGACAATCTGCTAATGAGATTGCAAAGACAGAAATAAATCCCATTCTTATGGATGTAATTTATTCATTACATACATGTTCTTAAAATAAATGGTAAATTGGCATTATGTAAGAGGACCTGAAAGCACTGTTTGCTATACACTCTTCCATAGTTCATCCTAAGTTCACCTGGTAATTGGAGTAGCCATCTGTGCTGGTTAATTGCCTTTATCTAAAAGAAAAATAAAACTTCTATTTCTACAACACACAGGTGCTTACAGCTTAGAGCAAGGCACTTAGGCTAAAATCCCAGGATGACAGAGAAATATGGGGGCGCTATC
The DNA here is from genome assembly GCF_017311325.1 of Ursus maritimus. Classification (NCBI taxonomy): domain Eukaryota; kingdom Metazoa; phylum Chordata; class Mammalia; order Carnivora; family Ursidae; genus Ursus; species Ursus maritimus. The sequence goes on along the minus strand of NW_024423319.1, from coordinate 82,181,764 downwards.
TTCCTTGATGTTTACATTTCAAAGAGATGGTTCCAAGTCCCTTAAGAAAAACATTTCTGGGTTCCAAGGCTGGCAAGAGGCTTATTCAGTCCTCAAAAATATTTACATACATATCAAAGGGACAGAGGAAGGGTTCACAAATATTAGATTTCTCAGGAAATACTCTAAGAGTAGGGAGAAAAGTCCCCTTACCTTTTTGGCAACAGGAGAAGTTCAATTTTATTTTTATTTGCCCTCCCAGATTTTACCTTACAAAGGTTAAAAGCAAGACTCGAAAGGGTCAGACTCTTGCCAAATAACTTACCTGCATCCCAGGAAAAGCTAAAAATTGTTCAAAGAAATACATAAAAGTTAGTACCAAACAACATAAAACTCACAATTTTGGCACCCAATAAAAAGCTACCAGCTGTACAAAGAAGCAGAAAAATAGGACTTCTAATAAGAAAATGATAATCAATAGTAATAGACCCCAAAATTGCACGGATGATAAAGTTAGTAGACAAAGCCACTAAAACAACCGTTAGAACATATTTCATATACGGAAAGCATATAGGAAACCCTGAGTACATTAAGCAGAGAAATGGAAGATATAAATAAAAGTCCACATTGAATTTGTAGAGCTGAAAATACATGTTTATAATATGAAATACACTGGATGGTATTAAGAGCAGACTAGACACTCCAACAGAAAAGATTAGTGAACTTGAGGATGTAGCAATAAGTATGACTCAAAAAGAAACACACAGAAAGAAGGTCTGAAAATAGATGAACAGAATATTAGTAAGCCATGGGACAACTGCAAGTAACCTAATACATATACGATTTTCAGGAGATGAGAGAGAGAAGGGTAAAGAAAAATTATTAGAAGAAATAATGGCTAAAGTTATCCCAAATATGATAAATCTGTAAGCTCACAAATCTAAGAAACAACAGACTCCAAGCGCAAGAAACGTAAAGAAAATTACAGTAAGGCACAGCAAAGTCAAATTGCTCAAAAAAAAAAAAACACAACAAAAAACCAGAGATAAAGAAAAAAAAAAGCTCTAAAAGGGAACAGAAAAAAGACACATTATGTGCAGAGGAACAAAAATAAAAATGATTCATATTTGCACCAGAAACCAGGTAAAGACAGAAAACAGTGATGCAACATTTTGAAGAGCTGAAAGAAAAAAAAAACTGTCAACCTAGAGTTGTATGCCTACCAAGCAGTAATAATTTAAAAAAGAAGGACAAATAAAGACCTTTGCAGACACACAGAAGCTGAAATAATCCATCACTGCAACAGTACTGCAAAAAAATGCTAAAGGAAGTCCTTCAGACAGAAAGAAAATACCAGGTGGAAACATGGATCTGCAAAAAGAAATTGAGGTTGAGGGGCACCTGAGTGGCTCAGTCGGTTAAGCCTCTGCCTTCAGCTCAGGTCATGATCCTGGGGTCCTGGGATCCAATCCTGTGACCACGGCTGTCTGCTCAGCGGGGAGTCTCCTTCTCCCTCTCCTTCTGTCTCCTCCCCCTTGTTCATGCTCTGTCTGTCTGTCGTCTGTCTCTTTCAAATAAATAAATAAAATCTTTCAAAAAAAAAGAAAGAAATTAAGAGGTTGAAAAGGAAACAGGGTAAATACAGTTTCTTTTCTTTATTTTTAAAGTGTTTTGATTTGATGATTGATAGCTTAAAGCAAAAGAAAATAACAATGTATTACAGGGTTTATAATATACACAGAGCAGTGCTCTGAGGGGGCCTTATAGCACTAAACACTTATATTAGAAAACAAGAGAGGTCTTGGGGCACCTGGGTGGCTCAGTCTGTTAAGCGTCTGCCTTCAGCTCAGGTCATGATGATCCCAGGGTCCTGGGATCGAGTCCTGAATTGGGTCTCCCTCTGCCTGCTGCTCCCCCTGCTTGTGCTCTCTCTCTGCCTCTCTGACAAATAAATAAAAATAAAATCTTAAAAAAAAGAAATAATAAATATTAGAGAAGAAATCACTTAATATAAAATTTTAAAAAAGGAAAGATATCAATGAAACCAAAAGCAGGCTCTTTAAAAAAATATCAATACAATTAATAAGCTTCTATTCAGACTGACCAGGAAAAAAAAAAGAAGATACAGATTACTGGTTTCAGGAATGAAACAAGCAAAAATAACTAGAGATTCTAAACATATTAAAAGGATAATGAGGGAATATTATGAACAGCTTGATGCCAATAAATCCAGCCACATGGATAAAATGGACAAATAATATGAAAGATACAAACTACCAAAGTCCATGCCAGAAGAAATAGATAATCTAAACTGACCCATAACTAATAAAGAAACTGAATTTTTGTTTACAAACTTCTCTACAAAGTAAACTCATTGCACAGATGGCTTCATTGATAAATTCTACCAAACATTTATGAGAAAAATAATACAAATTCTACACAAACTCTTCCAGAATACAGAAGAGGGATACTCACTAACTAATGGTATGTGGCCAGCATTACTCTAATGCCCAAATAAGGCAAAACAAAAACAAAAGCAAAAACAAACTATAGACCAATATCCCTTCTGAACATAGATACAAAAATTCTGAACAGAATTTTTGCAAATAATCAAATATATCGTGAACAAGCAATTCATTTCAAGAATACAAGGTGGGTTTACTTTTTGAAAACCAATGTAATTCACAATATTAAAAGATGAAAAAATAACAAACCATATGATCATAGATTCAGAAAAAGTATTTTACAAAATCCAACATCCCTTCATTATAAAAATTCTCAGCAGATTAGGAAAAGCAGGGTACCGCCTCAATCTGTTAGAGAATATCCACAAAAACCTACCTGTAACATCATATTATGATGAAAAATGGAATACTTTGACCCCAAGATTAGGAACAAGAAAAGAATATCTGCTCTGCACTTAGATTCATTATTCTATTTGGGGTCCTCGCTGATACAAGAAAGCAAGACAAAGAAACAAAAGGTATATAGAATAGAAGGAAAGAGGCAAAATTCTCTTTTTAGTCGGATGGCATAGTTAGTCCACGTAGAGAACGCAAAGGAATTCACAAGAGGCTCTTAGGACTAATGAGTTTAGCAATGTTGCAGCCTACAAGATCAATATACAAAAATCACTTGCATTTCTAATTATTATCTGCAATATCAATATCAACCAGGAATCGAATTTAAAAATCTATACTATTAACTATGGCACAAAATATTTAGAGATAGAAATCTTACAAAATATGGGTTAGTTCTGTGCATTGAGAACGAGAAAATATCAGTGAAAGAAATGACAAAATACCTAAATAAATTGAAAAGTCTATCATGATCATGGATATAAAGACTCAATATTGTTAATTGTCAATTGTCCCCAAACTGACCTAAAGATTCAATGTAATCTCAACGAAAATCCCATCAGAATCTTTTTAGAAACTGACAAGCTGATTCTAAAATTCACATTAATTCCCAGAACTCTGAATAGTCAAATACTTTTTTTTTAAAGAAAATGCAATTGATTGATTGCAGGGTCAGATCCTGTCTTTATTTAAAATTTTATATTTTGTTCCACAGGGATTTTTTTACATTAATTTTGATTTTTAAAAATACTATATTAAACTATTATTATAACTGCTAGGTAAGGTTTTGGTTCCTGTTTGAATCTTTTAAATCTTTTTCCAGCTTTATTGAAATATAACTGATACATAACACTGTGAAAGTTTAAGGTGTACAATGTAATGATTTGATGCACACAATTTTGGAGAAGGAAAATAAAGTTAGAATATTTATGACAGGGGCCCCTGAGTGGCTCAGTTGGTTAAGTGTCTGCCTTGGGCTCAGGTCACGATCTCCAGGTCCTGGGATGGGCGGGCATCCGCCTTCCTGCTCAGCGGGGAGTCTGTTTCTCTTTCTCTCCCTCTGCCCCTCCTCACTGCTCATTCTCTCTCTCTCAAGTAAATAAATAAAATCTTAAAAATTTATGCCAAGCGACTTCAAGACTTATTATAAAGGTACAGTAATCAAGACAGTGTAGTATTGGCATGAATATAGGTAAATAGATCAATGGAACAGAATAGAGAGTCCAAAAATAGGCCCACAGAAGTTATTTTTAACAAAGATGGAAAGGCAATTCATTAGAGAAAGGACAGTATTTTCAATAAATGGTGTTCAAATAATTAGATCTCCAAGTGCAAAACAAACAAACAAACAAACCAAACTTTGATGCATGCCTCTTTCCATTTATAAAAATTAACTCAAAATCTCCAGATGGTCATATACCTAAATGAAAAATCTAAAGCTGTAGAAAAACCTAAGAAAACCCCATAAGTTATAAAACTTCTCTAAGAAAACATCATTGAAAAGATGTTTTTACCTTGAGTTTGGCACATATTTCTCATATATAACACTGAAAGCATGGTCCATAGAGGAATAAATTGGTAAGTTGGACTCCATTAAATTTAAAGCTGTTCTTAAGGAAAATGCTGTTAGGAAAGTGAAAAGACAAACCTCAGACTGGAATAAAATATTTGCAAATCCATACTTAACAAAGGACTTGTATCTAAAATATATAAAGAACTTTCAAAAGCTGAATAGACCAGTAACCATTAAATAAGTCAAATTGATAGAAAAAAACACAACAAAACAACAACAAGAAAACTCCAAAAAAAACACAAGTCCCCTTAAAGAAAGTCACGAGACCAAAATGACTTTCCAGAGGGTTTTTTTTTTTTTTT
>NW_024423319.1:82142446-82177042 GCF_017311325.1 Ursus maritimus | reverse complement strand
TTTTTTTTTTTTTTTAAACCAACCTTCGAAAATATAACTTCTACTTTACTGGTGAATAAGAAAACCTTATTCATTGTTTGAGCATAGAATAATCTTTTTTTTTTTAAGAGATTGAGAGTGTCAGCAGGCGAGAGAAAATCTTAAGCAGGCTCCATGCCCAGCTCAGAGCCCACCTGGGGCTCCACGCAGGGCTCCATCTAATGACCCTGAGCTGAAATCAAGAGTTGAATGTTTAACAGCCTTAGCTACCCAGGTGCCCCATGAGCCTAGAATAATCTTGATGCCCAAACCTGACCATGACAGTGCATAAAAAAATGTTTATATGCTAATCTTGATTTGATAAATGAAAACTGCTAGGTAAAATACAAACAGATTTATTTCCTTACAAACATTAAAAAATTATGAGCAAGTAGGGTTTATCCCATTATTTCAAGAGTAGCTTAATTAATCTCTTAATGTAATTCAGCACATTAATAGATAAAAAGGTGAAAAGCCATATGATCATCTTAGTTGTAAGAAAAACAATCGATAAAATTAAATATCCATTCATAATTTAAAAACAAACAACAAAATGCAACAGATACAGAGGTGGAAAAGGGTATCTACCTAAAACTTACATCAAACCTAGTGCCGTTGTAACCCAACATTATACTGGAGGTTCTAACAAATGCACTAAGGTAATAAAAAGAAAGAAAACAGGAAGAAAGATTGGAAAAGAAGATAAAAATATAATTCACAGGGGCGCCTGGCTGGCTCAGCCGTTAAGCATCTGCCTTCAGCTCAGGTCATGATCCCAGGGTCCTGGGATCAAGCCCCACATCGGGCTCCCTGCTCAGCAGGGGGTCCACTTCTCTGTTTCCCTCTGCCTGTTGCTCCACCTGCTTGTATTCTCTGTCAAATAAATAAATAAAAAATCTTAAAAAATATACAATTCACAGATGATATGGCTGTCTATGCAAAAAATCTATGAGAATCTATAAATGAACTATTAGAATAAGAATTCAACAAGGCTGCTAGATACAAGAATTTCATATAAATGTCATTAGACTTTCTACAGTAGCAATTAGCAGTTAAAATGTAATTGTAGGGGCACCTGGGTGGCTCAGTTGGTTGAGTGGCTGCCTTTGGCTCAGGTCATGATCTCGGAGTCCTGAGCCCCACATCAGGCTCCCTGCCCAGCGGGAGGGTCTGCTTCTCTCTCTCCCTCTACCTGCCACTCCCTCTGCTTGTGCTATCTATCTCTCTCAATCTCTCTCTCTGTCAAATAAATAAATAAATAAAATATTTTAGGGGCGCCTGGGTGGCTCAGTCGTTAAGCGTCTGCCTTCGGCTCAGGGCGTGATCCTGGCGTTCTGGGATCGAGCCCCACATCAGGCTTCTCTGCTGGGAGCCTGCTTCTTCCTCTCCCACTCCCCCTGCTTGTGTTCCCTCTTTCGCTGGCTGTCTCTCTCTGTCAAATAAATAAATAAAATCTTTTAAAAAAATAAAATAAAATATTTTTAAAAATGTAATTGTAAAGGAAGATCTCATTTGCAATAGAAAAAATCTATAGGAATTAATCTTAAACCGTTATTTTACTTAAAGTAATATATATCATTTAAAGTTTATTTCTATCTAATTATTTACACTTTTGTCACCACTTAATCAAAATTTTTAGTACCTACCATGTGCCAGGCACTGTTGTTAGGGCCAGAGATGTAGAGGTGAATGAGACAAAGTTCCAGCCTCCATGAAACTTACATCCTAATGGGAGGAAGAGATAATAAATAAGATGAATAAACTATATAACCTTGGAAAAAGTGCTTGAAGAAAAATAAATGAAGTTAAAGGAATAAGTGACAAAGGAGGTGGTATTTTAGAAGGATTGGTAGAAGGGAAGGAGAAGACATATGAACGGGGACCCAAATGAAGTGGGAAGCTTGCCTAGGCGTTGGGGGAGGTGGGGGGGGCGAGTAGGAGAGGGAGAACTTTTTACACAGAGAGCAGCGAGTGCAAAGGCCCCAAGCTGGGAACAGCATGGCATGTCTAAAAGACCAACGCAAATTTAGTGTGTTTAGAGGAGAATCATGCAAGGAATAGATCATAGAGCCTTTCTTTTTAAAAATTTATTTTTAAAATTCAAGTATAATTAACATACAGTGTTATATTAGTTTCAGGTGTACAGTATGATTCAAACAATTCTATACATGACTCAGTGCTCATCAAGATAAGTGTACTGTTCATCCCCATCACCTATTTCATCCATCCTCCCCACCTCCCCTCTGGCAACCACATTTGTTCTCTGTAGTTAAGAGCCTGGCTTTGTTTTTTTGTCTCTTTTTCCTTTGTTCCTTTGTTTTGTTTCTTAGCTTGCACATAGGAGTGAAATCATATAGTATTTGTCTTTCCATAGAGATTTTTTTGTAAGCAATGATAGGGAGTATTCATTTTCGTTCGAGCGAGAGGGGGTAGCTATTAAAGGGTTTGGAACACAGGAGTAGCACAATTTGGTTTGTGTTATAAAAGGATCGCTTTGACTTCTGTGTTGTGAATAGAATATAAGATGGCAAGGGAAGAATCAGGCAGACTAGTTCAGAGAATATTACAGTAATCTGAGTGGGAGACCATGGTGTTTAGGAACAGCAAGGTAGTGGTGGAGAAGGTGAGAAAGGGTACGATTCTGGGTATATTTTGGAAAGAAAGCCAAAAGGATTTGCTCATAGATTGGATGTGGGGTGTGAGAAAAACAGACAAACCAAAGAGAATCAGGGGTAGAATTAGGGTTAAAGTTATGGCCAAAGTATTTTGGCTTGAGTAACTGGAAGGGTAGTTTTCCATCAACTGAGATGGGGCATGCTGGGGATAGAACAAATGTTTCAGGAAAATTCCTTGAGAAATTAGGGGTGCAGTGTTGAACATACTAAGTTTGAGACATCGATTTGACATCTGAGTCGAGATGTCAAGAAGGCAGTTAGTATATGATTTGGAATTTAGGTGAGATACTAGGTTTAGGGTGAAAAGTTTGGAAGTCACAGCCTATTAATGGTGAATAAAACCGTGAGACTGGATCAACTCACCTGGGGAATGAACACAGAGGAATAAGAGACCTTAAGTAGTTGAGCACCCTCTTAACCATTCTGTTCTAGCACAGTTAGGTTTTGGGATCTAAGTGGTGGACTCTACATTTTCTTCCCATTCACCTTGGTATTTTCCGTTTGTCAGTGTCAATGCGTTTCCCTATAGTTTGTGTTGGAAATGCCACTGTGTCCTTGGTGTCTCTAGGTCAATTAATTTCCTTACCTGCAATCAGTCCAGCCCCAGTTCCTGAAACAATTCATACTGGAAGCACGAAGAGTTTCAGAAATATCAAGGTCGTCCTCAGTGGGGCTGAGGACTGAGGCACTTCCCTGCTGGCTGGGAATAAAGTTCCCTTCTCTGGGACTCTGCATCTCCATTAGCAGGAGTGAAGGGCAAGACCTGAACACTCACCCATTTCTCCCTCTCAACACTCACAGACCAGCCACCACTAGCTGCCTTAACAGTACCAGAACCAAGTTCTTTATGCCCTTCAACTTTGTTTATGTCGGTCATCACAAGGACCCTGGGACTCCTGGGTCACCATCTGCACATCTCAGGTTCTAATCCCATACAATTGTGTGTCTTTACCTAACCTATCCCCACTTCTTAGCCCCCTCCAGATCCTGGAATCCCCCTACTGTGCCTTCCAGAACCATAGTCCTCCTTTGCTCTGGACCATTCCAGTTTATCCATGGTATACACTGGCCTGCCCCGTTTTAACATGTGTCATTCTCAAGTGTCCCAGATCAGACAATAAATGATACAGTCACCTTACCCTAATGTCAGAATAGTTAGCAAAGTTCCCTATAGTCTTTCCTTGTTTGCTGAATGCTTCCCTCACCTTCTGGATCTGACTGAAATCTGGATCTACCCAAAGACCTTACTGCCCAATCCCATGGCTTGCAGTCCCTCACGGCCACTTCCAAATTATTCCCCCCTTCCTCTCATTAAAAGTCCCCATCTTTGAATTCCCTGTCACAAAATATATTATATATATCATATATATATATGATATATACAAGTATATGTATATGATATATACAAGTATATGTATATGATATATACAAGTATGTATATATCTTCATATCCTACCTTGTGGTAGTTACCTATAGACCCTCAGGTGCCCCTCCAGTTTCTCAAAGATTTTTGCTTCTGTCTCACTGTCACTCTCTCCAATTAATCCTGTTTTAATTCTTTGTGATTTCACTGTCTCACTACCTGATTCTCCCAACACCCTAGGCTCCAGTTTCTTGAAATCCACTTTTCCCGTTTTGTCCTCCATCTAATGGCAGTCATTTGCCTCCATCATGTCATTACCAATAATTCCTACTCCTCTCCTCTATCCCCGGAGCTGAACATGGTTGGAGAAAAACACAAAATGACATTTTCGCTTTAAATTCAAGACCACAAACCTGAAGTGGGCACTTAATGTTGCTAGGAAATCACATAATATTATCCTGGTCCATTTGCTCTCCCGGTTTCCTAGACAACTATTTCATATCTTCTCGTCTCCCTTCAAACCTCTCACACCTCCACAGCCGTCCTCACTCTCAGCTCCTGACCTTACTTCAGATTTCAATGAGCAAGCAGAGACAATGGGAAAACAAAGCCCACAAATGTCTACCGCTGCATTTACCCACCTACCTAAATCTACGTGTATATTCTACCCTTTTCTCCTGTGACTGTGCATGAACTGTCCTGCTCCCAGCTGAGCCAATGCCTCCACCTTTCTGCTAGACCCCATCCTCCTCCCGCAGTTTTCTCCTCTCTTCCTCCCACTCCCCCTCTCCAGGTTCTTTTCCATCACCTTCACCATGCTATTAGTACTCCCACTACAAATTTTAAAACATCTTCTTTTGAGCCACTTTCCCTTGCTCACAATTGACCCTGTTTCTCTGTTCCCCTTTACAGCAAACTCCTCACTAGAATTATCTATCTTGATGTCTACAATCCCTCTCCCCCTTCTTTATTGTTTTTTTTTTAGATATTTTGTTTATTCACTGGTGACAGAGAGAGAGGCAGAGGCAGAAGGAAAAGCAGGGTCCCCTCAGAGCAGGGAGCCTGATGCGGGGCTCAATCCCAGGGTCCCAGGATCATGACCCGAGTCAAAGGCAGATGCTTCACTGACTGAGCCACCCAGCCACCCAGGCACCCGCCCCCCTCTTTGTTTTAAAGATTTTATTTATTCATTTGAGAGAGAGAGAGAGAGAAAGAACATGAGTGGGGGGGGGGAGTGGCAGAGGGAGAGGGAGAAGCAGACTCTCCACTGAGCAGGGAGCCCGAGGTGGGGCTCAATCCCAGGACCCCGAGATCATGACTTGAACTGAAGGCAGATGCTTAACCCACTGAGCCACTCAGGTGCTCTTCCCCTTCTTTTAAAATATTTTTATTTTGAAATAATTATAGATTCACAGGAAGTTGTAAAAATACTACAGAGAGGTCCTTTGTAAACTTCACCCAGATTCCCCCAAGAGTTACATCTTACAAACTACGGTATAATATCTAATCCAGGAAACTGACATTGGGACAAAGTATGTGAACAGTTCTTTGTCATTTTATCACATGTGTAGATGCATGTAAGCACCACTGCAACCAGGATACAGAACTGTTCCATCACCATGAGGATCTCCCTGCTGCCACTTCTTTGTAGTCACACCCACTCCCTTCCCTCCACCATCCTTAAGTCCTGGCAACCAGTAATCTGTTCTCCATCTCTATATTAATTTTTTTCATTTCAAAAAAGTTAAGTAAATGGAATCCTATAATATGTGACCTTCTGAGATTGCCTTTTTACACTCACCATAATGTCCCTGAGATCCATTTAAGTTATTGCGGCATCAATCTTTCCCCCCTCCTCCCCTTTCCATGTGTGTTACACAAAAAGGGGGAGGTGGGACACATGGGTGACTCAGTTGGTTAAGTGTCTGCCTTCGGCTCAGGTCATGATCCCAGGGTTCTGGGACTGAGCCGCACATCAGGGTCCTTGCTCAGCAGGGAGCCTGGTTCTCCCCCTGCCTGCCTCTCTCTCTCCCCCCCCCCAAATAAAGAAATAAAATCTTTTTTTTAAAGGGGGGTGGGGTGGGAAGTAGTGCACGGAGGCAGCGGTGGCAGCATCCACAGCCGCTGGATGAAGTGGGCTGTGACGTAGTGGGTCTCCATCAGGGGGTCCAGGATAAAATCGGGCTTGGCGCTGATCTTTTTGTCCAGCTCGAAGTGCCCCATGGTGGAGAGGTAAAGCCTGCAGCCTGGGTGAGGTTGGTCCACAAGGAGTTCTGTGGGATGTGACTGTCCACACCGTGCCCCGTGGCACTGTGGTCTGCGTGTCCTACGGCATCAGCAGCCAGAATCGAGAGCCCAATGCCACCATCCAGTGTGACAAACCACGCGGTATGCTTTCTCCTCCACACTGCTCACTTTTTGCCGGGCCCCCCAGTGGCTCCCTGCACAGGATCCTCCAGAGCGTGTTCACGTGGGTGCCCCCTTGGAATTCTGTGCGGCGCAGCAGGCACATGACTCCAAACCGTCCTTAGCTTCCAACAGGTACATGTGCACCATGAAGTTACTGTCTCAAGCAGACACCCCGAAGCCCAGCTGGGTGTTGTCCACTGGGGAGTCCATGCTGACCACCTCGAGGGGCTTGGGGCCCCGGGACTGGAGGTTCAGCATCTTGCTGTCTTCTCCACAGTTAGCAGGGAGATGCTCTTCATGACAGCCCCCACCAGGCTGAAGGGCTTCATTCTGATCCTCTGGTGGAAGGTAGAGTCGGGTTTCAACGAAGCCCATGTCCCTCAGCTCCCCGGCTGGCAGGCTCCACGGGAAGCTCTTCTGGCTGATGGCGCACACCAGGGGGCAGTTGCAGTGACCCTGAGCAATCCGGCCCCATCTGTTCCTTCTCATACAGGACCTTGAACTTGTTCTAGGTCATATGGTAAGCATATGTTTAGTTTATTAAGAAACCGCTAAACTATTTTCCACAGTGGCTGGACCATTTTGCATCCCACCAGAAACGTCTGAAACATGGTTTCTCCACATCCTTGCCAGCATTTAGTTTTATCGCTGTTTACTTAGTTTGGCAGTCCTAGTAGGTACGCAGAGATACTTCATCAGACTCTTAATTTGCATTTCCCTGAAGGCTAGTGTTGTTGAGCATCTTTTCACATGTTTATTTACCGTCTGTATATCCTCTTCAGTGAAATGCTTATTCCTGTCTTTTGCTTCTTTCCTAATTGGCTTGTTTTTCTTTTACTGTTCAATTTTGAGTGTTCTTTATTTTTTTTAAAGATTTTATTTATTCATTCGACAGAGAGACAGCCAGCGAGAGAGGGAACACAAGCAGGGGGAGTGGGAGAGGAAGAAGCAGGCTCCCAGCAGAGAAGCCTGATGTGGGGCTCGATCCCAGAACGCCAGGATCACGCCCTGAGCCGAAGGCAGACGCTTAACGACTGAGCCACCCAGGCGCCCCTTGAGTGTTCTTTATATATTCATTCTTCTAGCCCTTGAGAAGTGCTGTGCCACATTCTTCTGGCCTCCATGGTTTCTAGTGAGAAATATGCCTTCATCCAAATAGTTTTGTCCCCGTAAGTAAGGTGTCATTTCTCACTTGGCGCTTTCAAGATTTTTACTTTGTCTTTACTTTTCAAAAGTGTGATTACGATGCATGGATTTGTTTGGGTTTATTTTGTTTGTGGTTTGCTCAGCTATTGAATCTGTAGGTTGATGTCTTTGCCCAAATTTGGGAAATTTTTAGTTATCATAGCTTTCAGTCCTAAAATTTCCATTTGGATCTCCTTTATATCATCTGCTTCATTGTTGAGCCTTCCTGTTTTTTCATTTATTTCAAACATTGTCGTGGAACCACTCTTTGAAGCATTTTTATGTTGAATGCTTTAGAAATCCTTGTAATATAATTCCAACATCAGTGTCACATAGGTCTTAGTGTTTGTTGACCGATTTTTATTAGTAAGATTTTCCTGTTTTTTTATTTGTGTCCTGGACATTTTAGTTGTTATGGGATGAGACTTTTGACCTTCTTTTTAAAAAAAGTTTTTATTTGAGAGAGAGAGCGCGCACGCACGCGCGTGCGCACACACACACACACACACACACACGCACACACGGGAGCAAGAGCAGGGGGAGGGGCAGAGGGAGAGGGAGAAAGAGACTCCCCGCTGAGCAGGAAGCTCAACGTGGGGCTTGATCCCAGGACCCAGAGATCATGACCTGAGCTGAAGGCAGATACTTAACCCACTGAATCACTCAGGTGCCCTGAGACTTTTGATCTTATTTAAATCTTTTTTTTAAAGATTTTATTTATTTATTCGACAGAGATAGAGACAGCCAGCGAGAGAGGGAACACAAGCAGGGGGAGTGGGAGAGGAAGAAGCAGGCTCATAGCGGAGGAGCCTGATGTGGGGCTCGATCCCATAATACCGGGATCACGCCCTGAGCCGAAGGCAGACGCTTAACCACTGTGCCACCCAGGCGCCCCAATCTTATTTAAATCTTCTGTTCAGCTGATCTCCTCTGATACCAGGTCAGGAAGGGGGTGCCATATTGTTACAGCCAGTTGGACCTAGAAAACAATGTTTCCTACCTTGTTTTCACCATGGTCAGGAGAGGCACCGGGTTACTATTGGGAAGAGGTGAAAATTCAAGCTCCCTACCAGGTCTGCATTGACACCACTCAAGCCCTGTGTCATTCCTCAGGCTCTAAGATCCCTAGTCAGTTTACTTCCTCTTTCTCTTTCAAAATCTTTTTCACTTTCTTTTATATATAACGTACAGGGGTTTTACTTAGTGGGAGGAGGAGGGATAAGTGTGTTTGCTTCATCTTATGAACTGAAATGCCTCCTTCCCGTTTTCTCCTAAATCCATTCTTACCCAACTTCCATCTGTCATAGCTCTACCAAAATTGATCTTGTCAAAGTCACCAGTAATTTTCACATCGCCAAATCCAATGTTGTCCTCATTTTACTTGACCCATCAACTACATTAAACTCCATTGATCTTTCTCCCTAAAACACTTTCTTCACTGGTGCTTGGGTGGCTCAGTCGATTAAGCAGCCGACTCTTGATTTCAGCTCAGGTCAAGATCTCAGAGTCCTGGGATCGAGTCCTACATCTGGTACCCCTCCTCCCTGCTCAGTGGGGAGTCTGCTCCCTCTCCCTCTGTCCCTAAAGAAATCTTAAAAAAACCACGACACTTTCTTCACTTGTTTCCAGGGCACCACACCACTCAGGATTTTCTTCTATCGAATGGCTGGCTTCTCTTTCTTAGTTTCTTTTCAGTTCCTTCTTGGCTTTCTGATTTCTTTGTGTAGAAGTACTCCAGGGTTCCGTCTTGTCCTAGTATCTCCTCTAGCTCTATTTTCTTCCCCCGGTCATCTTATCTGATTTCATGGCTTTAAACGCCATCTACTGTCAGCCTTCAAATTTGTATCTTTGGTCCAAACCTCTGCCCGAAGCTACAACTTGTATGTCCAGCCGCCTATTTAATAACTCCACTCGGGCATATAACACATATTTCAAAATGTAAAATGTAAAAGACTAAATTTCTGATCTCCACCCTCCCCAAACCTGCTTGTCCCTCATTATTCCCAATTGCCCAGGCCACAAACCTTGGGCTCATTCTTGAGTTCCCTCTTTCTCTAACACCTCACGTCCAATCCATCAGCAAATCCTGATGGTGCCACCTTAAAAATAAATGCACAGTCTGACCAATTCTGATCATCCTCACTGCTATCACTTTGGTCCAAGCTACCATTATCTCTTGTCCGGATTGTTGAAAGAGCCTCCTAACTTGTACTCTTCCCTCTTCCTGAACACAGTAACTGCAGCAATCCTTTTAAGAGAGAAGTCAATCATGGCACCCCTTTTCTGAAACCTTCCCATGACTCCCAAGTCGTGGCTCAAGCAAGAGTAAAATCAAAGACCCCTGCCAGCCTATATGTTTTTTTTATTTTTATAAAATTTTTTTAGTATGTTATGTTAGTCACCATACAGTACATCCCAAGTTTTTGATGTAAAGTTCCATGATTCATTACTTGCATATAACACCCAGTGCATCATACAATACGTGCCCTCCTTAATACCCATCACCAGCCTATCCCGATCCCCCACCCCCTCCCCTCTGAAGCCCTCAGTTTGTTTCCCAGAGTCCATAGTCTCTCATGGTTCATTCCCCCTTCTGTTTACCCCCCTTCATTCTTCCCTTCCTTCTTCTACCGATCTTCCTGCTATTTCTTATGTTCCATAAATGAGTGAAACCATATGATAATTGTCTTTCTCTGCTTGACTTATTTCGCTTAACATTATCTCCTCCAGTGCCGTCCATGTTGCAGCAAATGTTGAGAACTCGTTCTTTTTGATGGCTGGGTAATATTCCATTGTATATATGGACCCCATCTTCTTAATCCAGTCATCTGTTGAAGGGCATCTCAGCTCCTTCCACGATTTGGCTATTGTGGACATTGCTGCTATGAACATTTGGGTGCATATGGCCCTTCTCTTCACTACATCTGTATCTTTGGGGTAAATACCCAGTAGGGCAATTGCTGGATCATAGGGTAGCTGTTTTTAACTTTCTAAGGGACCTCCACACTGTTTTCCAGAGTTATGCCAGCCTATATGATCTGACCCACTGTAAGTTCTCTGAGCTCATCGCCAACCAGTCTCTCTTCCACCACGCTAACCTCCTCACTGTTCCCAGTCACACCAGGCATGCTCCCATCTAAGCCTTCACGCTTGCTTTCCCTCTGCCTGAAATACCCTTTCTCTAGGTTCTTGCATGAGCTATTCTCTCATTTGCTTCAAGTTCTTTTTCAAGTGTCACCTTCTCTCAAAGCCTTCTCTGACTACTCTATTTTAAATTGTAACCCACCCTCTAGATGTCTCCATACCCCTTTGCAGATTCTTTTTTACCTTAACTCCAACATATACCATGTAATATTCTTATTTATCTTTTTCATCATCTGTCTTTACTCCCCTCCCAAAAGGATAAGCTTTTTTTTGTTGTTGTTCACTGTTGTATTTTCTGTACCTGGAGCAGTAAGGCACATGGTAAGTACCCAGTGTATAAACAAATGGATATATTGCCTAACTTTGGTTGTAGTGTCCCAGTTCTTTTTTTTAAAATTTTTTTAAAGATTTTATTTATTTCTTTGTCAGAGAGAGGGAGAGAGATAGAGAGAGATAGAGCCCAAGCATGGGGGAGCAGCAGGCAAAGGGAGAAGCAGGTGGAAAGCCTGATGTGGGACTCAATGTCAGGATCCTGGGTTCATGACCTGAGCCGAAGGCAGATGCTTAACTGACTGAGCCACCCAGGTGTCCCTGTAGTGTCCCAGTTCTAACTAGTAATGGCTGTTTCCTTTTTCACAAACTTGGAATCTTACAGTTTTCAAGTTGTTGTTGTTGTTATTATTATTATTATTTTACCTCCATGACATTTTAGAGTCAACTTATCTACTTTGCAACTATTGTTAGATTCTGGAGGTTGCCAGAATAATAGACCAGTAGTAACAAAAAATAGAATTTATTCTTGTCATATTTGTATCTACTTTAATAAATCACCATTCTACATATTCTAAAGTACAGTCAGAGAAAGACAAGTACCATATGATTTCACTCAAAAGTGGAAGTTAAGAAAAAAAAACACAAATGAACAAAGCAGAAAAAAAGAGAAACAAACCCCAAAACAGACTCTAAACTATAGAGAGTGAACAGGTGGTTACCAGAGGGGAGGTGGGGGGGGGAATGGGTGAAATAGTGAAGGGGATCAAGAGTGGACTTATCTTGATGAGCACTGGGTAATAGATGGAACTGTTGAATCACTATACTGTACACCTGAAACTAACATAACACTGTATGTTAACTATACTGGAATTAACATAAAAAATGAAATGTCTTACAAAAATATATTAAAAATGAGATAATCAAGCCAAGGGAAAATACAGATAAGAAAAATAGAACGTAGCTCGAGGTGAGGTTAACACAAAACACAATCTGTAAGCTTCTGTTCACTTGCTAGGGGTGGACCAAACATTCGGCTCTGAGCTGTCTAGTAGCCAATGCAAAAAGAGAAAGACAAGTGAGAGCAACGCTCTCCCCTGGGAAGCCATGTTCTTTAGCCTACCAGTAGATGGCGCACATTTCACGTGATTAGGTTACAGAGCCAGCCCTTTAATGCGGGCCTTCTAAAGGGAGCCTGGTATCAACGACAACAACAATTCTCTCTGAATTAAGGGCCTCGCTATTTACAGCATTTACTTCTTATGCAGTCCTGGGGAGAAACTGTTATTATCCCCACTTTAGAGATATGGAGACAGGCTCAGAGATAATATCTCTTGTTCAAGCCTGGAATCCAAACTAGCACTTATTCCAGAGTCTCTGCTTTTTCTATTAACGCCACTCTGTCAACCTGCTGTCATTTGGAAAGCTAAGGCAGGTTTCCTTTGTTTTCTGACTGGTGGAGCTCTTGGGAAGCTGTCTTTGACCGGAGGGCTTTCTTAGTGCTGCTGCCACAAACCGTGGTAGGACTCGGAGACTAAATTCGGGCTTTGAGGCTAAGAGCTGTTTCAGACCAAGCAAGTCATGTAATCCGCATGCCTCGGCTTCCTCCTCTGTCAAATGGGAGTGCTAACAACTGCTCCACGGAATTCTGAAAGGGGTGTGAGGATAGAAGGGGGAAAGAAGGGGGAAGGTTTTGCTCTGCAAAATAGAAAACGCTGTAAGAATGATGCAGTCAACCTAGCATTTATCGAGTACCGACTATGAGCTGGGTGCTGTGGTGGTGCTGGAAGGCAAAACTACTCAAAGTGTGGTCCGTGGCCCAGTGCCAGTCCACAAACTGTTTATTAGTGGTCCGTGACAAGAAATTGGGAGTAAATGTTTCAAACCGTAACAATTTGACAGAGTAATTCTATGTCGAATATAATCGTAAAAATATTGGGCTTGAATTTTGTATGTGTTTGTTTTGATTTGATATTTCTAGTAATTCATTTTTATTGTAGTTCGTCAAAGTTTCGGTACAGGTTGGGTTTGGGGTGGGGTGGGGGGGAATGGTCCCTCCTCACAAATGGTTCGAAAAGCACTGCTTCGATGAATATAAGGAAAATAGAGGATGTGGGCTGTGCCCTCAGGGAGTTCTCACGCTTGTGGGTGAACGGGTGTCACAGTGGTTCTGAGACACCACTGCTAGGATTTCACATGCTTCAACTCTTTCACGGGACAGTAGGCTATAGGGAGCTGGATGTGCTTACAGAGTCGAGACCTGCAAGTCCTCAAAGCAAACAAACTCTCATATTCGCCCCCTCGGAATACCAGCAGCTCTAATCTAGATAGAATCGGACTTCTCTCAAATAGAGGGCAATCTGATACATGAGTTTTTAAAAAAAGATTTTGTTTATTTGTGTGTGAGAGAGAGCGAGCACAAGCAGGGGGAGCGGCAGGCAAAGGGAGAAGCAGACTCCCCGCAGAGCAAGGATCCCAGTGCGGGAACTGGATCCCACGGCCCTAGGATCATGACCTGAGCGGACAGGAAGGCAGACACTTCACCGACCGAGCCACCCAGGCGTCCCTGATACGTGATTTTTTAAGAGTAAAATTTCTCATGGAAACCATCTGTGAAAAATTATGCTGGGCCCAATTAGAGAACTATAAAGATTGGGTTTTGGGCGCCTGAGTAGCGCAGTCGTTAAAGCGTCTGCCTTCGGCTCAGGGCGTGATCCCGGCGTACCGGGATCGAGTCCCACATCAGGCTCCTCCGCTATGAGCCTGCTTCTTCCTCTCCCACTCCCCCTGCTGTGTTCCCTCTCTCACTGGCTGTCTCTCTGTCACTCTGTCACATAAATAAATAAAATCTTTAAAAAAAAATAAAGATTGGGTTTTTGCATATCATAGACTTTCAAGTATATGCTTACAGGCTAATGGCATCTTTCTTTTGTCGATACTAAGGCAGTAAGCTAACCAATTGGTCCTTCAATCTAAACACTATTGTTGACAGGCTATTCAAATGTTTTTCTACATTACTTTTCGGATATATAATTGAATAGGTAATACACTTCCGTGGCACAAAATTGAGAAAGTACTTGGCTTAGCATCTTGCTTTTTCATAGACCTTTACATATGAGCACATAACGAGTTTTCTCATTAAGTAGACATACCAGTATTTACTTGGTCAGTCCTCTATTGATGGACATCTGGTTGCTTCTCATTTTTTGTTATTACACACAATGTTACAGTAAATAACCTTGTACACATAACAGTTTATACCTATGCAAACATAACTGGAGGAGAAATTCCTAGAATTGGAATTTTGGTATGACGGTCTCATGTATTTGTACTTCTTACAGTTATTGCAAAATTGCCCTCAATTGACTAGTTGCACTCCCACCAGCAATTTATAGTGGACTCTCCCCCATCCTGGCTTTGTCAACGCAGTGTATTGTCAATGTTTTGATACTTTACCAATGATATCTCACTGTAGTTTTCATTAGTGTTTCTCCAGTCATGAGTTTAGTTACCATTATTGGCATAGAAACCATTTATCAATTTTGATACTCAGCTGTCCAGATACAGGGCAATTACAAATGATCCTAGATCACTCTATTTTCAGAATTTCCTAACCTACTGCTTCAATAGAGCCCCAAAGCTAGAGAACTTTGTTCATTTCCTTTCATTCTGCCCCATTTTTCCAGAACTCTCCCAGGCATTTCTTGGGCACCCCAGATATTTTATTTTAAAACCAGTATCCCTATGGGCTAACACGGTGCCTGGCACAATAGGAAGGGTTCAAACAAACTTGGAACAAATAAATAAGAACAACACCAGAAACATTCACTCACTACTTCGTATGGCTATGTACTTATGTAATTTTCAGTGTGTGTTTGCAATGACAGTTTCAAAACTAAAGATAGGGCGGCTTTAGACATGATATTCCGTGTGCCACAGTGAGCTATTGCTCTGGGGCTTTTTCTTTTGCGAAATTCACTTTCAAGTGTTACATTTTATTATACAGAGAAGTTTACTGTTCTATTCTTTCTTTATAGTTAAATTTTAAGAGTACATAGTGTTTACTTTTTGCTTTATAAGACCTGACATGGCTTTTGACCACTGTGGGGGGTGGGGTGGGAACACTTAAAAATTCCTTCCACGGAAGGGGGAGGAAAGCAGAGGACTCATTTATGTTGATTTAGCTACACTCTTTTGGCCAGATTCGCTTGTGACCATGTATGCCCACTTGCGGGACACCTGGCCAAGGATCTCAGGGGGGAAGAGAACACAGAGTTAACAGAATCTATAACTCTTGCTTCATTAGCACCACATTCTAACCACTTCACTTGGCAAGGTATTGTTGTATAAGCATTTATTTACTCACCACGTAAATAGCTCCTGCAAATCTTGTAGAACCAAAGGCTGAAAGAGAATTCATCATTAGCATTACCATCTTCAATAGTAATACTACCTGACATTTATTGAGTGTTAATCTTTTCTATTTTACATCCATTAGTATATTTTATGCTATAATCCCATTTTACAAATAAAACCCCTGCAACAGAGTGAAATTAGGTAACTTGAACGAGGTGACACAGCTATTAAATGTCTGAGTCTGGGTAGTTCTGAGCCCAGGCAGTCTGGGTCCAGAGCCCACTCTCATAACTGTTTTGTTTTGCAATTCATAAAAGGTGAAATAATCTTTTTTGAAATATGCTCCTGAAGTCCCCCTGTGGGAGCCCTCCAGCCTGTCAGTGGTCAGTGGCGACACCAAGTGGTAATATGTGTGTACCGCAGCCCTCCAACTTGACATTAATCACTCTGGCTCAAACTCTTCCAAATAAATTTATATTTGCTCGCTCTATAGAGGTAGCTTCATGACAAGTCTGCTTCCGATCAGACTGCTATCCTTCAACCTCTCTTTTTCTTGTCTCAGAAGAAAAGGCATTTTTTCCAAGGTTAGCTTCTATTTTGCATCACATTTCTACCTCCACATATTTTACTCCATTATTTACCCCCCCCCCTTTTCTTGCCTCTTCAATTTCTGTCTCACCAGCAGCTCTTCCTGCTCAACCTACAAATAAGCTCTGGTTTTTCCTATCCTGCAATGACAAAACTAAACAAATGAACCTCTCTTTGAACAATCACCCCCGATTCACTTTTTAAAAAAGATTTTATTTACTTGAGAGAGAGAGTGAGGGAGGGAGTGAGAGAGAGAGAGCATGGGGGTGGGGAGGGTCAGAGGGAGAGCAAGACTCCCCACTGAGCAGGGAGCCCAAGACAGACTGGGGCTCGGATCATGACTGAGCCCAAGGCAAATGCTCAACTGACTGAGCTGCCCAGGCACCCCACCCTCCCATTCACTTTCTTAAAGAAGAGTTCCAATAATGGGATTCCCTTGCTCAAAAACCTTAATTCTTTTCCAGTCACTTTCTGAATTAAGTACAAACCTCAGTCTGACATTCAGGATCCTCCAAAATTTGGTCTGAATTTCTGGTTGTATCTCCCTGACACTTCCCTACTCTAAGCTTCAATCATCCAGGACTACTCACACGTCCTCATAGGTGATTTCCTTTGCACGAGTTACTATCTCCACTTGGATTTACCTTTATCAGAGGACTTAGCCTAACTTTTCTTGGATTCTTTCTAGTTTCTTGTGGCTAACTCCCACCCACCCAGCCATTAGACTGTGAGGGCCTGAAGGCAGAGACTAAATGCTACCGGGAGATAAAGTAAAAATCAGCTTGGGGGCGCCTGGGTGGCACAGCGGTTAAGCGTCTGCCTTCGGCTCAGGGCGTGATCCCGGCGTTATGGGATCGAGCCCCACATCAGGCTCCTCCACTAGGAGCCTGCTTCTTCCTCTCCCACTCCCCCTGCTTGTGTTCCCTCTCTCGCTGGCTGTCTCTATCTCTGTCGAATAAAATAAAATATATATATAAAAAAAATCAGCTTGGACCGAGAAAGCAAAAATCTGGCCATTCATCATGCTGGAGTAACAGACACAGATAAAGCCAGCTACAAATTTCATAGGGAACAATATTTCTCCCAAAGACACACTGCAGCTGTAAAGTGATTACAACCCCCTTTGAGTGACCACCGCTTTTTTTTTATTCACTGAGAAACTTTGTTCTCTACAAACGCAGACTATCAGAGATTTTGCTGTTTGAAATCACACCAATGAGAATAAAACATCCCACATTTGTCTGGAGGACATAAGGTTCTTGGACACGAAGAGGCAGCCTTGATTTCCTATCCAGGTGCAGAGCTTTGGATAAGGGGTATCTGGACACAACATTCCACATCTATTTTTACTTTGTGGTTCCCAAGGAAACAGGTCTCTGGGTTCATTTCACAGTCCAGACCTGATGTTGACCCCTTCACACAGTCCTGCTTTGTGCTTCCCAAAAACAATCCTTCGTTTAAAATTTATCTAAACTCTACCGTTCCCTCAAATTCTGTAGTGACTCTTTTTCTTTGGTGAGGTGCCCCATGGTTTCTCTTGTGTGTGATCTTCTTCATTGCAATCGTCAAAAAGCTTGACTTTTAGATTACCTGGATTGATTATATGGATTCCGGTCTCAGTTCTGCTGATAACTAATTAGCAGGATCACCTTAGTAAGTCAACTCACACCACTGGTCCAATTTCTCTTCTGTAAAATGAGGGGACAGTTTCTTCCAGTTCCAGGTAGACCTCAGTTCTGCCACTTAACTGAGACCTGTGATTTTTGCTTTTTCTGAGCCGTTTAGTAATTATCAAAATGGAGATAATACTGAAAACTGCTGTGTAGATTATCCAGTCCTGCAATGAGGATCAAGTTGACTGTTAAAAGCATCACTATATTTGATCACCATTCCTACTCCAGTTATATGAGCTAGGACAAGTTACTTAATCTTTCTGTGCCTCTATTTTCTCATGAATAAAAGTGGAGAATAATAGTAAGTACCCCAGTGCGGTTATTGCGGGCACGAAATGAGATGAAAATGAGCTAAGGGCTTAGGGCAGTGCCTGGCACATAATTAGAGGCTCAAAATATGTGAGCTAATGTAATTAGTATTAGATTACTGCTGTGGGCCAGAAGCTCAGGATAAACAGTTTCATTCTAAGGACAAAACCCCAAAGAACCGTACCCCAGGCTGGAAACAGTGAAACCTAATGGAGCATTTCTTTTTCAAAAGCAATTGGCACGCCCAGCACTGGGTTAGGACCCGCCCAGTCCTCATTAAATATGGCAGCGAGCAGGGCCGAACGACTGCGGTTGCGCACGCGGAAACCCCTCCTTCGCCGCTTTCTCCGCCCGGTCGCCCCCCCTGCTCGCCTCATCCCCGCCCCGGCTGGGTGGAGGTGCCGGGAGAAGGCCGGCCAGGGCGCGCATGCGCAGACGTTGGCTGTGCTTGGCCGATACTTGCGAGGCGCCTGTCACATGAGCCGCGCGCCCGCTCCTCTCCCCCTCCTCCCGGCTGGGCTGTGAATGAAGCTCTGCCGGCTACGTGGGGCGCTAGCTCAGCTTGGTGTCCTGGACGCCAGAGCCGACTGAGCGCTCGGCCCGCCGGCGGCCGACAAGGGCTCCGCTGCCCCTGACCTCGGCGACAGGTAAAGACAGAGGGGCTGTCGCTTCCCTAACAGGTCTTTCGCGGGCCGCTGGCCCCCGGCCCACCCGCGGAGCACCCCTGGGGCGCAGCGACACAGGGGAAGCACTCCCCCGCTGGCTCGGCCCCCCGGAGATGGGGGTTCCCCTAGCCCGGCCGCCGCCGCCTGGCACTCGGAGGAGTTAGACCGGCTAGTTCTAGCCAGTGCAGGGCGGCATCTTCTCGGGAGCCCTGCCCTATTCTCCGCGCCAGGGTCCCTGCGCTGTCCCAGCGAAGTTTTCTCGCGGAGCGGCGCCAAGCCCGTCCCGCTTTTGAATGGGGGGAGGCTGGCTGCAAGGCGTCCCCTTTCCAGGACTGGGGCAGAGTGGTTTTGGCTGGTGAAGCTCTGTTGAGGCCCCGTTCTTCTTTCTCCTGCTCTGGACTCGCAGGTTTGTGTGGGTCTTAGCGAAGTGGACTCCAGACTCTCCGAAAAGTCGTTGCTGCGAGTTTTCCTTTTTTTCCCCCCACTTAACGCGGGTGGCTGGTTCTCTCCAGACTTTCTAGGCTTGCGCTTGAACGCCTTCACCCTGAAGGGGAAAGCTTTACCTTCACATTGATGCACGTTTACCTTTCTTAACATTTCAGAGCAAATCAGTTTCCTGGAGTGCCAAGCGAAGTTGTCCGTGTGCCCGTGTAATAACGTCAGTGTAAGCTACCCTGAATAAGTGAGGGAAATCCAGAAGCGTGGAGCATAAAAAGCCAGTAAGAATCTGCTTTACGTCAACTTCATGCATTTATTAGCAACTACCCGGGTTTAACTTCAGATGTTAAATTTCGCCTGGTCCCACGAGGCGCGGACCACTACTTAACTGTACGCGAAATAAGGGCGGGGGGGGGAAGGCAAACCAAAGCAAACTGTCCCAGGTTCCAGATAAGTCATCGGAGCACTTTTTCTTGGTGAATTCATCCTTGGACCTGTGAGTTCCTAAGTTTTCTTGGACTTCGCGAACTTTTCTTATCCAAAGCATTGTTTTTTCCCTATCGGTGCTTTTGGGACTAGTGTACACATTGACAGTCTTCTCCTGAAAAAAAAAAAAAAAGTCATTAAGGAAGACCAAAATGATGACTCTCAAGTTCGTATTAGTGTTAAGTATGTGTGCGTTAGCGCTTTCACTTCGGCGGTGGAGGTGTTGCTGGTCTAAAACCTATGGAAATAGCAATGTACTTTCATGTTGACCAACTCAAAAAGGTGAGGGCGTTTTCTTAGACAAAGCAGATGCCTTGTATGCTAAATAAGGAAGACCAGTTTATTAATTAAGAACTTGTTTAAGTGGACAGCACAGTGTTTAATATATTATGCCTCTGAGTCAAACGTAGTGACATTTCCTTTTTTCCCCCCTCATTCCTGGCTTCTTTCCTATCCTTGCAAATTGTATTGTCCTAAGACTGAATTCGACACTTTAAATTTAGGAATTAGCTGAATTAATTTGGTTGTATTTAAATTACGATTCTATTTTTACATTTTTCTTTGTCTTTGGTTATTCTTTCCCTTGAATATGAAAGCAATATATGCTCCCTATAGGACATTGGCAAAGTGTGGGAAAGTATAATGAAGCAGAGAGGAAGAACCATGACCCAAAGGGCATTGTTCTTAACTTTTTTTTTATTATTATTCTTCGTTTCTTTTCCATTCCAACACGGGCTATTTTAAAACTTTAAGTATTACAAAATTTGCTCTCCTTTCTGCTAATTTTTAAATGTAAAGTTGGTGTTGGGGGGTAGGCGAGGGCATCGGATATTATGTTGCTCTTCATTCCCCAAACTGTGGAACTTGATAGGAAAAACATCTAATGATTATCTCATTCAACCACCTATCCTTTGAGATGCTGAAACCCATTTACTGAAAATCCAGTGATTCATGCAGAATTGGACAGCACTCAGTGGCA
Organism: Ursus maritimus; assembly: GCF_017311325.1. Classification (NCBI taxonomy): domain Eukaryota; kingdom Metazoa; phylum Chordata; class Mammalia; order Carnivora; family Ursidae; genus Ursus; species Ursus maritimus. Next base: position 82,156,484 of record NW_024423319.1, on the reverse strand, counting down.
GTAGTAACTGACTCTAGATCTTTTCATTTTGTCTTTTTAAAGCAATACCAAGCTGGGAAAAACTTGACACTGTGCATGTCTGCATATCTTTGAAAGAGAGGTTCTAAGAGGGACAGGAGGTAACTTTTAAGGTTTTGAAATGTTTTTTTTTTTCATTTAGGTATTCATTTTTTCTGTTCACATTTTCAGGTTCAGGTCTTGAGCTACTTGCAGATAACAGGGCCACACAGCTGCTGTTCCATCTACATCCCATTTGAGCCTCCTTACAAAACTGGAGGAATTTGGGAAACTGAGTGTGTGACCCCCCAACGTGGGAGAGGACGGGATCAAGATGGCCATGTGGCAGGGTAAGAAATCAGTACTTCTTTCTCTAACTGGTTTTTCCTCCTTCTCTATCCTCCATCCCAACCCAACCCCCCAAGCCAGTGGCAGGCAGCCAGCGGTTTCTTTAATTTAACCCTTTGTCTTCACTAGGACAAAGGATATTAATTTAAAAGAAGTTGCTGCTAGCTAGAAGTTTAACGTATTTTAAAGTAGGGGTGGAGGGGTAGGGAGAGGGAAGTAGCCAGAAAATGTAATGCCAGAAGCATTTTCAAAGAACTCCCTTCGTTTGAACATGTGCTTGTGGGGTTTATATGTGAGGAAACAGAATTTTTTTTTCATATTTGTGTTTTTCATTTGTTTCTGGCAAATTCCTTTCATGAGTTTCTCAATGGTCAGGGAGACAGATGTCAGCACCTCCCTGGCTTCCTCTTCCCAATAAAGACTTTAAAGCATATTTACTGTTATAATGCTTATATTTGGTGATAGAAGGAAAATGCCGATTTTAATACTGTGAATTACCCAAGAGCAAAACTCAACGATATCTTGCCTGATGGATTTACATCTCCTGTGAACCTGGGAATTCCTACCGCATACGAAGTTATTTTTTATTTTTGGTGGGATTGAGGATTGTGCCTTTGGGAGAGTATCAGAATTTCTGGGGGTATGTGGGCTTTTCATGTTTCTCCAAAGGGAGTGTAGGTTTAAGAAATGATAGACAAACTCTGCCCAAAGTGGTCTATGACCCACAAAAGGTTAAGGACCACTTAGATGGAGTAGAATTTGCAAGAACTTGAATAGCTATAAGTATTCAACAGGTAGGTTTGTTGTTTGAGGTCTCTGTTAAAACTGTCTCCTGCTGGTTCTGGCTGCAAGTGTGAAGGCACACAAACATAATAAGTATTTTTGATGTACGAGGATCGTCAACTTGAAGACATTTATTGAAATGGGACTTGGACTGTATTGCTTGCTTTGACGCACACAGTGGACGCTGATCAGGAGCAGTTTGGAAATTCTTACTTAAATCCCGAGACATTCTTTTCAACAAACATGATACCGAGATGCGTAAGACACAGAGCCCTAGAGGGTTCCTTGTCTTATGGGAAAGACAGACATGTATAAACAAATATTTGTGTTAGGTTGAATTAAGTGTCAGAATAGAGAGAGGTGCAAAACGTGACGGAAGCCCAGAGAAAAGCATGCTGAATTTTGAATTTTGAGCTGGTCTGAAAAAATGAGTGGGAGTTTGCCAGATGGGCAAATGAGAGAATTGCATTCTGGGCAGACAGAGAAGCACTGTTTGAGTACTTCCAAGTTACTCCGTTTGCCTTGTGTGAGTTGTGTGGGCCACGACCTCGGACGAAGCAGGGGAAGGTAGTCGGAGGCCAGATAATAAAGAACCTTGTATGTTCTAGGAAGGATTTTACACTTTATCCGGGAGACAAAGATTCTAAACAGGGAAGTAACATAATCAGATTTTGTTTTAGAAAGATTACTTTGGCAGCAGTGTTGAGGTGGAGTTGGAGCTGGGGAGAAAGCAAGCCAAGAACCAGTTAGAAGGTTTCTGGTAGAGTAGTTGAGGGAGAGAGATGGGGGTCTGAGCAGAAGTGGGGGCAGCAGGGGCAGAGAGCCACGGGATGAATTCTGGAAATGTCCTGTGCCTGGATGTGGGAGGAACAGCCGAGGCTGACACCCAGTTTGGGTGTTTGGGGCCGGTGGTGCCAGTCACTGAGATGGGGACCATGGGAGGAGGTCAGAAGGGCATGGGGATGGTGGGAAGTTAGTGTCCTGACTTTGGTTTGGCCTCTTTTGCTTGGGACACCTGTGGGCTGTCAGGTCCATGATTGAAAGATAGTGCTGGGAGTAGGGAACTGAAGTTGGTGCAGGTGGGGATCTAAAGTTTTGGTCCTAATGATGCAGAAAGAGCTTGTGTTTTTTCTGTTTAATGGGAAACATCATTAGTAGTTAATGATTTATTTATTTTCTAATAAAAACATTTTAATGGATGCCAGTTCTTAATAAAATGTCGTATTTTCTTAATAAATAATGTATTTTGCTATCTCAGGCCCTGAAACTGGATCTGCTTAAAATGACATTGGAGTAAAACCAAATTCCTAGCATTAGTGAAGAGGGGAGTATTCCATATGAGTAGTTGCAACTTATTCTTTGTTTTGTGCAACCTCTGAAGTGACAAGTATAGTATAATGATAGTTTGGCTGGCAATATGGTATAGTAGTTAAAAATACGGTTTTGGGTTCACCTCTGCTAGTTCTATCCCTTGGTAGCTGTGAGACCTTGGGCAAGTCCCTTAACTTCTCTGTGTCTCACTTTCCTCCTTTGTAAAATGAGAATAATAATAGAACTCACCTTACAGGGTCATTTTGAAGATTAATCTATGCAAAGCACTTAGGACCTCGTAAGTGCTGTGTAAGCGTGTGCCTTTATTCTTAGTAGTAAGACATTTAGAGTACTGCCCAGCATATAGTAAGTGCTCATTAAAATTTAGCAGTAGCTGCTGTTGTTACTATCATTACCACTGCTACTACTTAAATGACTACTACTATTGTTGCCACTATTATTTTGCTCTAGCCTGAGTTGGGCCTGGGGCCCTGTTCTGTGGAGGGAATTTCAGGTTGTCCTTGGAAGCCCTGCCCTGTGGTCATCTGTTTGGGTCTTTAGGTAGAGGGTGCAGTCTGGAGAGATGCTTAGAAAACATCTAGCCCAACCCCAGAGGTTAAGTGATATACCCATTCTTACACAGGTTGATAGCAGTGACAGGACTAAAACCCAGGTGTCCTGGTTCCGTATTTCAATTTTCTTTCCATGGGCTCATGGAAGAGGGAATGTGTGGGTCTATCATCAGCTCAAGGAAGCTCTGAGTCAGTTTGTGGAGCTAGTTGAGGAGCTCTAAGAGCCAGAGGAAGCTGAGTCTCCTTAGCCTCTCAGGTCAGTGTTGTCTAGCTCCTCCAGGGAGAATTTTATCAGAATTCCCGTACCTCTTAAACATGGCTGACATGATTGACTTCATTCGGTGAAGCCCTCTAACACATTTCCTGGCTCCTTCCTCAACAGAGTCTACTGCGCATAATTTAATATTTTTGGTAACTCAGGGTCATCACCAATACCATCAGTTTTTTTGGTCTAACAGTCAAGAAATTACTGCCGAGAGGACTAGCCAGTTTGGGGTGGGATGAGGTCGGAGGCATGTGGTCAGGTGTTATTTATTTATTCACTTATCGTTGATTAGGCACCAGTTGTGCATCAGGCACTGTGCTGAGCCCTAGAGGTGCAATGGTTAGTAAATGGGTATGGTCCCTGCTCTCATGGAGCTTGCCAACTCGGATAAAGGTAGTGTTTCAGATTCACGAAATGATTGATTTAACAAATGAGCCGAAGTAATTTGGAAAAAATGACGCCAATATAAATTTAGAAGATGAAAATAGTGTGTCTTTTAGGAGGGGGTGCCTCAGATTGTCCACAGTACTTTTTTTTTAAAAGATTTTATTTATTTATTTGACAGAGAGAGACAGCCAGCGAGAGAGGGAACACAGCAGGGGGAGTGGGAGAGGAAGAAGCAGGCTCCCAGCAGAAGAGCCTGACGTGGGGCTCGATCCCAGAATGCTGGGATCACGCCCTGAGCCGAAGGCAGACGCTTAATGACTGCGCCACCCAGGCGCCCCCACAGTACTTTTAAAAAGGTGCCTGCTCAGGTCTCAGGCCCCCAAATTGTGATTCAGTCTTAGGACCTGAGCATTTAAAAAAAAAAAAACTCTGTAAACAATTCTGATGTGTAATTCTGTTTGGGAACGGTTACATTAAAGAATTAAAACTTTTTTAAAAAGAGAGATGATAACAGAACTCAAAAATATAGGAGAATATATAATCATGGGGTAGGGAAGGTATTTGTATGCATAATATCAAAGGTAAAATAATGAATAAAATATTAATATAATCAACTATATGAAAATTTAAAAATTCTTCCAAAAACCATACAGTTAATGAGAAAACTGGAAGCAATTGCAAAAGACTCATTATTCTTAATACATAAAGACATACAGAGCAATAAGAAAAATGTGTTTGACTAGCGAAGGATGGGAATAGGAAAATACATAGAAGAAGAAGTCTAAATGGCCCATAAATGTGAAAAAATGTTCTCAATGGTAGTCAGAGAAAGGAGATTTAAGATGGCATACCATTTTTCTCCAATATAATTTGCAAAGATTAAAAAGGAATGACAAAACTCAGTGTTGGCAGGGGCAAGAGGAAGCAGGCATTCTTACACACTTGTGGTGAGAATGTCACTTTGGTGGTGTTTATCAAAAGCTTTAAAAACCATATTTCCCTTTTGACCCAGCATTCTTTTTTTGGAATTTATCCCAAGGAAGTAATTAAGGATGTGCACAAATGTATGTCAATAAGGATATTCATTGCAGCATTTTCTAGAGTGGGAAAAATTGGTAACACTTGCATTCTCAAGTAGCCATACAGTGGACTACTATAATTACTAAAAAGGATAATGTTGAGTTCTACTTATTAACAAAGAACATAGGTCCATAATATGGTGCTATGTGAGTGGTGATGGGGGAAGCAGATCCCAAAACTATTGATAATAATAGTTAAAAGTCTGGGCTCTGGCATTGAAAGGCACAGCATAGGGAATATAGTCAATGGTATTTTAATATACCATTGCATGGTGACAGTTGCATGGTGACAGATGAGAGCTACACTTGTGGTGAGTACAGCATAAGGGATAAACTTGTGGGCTCACTGTACTGTACACCTGAAACTAATGTAACATTGTGTGTCAACCATACTAAAAAAAAAAAAAAAGGACACCTGGGTGGCTCAGTTAGTTGGGCATCTACCTTTGGCTCAGGTCATGATCCCAGGATCCTGGGATCGAGTCTGGCATTGGGCTCCTTGCTCAGTGGGGAGCCTGCTTCTGCCTCTGCCCCTCCCCCTGCTTGTGCGTTCTTTCTCTCTCTCTTTCTCTCTGACAAATCAATCAATCAATCAATCTTAAAAAAAAAAAAGTCTGGGCTCTGGCCTTAGGGTTGGATTGAAATCCCAGCTTTATCAGCTGGGTGATGTTGGGAAGTTTCTTACCTGAGTGTTCCTCAGCTTCCACGTTTGTAAGGGAGGGACCAAATAGCAGCGAACCAGTAAGTTCCCAACTGGTACACCTATTAGGATCACCTAGAATCTCTTAAGCCCTCCCAAGCCCAGGCCTCACCCAGATGATTAAAAGCCGCAATCTTTGGGGACTGGATGCAGCCTTCAGGAGTTTTGAAGCTCCCTGGGTGACTTCAGTGTGTAGACAAGTTTGGGAATGGTGGAGCTAACACATAGGGTGGGTAGGAATACGAGGAAATCACAGTGTCTGGCATGTGGTAAGTAGTCAATACATGGTAACTATTATTAGTAACTTATTTTTAAATTAATAATATGACCCCATTTTAATTTACGTGTTTATGTCCATATGTGTTTAATGTAAAGGAAAATTTGAGGGCATGTCCACAAAAGTATTAAAAAAAAGAAATTACAGTTGACTTTGTTTTTGTTTATTTGTATCTTCCAACTTTTCTGTAAATAATATGGATTCCTTGCTAATTTTTTTAAAAATATTTATTTATTTATTTATTTATTTATTTATTTATTTATTTGACAGAGATAGAGACAGCCAGCGAGAGAGGGAACACAAGCAGGGGGAGTGGGAGAGGAAGAAGCAGGCTCCTAGTGGAGGAGCCTGATGTGGGGCTCGATCCCAGGACTCCGGGGTCACACCCTGAGCCGAAGGCAGACGCTTAACCGCTGTGCCACCCAGGCACCTCTCCTTGCTAATTTTTTAAAAAGCCTAACTTCTGAAGGAAATCACCGATATACATGCACAGCTTTACATACTATTGTATTTATAACAGTGAACAACTGAAGACATAATTTCCATAGTAGGGGAATGTGAGTAAATTATGGCAGGTCCACATAGTAAAATATTTGGCCATTAAATATCAAGACTCATGCTGAGAAAAATCTTCATAATACAGTGGAAAAATATGGGACTATGTTATTTCTGTCTTTTTAATTTGTTTATATATGTTTTTATTATGTTATGTTAGTCACCATACAGTACTTCATTAGTTTTTGATGTGGTGTTCCATGATTCATTATTTGCGTGTAACACCCAGGTCTCATTGCAGTACGTATGTGTGGGGATATGTGTGTCTCTGTGTGTTTACATGTTACATATACGCCTGTGAATGTGATGATAAATGTGGAATAGAAGGAAAGGAACCAAAATTGTTAAAGTGGCTATATCCAGGTAGTAGGAAGCACTTATTTTTTTCCCTTTTTCATTCTTCTGTTTTCCAGATTTTATACAATGAGTATGTATTACTTTTATAATAAAAAATTAAGTTATTTGAAAATGCAATGTATAATAATAGCACTACCACCAAGGAGTGAATTGTGTGGGCTTCTGGACAATTGCTTCAGTCACTCTGTGCACCCTCCCATAAAAAAAAAGAGCCCAAGACCCCAAGAGCAGTTTTTTTGCTACTAACACTTCCTCAAGTACTCTTGTGATTTTTGGCCGTCTCTCCTGTTAACTCCAGAAACTCTTTTGGGAGTGAGAGTGGGGACAGGCAGGGAGATTGTGAAAAAATTGGGAAATTACACTTCATCTAATGTGGGGGTTACATAATAAGGTGAGGTGGCAAAATATGTCAGGATAAGCGTGCACATGAGGCAGAGGAAAGCTGTAATAAAACAGATAGTTGCAATGAGAAACTCCGAGCTGAAGGAAGTACGTTTCGAACTCACCGATTTTTTTTTTTCTTAGCACATCACTGTGTATTTGTAAACACTCTGGTGATTTAGCTAACACATGCGGGCCGGGGGAGCATCACAAAGCAGCTAGTGGATTGCTGACAGAGCTTCAGTGTGACATCTGGATCGCCGTGTGGCTTGAGAGTTGGACCACCATCATCTAGGAGGAGCCGTGCGCTCCTGCCTGTTCACCAAAACATTAGTATCTGCATGACTCTCAAACAGAAGTCACGTTGTTAGAGCAGGAGGAGTAAGGACGCAGAACATCCCGCCCCTCCCCTTTTTCTCTTTATCTGGCAGAGGGTCTCACCTACGGCAGGTCCAAGAAAAGCGTACTTCAGTCTCTCTTCACTCTCGCCCCCTACAACTCCTCAGTGGGGCCGAAGAGGTGGGGGGATGGGAGGGGGTAAACAAAAATAATCTTTCAGAAAATGTTTCTCTAAGAGCCAGCCATTCCTTCTCAAGCATACGGCTGTGGAAGGAGCATGGGCCTTGGAATCGGATACATCTGAATCTGAACTCAGTGCCGCCAGGTGGTAGCCGAAGTTAGCTAAACTTGATTGTTTCATTAGGGGTCAAGTGCAGCCTCTGGGGACAGACTCCCTGGGTTTGTATATTGGCTGTCGCTGCTAGCTGTGGGCAAGTTATTTTATCTCTTCATGCCTCACCTTCCTCATCTGTAAAATGGGTTAATAATAATCATACCTCCTCATTGGAGGATTGGGAGGATGAAGTGAGTTAATACATCTAGAGCCTTGGCACACTGCCTGCCACTTGTGAAGCACTCACGAATGTTGACTTTTACTATTAAAATATGCAAAAGGATATGACAATATTTGCCTCACGTGGTCATGGATGAGAATGAGAATCACCAAAACACTCACCTGGTGTAGCCGTTCTGATTGTACTCTAATTGTGGCAGAAAAAAAGATCCATATACTCTGAAAGGAATGTTTTTAAACTGGAAAGGATCTTTCAAGGTGATCGGTTTCCAACATCTCATCTTACACAGGAGGAAACTGAGGCCTAGGGCAACTCATTCTGGGTCACAGAGCTGTCACATGTCGAGCCAGGACGAGGCCCCGGGCTCCTGATCGTCAGTGCTGTCTTGCATGCTTACTCTGCTAGTCTGTCTGTCTGTCTAGCCCTGCTGCAATTACACTGCCTCCCCTAGGCCTGGCTCTTTTATAATTTTCTGCTAGATGTTAGTCTTCGCCTCCTATGCATTATGGCGACTTTGAAAAGTTTAGCGTGTTTTTTTTTTCCTCCCCAAAGAGTTGTTTTTTTTTTTTTTTTTCACTGAGGCTTCCAGGGTATGTTTTTTTCTTCCAGTCACTCTGTTGACATTTTTGAAATAAACTATAGGTTATGTTTTAACCAGAATTATGATTCAAAGCTTCCTGTTTCATGTAATGCTGTTCTGTGTGTGGCAGGATGGGGGGAGGGGGGACTAGAAAGTTTCACCCTGGGTGGCAGCAAATACCAGATTCTCCTTTTTTCCTGCCTTCTGTATTTATCGACCCATGACCAGACCAGAGAAGCTGTTGGGGAGTTACTAGGATGAGGTAACCCCCTTAGTAATGGCATATTTTGATGCTTTTCAACCCAGTACCATTCAGGTATTAGGGAGCATTTTGTTATATTTATTTAGGATTTCTGCCCTGACGACTTCCATGAAGAGCAACCCAGAAATTACAACATAGAGCCGTTAGAAATAAATCAAGGAAAGGGACTCTCCAGTGGAAATGAAATAGATATTACCAAGCATGTGAGATACTCAGGACACTGAATCTTTTTCTTTTTCTTCCCTGCCTTTGGCTCTCACACAAAAAGAGAAGCACACTAAATTACATTATTATTATTGTTATTATTTTAAGTTTTTATTTTAATCCTAGTTAGTTAATATATAGTGTTATATTAGTAGTTTTAGGTGTACAATACAGTGATTCGATACTTCCATACCTTAAATTACATCATTGACATCTTCTGGCCCCCAAAAAGTACTCAGATGTTGAGAACCCTCCTGGCCCTGTGTTAAGCCTTCTGGTCCTTCCACCACCCTCCCTTGCCCTGGCCTGGCCTGTGGCTACCTTTGACTCAGCACTGAATTTTCCCAGGTTGAAATCATAGCTTTTCCTATTTAGTTTGAGAGTGGTGAGAGGCAGGTGGGCAGAGGAATCACCACCATCCAGATTTTCAACTCCGCCAAGGCCTTCTCTTCCTCGGGTTCTGTACCCTGGTAATAAGTAATAACAATAGAGCCTCATTCTCTCCATTGAATGATTGTACCACCGTCCACTCAGCTATCAAAGCCCGAAGTCTGAGAGGCATGGCCCCTGCTCTTCTCTGCCTGCAGTCGCCTCCTGATGGCCTTCATCTCCAGTAGGGTTGCATTCTGGGCAAATGTCTACTTTCAGCCATCAGTTCAGGGTCGTCTCTTCTCCGTAGTCTTTCCCTAAGCCTTGCCCATCCTCTGGTAAAATGAGCCTTTCCCTTCTTTGTGTGTTTCCCCGCTATATCATCTACCCCTTGAGGGCATTGGCTGTATTTGTTCGGTACTTTTGTTTTCAGGTCTGCTGTGTGCTGGGCCCTGCATTGGGCAGGTGCTGGGGTTATAGCGGTGAATGCAAAAGTCCTGATTCTTGCCCTCCCTGAGCCTTGCCGTCATGTGGGGGAGTTGCAATGCAAACAGGTACACGGGTATTTCATTATAAAGTATTATGAGTACTGAGAAATAAAGTCCTCTAAAAAGAATAATAAAGGAGACATAACTTTTTGGAAGGATGGGTCTGGGATGAAGCGACAGGTTCAGCTGAGACCAAAAGATGAGTGGGAGTGGTCTAGGCAAAGAGTTGGGGGAAGGGTGTCCCAGGCAGAGGAGATGAAGCAGAAGTCCCCGAGGCGGCAAGAACCTGGATTCTTACCCAGTGTGGTCCACTGTGGCTGGATGATGGTGAACGAGATATCAGGGGCACGGGATGAAACTGGAGGCGTGGGCAAGGCTCTGGTCGCACAGGGTTTGTAGGCCATGTTACTAAGTGTCCTAAATACAATAGGAAGGCTTTGGGGAAAGATTGGATGGGGCAGGGCAACAGTGAATGTGGGGAGGGTCTCCTTCATCTTCATATACCGACTACCTAGCAGAGAGTACCCAGCAGATACTATGTGTTCATAGAATCTTTGTGAGTAATAATGAGTAATAATTACCTTCCCTTCCTACCAGGGTTGCCATGAAGGTTAAATGAGGTAAGATATGCTAAGGTGTTTTGCAAAATAGAAAATGTTAAACAGGTGTTCTTCTAGATGTGATTCACTAGATTCTGTGCGGTGATGCTTATCGATGTTCACCATCATGGGAAAAAACCCAATTCTCTGTTAACCTAGCAATCTGTCAATCAGATTATCCCATACCACGAATATGCTGATATACTGAATTTTATATATTCCAAGTGTGCCTTCGTTGCCAGTGACTTTAATTATGAGCGAGTGGAAACCACCTTTTTTTTTTTTAAAGATTTTATTTATTTATTTGACAGAGATAGCGACAGCCAGCGAGAGAGGGAACACAAGCAGGGGGAGTGGGAGAGGAAGAAGCAGGCTCATAGCGGAGGAGCCTGATGTGGGGCTCGATCCCAGAACGCCGGGATCACGCCCTGAGCCGAAGGCAGACGCTTAACCGCTGTGCCACCCAGTCGCCCCGAGTGGAAACCACCTTATATCACACCATTATGTAGCACTTCTGATGTTAGTGATTGTTGTGAGTGACGTTGCCAGGAGCAGTATGGGTTTCTCTTCTATGCTGAATTCACTCAATAAATCTCCAAACCTAAGGAATTCATTATTTAGGACCTGGATTAATTCTGAGGAATAGCACCCTCTGAACTTGGCATTTGGATGAGGGCAGAGGTAATCACAGTGAGGTGCAGCTGCCACCCACTGTGGCATTTGGTTTCCTCGAGTGTGTTAAAATAAAAGATGTAACAAAATCATCAGTGCTTTGCTATTTTTGTGTTAAATATCTCGTTCTCTATTTGTGCTACAGAAACTTCAGACCAGGTGATTGATTTCAAAGCCCCATTTTGTGCAGTCAGTGGGAGTATAAACTGTTAGGGCCCATTTGGAGGGCAGTTTGGAAGTCCTTATCAAAATGTAGGATGTGTGTATCTTTTGTCTCAGTGAATCTAGTCTAAAAAGGAACTGCACAAAAGTCACTTTTCATGAGGATGTTAGTTGTCTCATTGTTGCTACTCTTTCACTGTTGACAATCTTGACGTCCATCATGAGAGACTGGTTATGTTAATCATGGCGTAGGTACACACTCAATGGAATGCTGTGCATTTCATTAAGAAGAATGAGGTATACCTGTATGTAATGATAGGGAACGGTGTCCAAGATACATTTTAAGTGGAAAAACAGGTGCAGAATGTTATTGTATGATCCCATCTTTACAACGTAAAGAAGGGAGGAGCTAAAGAATAGATACGAGTTTGTGTATATGTATACTTACATATACACAGACATTTTCTGGAATGATATGTGAGAAACAGTTATCAGTTGCTACCTTGGGGATTAGGGGTTGGGAGGGCGAGGGGGTTTTCATTTTCACTTGATGATACCTTTCAATACTGCTTGCCTCGTTTACAACAAGCCATAGTGCCTTTAAATAATAAAATTTAAATAACACCCATACCTCACTTGATTCTTTTCTTGATGCTATTATACTAAGAAACAAAAAGGTATAATAATTGTTGAGTGAGAGGTCAGGTCTAAAGCACAGGAGGCCGAGTCTGCGCAAATCAAGGGCCTCTGTAAGCTGCCAGGGAATCATCATGGCTGGGGGGCTTAGGGTAGCTGTGGTTTTGTTAAAAGTTAATGTTAGGAAAGTAAGTGAGAGAAAATTAGGTAAAAAAAATCATGATTTTATTAGGTTTTTCTTTTTTTTTGATGAAGCAATTTTAATTATGTCATTAGTTTTGATATGTGGGTATTTTAATATCTAAGTTGCATGGTAATTGTATTTTAGGCCACAATTAAACAATTAAGTGTCTTCGTGTCTGGATAAATAGTTGTTGTTCTTGTTTGACTTGTTTAAATATTATAAGTGAATGCTAGGCTATAATTTCTTGAGCTTTTTGCCTAAGGTCCTGACGAGGAATGCAGGTATAGTCTTATGTTTGAAATGAAGAAGATATAAGTTGCCTTCTATTTACATAATAAAGTTTTGATTACATCCTCAAAGGCTTTAAGCTCGTTTTAGCTCACTTCCCCTGCAAGAAAACCACTTTGGCCTGAGATACGAGTAGTAAGAGGGATGTTCAATGAATGTCCTTTGGGGGCGCCTGGGTGGCTCAGTCTTTAAGCTGCTGCCTTCGGCTCAGGGCGTGATCCTGGTGTTCTGGGTGTCGAGCCCCACATCAGGCTCCTCCACTGAAGTCTGTTTTCCTCTCCACTCCCCCTAGCTGTGTTCCCTCTCTCGCTGGCTGTTCTCTCTCTCTCTCTGTCAAATAAATAAATAAATAAAAATCTTTTTAAAAATGAATATCCTTTTGATTTGGTATAATGAATAATTCCTTTCCTCAGCTGCATGTTTAGAGACCAGAGTCTCTAGCTTGTCTTAACTGACCGTGGTTTGCTAATATTTGGAATTTTAGCCAGTGGATTAAGAAGCAAGACAGGTTTTACTCTTGGATGTATAATTGTACCTATAAGATACATAATTGGGCGGAGACAATAATAATTGATGGGAACAATTGTGAGAAAAGAGAAAGGCTAAGTAATTTCAGGCTGTAGATTGGTAGGGAAAGAGGTGACCCATAAAGAGTGTAACTTTTGAGAGATTTTCTGCTTGTGGAAATGTAGAGCATGAGTCGCTGCCCGGAGTGTGGTTTGAGGTTGAACCTGAACTTGGACCTGGATGTTATGCTTAGAGAGCCAGACAGGAGGATTTGTATCCTTGCTGGTGATCAGAGAAGCTGTTAGAAAGGCCCCAGCTTGAACTTGGCATAAATGATGGAGGAACTGAGAGAAGAAAGCAGACATCCTAGAAAGAGAAGACCCTGAGCTGTGGGTGGGCCGGACTTGGGATGTGCTGAGAGCCTTGGCTGCCCCGTGTAGAGGATGTTGCTGAGAGGCCTCGCTTCATAGTAAAGTGTTCTGATTTGATTGAGGTTGAGGAAGGGAAGAGAAAAATAATAGCTATCATTTATCAATTATTTACTGTGTGCTTTCCCCAAGTGCCTTACATGGATTCTGAGCTTGTAACTGATAGCGCCTGGGTCCAACCAAGGCAGTCTGGCTGAAGAAGCTGGGGTCCTGACTCTTCTGTATCCCTAGGTCCATTGCTCCAAGAATTCCTCCTCCACCGTCACCCCAAAGACAAGCAAGGTGGTGGCCAGGTATGAAAGAGGAAAGCTTTTTGTTAGAGTCCCCTGGGTGCTCTAATGTTGGTACTAATGAGCAAGTGCAACGATCTCAGGAGAATGAGACGGCAGAGGCTTAAATAAAGAGTGGATGGAGGAATGGAATGCAAGTCTGTGGCCCAAATTCTGGGTTATTTCTCAATTTAAGTAAGTCATTTAGTGAGTATCTTCTGTGGGGAAGACACTACTAGGTGTCACGTGTGCGACTAAGAGGAAACAGAAGCAGACACTGTCTTCCCCACAGCTAGTCTCTGAGGCACTTAAAATATGTGCACAAATTGCCGTGATTGAAGCTAGCGTCGGATACACATTGTAAGAAAGGTTTAGAATACCGCAGAAGTTAGACAAGGGTGAGGTGGGGGCATCTGAGGTAGACCATGTAGTATGGGGAAAGTTCTTTTATAGTTGCTGATGTTGGAGATAGGATTTCAAGCAGCAGAGCATACGGTACATTTGAGGGAATGGGAAAAAAGTAT
>NW_024423319.1:82103927-82142436 GCF_017311325.1 Ursus maritimus | reverse complement strand
AAGAAACAAAAAGGTATAATAATTGTTGAGTGAGAGGTCAGGTCTAAAGCACAGGAGGCCGAGTCTGCGCAAATCAAGGGCCTCTGTAAGCTGCCAGGGAATCATCATGGCTGGGGGGCTTAGGGTAGCTGTGGTTTTGTTAAAAGTTAATGTTAGGAAAGTAAGTGAGAGAAAATTAGGTAAAAAAAATCATGATTTTATTAGGTTTTTCTTTTTTTTTGATGAAGCAATTTTAATTATGTCATTAGTTTTGATATGTGGGTATTTTAATATCTAAGTTGCATGGTAATTGTATTTTAGGCCACAATTAAACAATTAAGTGTCTTCGTGTCTGGATAAATAGTTGTTGTTCTTGTTTGACTTGTTTAAATATTATAAGTGAATGCTAGGCTATAATTTCTTGAGCTTTTTGCCTAAGGTCCTGACGAGGAATGCAGGTATAGTCTTATGTTTGAAATGAAGAAGATATAAGTTGCCTTCTATTTACATAATAAAGTTTTGATTACATCCTCAAAGGCTTTAAGCTCGTTTTAGCTCACTTCCCCTGCAAGAAAACCACTTTGGCCTGAGATACGAGTAGTAAGAGGGATGTTCAAATGAATGTCCTTTTGGGGGCGCCTGGGTGGCTCAGTCTTTAAGTGTCTGCCTTCGGCTCAGGGCGTGATCCTGGTGTTCTGGTATCGAGCCCCACATCAGGCTCCTCCACTGGAAGTCTGCTTCTTCCTCTCCCACTCCCCCTGCTGTGTTCCCTCTCTCGCTGGCTGTCTCTCTCTCTCTCTGTCAAATAAATAAATAAATAAAAATCTTTTTAAAAAAATGAATATCCTTTTGATTTGCTATAATGAATAATTCCTTTCCTCAGCTGCATGTTTAGAGACCAGAGTCTCTAGCTTGTCTTAACTGACCGTGGTTTGCTAATATTTGGAATTTTAGCCAGTGGATTAAGAAGCAAGACAGGTTTTACTCTTGGATGTATAATTGTACCTATAAGATACATAATTGGGCGGAGACAATAATAATTGATGGGAACAATTGTGAGAAAAGAGAAAGGCTAAGTAATTTCAGGCTGTAGATTGGTAGGGAAAGAGGTGACCCATAAAGAGTGTAACTTTTGAGAGATTTTCTGCTTGTGGAAATGTAGAGCATGAGTCGCTGCCCGGAGTGTGGTTTGAGGTTGAACCTGAACTTGGACCTGGATGTTATGCTTAGAGAGCCAGACAGGAGGATTTGTATCCTTGCTGGTGATCAGAGAAGCTGTTAGAAAGGCCCCAGCTTGAACTTGGCATAAATGATGGAGGAACTGAGAGAAGAAAGCAGACATCCTAGAAAGAGAAGACCCTGAGCTGTGGGTGGGCCGGACTTGGGATGTGCTGAGAGCCTTGGCTGCCCCGTGTAGAGGATGTTGCTGAGAGGCCTCGCTTCATAGTAAAGTGTTCTGATTTGATTGAGGTTGAGGAAGGGAAGAGAAAAATAATAGCTATCATTTATCAATTATTTACTGTGTGCTTTCCCCAAGTGCCTTACATGGATTCTGAGCTTGTAACTGATAGCGCCTGGGTCCAACCAAGGCAGTCTGGCTGAAGAAGCTGGGGTCCTGACTCTTCTGTATCCCTAGGTCCATTGCTCCAAGAATTCCTCCTCCACCGTCACCCCAAAGACAAGCAAGGTGGTGGCCAGGTATGAAAGAGGAAAGCTTTTTGTTAGAGTCCCCTGGGTGCTCTAATGTTGGTACTAATGAGCAAGTGCAACGATCTCAGGAGAATGAGACGGCAGAGGCTTAAATAAAGAGTGGATGGAGGAATGGAATGCAAGTCTGTGGCCCAAATTCTGGGTTATTTCTCAATTTAAGTAAGTCATTTAGTGAGTATCTTCTGTGGGGAAGACACTACTAGGTGTCACGTGTGCGACTAAGAGGAAACAGAAGCAGACACTGTCTTCCCCACAGCTAGTCTCTGAGGCACTTAAAATATGTGCACAAATTGCCGTGATTGAAGCTAGCGTCGGATACACATTGTAAGAAAGGTTTAGAATACCGCAGAAGTTAGACAAGGGTGAGGTGGGGGCATCTGAGGTAGACCATGTAGTATGGGGAAAGTTCTTTTATAGTTGCTGATGTTGGAGATAGGATTTCAAGCAGCAGAGCATACGGTACATTTGAGGGAATGGGAAAAAAGTATCATGCCAGGCTGGTTACATTTATGTGCATTGTCTCATGAAATCCTTCTAACAACCCTTTATCGACCAAACAATTTATTGTCAAAACTAGGACACTTCTGAGAGTGAAGTGGTGTGCTAATCACATGGGGTAGGCATATAGACAGGGACAGACCCAGAAAAAACCAGGACATATGAGGCAGTTGATATTATCCTTATTTAACAAATGAGAGAAAGGAGGTTCTAAGTCACATGGCTAGGAAGCAATAGAGCCAGGATTTGAAACCAGCGGTGGCCCCCAAGCTAAGAGAGCCGTAGTTCATTCTGTAATGAACTGTAAGCAGTGGGGGCCATTGAAGGGCTTGGAGCGGAGAATGCCATGGCTATTACCGTGCAAGACAGGTGGGAGGCAGATACGGCAAATGGGGAGATTAGTTAAGAGATTGCCGGAAGAGAGTCAGGCAGAACATTACAAGGGTCCGGATAGAAGATGTTGACTTTGGGGATTTAAAGGAGGGGATAAATGTGAGACACATCACAAAGGAAGAAGTGACAAACCTTGACTGTTGGTCAGCTTTGGAGGGAGAAGAGTAAAGGATGACTCAGGATTTCAATTTCTTTTAGTGAAAACATCATGTTAGCCAAAAGTAGCCATCGTAACCTAGAAAGGTTATGTGAGTTTTCATTAGCGTTTTAGACTTAAGGGAAAATCTGTTTCTCAGTACAATTGACTGACTTGTAATCATAAATTATTTGATCCTCCTTTGCCCATATTTACTTATCTGTAAAATGTAATGTTGTCTAAAAAGCCTCCAAAATACCAGAGCTTGTCTGAATGTTTTTTTTTACCTCCGTATTTTCAAAATTTCAAGCGCTTGCATCCAGTAATGTGAAATTGAATCCCAGTGTTGAGTACACTCACTTTTATATTCTATTGGCAAAGAAGTAATGATGTGCTGTCTCCTGCTTCTGTTAACACCTTTAACTAAATGCCAGATGGATTCTAATGCCTGCTTTATTAAATTTTTTCTATAGCTGTCTTAAACTGCTATTTAAATCATTACGACTTGACTTTTTTTTAATGATTTTTTATTATATTATGTTAGTCACCATACAGTACATCCCCGGTTTCTGATGTAAGGCTCGATGATTCATTAGTTGTGTATAACACCCAGTGCACCATGCAATACGTGCCCTCCTTACTACCCATCACCAGCCTATCCCATTCCCCCATCCCCCTCCCCTCTGAGGCCCTCAGTTTGTTTCTCATAGTCCATAGTCTCTCATGTTTCATTCCCCCTTCTGATTAACCCCCCTTTCTTTATCCCTTTCTTCCCCTACCGATCATGCTAGTTCTTATGTTCCATAGATGAGAGAAATCATATGATAGTTGTCTTTCTCTGCTTGACTTATTTCACTTAGCATTATCTCCTCCAGTGCCGTCCATGTTGTAGCAAATGTTGAGAACTCGTTCTTTCTGATAGCTGAGTAATATTCCATTGTATATATGGACCACAACTTCTTAATCCAGTCATCTGTTGAAGGGCATCTCGGCTCCTTCCACGATTTAGCTATTGTGGACATTGCTGCTATGAACATTGGGGTGCATATGGCCCTTCTCTTCACTACGTCTGTATCTTTGGGGTAAACACCCAGTAGTGCAATGGCTGGATCATAGGGTAGCTCAATTTTTAACTTTTTAAGGGACCTCCACACTGTTTTCCAGAGTGGCTGTACCAACTTGCATTCCCACCAACAATGTAGGAGGGATCCCCTTTCTCCACATCCTCTCCAACAATTGTTGTTTCTTGCCTTGTCTATTTTTGCCATTCTAACTGGCGTAAGGTGGTATCTCAGTGTGGTTTTGATTTGAATTTCCTTGATGGCTAATGATTTTGAACATTTTTTCATGTGTCTGTTAGCCATTTGTATGTCTTCATTGGAAAAGTGTCTGTTCATATCTTCTGCCCATTTTTTGATTTGTTTATTTGTTTCTCGTGTATTGAGTTTGAGAAGTTCTTTGTAGATCTTGGATACCAGTCCTTTATCTGTAGTGTCATTTGCAAATATATTCTCCCATTCCGTGGGCTGCCTCTTAGTTTTTCTGACTGTTTCCTTGGCTGTGCAGAAACTTTTAATCTTGATGAAGTCCCATAAATTCATTTTATCTTTTGTTTCTCTTGCCTTTGGGGATGTGTCATGAAAAAGGTTGCTTTGGCCGATGTCGTAGAGGTTGCTGCCTATGTTCTCCTCTAGAATTTTGATGGATTCCTGTCTCACATCGAGGTCTTTCATCCATTTGGAGTTTATTTTTGTGTATGGTGTGAGAGAGTGGTCAAGTTTCATTCTTTTGCATGTAGCTGTCCAATTTTCCCAGCACCATTTATTGAAGAGACTGTCTTTTTCCCACCGGATGTTTTTTCCTGCTTTATCAAATATTAGTTGCCCAAAGAGCCGAGGGTCCATTTCTGGGCTCTCTATTCTGTTCCATTGGTCTATGTGTCTGTTTTTGTGCCAGTACCATGCTGTCTTTGTGATCACAGCTTTGTAGTACAGCTCGAAATCCGGCATTGTGATGCTTCCAGCTTTGTTTTTCCTTTTCAACAGTTCCTTGGAGATTCGGGGCCTTTTCTGTTTCCATACAAATTTAAGGACTATTTGTTCCAGTTCTTTAAAAAATGTCCTCGGTATTTTGATCGGGATAGCATTGAAAGTGTAGATTGCTCTGGGTAGCATGGACATTTTAACTATGTTAATTCTTCCAATCCATGAGCATGGAATATCTTTCCATCTTTTTATGTCTTCCTCAATGTCTTTCAAGAGTGATTTATAGTTTCTAGAATATAGGTCCTTTACGTCTCTGGTTAAGTTAATTCCAAGGTAACGTATGGTTTTTGGTGCTATTGTAAATGGGATGGATTCCCTAATTTCTCTTTCTTCGGTCTCGTTATTCGTGTATAGAAATGCAACTGATTTCTGAGCATTGATTTTGTATCCCGCCACGTTACTGAATTGCTCTATAACTTCTAATAGTTTGGGAGTGGCTTCTTTTGGGTTTTCCATATAGAGTATCATGTCATCTGCAAAGAGAGACATTTTGACTTCTTCTTTGCCAATTTGAATACCTTTGATCCCTTTTTGTCGTCTGATTGCTGTTGCAGGGACTTCTAGTACTATGTTGAATAATAGTGGCGAGAGTGGGCATCCTTGTGGTGTTCCTGATCTTAAGGGAAAGGCTTCCAGCTTTTCCCCATTGAGAATAATATTTGCAGTAGGCTTTTCATAGATGGCTTTTATGAGATTGAGAAATGTACCTTCTATTCCTACACTCTGAAGGGTTTTAATCAGGAAAGGATGCTGTATTTTGTCAAATGCTTTTTCAGCATCGATTGAGAGGATCATATGGTTCCTGAGTCTTTTCTTGTTGATATGATGTATCACGCTGATTGATTTGCGAATATTGAACCACGCTTGCATCCCAGGTATGAATCCCAATTGATCGTGATGGATAATCCTTTTAATGTACTGTTGGATTCTATTAGCAAGTATCTTGTTGAGGATTTTGGCGTCCATATTCATTAGGGAAATCGGTCTGTAATTCTCCTTTTTGAGGGGGGTCTTTGTCTGGTTTGGGGATCAAGGTAATATTGGCCTCATAGAATGAGTTTGGTAGCTTTCCTTCTGTTTCTATTTTTTGAAATAGCTTTAGGAGAATAGGTATTATTTCTTCTTTGAATGTTTGGTAGAATTCCCCAGGAAAACCGCCCGGGCCTGGAGTTTTGTTATTTGGAAGGTTGTTTATCACTGACTCAATCTCTTCATAATTAATTGGCCTGTTTAAGAAATCAATTTCTTCCTGTTTCAATCTTGGTAGTTTATAGGTTTCCAGGAAGGATTCCATCTCTTCCAGATTGCTTAGTTTATTGGCATATAGCTGTTGATAAAAATTTCTAATAATCCTTCCAATTTCAATGGTGTTGGTCGTGACCTCTCCTTTTTCATTCATAATTTTAATAATCTGGGTTCTTTTCTCTTTCCTTTTGGATAAGGTTTGCCAGTGGTCGGTCAATTTTATTGATTCTCTCAAAGAACCAGCTTCTAGTCCTGTTGATCTGCTCTACTGTACTTCTGGTTTCTGATTGATTGATTTCAGCTCTAATTTTGGTCAACTGCTTCCTCGTGCGTGGATTAGGCCTGTCCCTCTGTTGCTGTTCCAGCTTCTTGAGGTGAGAATATAAAAACTGCATTTTAGATTTTTCTGTTCTTTTGAGTGAGGCTTGGATGGCTATGTATTTCCCCCTTAGGGTTGCCTTTGCAGTATCCCATAGGTTTTGGACTGTTGTATTTTCATTCTCATTGGTCTCCATAAATTGTTTAATTTGATTTTTGATTTCCTGGTTTATCGAGTCATTCCTGAGCAGGATGGTTCTTAGTCTCCAAGTGTTTGAGTTTCTTCCAAATTTTTCCTTGTGGTTGAGTTCCAATTTCAGAGCGTTGTGGTCTGAGAATATGCAGGGGATAATTTCAGTCTTTTGGTATCGGTTGAGACCTGCTTTGTGTCCCAGAACATGGTCTATTCTTGAGAATGTTCCATGGGCATTAGAATAGAATGAGTATTCTTTGGTTCTGGGGTGTAGTGTTCTATATATATCTATGAGGTCCAACTCGTCGAGTATGGCATTCAAAGCCTTTGATTCTTTGCTTAGTTTTTGCCAGGGTGTTCTGTCTATTTCTGAGAGTGGAGTGTTGAGGTCCCCTACTATTAATGTATTTTTATTTATATGTCTCTTTATTCTGGTTAAGAGTTGGCTTGTGTATCTTGCTGCTCCCCTGTTGGGGGCATATATATTTATAATTGTCATATCCACTTGTTGAATACTTCCCTTAAGAATAATATAGTGCCCTTCTGCATCTCTAACTATAGTCTGTAGTTTAAAATCCAATTTATCTGATATGAGAATTGCTACCCCAGCTTTCTTTTGAGGTCCATTTGCGTGAAAGATGGTACTCCATCCCCTTACTCTCAGTCTGAATGCATCTTTGGGTTCGAAATGAGTCTCTTGTAGACAGCAAATGGATGGGTCATTTCTTTTTATCCAATCTGCAACCCTGTGGCGTTTTATGGGATGGTTCAAACCATTTACATTAAGACTGATTACTGAGAGATATGATTTTAATGTTGCCATGTTGCCAGTAAAGTCTTTGTTTGTATTGGCTGTGACTTTCTGTTCTGTATCACTCTTGGGGCCTTTTTACTTTTATAGAACCCCCCGTAATATCTCCTGTAGGGCTGGTTTCGTGGTTACAAAATTGGTTAGTGACTGGCGATTCTGAAATGTCTTTATTTCTCCATCAATTCTGAATGACAGCCTTGCTGGATAAAGGATCCTTGGCTGCATGTTTTTCTCTGAAAGAGCTTTAAATATGCTCCCCCAACCCTTTCTCTCATTCCAGGTCTGTGTAGACAGGTCTGACGTAATTCTGATGCTTTTGCCTTGGTACGTGAGAAATTTCTTTGCCCTGGCCGCTTTCAATACTGTATCCTTGCATCTAATATTTGCGAATTGCACTATGACGTGACGTGGCGTAGGTTTGTCGTGGTTGAGCTTGGGAGGGGTCCTCTCTGCCTCTTGGACACGAATGTTTGTTTCCCTTGCTAGATTAGGGAAGTTTTCAGCTACAATTTGTTCAAATATCTCTTCTAGACCTCTGTTTTTCTCCACCCCCTCGGGGATGCCGATGATTCTAACATTGGATCGTTTCATTGAGTCAGTAATCTCCCGTAACCTACATTCGTGGGCGTGGATTTTTTTAAGACCATCTTCTATTTTCATTTTTTCCTCTATTAACCCATCCTCCAATTCACTAACCCGTTCCTCTGCTTCTGCGACCCTGGCCGTCAGAGCCTCTAGTTTTGCCTGCATTTGGCTCATAGAATTTTTAATTTCTGTCAGATTCGCTCTCATTTCTGTCCTTAGGGATTCTATATTCTCAGTAACCTTTTCGTTAATAGTTTTTTCAATTCTACTCATCATTTTGACCATCGTTACTCTGAATTCCATTTCTGATAATTTGGTTACATCCATATCCATTATTTCTGTGGCAGAGGCCACAGACTCACTGTCTTTTCTTTGCTGGGGGGGGCTTCTCCTTCTTGTCATTCTGATGAAGAGAGGTTGCGGGGTTTCCAGAGCCCAAATTATTGACTGGGTCCCAGGCCGTGCCCCTTGTTTTATAGGGATCTTAGGGATGTGGGCTTCTTCTTTAAAGATTTTATTTATTTATTTATGTGGCAGCCAACCAGCGAGAGAGGGAACAGAAGCAGGGGAGTGGGAGAGGAAGAAGCAGGCTCCCAGCGGAGGAGCCCGATGAGGGACTTTCTGGGGGAGGGGCCTGCCGCGCCGATACTCAGGCAACCCTGTTTGGGTAGAGTCTCCGTGTCCCCTGCGAGGGGGGATGGGGATGGGCACTCTCTGAGCTGGTATTTCCAGGCTTTTGTTCTCTGGCGGCTTTCCCTGGCGGTTTGCTGTGCCTCTTCTGAGAGTCAGAGCAGCAGCGGCCAAATTTCAGCCTCTGTCACGGAACAGAAGGATTGCGGCCCATTCTCTACTAATGTTCTGGCCACTTTAACTCTGTTACTGTTGCTGCTGCTCAACCGTGCAGCGTCCCGGGATGTGCGCCCCACACCCGGCGTCCCAGCCCTCACTTCCAGGGCCGGCGCGTCTCTGTCCTTTGTGTTTCTAACACCGCCAGCCGCCAGCCACCCCGCACGCGCTCCGGGAGCTCCCAGTCTCAGTCTGGATCCAGTGAGCGCACCGGGATTCCGGTGTTCCGCGAGATGCCTGGTGGCGCACTTCCGGCTCACGGTCTCAATCTGCTGTTTTTTGGGTGCCATCCGCAAACCCCGCCCGCTCTCCTGTTCAAGTGGCTACTGCTTCCCGGTGCCCGAACGCAGCGGCTCCTTCCCCTTCTGTTTATCTTCCGATATCTGTGCACGGTTTCATGGCTCCCCGCTTCGTACCTCAATACTCAGCGCTGGAGATGTTCATTTGTAGAGATCCAGATGCATCTTCCTGCGTCTCAGGCTGGTTCCGTGGTTGTTTAGGCTGGTCTGGTACCGATCCAGCTCAACTCGGAGGACCGGCTGAAAACGGTGTCTCCTACTCCTCCGCCATCTTAACTCCTCTCGACTTGACTTTTTAATATGTTTATCTTAGCTCTGCAGATATTTAAAAAATACTCAAGTGACAGGAACATATATGTCCCTCTATTCTTCCTAATGCCTTGGAGGCCCACAGGAAATACTTATTAATTTGATTTGACCAGTTTATATGGCACAATAAGACTGCTTCTACTTCTGCTTTCTACGTTATATTTGATTAATATGGTCTCAAATAGCATTGGGTTTTTGGTAGCTACATTTTACTATGAGCTCATAATGAGCCCAAGGCCTACTTTGTTCTCCAAGTATGTGTCTGTCTCTCTCTTTTTCTTCTTTAAAAAAAAAAACCAACAACTTTATGTCTTGGCTTTTACTCTTTTTAAATATTAATGTAGTTAAATTTTAAATTTTTATTTCTTGTTCCTCTTATTAGGTTTAGCATTATCATACATATTTCATAAATATCTTTAAGTAATTGATAAAATATTGCTTGGTGTATAAGTTTTCTATTGCTGTATAATAAATGACTATAAATTTAGTGGCTCAAAACAATACCCACTTATCTCACAGTTTCCACGGGTTATGAGTCTGTCATGGCTTAGCTGGGTCTTTTGCTCAGTCTCTCAGGCTGCAGTCAAGGTGTTGGCTGAGACCACAGTCTCATCTGAGGCTTGGCGTCTTTTTCCAAGTTTACGTAGCTGTTGGCAGAATTTAGTTTTTTCCAGTGGAGGACGGAGGCCCTCAGCTCCTCGAGGCCACCTGTAGCCCCCTGTCACATGGCCCTCTCCGTCGACACTTCACAGCCCAGCAGCTTGCTTCGAGGGCAGCAAGGGATGAAGTCTTTGTCATGCTAGCAAAAAAGAATCCCATATACAGTAGTCCCCCCTTCTCTGTGGTTATGCTTTTCGTGGTTTCAGTTTTCCAGGATCAACTCAGTTTGGAAGCAGATGATCTTTCTGACATATTGTCAGAAAGTCCATTCACCTCCCTTCATCTCATCATGTAGGGATTTTGTCATCTCTTAGCATCACAGGGAAAAAAGGGTAAGTATAGTACAAGATATTTTGAGAGAGAGAGAGAGAGCACATTCACATAACTTTTCTTATATTGTTATAATTCTTTTATTATTATTTGTCTCTTATTGTTTCTATTTAAACATTAAGCTTTATCACAGGTATGTATGTATAGGAAAGAATATAGTAGATACAGAGTTTGGTACTATCCATAATTTTAGGCATCCATTGGGGGTTTGGAACATATCCCCCATAGATAAGAGGGGGGACTACTGTTGTACACACACACACACACACACACACACACACACACACACAATACCTAATCATGGGGGTGATCTCGCATTACCTTTGCTGCATTCTATTGGCTAGAAGCTAGTTATAGGTCCCTCTCACACTCAGGGCAAGGGGATTATACAAGAGCATGAACACAAGGAGGTGGGTGTTATTGGGGGTCACCTACAAGTGTCTGGTACACTTGGTACAGAGCCGAATGAGGCTAATTGAAGACTTAGCGGCTTACCATTAATCCATTAATGGACATTCATTGGGTAAGGCTGCTCTAGCAGCTGCGACTTTCGGACTTTACTGTCGTCCAGCGGATGTTTTTTTCATCTTGCTTACAAAGATATAATGAGAGATGATGTTCAATAATTTGCTTAAAATCATCATGTGGGGCCTTTTACTGAGACAGCACGAGCAGGAGTAGAATTGTGGAGAGGGGGATTTCAGTTTGGATGCCTATAGATATCCAAGTAGAGATTCATCTTGTCTGGGGCTGGGGCTTAGGAGAGGTTTGGGCTTAGATAGAGATTTGGGACTCTTTCATGTACAGATGGTAAATGGAGCCTACAGTATGTATACAGTGTGAGAGGGGAAATGTGCCAAGAGTGGAGTTCTGGGGAAACCCAGGTACTCTAAGTGATTCCCCTGACCTTCTACTCAACAACCCAAACAAAAAAGGAAGCAAATCATCTAGCTTCAGAAGAGAAGTTAGATTATTTTTGTTTGCTTCTGCCTTCCTTTTCCTCTCTTCCTGTCTATTCCAGGTACTACTTATCCAATTATCCCCCTTCTCTCCTGCTATCTTCTTTTCCTTTCCCCTGGACCCGTTTGCTAGCCTGTCCATAAACATGTTGTGGTCTCCCTTTGCCGTGCCCCCTAGCTACCAATACCTGTCTAGCTAGCCACTTAACCTTTCTGGGCCTCAATTTTCTCAAAGATTGAGGGACACGATATAGGGAGAAGGTTATGATTTTTAAGTAGCCTCTTTCAGACCTGAATTCTGTTCTGCCATATTATTTTTCTCCCCTTTTCCCTTTTTGGTTCTGTTGACAATTCAGTTCCTTTTTGAAACTTCCCTCCCTTGGCCACAAAGTTATTGTACTCTCCTAGTTCTCTTTCTGCTTGCCTTTCCTGCTGCTTCTTCTCTTTTGCTTTTTCTGCCCCCTAATTCTGCCCATATTTGGGGGTGTCGAATTCTTTGCCTTTTCGCTCTTTATACTCTCTCCCTCTGAGATTTCGTTTTCTCTCCTGGCTTTAGGTTTTTTTGGTTTTTAATTATAGAAGTAATACACAATTACATATTTATCTTAAAAAGATAATTAAAGCATCTTGAGTAAAAAGTGAAAGTGTCCCTTCAACCTCCTCCTCAGAGGTAACCACCATGATCATGCTGGTGTCCTTTCTTCTAGGGGTTGAGTCCCAGACCCATAAATTGAGCCCTAAACTCTAGTTTTTTCATCTATGGCTGAAATCAAGATACCCTTACTCGAATGCTTCACCATCAGCATGTCAAATTAGTTAGCTGAATGACTGGGCATGTGGTTGATGTGATTCTCTCTGTGGTTGTTTCTATTCTGTGGTTCTTTTGTGTCTAATATGTATTTCTTTCTGTGTCCCCATAGCATTAAAGAGTAGATCTTCCCTATATGTTTGGGTGATTCTCTTATTTTTGGCTGATAAGTTCTCAGTTTGGTTGTATGCACAGACCCAAGAAAGCAGAATAATGTTGTCAAAACTTGAGATGGAAAGGTGGTTGAATAGGCATAGGGCCCATTCATCGGGAACCAGACTTTGATCAGTAAATCAAAGGGTGCTACCATTAAAGGAGTAAATCATGGACTTTAAAACTTAAATATATTAATCTAAAATATTAGCTGCCCATATCACTATTTGTGTGGAAACATTTTGACTCTGAAAAAGATAATATGGATAACCTCTGCAGTGTAATGGGTCATTTTACAAAATTATTTTCCACTATATGTGTATTAAATGTAAATTAGGGGCGCCTGGGTGGCTCAGTTGTTAAGTGTCTGCCTTTGGCTCAGGTCATGATCCCAGCGTTCTGGGATGGAGCCCCACGTGGGGCTCCCTGCTTAGTGGGAAGCCTGCTTCTCCCTCTCCCACGTCCCCTGCTTGTGTTCCCTCTCTCGCTGCCTCTCTGTCAAATAAAATCTTAAAAAAAATTAAATGTAAATTAACTGGAAAGGTTACGCCTGTTGAGAACCCAGATTGCCAATGGAAGCTGATGACTCCATATCCCGTTAATGAGGCTATGTCCCAAGTAATGATGCACTGAGAATTGCAGCCCTCCGTATAATCTTAATCCCAAAGGCATTTAGGGTTAGCTGTGGTAGCGGATCCATGGTAGTGGTTCTCAACTGGGAGCAGTTTTGCTCCTTGGACATTTGGCAATGTCTGGAGGCATTTTTGGTTGTCACAACTGTGGGGGATGTTACTGGCATCTAGTGGGTAGAAGGTGGGGAAGATGCGAAATATCTTATAATGCCCAGGCCACTAACAAGGTTACCTGACCCAAGATCTCAGCAGTGCTGAAGTTGAGAAACCCTGCTCCAGGGCATTTGGGGTTAGTCCTGAATATTGCAGGTGACCTTATCTTAAACTGAGATTACAGTTCAGGAGTTTAAGTGGGTTGCCCAAGGTCATGTATTGATTTGATCTTAGAACCTGGTCTAGAAATCAGATTTCTTGATTTCTAGTCCATTGTTCCTCCAATTCTGCCACTGTTTCTGTATTGCTGCTTCTCTGCTTTGAGTCTGCTGAAGAGCAGGATCAAGTATGTCAAAGGTTGGATGGTCTCAGGTGCTGGGCATTTTGCAGATGTATGCAAGAATATTCAGCCTGACCAGTCATCTAAAACAACAGCAGCAACAGCAAAAATAACCCCAGATAAGGCAAAGTGAAACTTAAGGAGTTCACTTTTTCACCTATTAGCATGGATGCAGTATTAGAACAAATGGGGGACAGAGCCTAAAGGAAGTGGTAGGGGTGAAAGGGTGTTAGTATAACACAGCTGGATGGTATTTCTCTTTAGCTGCCATTTTGAAGAATGTTGCTTTTTGGGCTAACTCCCAAACTCCATTTTGCTTGCACTTTGGAATTTTCAGTGGGGGGAAACAATTTATCTGCCTGCCTTATACGTACCTAAAAACAGATGCATAGGCACGAGCCACGTGCTTAAGCAGCACTTTGCTGCCTGGCTGATCCAGGAGATCAGAAATCAGAAAGACTTAGATAAGTAGTCTATTTCATGACTGGAAATTTGTATGTATATACAAGAAAGGGGTCTGCTGAGCAAGGCATAACAACATAAATGGGTCCTTAAAAATCCCCATTTCAATGTATCAGACCTCTCTCCATCCTGTACGATGCAGAGCTTCCCTTTGGCAAGCAGAAAACCATGCCGGCTCAATGACCTGTCACCTATTTCTGCATGTCCCTTTGAATACAGAGGGGGGCCTCTATTAAAATCCTATCCATCTTTCTCCAACCAGCTCAAAAGTCACCTCCTTCCCAAACCTTCCCTCCTCCTCACCATAGCGGTAAATGACCTCTTGTTCACTTAGGATTCCAAGTGCTTTGTTGCTACCACTCATTACATATGATTTAATGTAGAGTCGTGTGTATTCGTGTTCTCTTCCTAGATGATAAGCTCCACGATGGCAAAGTCCAACTCACTGATTTTTATCTGAGCCACATTATCAAGTGTCTTACACAGTTATTCAATAGATGTGTACAAGACTAGAAGTTTAGAACTTATATATATTTAAAAGCATCCTCCCTCCCCACCCCTTAACAATGCAAGCATTAGAGAATGTTAGAGACTTACTGAGGAAGGCGGCAAATTTTAGCCTGAATATTTAGGTTTTAAGCCTCCCTCAGCTTTTAGTCTCATGTTAGTCTCATGTACATGACAATAGGGTGAGAGATCACCCACCCCCAGGAGCTAGCTTGATAAAACAAGGGCCATCTAAAAGAAATACAAAAATGCCAGCCACATGTGTAATTTTAAATTTCCCAGAAGCCATATTAAGAAAAGTGAAAAGAGGGGTGCCTGGGTGGCTCAGTCGGTTAAGCGTCTGCCTTCGGCTCAGGTCATGATCCCAGGGCTCTGGGATGGAGCCCAGCAGCAGGCTCCCTGCTCTTCACTCTCCCTCTAGTTTTTCAACTATGGTTACAATGGGCCAGTCTTGAAATTTAGATTTAACATGAATTTATTCTTCTAAATTGTTGTCTAATCTCTCAAGCAAATAATTGTAGCGTGGGAGGAAGAAGTACAGGGGCAGAAAGAGGCCAGAAATGTTGCTCTAACAGAAGACCCCCCACCCTGAAATGGAAGAAGTGGAAAAAATACCCTCCTCGCCCCCTAGCAATACTACTGTGTTCAGTTCTGTCCTTTCCTTTCCACCTATCAGTTGTTCATCAGATTGATTGATTTAGGTTTGGCATAAAAAGACTTTGGGATATTACTTTCAAGATAAAATCCGGAAAGAAGAGAACTCTAGAGGCTTAAGTATGGGGACTGCTGACTTTATACTTGCAGGGCCTTTGTCTTCTCGGTGGATTTTTGTTTGTTTTATGTTAATAGAGTTTTGTCCCATTAATGTAGAAGATGCTCCAGTGACCCCTGCTTTCTGGAGAATATCATACAGTTCATTGGCTTTTCCTTTCATAGAACCCGAAAATGTTAAAGCTACTGAGGGATACTCTTGTAGAATGTTACTAAAGTCCCTAGAAATAATAATCCATCTCTCCTCTTTAAAAAAATTAATATAATCTTATTATAACCAGGAAGAAGTGGGGTCAGGGGAGGGGGGAACTTTGAGCCTACATTTATATTCTTGCCTCTGGCCTTGCAAGTGTCAGGAATGGACCTGTTTCTCACAGTAATATTTATGATTGTAATTACATTTAAATCTTGACTCCATCTGGCATTTCCTTTGGGATGAGCTATGGGGTCAAAAACTAACTTTTCCCCCGAAATGTCACCCCTCTTGTTTTATAAATGGGGAAAGTGAGCCTTAGGTTGTAATTTATATCTAGAGTCACTGGGCTGGCTAGTGGCAGAGCAGTTTCTTACAACTGACAGACTAGTGCTTCTTCTTTTGAGACAGATTTGGGCTTGACTTTGGGGTCTGGTACTAACTGACCTTTCACACGGTATGTAAAGCGGGTCTCTGATAATTAGATACGAGAATCCTACCCGCCAGTCTTCCCCTGCACACCACCCACTGTTTCACCCAGCTGGCTGCATTTTCTAGGTTCTGCCCCTTGTGGTCAGTTCAGACCTCATCCTCGTGCTACAGGCTGGCTGTTGCCCATGTTTATAAAGCAGTCAAAACTCTACCGCCTTTTGTAGCAAACTCTGCTGCTTTTTTTTTAAGGTTTATTTATTTATTAGAGAGGGGGGAGGGGGTAGAGGGGGAGGGAAAGAGAAGAAGGAGAGCAAGAATCTCAAGCAGACTCCCCCCTGAGCACACAGCCTGACATGGGGCTCGATCTCACAACCCATGAGCTATGATCTGAGCCAAAATCAAGAGTCAGACGCTTAACAGACCGAGCCACCAGGTGCCCCACAAGCTCTGCTTCTTAAACTCCAGCCAGAACCCAGCAGATAGGAACACAAATATCTGTAGAAACCCAACAAAGCACTTTTACAAGACTGGTGCTCTAACCCCTGATCTGTGGAGCCTTCTCTTCAAAGCACTTTCATTTTACAGGTTTGGCGTGTTTGTTTGAAGGCTTCTGACAAGCTGTTCAGACAGTACCCGCCCCCAACTCCCTTGAGATACCATAAGCATGGCCATTGGTATAAGTCTGAGATAATTTATTTGGCTGCTTCTGAAAACAGGTTGCCTTATTGTAATGACCTTGGTTTATTTTCCTCTAATTTATTTATCAGCAATTTATTTAGATTTGATTCCATATTTTATCTTCTGTCTCTACGTTTAACCATGTACTGCATACTCCAAAGACAGTTCAAGTTAGTAACTATTAAACTGACTTTCAGCATGGCAGGTTTCTTTCTTTTTTTAATCTTTAATGAAGGAAAACCCTACTCTATTTCCCCAGAGGTAGAAATCTCAATTTATGTGGTTTGAGCAGAGAAAACTTGTTAATTAAAACTGTCAAAGTGTAGCGAGCTTTGAGATTTGAATGTATGTTGCATCAGTTGATGGGGGCAGGGGTTGGGGTAGGAAATATTTCAGAGGTACTTTTGTGATTCGGTTATGATGACACTAATCTTCTGGTGGATTTTCAAATTGCAGATTTTGGTAAAGCCAAAACTGATCCAAACGTGTCGAGAATTGTGCTGTCTCCAAGGTCTGTCTTAGCTCTTTGGGCGTTAATGCTGTTGCTTTCACTCTCAAACAGCCTATTTTCGGGCCTTACAGCTAATATTTTCTGTTTGTTTTGCTTTGTCTTCGTTGTTTTCAGTGTCGGGGCTACACTGACAGAACAGGCAATCGCATAGCTCATTCTGTAACTACGCACGTTGCGTTATGCTTTTTCCCCCTCACTCTTAAATCTAGGATAAAACAGACACTGTGGAAATATGGTGAAAATACTCTGCAGGAAAGCAAAGGAGAGCAGAAGTTTAGGGAATCACATAAATAGCCATTACAAGACTAAAAATAGATGTTTAAGAAAGATTTTGACAACAAGGTCCCTTACCTTCCTAGTAAACTATAAATTTTTAAAAATGTTCTTTATCTTTAAAAAAAAAACAACTTAAAAAAATGGTTCTTTTTCTTTTTGTTTTTGGACCAGAGCCACACCACTTCCGGGAGGGCATCACTTTGTGTTTCCAGTCCAAACCAGCACGTCATCCGAGATTCCTAGAATCCTCTTACCTTACATTCGATCTAGCACAGCCTCTGACTCAGGCTAGCGGTCTACTCAGCCTGCAGTGGCCTTACGGGGTTATCGTTCCCGTTACCCCACAAGTCGTGGTTCTGGAGTGGGGCTGCCTGAATTTGGATTCTAGCTCTGACACTTGACTGGCTGTGGTTATAGTCCTGGGCAGATTATTTAACCCCTCTGTGCATTAGGTCTCTCGTCTGCAAAATGGGGATGATGGTACCCACCTTACAGACTGTTGTGAAGATTAAGTCAGATAATAAATGCATAGTCCTTATTATGTCTACTAGCACATTCTTGTTGCTATTACCATTATTGATATTTCCAATGACATGAAGATTGAAATGTTTGAAAATCCTTCCTTATTTTGAGCTACAATCTCTTTGTAATCGCTAACCATTGTGCTGCACAGAAAAAATCGAACCCTTCCCTGACTTGCCAGCTTTCAGGTATTTGGACAGGGAAGGAAACAAGTGTCAAAGCACACTGTACATTGTAAAGTGTCGTGCTATCTACGATGGAGTATTTAGTGCTATTATATCATGGTCTACATTGTAATTGTCATCTAACCTGTCCCACCTGCCACATCTCATCTTTTCCAGGTGAAATATCTTGTGTTCCTCCTAGTGTTTTTCACATGACAAGATTTCCAGATAACCATCTTCGGTGCCTTACTTGGGATAGCTTCTCCTTTACTCATGTCGCCTTTAAACCATGGCCCCTAGGACTTGACTTGGTCCTATATATGCATTGAGAATTGTGCAGAGCATAGTGATAATGTAATATTTACCTCCTCCTTCCCCTCCCTTAAAAATCTATACTTTGTTAATGAACAGGAATATTGTGTCAGTTTGAGGGAATATTATCATTCTTTTCGCCAAAGACCGTTTTCAGATGAAGTCCCATTAAACCTGTTGACTATTTTAAAAATGACATTCACTTATTTTTTCACCAGATAATTTTCTGGACCCTCTTCTTTGTGCCAGGCATTGTGCTGTGTAATGGGGAATACAACAGTGGGTTCTACCTTTGTCTCTGTTATATTTCAGTCCCCAGTCCAGCCTGTTGATATTTTTGGATTCTAGTTCTATTTGAAAACAGATTCACTGGGTCTCTGTGTTTTATATCATTCATAAACTTGGTGAACATGCTTTCTCGGTCTTCTTTAGCTTGTTGGGTTAAAAATGATATGTCAGTAGTACCAAGTACAGAGCCCCGAGATAAGCAGCTACATCTCAGTTGTACCAAATTGACATTGGTATAATCCATAGAACTTAGTTCAGATTGTGTGTAGGTATGTGTGTGTGTATGTGTGTGTGTGTGTAGCTCTGTGAAGTTTTATCACATATATGGGTTTGTGGAACCACCACCACCATCAGAGATACTCAATTTTACCATCACTACAAGACTCCCTTGTTCCACCCCTTTGTAGCCACATCCCTTCCCCCTTGCCACGCCTACTCCCTGACAACTGTTCTCTATCTCTATAATTATGTTATTTCACAAATGTTACATAAATGGAGTCATGCAATATATATCCTTTTAGATCGGCTTTTCTCACTCAGCATAATTTTCTGAGCTTCATCCAAGTTGTTGCATTTATCAGTAGTTTGTTCCTTTTTATTGCTGAGTAGCCCTCTGTTAGCATTCTTTTTGAGTTAAGGTTATTCAGTCAATCATGAGTCAACCTACCTGTATAACAGTGCAGGGCACATCTCACTGTCTCAGATGAATGTATTCTATAGGGAGAAATTCTTCAGTGACTTACTGAAACTCAAAAACACTTAGTTGGTGGCACTACCTCAATCTACCAGTCTTGCTACCTGATCATTGCTCGTAACCACTGGTTTAATACTCCACTGAAGACTGTTTTTTCCATCAAGATCAGCAGTCTTTGAGTTCTGAGCTGTTTTAGAAGTGTCTGGCTTTTGAAAATTGGACTGCTGTCAAATTACAGTCTTCCTTCAGTTTTGTAGTGGGCTGTGAGTTTTCAGAGATTACCAGCAGTGCTTCTCGATCAGGAATGTTGGTTATCTCAGTACCACGGGATATCCTCGATGTGGGCCCATGGACCCAAATTCATTTTCAGCTGCTTGCTGTTCTGAATATCTCAGCATCTGTTGGGCCCTGATGAACTATTATTCATGTTTATGTTACTGTTTCCAATTTGAAAATTATCCTTATCATTTAAGTGGAATAGAAATAGGAACCAGATCATCTGACTGGTGTTCTTACTTGCTCAGTTGCTCTCTCTGTCACCTGTTCGCATATATCTTTTATTTAGGGTCAGCGATCTTACCTTGAAAAATCCAAGCTTGCTATAGCTACATTAGTTCCTGTAGCCTGCCAGCCTGTTTCCTGTGTAGCTCCACTGTGTTCTTTAGTTATTTCTCCTTTTTTTTTCCTTTCAAGAACATGGAGAATTGATGATAATTATGAGAACTCCCCCCCCAGTCTTTTATTCTTTTTTTTAATGATTTTTTATTATATTATGTTAGTCACCATACAGTACATCCCCGGTTTCCGATGTAAGGCTCGATGATTCATTAGTTGTGTATATCAGTCTTTTATTCTTAAACAGTAGTCCACTGAAGAGCCACTGTGGTCTCTTGTAGAAACTTTCACTCCCAGTATCTGGGGAATATCTTGGTACCTATCACTTTTTTTGTCCTTGGTCATTACTGAATAGTAATTAAGATGACATGGCCCTATTTCCTAAATTTTCTTTCACTTCTACTTTTACCAATCAGTTCTTCTTTCTTGGTCAAACTCATACAGAGTTGTAGTTCCCCTTGCTGCTTCCTGGGCATCCTAAAGGATGAAATGTCCCTTTATAAGTTCAGCACAGCCCTGTCCCTTTCACAGGCATATCGTCTCCTAGCTGACACACCCTTCTGATATCTCCTGTGCCCCCCAGAACTCCTGTTCTTTGGTTATTTTTTGGTCAATCAAGAAATGTCTGTATATTCTCAACCATTTCTCTGGATCGCTTTGTCTCAGTGATGCTATTTTCTTCACAGAAGCTGCTCATGGTTGTAAGTTCTCAGTCTCAAAGCTAGCTTCTGGTGCCAGGACATTGTTCAACAACTTTCCTTTCTGCTTATTCTTTAATATACATGCCATCAGGTATTATACTGACCATCCTCACTGGCATAGACCAATCTCCGGGTTACTTGCTCACATTCTTGGAGGCCTCTGGCACCTAGGTTAGTATTCTGTGCTATCCTGATTGCTGGCATCATCTTAGACCATGTCAGCGGCCACACGGAACATCATCCAATGCTCCATCATAGCACTTCCTGGAACTGGAACTGTTCTACTTCTTTCAAGTAAAGCCTCTAGCCCTCCACATCTCCTATTCTCTTGCTCTCACAGAACCTCTTTGACCTCACTGACACTTCCCAGTGCCTTTTCTTTTCTTCCTTGACTCTCAGCCCTTTCCTACCTCTTTGGTCTTCCCCACTCAGTCGGCCATTTCCCACCCACATTCAAGTCTGTTGACCATTTGATATTAATCCCCACCAGTATCCTCTGTTCCTTTATGTCCCTCTTGTTTCCCTGCACCTGCCCTGCCAATCCCCAGACCTAGATGGACTTTAGCATCTGTTTTCTTCTGTCCTGTTCCCAGGCTGCTGAGTAGTACTTGGGAAAATCGTCTCACCATGCTGATTATATCCATGACCGAACTGTGATTTCTGACCACAGCTGGATCCTCAGCGGCTGCTCACTAATCCTTTTTTACACATTCCTAGTTGGTTCCTTTTCCAGTTTCCCACAGCATTTGTTATATTTTCTTGCTATACCCTTTTGGTGCCCTAATTTAGCTCTCCCTATCCCCAACTCCCCTCAGCAGATAATCTAGTTACATACTTCCCTGAAAAGATAGAGCCCATTGGTTACAAACTCTTCTCTTTCCCTCAGAAACGTTTATTTCCATGGCTACCTTTATCTTCATTCTTCTTGTATCGTCTTCTCCAAGGCTAACCTGTCTTTTTGCATATCCCGGGATGCCTCCTTACAGATACTCTGTTCCTTTAATCTTTCTCTCTCATATCTTTAGTATTTTTTCTCAAAGAGCTCTTTTTCTTCTGTCTATAGACATATCTAAGAATCCCTCTTCCACTTACTTCCCAAGCGTCTTTTAATCCTACCATCCCCGTAGACTAATGGGATGTTTTTTATACTTCATCTTTCTGTCATCGACTCATAGAATCTGCCTTGTGCACCCTTCCCTCTACTAAAGACTGATGTTTCATAGTCAACAGGGACTTCAAAATTCAGATGTGGATTGGATGCCCTGAGGTACAGAAAACAGAGGAGGAAATGGGTGTGTGTGTGTGTATGTACATACATATGTACACACACACAGAGTTGCCCATGCCTGTTTGAGAGGGGAAAAGAAGTATGAGGGAGAGGGGTAGAATTCAATGCTGTACCTTTCTTCGGTTCCAGGGAAGCTCGTAGCATGATCTAATAGCATCACTTCTTTCTCTTTGCTTTTATTCTCAACCAACTGTTATGCACCATGTTTTCACCATCTGGCTTGTTGAAGTCCATAAGAAAGTACCACCATTTTACTATAAGTAGTGATGATGATTATGATGATGATGATGACGATGACGACGACAGTGTCCACCTTTTGGGTGCTGTGTACCACACACTGTGATAGATCTTTAAATGCATTATAACCTTTAATCTTCATAATAGCTTTGTGAAATAAGTATTCTAATACCCATTTTATGGATGGGCCAATGAAAGTTCAGAAAGGGTGTCTTAACCAGGATCACATGCCAAGTGAGAGGCAGCACAGGGAGTTGAGCCCTGGTCAGCCTGGCTTCAAATTTCTCTTTTTACTGTACTCTCCTGCCTCCTCTGATCTAGTGCCAGATGCCATCTCACTAGCTCTTGATGGTGGTAACCGTGAGATCGTATCTGCTTTCCCATGTTGCAAGTACCCTGTGACTTTGTTACTGCTCCTCTGTTAAATCAGTCCATGGACTTCTTCAGCCCTAAGAATGACTTCGAGCTCTTTTGTCCAGTTTTCTCCTGAGGAATAGTGGGTATCCCTTCCACTCTGAGTTTTCTTTCTGTGTCACATTTTTAATATACTTTTTAAAAAGATTTTATTTATTTATTTGACAGAGAGAGAGAGGGAGCACAAGCACAGAGGAGGGGGAGAGGGAGAAGCAGGCTCCCCACTGAGCAGGGAGCCCGATGTGGGGCTCAATCCCAGGACCCTGGGATCATGACCTGAGCCGAAGGCAGACGCATAAATGACTGAGCCACCCGGGTGTCCCTGTGTCACATTTTTAAAAAAGATTTTAGTATTTATTAGAGAGAGAGAAAGTGAGCGAGAGAGAGAGGGAGAGAGAGAGAGCACAAGCCAGGGGAGAGGTGGAGGGAGAGGGAGAAGCAGACTCCCCATTGAGCAGGGAGCCCCAAGTGGGGCTCACGGGATCATGACCTGAGCCTAAGGCAGTTGCTTAACTGACTGAGCCACCCAGGCGTCCCCTCTGTGTCACATTTTTTTGGTGGTATTTTTGCCCTCCCCTTAACCTTTTCCTTTGAGTCTCTATTCATCATGTTAATGAATCTCTAGAAAAACCATTTCTTCCTGGTCTCTGTGAAATTTTCTCTATTCCTTGCTAGAAGTCCATCATTCTTAGATCTTAAATAATTGTCCAGAAAACCACATCCTATTCTTTGATGTCATCTAAGTAGCAAGATATTCATTGCCCGTATCTTCCCTTCTAGTCAAAAGTTTTGACCTTCAACAGGAGGAAGGGGTGAAAAGCTTCCACAGTGCCCCTGAAGTGTTCAGTTTTCTACCCAAGCTTTCAGAGTCTGTAGATCTAGTCCAGGTTCTTCTTGGTTGTATAATTTGTTCCCAGATCTAAAAATTTGCAGGACTGAAAATAAACTGGAAGGTGGGTAGCACCCATGTCCCTCTCAGTGAAAGAGTCGAAAATGTCCAGGATGGAAGAATCAGCTGGGACTGAAAAGAAAAAAAAGGGCAACCCTGATGTCACTTGGGCTGGGAGGTCAGACACAGATAAAGACAACTGCAGACTTAACAGGAAACACTTTTTTCCCCAAAGTCATGCAGCAACTGTAAAAAGCCACAAAGACACCCTCTTTCAGTGAATACTGCTTTCTTGTCAACGATGCCCCAGACCCACTGGGCTATGTCCCTCTATTACGGGAGACTCCCAATTGCTGAGCTGACCTTGCCTCAGAACAGCACCCAGTCGATCCCTAGTTTATCCCAGCTTTGAATCTTGCCTCAGAGATAATAACCAATCCAGAACTGACCCCTGCTTTCCTTATATCTTCCTCAGAATCATTCAGTAGGAACCCCAAAGGTACTTCCTTCTTCCCTATTGGTTCCTTCTCTCTCATGGTTCCTCTGGACTCCCCTCCCTTATGATGAGTAAATAAATGTGACTTTATCAGACTACAGACTTGTCCTTGGTGGTCTCTGGCAGATTAAGCTCTAAATGTCACTCTCACCTTGAGAGGGCTTCCCCAAAATGAAAATTTGGCCTTTTTAATTAGCTCACTTCCATATTTCCTCCCTTGAGAATGAGCCCCCACCCCCTTCCTGGCTCAGCCCAGGGAAGGTGTTGGTAACAGACTGATAGGGTGCCATCTCAGCCTAGAGGCAATGGCATGAGCTAAAAACCCAATATTAACAATATTAGGGGCTTGACGTACCCGGTTCAGTACTATACATGGTGGTAAAAGGGATGCAGACTTAATGAGCAGCCAGATGAAGGAGGTGAGCAGTGAAAGAAGTGAGGGACAGTCATTGGCTAAAAGTTATTTTTAAGGAAGTGTTTGAGTTGGGGTGGGTTAGAGGGACAAGGGCAAGTGATTCTGGGCAGAACAGAATGACTTGTGTAAAAGGATGGAAGGCAGAATGAATGAGTCATGTTGGAACAAGAGCCCTTCTCTCGAGATTGAAGAAACAAGGAACGAGAAAGCTTGCATTTGTTGATCTTTCTTCTCCGTGAAGTATGTGGTTTGAGGGCTGGGGAGAGGCTGATTGCAGCCGATGGCCATCAGAGTAACATAAAACTAGTTTAGAATGGAGGAGGACCAGAGATGTCTAACAGTACCCAGGACAGAGTGCGAACCACTTGACTGCTTCTTTTGAAGCCACTTGACTTGTTGTCCGTGGGGAAGATGCTTTCACCTGCTCACCCGGACCACTCAGAGCAAGGAGATATTACTTCCTGCTTGATTCTGGTCTTACATTAAGAAAAAAGGCATACAATTTCCTTTTTAGTAGAAGGGCTCTCAGGACAAATTTTACAAACCAGGTCAGTACTGCCCTCAAAAGAGAGATGACAGGTGAGTTCCATCAAAGTTACCCTGAAGACCTGTGCTGTTTCCCAGTGAGGCCATTTAGAATAGAGCCCACATTCTTCCTGTTTGTGGACCATTAAGTCTTGCCTTTTTTCTAGAGATTTTTATTTTTTTAAAGATTTTTGTTTATTTGTCAGAGAGAGAGAGAGCGCGCGCGCGCACAAGCAGGGGGAGCGGCAGGCAGAGGCAGAGGGAGAAGCAGACTCCCTGCTGAGCAAGGAGCCCGATGTGGGACTTGATCCCAGGACTCTGGAATCATGACCTGAGCTGAGGGCAGACGCTTCACAGACTAGGCCACCTAGGCGTCCCAAGATTTTTATTTATTTATTTTTAAGTAATCTCTATACCCAACGTGGGGCTCAAACTCACACCCTGAGATCAAGAGTTGCATGCTCCACCAACTGAGCCAGCCGGGTGCCCCAAGTCTTGTCTTTTTTCTGATTATCACCAGAAAGTGCTAAGGAATGCCTGCATGGCATCGTCATTGTGGCTGAAACCAAAGCGGTAAACTAGCACCTTTCTTATCTTGGGCAATTTCACTGAAGTTGGCTAACTGGTTCGATGGTAACTGTACCTCTTTTGAGTCTTTTATTCCCTATTTGTAGGTGATGTATGTTGCACTTTTAACTCTGACTTTAAAAATGATAGTATTAAGGATGGTAAATTTGCCATGGTCTGGAGGAATATTTGTTCAGTAAGCATTTATCGAGCACCAACCATATGCCCGAAAATGTCAAATGGTGTTTTGAATAATTGAGCTGCTTTTGTTCAAATCAGAGTGACAAACTACTTACAAGGTACGTACTTGAGAAAGAGCTGTCAAAGGAGAAGTAGTTGAGACTACACCGTGAAAAGATACTTCATTAATCCCATCCAAATGTCAAATAAAATCAGTGTATTTTAGTGAAAGGTGTGGCTTGAAATGGACTTCCCAGTTATAGCTCTAATGAACAATTTAGTGCCAGGCTCTCTTCTAAGCATCTTATAAATATTAACTCATTAATCCTCACAACAGCCCTATAAGGCGGATACTGTTTTCACTCCTGTATAATAGATGAAGAAACTGAGTCACATAGAGGCTTAGTAGCTTGCCCAAAGTTAACAAGGCTGTTAAGTCGTGATGTTGGGATTTGAATACGGGCAGTGCGTTTACACAGTCCGCGCTACCTGTACTGAGCTGCAAATAGGTTCTTTCTGAGGGGCCTGTAAGGGTAATTTGTTCTAGTGGATTTGTCGTGCCCCCTGAAATCCTGCTTATGCAGTTGATGTATTTATCAAACTCCTTTATCCCTGTATAAAGATTTTTCTACCCAACTCTAATCCAGATCATGATAAAGTCTGAATTAATGGTATTTATTTTTAAATTTTGTTATTTTTTTGCTGAGTTTTTGAGTACTTACTCTGTGCCAGACACTTGTCTCCAGGTCTCATTCTTTCAGCCATCACACTGTTCAGTTTCTCAAGCCCTCCCTTCCATTGCTTCCTCAACAGCAGATTCCCACAGCCCCACGCGGGGTGACTATCCTGCCTCAGTCTGTTGGTGACCCAGTCTCCAAGGTTCAGGGAAGAACCTTTCTCGAAGTGTATCAGTATGCACAATGACTAAAGATTGTGTCATGTACAACAAAATACATGTGCTCTCGGGGCACCCAGCAGCAGGATTGAAATAAATCAGTCAACAGTCACATGTTGCTCTTTCTACTTGGAAGGTGAATACATGAAATCCTCCTTCTGCTCCTCCTCAGCTTAGAACCAGGAGCACCGAAGTAGCAAAGGGGCTGAAGGATCTGCTTGGGCTTGGTCTAATGATTTGTGCAATTCTGTTTGGCCTTGAGAACATGTGATTTTTATCTGTTTTTTATCAGCTTTATTGAGACATGGTGACATACAATAAACAGCACATGTTTATAATCTACAATGTGATAAGTTTTGTGATAAGTTTTGAAATATGTATACACCTGTGAAACCATCACCATAATCAAGATAAACTATCCATTACTTCCAAAAGTTTCTTCCCAGTCTTTTTCTTTTTTTGAAGATTTTATTCATTTGAGAGAGAGAGAGAGAGAGCACAAGCAGGGGGAGTGGCAGGCAGAGGGAGAGGGAGAAGCAGACTCCCCGCAGAGTAGAGGGCCCAGTGCGGGCTGCATGTGGGGCTCTATCCCGGGACCCCAGGATCATGACCTGAGCCGAAGGCAGATGCTTAACTTACCGAGCCACCCAGGCGCCCCTTCCCAGTCTTTTCTTAGTTCCTCCCTTCTACCCTTCTCAGCCAGCCCCCAGCCAGTCTGCTTTGTATCACTATGAGATAGAAATGTTTATTTGCATTCCTTAGAGTTTTATGTAAATGGAATCATACAGTATGTAGTCTCTGTTGTTTGGCTCTTTTCTTCCAGCATATTTATTTTGAGAGTAGTCCATGTTGTATGTATCCGTGCCTTGGTTTTTGTTGCTCTGTAGTATGGACAGACCGCAATTTGTTTACCTATTTCCCGGTTGATGGGCACTGGAGTTGGAGTTGTTTTTGGTGTTTAGCTACTGTGAATAATGCTACTGTGAACATTTGTGAGCAAATCCTTTTCATGGACATATACTTGTATTTCTCTTGGGTAAATAGCTAAGATTGGAATGACTACATCATACAGTAAGTGTATGATTACCTTTTTTAGGAAACTGCCACCCCATTATCCAAAGTGGTTGCTGATGGGAATGTAAAATGGTAGAGTCAATGACTTCCAGTTGCTCCATATCCATGCCAATACTTGATGTGGCCAGTGTATTTAATTTTAGCCATTCTAGTAGGTATGTACTGGTATCTCACTGTAGCTTTAGTTTGTCTCTTACTTTTAACTTGTGTCATATTTAAAGTATTTTTTTTAATAGCATATGGTACAGAAGTTCTTGCTTTTTAAAAAATCAGTCTGTATATTTCTGCCTTTCTTTGGTTTTTTTAGGCTATT
Source organism: Ursus maritimus (assembly GCF_017311325.1). Lineage (NCBI taxonomy): Eukaryota > Metazoa > Chordata > Mammalia > Carnivora > Ursidae > Ursus > Ursus maritimus. The sequence continues at coordinate 82,114,615 of NW_024423319.1, read as the reverse complement.
TACATTTTAAATACAATTCTTCATACAACTCACCTATTCAAAGTATGATTTAATGGTTTTTTATTATGTTCAGAGTCATGCAGCCATCACCACAATCTTATTTTTAAATGTTTTCATCACCCTGAAAGAAACCCTGTATCCATTAGCAGTCACTCTCACTCTCCTTTCCCCCACACCAGCCCTAATCTACTTCTTGTCCCCATGTATTTGCCTATTCTGGAAATTTCCTTTAAATGGATTCATACAGTGCGTGGTCTTTTGTGACTGGCTTCTTTCACTTTGCATGATGTTTAAGGTTCATCCTTGTTGTAGCCTGTGTCAGTCCTTCATTTGTTTTTTGGCTGAAGAATATTCCATTGTGTAGATATGCCACATTTTGACAATCAGTCGATGGACTTTGGTGTTGTTCCTACTTTTTGGCTATTACGAATAATGCCACTATGAACATTCGCATGTAAGTTTTTGGGTGGCTATATGTTTTCATTTCTCTTGGCTATATACTGAGGAATGGAATGCTGGGTCGTATTGTAACTCTGTTTACTCTTTTGTGAAACTGCCAAAAAGTGGTGTTTTTTTTCCCTAAAACAGCTGCATCGTTCTCCACTTCCAGCAGCAATGCATGAGGGTTCCAATTTTAACATGTCCTTGCCAGCACTTGTTACTGTTTGTCATGGGATGTCCTTTCCATTTATTTAGGTCTTGTTTAATTCTTCTAAAAATGTTTTGGAGCTTTCAGAGTACAGATTTTATACTTCTTTTGTTAAAGTTATTCCCAAGTATTTTATTATTTTTTGATGGTATTATAAATGTATTTTTTTCTTTATTTCATTTCAGGTTGTTCATTGCTAGTGTGTGAAAATGCTGTTGATTTTTGTATGTTGACCTTGTGTTCTGCAGCCTTGTTGAACTCATTTATTCTAATAATGTTTTGGTAAATTCCTTAGGGTTTTCTGTATACGTGATCATGTCCCCTGTATTTACAGATAGTTTTATTTCTTGCTTTCCAGTCTGGATGCCTTTTATTTATTTTTCTAGGCTAATTGCCCTGGCTAGAACTTCTCATAGAGTGTTGAATAGAAGTGGTAAAAATGTACATCTTGTCTTTTTCCTGATTTTAGGGAGAAAGCATTTGATCTTTCACCATTAATTGTGATGTTAGCTCTGGGTTTTTTGTAGTTGGTCTTTAATCATGTTGAGGAAGTTCTCTTTGATTCCTAGTTTATTGATGATTTTATCAGAAAAGACCCCAAATAGCCAAAGCAATCTTGAAAAAGAAAACCAAGCTGGAGGCATCACAATTCTGGACTTCAGGCTCTATTACAAACCTGTAGTAATCAAAACAGTATGGTACTGGCACAAAAATAGACACATAGATCATAGAACAGAATAGAAGACTCGGAAATGAATCCACCACTAAATGGTCAAATAATCTTTGACAAAGCAGGAAAGAATATCCAACAGGAAAAAGTCTCTTCAACGAATGGTGTTGGGAAAGCTGGACAGCTATATGCAAAAGAAAGAAACTGGACCACTTTCTTACACCACACACAAAAATAAATTAAAAATAGATTAAAGACCTAAATGTGAGACAGGAAACCATAAAAATCCCAGAAGAGAATACAGGCAGTAGCCTCTTTGACATTAGCTGTAGCAACTTCTTACTAGATATGTCTCTTGAGGCAAGGGAAACAAAAGCAAAAATAAACTATTGGGACTACATCAAAATAAAAACTTCTGCACAGTGAAGGAACTAAAAGGCAGCCTATAGAATGGGAAAAGATATTTGCAAATGACATATCTGATAATAGGTTAGTGTCTAAAATATATAAAGAACTTACAAAACTCAACACCCCAAAATTGAATAATCTAATTAAAAAATGGGCAGAAGACATGAACATTTCTTCAAAAAGACTTCCAGATGGCCAACAGACATATGAAAAGATGCTCGCTTATCATCAGGGAAATGCAGATCAAAACTACAATGCGATATCACCTCATAGCTGTCAGAATGCCTGAAATCAACACAAGAAACAACAGGTGTTGGTGGGAATGTGGAGAAAGGGGAACCGTCTTACACTGTTGGTGGGAATGCAAATTGGTGCAGCCACTGTGGAAAACAGTATGAAGGTTCCTCAAAAAGTTAGAAATAGCATATGGTCCAGCAATTCCATTACTGGGTGTTTACCTGAAGAAAATGAAAATACTAATTTAAAAAGATATGTGCACCCCTATGTTTATAGCAGCATTATTTACAATAGTCAAGATGTGCAGGCAGCCCAATTGTTCATCGATAAATGAATGGATAAAGAAGATGTGATTGTATCTATATCTGTATCTGTATCTGTATGTATCTCTATATATACATATCTCAAATGGAATCTTACTCAGCCATAAAAAGGAATGAATTTTTGCCATTTGCAATGGCATGGATGGAGCTAGAGAGTATGACGCTAAGCGAAATAAGTCAGTCAGAGAAAGGCAAATACCATATGATTTCACTCATATGTGGAATTTAAGAAACAAAACAAATGACCAAAGTGAAAGAGAGAGAGAGAATGGCAAACCAAGAAACAGACTCATAACTATCGAGAACAAACTGCTGGTTACCAGAGTGGAGGGGCCGGGGTGGGGGGAGGTGGTGGTGGTGGTGGTGTGTGAAACAGGCGATGGGGATTAGGAGTACACTCATTGTGATGAGCACTGGGTGTGTATGGAAGTGTTGAATCACTATATTGTACACCTGAAACTAATATTACACTGTATCTTAACTAACTGGAATTAAAATAAAAACTTAAAAAAAGAGAAAAGGGTGTGGCAGCCTCTGCCCTAGGAGTGAGCTGGGGTGAGGGTGATCAGGGCCCAGCGTTCTTGGCCTGCTGCACCTGGAGGAGAGTTTCTGCCCTACAAGTGGGAACTGGGTAAGGGAGGGGAGATTTGGTCTTGTTGGCTGTGCCTGATCAGGATACAACCTCTGCAATGCCAAGGGGTGGGGGTGACGAGAAACACCAGCAACCTGCCCCTCCTGGGGTGAAACTGTGGCCCCAGACTGGGGGTGGTGAAGGGAAGGAGCCCCCTATCTTCTTGGCTACCCAGGATAGAGCCCCTGTCATACAGAGCTTAGGGGAGGGTGGTAAGCAAAGCAAGCCTTTGCTCAGATGTCGTCTATACTCACTGTTCTTGCTGAGAGTTAGTAGATTTTCCTCAGTGCATGCGTCTCCGTTTGCTGATTGCCCTTAGGACAATTTCCAGAGACTTTAAATGATTGCTTTAAAAATAATTTTTACCAGTTAAATTGTTGCTTTGCTGGGGAGAGAGAGGGCCAGGCTCTTTACTCTGCCATTCTGTAGGTCTCAATGATTAGAACCTCCAGTTAAAAAAATATATGTATTTGGAAGTAATTTCAAACTTATGGAAAATTTACAAAAAAATTAATAGTACAAGGAACGCCCTTGTACCCTTTACCCAGATTCACCTGGGTACTCCATTTGCATGCTCTGGTGTGTATATGCCTATGTATATATATTTTCTGAGCCACTTGAGGGTAAAGTACATACATCGTGGCCCTTTACCCTAACTAACTGAGTGTGTTTCTTAGGAGTAGAGATAGTCTCTTACATAATCATAGCATAATTACCAATTTCAGTAAACTTAACATTGATTCTTTAACCTACCATAGGAATTCTAACCTATTTTTATCTCATGCTTTTTCCCTCTGTTTTTGTATGTGTTTTATATTGTACATAATATTAATAACAGCGGTACATACATGGGAGTCCGTGCTTGAATGCTCTGCTCCTGATAGACCTGTACAATAAAAAGATTTGTGAAGCAACCAACCCAGTTTGACAAAGTGCTCTCATCATGTTGGCTCAGTTGATCCTACCCCCACCTTGTGACATAAGCAAGATATAGTTCCCTACCCGTATCAAATACGAAGAAACACTGAGGAATTAACTAAAGATAATAAAGCTTTGCAGGTTTTACACCTGGGCCTCAAAGTCAAGATTTCTGACCCCAGAGGCCATATTCTTTCCACACCAAATGACCTTGCTGGATAAGCTCTCAGCTGTCTCCTTGTGACTTTCCTACTCAAGAATTCGGAAGCAATTTAAGGTCATATGACTCTAACACCTGTGCCAGATGCTTCCAGCATATAGATGGAAAGACACTGTGGCTCACTGAGGTCAAGTGGCCATCATTTCCTACCCACTGCCCCCTTCACCCTAAGCAAAGTAGGAGAAAGGAAATCATACTGGCATATTCTTTCCTCCTGTCCAGATGACCCCCAGATAGCCTCAGAAATGTTAGGCTTGACTGCATAACAACGTTTATATGGCACTTTACTGATCCCAAAGCATTTTAATACATTCTTTCATTTAAGAGCCACAGCAGCCTGTGAAAGTGGGACCCCAGGGTGATGCGTGTATACCTTCATCTGAGCAGTGCGTCTCTGGGGGCACTGACCCTTTGCCTCTACTCAGACCTGGCGCTCGTTGTCCCCTCACCGAATTCTCTGGCCATGCCCACAAATTCTTGTCACAGCCAGCTCCAGAGAGACTTTCTCGATAGCCAGACAATTTCTCTTTAGTCGAAGATGGAAGTCTTTGGAGTGGGATATAGAAGATGGTCTACTAGGATATGGGAAGGAAATAATTCGAAAATTTTTTTATTTGGCCATTTCTCTAGCTGTTCTTTCATTCTCCCTATGTTCTTGTTTAACACCTTTATTAAAATGTAAATCACATTCTGTCAACTCATCCATTTAAAGTATATGATGAGAGGTTTTAAGTATATCCACACTCACTTCAAAACATTTGTGTCCTACCAGAAAGAAACCCTGTGCCCATTAGCAGTCACTGCTCATTCTCCCCAGCCCCCCAGCCCCAGGCAACCACTAATCTGCTTTCTGTCTCTATAGAATTTGCCTGTTCTCAACATCTCATATAAATGGAATCACACAATATGCGATCTTGTGTATCTGGTTTCTTTCACTCAGCATAATGTTTTCAGGGTTCATCCATGTCATGGTATGTAACAGAACCTCACTCATTTTGGTTGCCTAATAATATTCCATTGTGCGGCTAGACCACATTTTGTTTACCCATTCACCAGTTGATGGACATTAGGGTTGTTCCACTCTTTTGCTGTTATGGATAATGCTGCTAGGAACATTTGTGTACAAGTGTTTTGGTAGACATATGTTTTCATTTCTCTTGGTTATTACTGTGTTCCTTGATTAGCATAAGTGTTATGTTTTCAACTCTGAGAGGAAAAAAAGAGGAAAGAATGTGGCTCTTGCAGGGAATAAAATTTTTATTTCTCTTTTGGCTTTCCATGTTCTCCCTCTCACTTGGCCCCATTCTCTCTCTCTTTTTTTTTTAAAGATTTTATTTATTTATTTGACAGAGAGACAACCAGCGAGAGAGGGAACACAAGCTGGGGGAGTGGGAGAGGAAGAAGCAGGTGCCTAGCGGAGGAGCCTGATGTGGGGCTCGATCCCAGAACGCTGGGATCACGCCCTGAGCCGAAGGCAGACGCTTAACGACTGTGCTACCCAGGCGCCCCTGGCCCCATTCTCTTGACCTTCCTATTTAGCTAGCTCTTTCCCTGTCTTCCTGCCTGCTATGTACTCAGGCCAGGGATGCTGTGAGGTGAAAGGCAACATTTACATAGTGATATTGAAGTAATAAGTCCTTCACATTGAACTTCATAACAACCTTTTATAAGGTTGGTGCTGTGGAACCCATTTAAAGATGAGGAAATTAAGCCTCGGAGGCAGTAATGTGTTCAAAATCACCTAGCCATTAAGAGGCAGAAGTGAGATGAGCCCACCTCTACTTGATTCCAGAGCCCATGCTCTCTTTCCATATACCGTCTTCCAGATGAAGTATTTATTGAGGTTCAGAGGACAGACCTTGCTTCTCACTGGAACACCAGGGTGGATATATGGAGTGAGAAAAAAGAAATGAAGATAATGCCAGGATTTTGATGAGGCTTCATGAGTGGGGCGTGTGTGGGAGGTGGAGGGGATGGTGGGTGGATACGAAAGTAGAAGCTGTTTTGGGGAAGGAAGACGTTGGTGACTGCTCAGTCTGGGACATAGAGAAGAGGGCATCATTCATTAACTGATACTTGAGTGGCTTGTCTGTGCCAGGCACAGCATAGGACACCAGAGATGCACTGAAGAGCATAGCCATGGTTCCTGCTGTAATGGAGCTTGTGGGCTTAGTAGGGCAGACAGTCAAAAACAGTTCTAATCGGGTGTGATGGGTGTCACATTAGAAGAGAGAAGGGTTTAATAATCAGGCATCTGCAGAAAGTGATTCTGTAAGGCTCTGAGGTGAGTAGGATTTCAAAATGGCTATAGGCTAGGATATAAATTGGGGGAAGGACATAGAATTACCAGCGATGGGCAGGAGATAAAAAGATGTAGTAGTCCTTCACGAGAAAGTTGACAGTTGATAATATTGTTCCCCTTTACTTTCCCCCTTCCTACCAGGGGGAAAAGATGATGGCGTGCAGCCCCATGGAAAAACTGGTAGTTTTCTGACTCTTATGCCTTGTTACCCCCATGCCTTTGAATATGCCGTGCTCTTTTCCTGGAGCACGCCTCCCCATCCCTTCAGTCTAGGCAGCTGTTGCCCATCTTTATCATCATCTTTCAGAAAGCCTGCCGTGACCCCCTGTTCCATGTCCCCACAGCTTAGTGGGGCCTAGTGATCAGTCACACTGTCTCTTCTATGAATTGCAAGCGCCCTAAGAGCAGGGACATGTTCATCAGCCTGAGTAGCTGCCCCCACCCACTGCCTGACACAGAGTAGCATGGGTGCACAGGTGAATTAAACAAAAAGGACCACCTCTTGCGAAAAACCTGCGTCTTACAAATGAGAGGAAGAGGCTTCATCACTTCACTGGAAAGGAGCTTGGTTGTCAGTGTAACTCAGTGCTTCTTAACCAGGGGCAAATTTGTGCCCTATCCCCAGGGAACACTTGACATCTGGAGACTTTTTTCGTTGTCACAATTGGCTGGGGGTGGTGGTTACTGCATCTAATAGAGGCCAAGGGTGCTGCTAAAATTCCTACAGTGCACAAAACAGCCCCCCCCAACAAAGAGTTACCCTACCTAAAATGTCAGTAGTACTGAGGTTGAGAAACCCTGGTCTATTGTAAATCTAGTTCAGTACTGTTTTACCTAGAACAGTGGTTCTCAAAGTGCGGCACACCGGCGGTAGCAGCATCACCCGGGAACTCTTAGGCAAATTCTAGGGTCCCACCCCAAACCACTGAAGGAGAAACTCAGGTTGGATCCCAGCTTTGTTTGAACAAGGCCTCCAGGGGATTCTGATGCCGGCTGAAATGGGAGAAGCACTCCTGAAGTCCAAAAGCTGGTTGGTAACAGAGCCGGTACCAGAACCCCAAGAGAAGTCAGCGTAGGAGTGGCCAAGGAGTCATGGTAGAACAGTCACAGGAAGTGATGATTTCCATTGTGGAGTGTGGTCACTGGTGTCCACTATTCCTGTAGAGTTGCTGGATATGAGAACAGCGAAGGGGAGGTGAGAATGCTGCTACTCGTTAAGACTGCTGAAGTGGAGGGAGGTGGGGATAATTGCATTAAGCTGGAGTTGGGGGGGGCAGAAGGCTTTTAGTTTGCAGTCATCTTTGCATCGTAATAGCTTTTTAAAATTTATCTTTCAGGTTAGGCTTGTGGGAATAACTTGCCAGTACCCTCATGCCTCTAACACAGGGCTCTTATTCTTACTGTGTTTTCTTCCAGGCTTTGTCTATGTACATAACTATTTTTACAGGGGAGCATTCTGCTGTCACAATAAATAAAAAGGCGTTTTCAAAGGTCATGCCAGAGCAGTAGGCAGTGTTCTGCTCTGGCGGCAAAGGTAAACCTGATCTCATGGTCAGTTTGTTCTGCTTGGGGGCAGGGTGGTTTGATGGGATTTGAAGTCCTTGGAGAAGCCAGCTAGGCGCACTCAGGCTAACTTTGGTTATTTAGGAAGTAAACAACAGAAAAAAACCGACTTCAGAACAGAAGTTTTTCTTAAGCCTCATTAAGGAGGCTGAGAATATAGACCTGACAACGGGGAGAAAGGTCTCCGTTAGGTGTCTAGCTCACATGATAAATAGTAGATACTCAGAGTGCTATCTCACAGACATGCTGTGGATTTCTTAAATTTTATTTGGGTTGATACTTGGATTGAATAGTTTTTAAAAGAAGCTTTTTATTGAGTGGGGGCAAAGGAGAAAAGGATTTTACATCCTTCTCTATTTGGGGGGAGGGAGAGTTAGAACAGGTGCTGGGGTTAGAGACTTGCTTCCCTAACAAATTGAGTATCTTAGAGAAATGCTCCCTAATGTTGAATATAATTTTTGCTTTAAAAAGCAGTTATTTTGGGGCACCTGGGTGGCTTAGCCATTAAGCGTCGGCCTTCGGTTCAGGTCATGATCCCAGGGTCCTGGGATCAAGCCCCGCATCGGGCTCCCTGCTCGGCGGGAAGCCTGCTTCTCCTTCTCACACTTCCCTTGCTTGTGTTCCCTCTCTTGCTGTCTCTATCAAATAAGTAAATAAACTCTTTTAAAAAATGAAATAAAATAAAATAAAAAGCAGTTATTTTGCCCAGATGGACATAGGGGAAGGGAAGGAAAACTAGAATAAGACGAAATCAGAGAGGGAGACAAACCATAGGAAACTCCTAACTCTAGGAAGCAGACTGAGGGTTGCTGGAGCAGAGCGGAGCGGGGTGGGGGGATGGGGTAACTGGCTGAGGGACATTAAGGAGGGCACTTGATGTAATGAGCACTGGGTGTTATACGTGACTGATGAATCACTAAATTCTACCTCTCATATGAATGATACATTATCGTTAATTAAGTTGAATTTAAAATTTAAACCGTTTATTTTGCACAGTGAAGTTTTCCTTCTTTTTAAAAAAAGCATCATGATTATATGTGTGTCAGGCACAGGGCAGTGAGTATTTAAGCACATTTTACAAGTCAGAGAAATTCATTGTGGCATCCGCAGTTTACAGGTGAGGAGATTGAGACTCAAAGAAGTGAAATGATGTGGCCAGAGTCAGACAGCAAATAAGTGTCAGAGTTCGAGTTCTAAACCCTGGTATGTGTTTCTCCAAGTGTACTGTCGTTTCCACAGTAATAGTTGCCCTAGTGGTGTTTCTGAGAGGCACCTGAGATGTCTTGATGTCTTCATAACTCTCCTTATTAGTCCAAAATCAGTACCCAAGGTTAGATATGAGGACCACAGGGGGACTTTTTCAAAATATGTGTCTAGACCGGACCTGGAGAGGATCTATGGAGGGAGACTTAAAAAAAAAAAAAACCAAAAACACCCAGAAGAACCACCTCCCCCCATTTCCTCCCAGTGCCTCTTCTTTCCCAGAAGCCAGGCTGTACAAAGGCTGATTTTAGAGTGTGGAGCAGGTGGTGAGCAGGGCTGGGCCAGCCAGCAGCAAGCCGATTCAGCTGTGATGCTGACAGCTGCTCCTCTCCAGTTGCCCATAACTAGCTGATCTCAGTCGCCTGGAAGAGGAACAGGGAGCAAAGGGGTCTTTTGTGGCCATGGGCAACTGGTGTCAAGCTTTTGGGGTTCATATTTTATCTCTGTTGCAAACCTCTGGTGAGACCTTGGGTAAGCTGATCCCTTAAATTCCCCAGGAGACAGAAGAAAGTAGGGGTTAAGCATAGGGGCTTGAGATCCGAGGAAGTGGGTTTAAGTGTCAGCTCCACTACCTGTACTAACAGTACACCCAGGCTCGACTTTGTGGGCACTGTGACCTGTATAGTTCCCCAGAGCCAGCCAGTCGCAAGGGCCTTGTACTTGGTTTAATTCTCTACTGTTGTGATCTTGAAATTCTTAAGTTTTTAAAAAAATATTTATTTGACACAGAGAGAGAAAGAGAGAACACAAGCAGGGGGAGAGGCAGAGGGAGAAGCAGATTCCCTGCCAAGCAGGGAGACCGACAAGGGCTCAATCCCAGGACCCTGGGATCATGACCTGAGCCGAAGGCAGACGCTTAACCGACTGAGCCACCCAGGTGCCCCGAAATTCTTAAGTTTTGAACGAGGGACCCTGCATTTGCATTTTTGCACGGGGCCTGGCAAATTATGCAGCTTGCCTGTGTCACCTTTGGGAAATTACTTAACTATCCTTAGTGTCCCCAACTGTTAAATGGGGCTTGTACTGAGGTTTATTCAGAAGACACGTGTGTAGCATTTACTTGTAGGTGCAGAGTACGTGACCGGTTGATGTTAGCCATCCTTAACAAGGCACTGGGCCTCAGTTTCTTCATCTGTAAAGTGGAAGTGCTAGATTAGAGCATGTCTGAGATTTCCTCTACAATATACGGTATACCTGTAACATTCCCCAACCCAAAGGAAAGCACACAGAAAAACATAGTGGCTGCTATTGAAATATAAGTGTTCATTTCCTTTCTTTATGGTCTGGGCTTAAACATGGGGGCACCTGGGTGGTGCAGTCAGTTAAGCATCTGACTCTTGGTTTCTAAATCTCTGGGTTGTGATCTCAGGGTCGTGAGATTGAGCGCCACCTGGGGCTCCATGCTCAGCCCGGAGTCTACTTGACTCTGTCTTCCTCTGCCCTTTCCTCTCTCTCTCTCTCTCTCTAATAAATAAATAAATAAATAAATAAATAAATAAATAAA
>NW_024423319.1:82096024-82103917 GCF_017311325.1 Ursus maritimus | reverse complement strand
AATAAATAAATAAATAAATAAATAAATAAATAAATAAAATCTTTAAAAACAAACAGACATGTTCACATTCATTTTCTCTGTTTGTATCCTCTACCTGTCAGTCTTGAAATCTCTTTTGAAAATTCTTACATAATGATTTTATTTTAAATCTGCCTTGTCAGCTATAAGATGAATAAGGTCTGAGGATCTAATGTATAACATGGTGACTATAGTTGATAAGTGTATTATATAATTGGAATTTGCTGAGAGAGTAGAACTTAAATATTCTCACTTAAAAAAAGATAAATATGTGAGGTGATGGATGTATTAATGAACTAGATGGGCAGAATCCTTTCACAATGTATACTTAAATCACCATGATGGACACTTTAAAGATCTTACGATGTCATTTGTCAGTTACACCTCAATAAAGCTGAAAAAAAGTGTCCTTTATTTAGTGAATATGATACGTTAAGTGGGGAGGTTTGACCTGTAGACTCTTCTGAAAGGGTAGACATTTTGTCAACCAGTGTGTGAGATAAAGGTAGGAGCAAGGTGTCTGTGGAAGCATGGGGGGGTGGTCTTGGAGGGTACAGCAAGATTAAAGGAGTGTTTGTGGTTCTATATGGGAGAGGTGGACCACATGCGTCACTGGACATACAGGGGTCCCATGGAGACAGCTAAAGCATAGGACCCCACAAAGGCTAGGAAGAGGATTGTGGAAACACGAGGTAGAGGGCCAGCTTTGCAGAGGATGGGGGGACTTCATCCTCTGAAATGAGCAAAAACAGGTTGAAGAGACTATGATTTTTTTTCTTTATTGTATACTGCAATACCTTAAGAGAAAAGAGGGCAATGCCTTCCCCACAGAGTACCAGCTATTTATACAACTCTGTAATCTCTTGTGTCCTTGTCATTTTGGCCCAAAAAGACACATTTGTGTTCTATGTATTATTAAGGTCTTGCCTACCACCCATCTCTCCCAACACCCCCCCACCGTGGGCCACACATTTATCATTTTTTTAAAAGATTTTATTTATTTATTTGATAGAGAGACACCCAGTAAGAGAGGGAACACAAGCAGGGGGAGTGGGTGAGGAAGAAGGAGGCTTCCAGCAGGGAGCCTGATATGGGGCTCGATCCCAGGACCCTGGGATCATGCCCTGAGCTTAAGGCAGACGCTTAATGACTGCGCCACCCAGGCGCCCCACATATTTATCATTTTTGATGGCTAGATTTTAGTCCTTCACTAATATACCAGGTTTATTTAGCCATTGACTGATTTTTAAAACATTTAGGAAGCAGATGGTTTATTTGAGAGAATGAACTTAAACACAATTTTCACATATTGCTTATTTCTGTGTATCACAGGGTAGTTCTGAAGCTTTTTACCTGCCTTGAATTATTTCTGTCCATTCTTCAGACTCAACAAAATATAATTTACTTTCAGCTTATCTACTTTACTTGTTTGGCAGTATTTTTCTAAACTTAAAAAAATTCTCTCCATCATTAGGTAAACTTTCAAGTGATTTAAAAATTTTAGCCTCTCTGCTTGCTTTACCTCTTTAGCTGTGCTTTCTCCACCTTTTTTTGTTCTAGAATTCTTTTATACTGAAGCAACATTGCTTTTATAAACACAAATTAGTCACATTAAAGGTTTAGTACTGCCTAATATATGTAGGATTAAAGATAAATATTCTTGTGATCATTGAGATACTGAATTAATTATATGCCTATATATGTCTCTCTTAGTTTTATATTATAGAATTAAAATAACATATTTATTGCTATAATTGGCATAGACATTGTGTAAGCTTATGGTGTACAACATGTTGATACATTTATATATTGCAGTATGATTACCATTTTAGTGTTAGCCAACTCCTCTATCATAAAATAACATTTAAAATCTAATGCCACTTTTAGGAATACCCAACAATAAATTCAGCCAGTCCTTAAACCCTGTTGAAAGTTTTGTTTTTCTATGATACAGGACTTTATGAAACAAAATAATTTAAATAGTCCAAAATGCTTTTTTTTAAAGTATGTTTTAAATGGTGTAAAATCACCAGAGAGTGTACAAAATTATTTATTATAAATAAGCTTATGATTGGAAATATTTATTACCAAATTTCTAAAAGCATTTTCACTTAATGGCAGAGACCTGATGGAGAAGTATTTAGGAAAGATTGCCAAGCAAATACATTTAGGCATACGTGACTAAAAATAAACCTGAAATTAAAAAAAAATCTGAAAGAAATAAATGTTCAAAACATGTGCTAAAAGTCCCAGAACTATCCTAGTGGTATACGGAAATGGCCAGTATATAAAATGCCAATGACTGAAAATATGGATTTTTCTCTTATTTGTTGCTTTAACTAATTCACCTGGAGCTAACAGAGTATTGTGTCCTTAAAAACTGGTATCGTTTGTCAAGAGAATAAACTGTGCATAGAGCGTTGAGTTTTGTCATGAAGTGAATAGGGATGCAGTGCTTTAAATGCAGTTCAAAAAATTGAACATTTTTCAGTTTTCCTTTCTTGTTGGCATAATATTTTTATAGTAGTAGTAACTATCAGGCTGTATCAGTTTTTTCTTATTTTCTATATTTAAGTTCTTTTAACATCATAGTTGTGGCTGCTTTTTAATCTGTATTGTTTTTCTTTTTTTTTGATGTACAAAAAGCTATATTTTTATATAGTCAAATTTATCACCCATGGGTGATAATTTCTTTCTTTCTTTCTTTCTTGCTTTCTTGCTTTCTTGCTTTCTTGCTTTCTTGCTTTCTTGCTTTGGTAGTAATAAAATTCTCTCACACATTGAGTATAAATGCACCATTCTATTTTCTTATACTTTTTAAATAATTTTTTAACAAGTTTGAATCCTTGACTCATCTGGAATGAATTTTAATCGTTTCCACAAAAGCATTTATTAAAAGTTCCTCTCCCCAATGAGCCATCATTTCTCACACTAGAATCCAAAGACATTGTGTGAATTCTTTTTCTGCTATCCATTTGCTCATGTGGTTGAAGTTGCTTGAATCCTATTCTAATTTCTGATTTCATGGTTAACTCATTCCTCTGTCTCTGAGCCTTATACACATCTTTCTCTACTTTTTAATCTGGAGACTCAACCCTTACACTGCACCCTAACCGAAAAAGAATGATAAACCAAAAATTGCATCTTGAAGTTGGATTGAAAGCCACCGTGGGATATTTTATTTCACTTTTTCCATGCCTTAGCCTTAGAGTCTCAATCTTGGCGTGTTTTTCTTTTATTTACTTGTTTCTTTAGTGAAATTTTCAAGTGCCAAAGTCAAGTGTTTCAAAGTTCAGGGTTTAAATCTAAATATTACTGAATTCATTCCTTTCTATTACTAGCAGCCAAAGAGAAGCAGCTGTTGAACTGTTGAGAGACCAGCAAGAGCACACAGACAAGCCAGAATCTGGACTACAGTTAATTGTGTTCAAGCTAAATATGCAGCTGAAACCAATATAATAAACCTTCTCAAGCTTGAATTCACCAAATTCTCTGAGGCATCATTAAAGAAAGTAGCCTAAGTCCTTGGGTCCAGTGCTCTTGGCCTCTCTCAAGTCTGAGGGCTTTGTGATGCTTCTCTTGTAACTGGAGCTAGTGGGCCAGGCATGTGAGGGCTTCTGGGAGAATTATTCTGGCTTTTCATGTATCAGAAGAGACAGTTCTTCTTTCCTTTGCCTGCCATTGTCACCGGTGCTCATTTCTTTCTCTGTTTTGGTTCTCCTAATTTTGAGCTGTTTTTCAGAGTGGCAACAGAGACAAAACATTGTTTTTAATGCAGGTGACATTTGGGAACAAAATAAGTTGGAGGTTTAGAAAATAAACATAAAATCCCTTTAAATATCTTCAGGGGCCTAAATGTAGGGGTGTCCCCTGTCGCACGTTGGAAAACATGTAACGTCTACTTTTGGGATTTCTTTGTATATTCTAACAAATAGCGTCATATTAAACAGGGTGGGGGAACTTTTTTCCTATCAGACCCCATTGAAAGAATTCATTTTTAAGGCTCACAAGTTAAAAATTCTAACAAATAGCGTCATATTAAACAGGGTGGGGGAACTTTTTTCCTATCAGACCCCATTGAAAGAATTCATTTTTAAGGCTCACAAGTTTAAAAAAAAAAGCGACTTTTAAAAAATAAGGAAATATAACATGTTCCATTCATCTTGTTTTAAAATGAGGAAAAGGAACATAAATTCCCCTATTCAGTAAGTGCAGGCAGTAATTTACAAGAAGTACTTGTGTTTTATGTTATTGGCAGTTAAAAGAGAAACAGAGAGGGAAAAAAGGGTATACTGAGTTACCTCTACATAAAGGTTGGTCCCCTCTAAAAAATACAGGAATAGAAGCAGCTAGATAATGCCAAACTTTGCTGTTGAAGGCTTTGTGAAAGTTGCAGTGTAAGTTTGTGTGCATGTGTAGAAAACATTGCACAGATTTAAAGCACGAACTACTTATATTGTCTTTTTTTTTTTTTTTTTTTACAAATTCTTGTCTCTCCCCTTTGTTTCTGTTTGCATTATAGAGAGACAATCCTTTCACACTGCTTTTATCATTGGCTATTCAGTTTTTTGTTTTTTGTTGTTGAGAGATGCTGTCAGCTGACTTGTACATTCATTTTCATGTATCAGGTAGCATGATACAAACGCTTATTTACTTATTGTTTTACAAACGCTTATTTTAATTGCTGTGTTAAATAATATAATGGAAGTTCCTCGAGATGGGGACTGCATGTTTTGTTCATGTGCCTATCCCTAGAAATGAACAATGAGGGAGTGAGGGGAATAAATGCTATATCAGAGTTGGTTTAATCACATCTCTGAGACTTAAACAAAAAATATTATGAATACAGCTGCGGCAAACATCTTTTTTTTACGTGAGAGGGAAGAGGAGAGGTCTGATTCCAGGGGCACCTGCTCCCGAACTGAGAGTCCTGGCTCAGACCGTTGGCGTATGTGGTAGTCTAGTCAACAGTCTTGAGTGTCTTCATCATCCCAGTAGCTCCACAATTATTTGGCTTTATCCTTAGTTTTTTTTTTTTTTTACTACCACAAATGTACTAAATAATCATTTACTTGTGGTTTGTTTCACTCATTCCTTTGATAGAAACCATCTGTCTCTAACCTCATATTCTGAGGAATTTGGGCATTAAGTTGATGTTTAGAGGACAGGCTTTTTGTACATCATATCCTTACGTTACAGAGGTCAAACTGACA
Source organism: Ursus maritimus (assembly GCF_017311325.1). Taxonomy (NCBI): domain Eukaryota; kingdom Metazoa; phylum Chordata; class Mammalia; order Carnivora; family Ursidae; genus Ursus; species Ursus maritimus. The sequence continues at coordinate 82,098,686 of NW_024423319.1, read as the reverse complement.
GGATTTGGAGACTGTCTAGGTAGAAATGAAGGCCTAAATGCTTCTGCATTGTATTAAGCTGTTGTCATCTTTGCCATACTTAATCCCTGTAGTGTATGTGTGTCCAGTTAGGGTAATTTTCAGGTTAATTTCTTTTTTCTTTTTCTTTTTCTTTTTTTTTTTTTTTTTTTTTTGGTGGTTGTTACTGTGGTAAAATGGATTTCTGTCCCAGTTGTGTTTGGTGCATGTATATTATTGGAATGGGAGTGCAGTAGATTTTTGTGATTTTATAACTTACCCCTTTGTTGAACTCATTTTTAGGGTTGTTTCTGCAGTCTCTTGGTCTTTTAGGTTATATAATTGCATAGTGTGCAAATAGTGCTGTTTTAATTGTTTCCTTATATAACTCATTCATTTTTCATACTTGATTACAAAGGTCAAATTTTCTAACATGGTTAATTAGGAATGGTGACTAGATATCTTTCTGTGGTTTTTCTGCTTTTTAAAGATGAATACCTCTAATTGTCTCCTTTAAGAATAGTGGTGACTTCTTTTGGACATATCATATATATATAATACTTTCTAAAAATCCATCTGCTTTTTTCTGTTTTGTTTTGTTTTTCTTTTTAAATGATTTTTTATTATATTATGTTAGTCACCATACAGTACATCCCCGGTTTCCGATGTAAGGCTCGATGATTCATTAGTTGCGTATAACACCCAGTGCACCATGCAATACGTGCCCTCGAGAACTCGTTCTTTCTGATAGCTGAGTAATATTCCATTGTATATATGTACCACAGCTTCTTAATCCATTCATCTGTTGAAGGGCATCTCGGCTCCTTCCACGGTTTAGCTATTGTGGACATTGCTGCTATGAACATTGGGGTGCATATGGCCCTTCTCTTCACTACGTCTGTATCTTTGGGGTAAACACCCAGTAGTGCAATGGCTGGATCATAGGGTAGCTCAATTTTTAACTTTTTAAGAGACCTCCACACTGTTTTCCAGAGTGGCTGTACCAACTTGCATTCCCACCAACAATGTAGGAGGGATCCCCTTTCTCCACATCCTCTCCAACAATTGTTGTTTCTTGCCTTGTCTATTTTTGCCATTCTAACTGGCGTAAGGTAAAAATCCATCTGCTTTAAAGACAGAAATGAGTGTTGGATTTTCAGATTGTTTTTTTACCATATCACTTTATTTTTATTATTTCTTTTGTGAATCACTGGTCTTATTTAAAATCAGCCTTGCAGGCTCAGGCTAAAACCTAACAGAACATGAAGAACAATTCTTTTAAAGTGGTTTGTTAAAATTTCATTTCAGATTTTGCATCTAAGTTTGCAAATAAGACCAATCTGTAATTTTCCCTTTGAGATTTTAGCCGTAAGTCTGGTTTAATAACCAGGCTGCTGACATTCACCTCATGAAGATGAATTTGTTAGAGCACTTTTAGGGACCACTTCTGTAAGAGGATTATCATTCATTTAATATTTAAACATTTAAGTGAGATTTTTGTTTCTTTTGAAGTTTGTTGATAATATTGCTTATTTCTTTGGTGTCTTTAGATTCTTTATTTCATTTTAGGTACTTAAGTGTTTTTTTCTTCGAGGTTATTCCTTTCCTTTTTTAAAAAAGCATCCTTGCCTATGGAACTCCCTAACAATTTAAATAATTTTTGCGTTAACTGTATATCTTTGAGGTCAGTAATTTGTGTGCTTTTCTCTTTTGTTTAATTGTTTTAGCAGTTTATCAATTTTACTGTTTTTTTCACGCTCTTAAGAGAGGCATGTAGAGCTATGAATATATTTTGATTGGCTGTATTTTAAATAGTCCCTTCCTATTTTGATTCAGTTGTCATTTAAGAAAGATGTCTTTTTACAATTTCCATGTGGCTTGATTATGTTCTTATATTCCATTTATCTTACTGCCTTGTGGTGTGTAAAAATCCTGCAGTATTAAACTTATTGAGAATGTCTGTATCTGAGTATATGGTAAATTATCGTGAAGAAACGTTTTCCCAAAATTCTGCACTTGAATATTATGATTAACTTGATGGTTATATTATAGTATTGGTTGTTTTGTTTAGATATACTGAATTCTTTCATTGTTGTTTGTGTTGCTAATTTGATTCCTCATTCAAATGGCAGAATAGTTTTTTTTTTTATAATCATTTTTTATTATATTATGTTAGTCACCATACAGTACATCCTCGGTTTCCGATGTAAGGCTCGATGATTCATTAGCTGTGTATAACACCCAGTGCACCATGCAATATGTGCCCTCCTTACTACCCATCACCGGCCTATCCCATTCCCCCACCCCCCTCCCCTCTGTAGCCCTCAGTTTGTTTCTCATAGTCCATAGTCTCTCATGTTTCATTCCCCCTTCTGATTACCCCCCCTTTCTTTATCCCTTTCTTCCCCTACTGATCATTCTAGTTCTTATGTTCCATAGATGAGAGAAATCATATGATAGTTGTCTTTCTCTGCTTGACTTATTTCACTTAGCATTATCTCCTCCAGTGCCGTCCATGTTGTAGCAAATGTTGAGAAATCGTTTTTTCCATTGTACATATGGACCACTTCTTAATCCAGTCATCTGTTGAAGGGCATCTCGGTTCCTTCCACGATTTAGCTATTGTGGACAATGCTGCTATGAACATTGGGGTGCATATGGCCCT
>NW_024423319.1:82090463-82096014 GCF_017311325.1 Ursus maritimus | reverse complement strand
ATTCCTTTCCTTTTTTAAAAAAGCATCCTTGCCTATGGAACTCCCTAACAATTTAAATAATTTTTGCGTTAACTGTATATCTTTGAGGTCAGTAATTTGTGTGCTTTTCTCTTTTGTTTAATTGTTTTAGCAGTTTATCAATTTTACTGTTTTTTTCACGCTCTTAAGAGAGGCATGTAGAGCTATGAATATATTTTGATTGGCTGTATTTTAAATAGTCCCTTCCTATTTTGATTCAGTTGTCATTTAAGAAAGATGTCTTTTTACAATTTCCATGTGGCTTGATTATGTTCTTATATTCCATTTATCTTACTGCCTTGTGGTGTGTAAAAATCCTGCAGTATTAAACTTATTGAGAATGTCTGTATCTGAGTATATGGTAAATTATCGTGAAGAAACGTTTTCCCAAAATTCTGCACTTGAATATTATGATTAACTTGATGGTTATATTATAGTATTGGTTGTTTTGTTTAGATATACTGAATTCTTTCATTGTTGTTTGTGTTGCTAATTTGATTCCTCATTCAAATGGCAGAATAGTTTTTTTTTTTATAATCATTTTTTATTATATTATGTTAGTCACCATACAGTACATCCTCGGTTTCCGATGTAAGGCTCGATGATTCATTAGCTGTGTATAACACCCAGTGCACCATGCAATATGTGCCCTCCTTACTACCCATCACCGGCCTATCCCATTCCCCCACCCCCCTCCCCTCTGTAGCCCTCAGTTTGTTTCTCATAGTCCATAGTCTCTCATGTTTCATTCCCCCTTCTGATTACCCCCCCTTTCTTTATCCCTTTCTTCCCCTACTGATCATTCTAGTTCTTATGTTCCATAGATGAGAGAAATCATATGATAGTTGTCTTTCTCTGCTTGACTTATTTCACTTAGCATTATCTCCTCCAGTGCCGTCCATGTTGTAGCAAATGTTGAGAACTCATTCTTTCTGATAGCTGAGTAATATTCCATTGTATATATGGACCACAACTTCTTAATCCAGTCATCTGTTGAAGGGCATCTCGGCTCCTTCCACGATTTAGCTATTGTGGACAATGCTGCTATGAACATTGGGGTGCATATGGCCCTGCTCTTCACTACGTCTGTATCTTTGGGGTAAACACCCAGTAGTGCAATGGCTGGGTCATAGGGTAGCTCAATTTTTAACTTTTTAAGGGACCTCCACACTGTTTTCCAGAGTGGCTGTACCAACTTGCATTCCCACCAACAATGTAGGAGGGATCCCCTTTCTCCACATCCTCTCCAACAATTGTTGTTTCTTGCCTTGTCTATTTTTGCCATTCTAACTGGCGTAAGGTGGTATCTCAGTGTGGTTTTGATTTGAATTTCCTTGATGGCTAATGATTTTGAACATTTTTTCATGTGTCTGTTAGCCATTTGTATGTCTTCATTGGAAAAGTGTCTGTTCATATCTTCTGCCCATTTTTTGATTTGTTTATTTGTTTCTCGTGTATTGAGTTTGAGAAGTTCTTTGTAGATCTTGGATACCAGTCCTTTATCTGTAGTGTCATTTGCAAATATATTCTCCCATTCCGTGGGCTGCCTCTTAGTTTTTCTGACTGTTTCCTTGGCTGTGCAGAAACTTTTAATCTTGATGAAGTCCCATAAATTCATTTTATCTTTTGTTTCTCTTGCCTTTGGGGATGTGTCATGAAAAAGGTTGCTTTGGCCGATGTCGTAGAGGTTGCTGCCTATGTTCTCCTCTAGAATTTTGATGGATTCCTGTCTCACATCGAGGTCTTTCATCCATTTGGAGTTTATTTTTGTGTATGGTGTGAGATAGTGGTCAAGTTTCATTCTCTTGCATGTAGCTGTCCAATTTTCCCAGCACCATTTATTGAAGAGACTGTCTTTTTCCCACCGGATGTTTTTTCCTGCTTTATCAAATATTAGTTGCCCAAAGAGCCGAGGGTCCATTTCTGGGCTCTCTATTCTGTTCCATTGGTCTATGTGTCTGTTTTTGTGCCAGTACCATGCTGTCTTTGTGATCACAGCTTTGTAGTACAGCTCGAAATCCGGCATTGTGATGCCCCCAGCTTTGTTTTTCCTTTTCAACAGTTCCTTGGAGATTCGGGGCCTTTTCTGTTTCCATACAAATTTAAGGACTGTTTGTTCCAGTTCTTTGAAAAATGTCCTTGGTATTTTGATCGGGATAGCATTGAAAGTGTAGATTGCTCTGGGTAGCATGGACATTTTAACTATGTTAATTCTTCCGATTCATGAGCATGGAATATCTTTCCATCTTTTTATGTCTTCCTCAATGTCTTTCAAGAGTGATTTATAGTTTCTAGAATATAGGTCCTTTACGTCTCTGGTTAAGTTAATTCCAAGGTAACGTATGGTTTTTGGTGCTATTGTAAATGGGATGGATTCCCTAATTTCTCTTTCTTCGGTCTCGTTATTCGTGTATAGAAATGCAACTGATTTCTGAGCATTTATTTTGTATCCTGCCACGTTACTGAATTGCTCTATAACTTCTAATAGTTTGGGAGTGGCTTCTTTTGGGTTTTCCATATAGAGTATCATGTCATCTGCAAAGAGAGACATTTTGACTTCTTCTTTGCCAATTTGAATACCTTTGATCCCTTTTTGTCGTCTGATTGCTGTTGCAAGGACTTCTAGTACTATGTTGAATAATAGTGGCGAGAGTGGGCATCCTTGTCGTGTTCCTGATCTTAAGGGAAAGGCTTCCAGCTTTTCCCCATTGAGAATAATATTTGCAGTAGGCTTTTCATAGATGGCTTTTATGAGATTGAGAAATGTACCTTCTATTCCTACACTCTGAAGGGTTTTAATCAGGAAAGGATGCTGTATTTTGTCAAATGCTTTTTCGGCATCGATTGAGAGGATCATATGGTTCCTGAGTCTTTTCTTGTTGATATGATGTATCACGCTGATTGATTTGCGAATATTGAACCACGCTTGCATCCCAGGTATGAATCCCACTTGATCGTGATGGATAATCCTTTTAATGTACTGTTGGATTCTATTAGCAAGTATCTTGTTGAGGATTTTGGCGTCCATATTCATTAGGGAAATCGGTCTGTAATTCTCCTTTTTGAGGGGGTCTTTGCCTGGTTTGGGGATCAAGGTAATATTGGCCTCATAGAATGAGTTTGGTAGCTTTCCTTCTGTTTCTATTTTTTGAAATAGCTTTAGGAGAATAGGTATTATTTCTTCTTTGAATGTTTGGTAGAATTCCCCAGGAAAACCGTCCGGGCCTGGAGTTTTGTTATTTGGAAGGTTGTTTATCACTGACTCAATTTCTTCATAATTAATTGGCCTGTTTAAGGAATCAATTTCTTCCGGTTTCAATCTTGGTAGTTTATAGGTTTCCAGGAAGGATTCCATCTCTTCCAGATTGCTTAGTTTATTGGCATATAGCTGTTGATAAAAATTTCTAATAATCCTTCCAATTTCAATGGTGTTCGTCGTGACCTCTCCTTTTTCATTCATAATTTTAATAATCTGGGTCCTTTCTCTTTTCTTTCTCCCAGCGGAGGAGCCCGATGTGGGGCTCGATCCCAGAACAACGGGATCATGCCCTGAGCTTAAGGCAGATGCTTAACAGACTGAGCCACCCAGGCGCCCCAGAGTAGTAAACGCTTAACAACTTACAGTTTAAAAAAAAATGCAATCAAATGGTGTGAAGGATATAGATATCTTATGGGGCTATTCTGATTATCACTTGCATAATTTTGAAAATGTTAATTGAAATACAAGATATTCAGGGCTATCATCAAAAAACAAGACAAAAATGCTGGCAAGGATGTAGAAAAAAAGGAACCCTTCTGAACTGTTGCTAGGATTGTAAATTGGTACAACCATTATGGAAAACAGTATGGTGGTCACTCAAAAAAATAAAACTAGAACTACCATATGATCCAGGAATTCCACTTCTATGTGTATATCTAAAGGAAATTAATACACTATGTTGAGGAGTAATCTGCACTTCCATGTTCATTGCAGCATTATTTACAATAGCTGAGACATGGAAACAACCTAAGAGTCCATCAACAGAAGCAAATGTTGAGAACTCGTTCTTTCTGATAGCTGAGTAATATTCCATTGTATATATGTACCACAACTTCTTAATCCAGTCATCTGTTGAAGGGCATCTCGGCTCCTTCCATGATTTAGCTATTGTGGACCAGAGTAGCCATTTTTAACATGTATTTTTATAACCAGTTAGGGTCAGACTTTGTTTAATCTATAAGTATTTGTGTTTTACTCACCGTATGGTATTTAGCATTGTAATTATTATTATTTTTTTTAGCATTGTAATTATTTTATGTCACTTAGCAGTGGACTCTTTTTTCGTTTTAAATTCATACTCTAGTAGATTTGAGGGATGGTTCGAAATGACATGAAATGATGGCCTTAAGTCCTTAATTTATAATACAACTTTATTTTCTTATTGCTGTGTCTAGCGGTTCTTTTATTTCTAATAAGTTAATGGTTATTTGCCACAGAACTGTAGTCTTTCTTATGTACTTGTTAGACCATCTATCCTATTCTTCTTGTTTTTCTTATGCTATCTTAATCGCTGCGGTTTTCACCTTATCATTGTACCTTTGCTTATTTGGTTTTCATATTGCAAAACTCTTTAATTGGACCTCGTTTGATTTTTAAAAAATCATAATAATTGAGTCCTATCTTGATTATTTTTTATTAATAATACTCGTTATTCTTTGAGACTAGAAAAAAATTGGTATGTTTAATTTCAAAGGAGCTGTTGTGTGGCCAGATGTGTGTCCAGCTTTATGCAGTCATTTTTTTCTATTATTAACAATTAACATTATGTTTTTAAAACACCTACATGGAATTTATTTTCTAGGCTATGAAAATAAATTGCTTTTCCCTTAGTCAAATGTATATAACGATTTGTTTGTTTAAAAAATCCATTGGGTGTTTTAATCTTTCTGTTCACAGATGTGATATTTAGCTCATTCATATATGGTAAACCTTTAAGGATGATTAAGAGTTTCCCTTTGCATTTATTTTCCATCCTTTCTCATTTTTTGTTTAGAAAATAGCCATCAGTTATTGAAGGAAACACAGTATTTAGAAATCTGCTTTTTTCCCTCCACTAGCAGATCTAATAAACCATCTAAACGTTCAGCAAAAGACAGTGGTTTTTCCTCAAAGCAAAGTGACTGTGTTGTCTTCCAGCTTGCTTTCTCTGTAACCTAACATTTAAAAATAAAATTATATAAAATTATCTCTATCTATATATTTATAAGCCTTAAAAATATATCCTCAGTCAAGTCCATGTGTGAATGGGCGGTTTGTGGCCAAGTTTACATCCCATCCCACCTGCCTGTCTTCTGCCACCTATTGATGTTTTGAAAAATGCTGTCCCCCACAGGAATAAAAACAAAAAGTATGGAAAGTGCTGTTGGGAAAGTAAATATACTTTCAAAATATGAAATTAACTCTAATGCTTAAGATAAATGACTATATAAATATCTGTTCTTTTAAAATAAAATTACATCTGTTACACTTTCCACCTCATTCTAAAATATTTCA
>NW_024423319.1:82061135-82090453 GCF_017311325.1 Ursus maritimus | reverse complement strand
GTCTCTCATGCTTCATTCTCCTTCTGATTACCCCCCTTCTTTATCCCTTTCTTCTCCTACCGATCTTCCTAGTTCTTATGTTCCATAGATGAGAGAAGCCATATGATAATTGTCTTTCTCTGCTTGACTTATTTCACTTAGCATTATCTCCTCCAGTGCCGTCCATGTTGCAGCAAATGTTGAGAACTCGTTCTTTCTGATAGCTGAGTAATATTCCATTGTATATATGTACCACAACTTCTTAATCCAGTCATCTGTTGAAGGGCATCTCGGCTCCTTCCATGATTTAGCTATTGTGGACCAGAGTAGCCATTTTTAACATGTATTTTTATAACCAGTTAGGGTCAGACTTTGTTTAATCTATAAGTATTTGTGTTTTACTCACCGTATGGTATTTAGCATTGTAATTATTATTATTTTTTTTAGCATTGTAATTATTTTATGTCACTTAGCAGTGGACTCTTTTTTCGTTTTAAATTCATACTCTAGTAGATTTGAGGGATGGTTCGAAATGACATGAAATGATGGCCTTAAGTCCTTAATTTATAATACAACTTTATTTTCTTATTGCTGTGTCTAGCGGTTCTTTTATTTCTAATAAGTTAATGGTTATTTGCCACAGAACTGTAGTCTTTCTTATGTACTTGTTAGACCATCTATCCTATTCTTCTTGTTTTTCTTATGCTATCTTAATCGCTGCGGTTTTCACCTTATCATTGTACCTTTGCTTATTTGGTTTTCATATTGCAAAACTCTTTAATTGGACCTCGTTTGATTTTTAAAAAATCATAATAATTGAGTCCTATCTTGATTATTTTTTATTAATAATACTCGTTATTCTTTGAGACTAGAAAAAAATTGGTATGTTTAATTTCAAAGGAGCTGTTGTGTGGCCAGATGTGTGTCCAGCTTTATGCAGTCATTTTTTTCTATTATTAACAATTAACATTATGTTTTTAAAACACCTACATGGAATTTATTTTCTAGGCTATGAAAATAAATTGCTTTTCCCTTAGTCAAATGTATATAACGATTTGTTTGTTTAAAAAATCCATTGGGTGTTTTAATCTTTCTGTTCACAGATGTGATATTTAGCTCATTCATATATGGTAAACCTTTAAGGATGATTAAGAGTTTCCCTTTGCATTTATTTTCCATCCTTTCTCATTTTTTGTTTAGAAAATAGCCATCAGTTATTGAAGGAAACACAGTATTTAGAAATCTGCTTTTTTCCCTCCACTAGCAGATCTAATAAACCATCTAAACGTTCAGCAAAAGACAGTGGTTTTTCCTCAAAGCAAAGTGACTGTGTTGTCTTCCAGCTTGCTTTCTCTGTAACCTAACATTTAAAAATAAAATTATATAAAATTATCTCTATCTATATATTTATAAGCCTTAAAAATATATCCTCAGTCAAGTCCATGTGTGAATGGGCGGTTTGTGGCCAAGTTTACATCCCATCCCACCTGCCTGTCTTCTGCCACCTATTGATGTTTTGAAAAATGCTGTCCCCCACAGGAATAAAAACAAAAAGTATGGAAAGTGCTGTTGGGAAAGTAAATATACTTTCAAAATATGAAATTAACTCTAATGCTTAAGATAAATGACTATATAAATATCTGTTCTTTTAAAATAAAATTACATCTGTTACACTTTCCACCTCATTCTAAAATATTTCATTTTTGGTCAGCATAATAGAAACTTAACAAAGATACAGTAATAGTAATATTTATGTATTTTCTCCAAAAAATACACACAAATCCTTTTTTTTTCCCTTCTAATGACCTACTTCATTTAGTTTTTATTTTATTTTATTTTATTTTATTTTATTTTATTTTTTTTAAGATTTTTTATTTATTCATTTGACAGAGAGAGAGACAGCCAGTGAGAGAGGGAACACAAGCAGGAGGAGTGGGAGAGGAAGAAGCAGGCTCCCAGCGGGGAAGCCTGATGTGGGGCTCGATCCCAGAACTCCAGGATCACGCCCTGAGCCGAAGGCAGACGCTTAACGACTGAGCCACCCAGGCGCCCCTAGTTTTTATTTTAAATACTGATTTTAACTCTGCTTAGGCAAGGCAGTACTTCCTACATAAAACACAGTGTTTGCTCTGAGGTTCATAAATATTCTGAGAAGGGGAAAAAGTTTTTCTGGTCATTTCCAAAATTATAAGGTAAGTAAAAAGTCTAATGAATTCTTCACTGCAGGACCTCTTGAAACTTTTAATATGTTTGTATATTTCCCAAACGTTTTTTTGAGCATGGGACAATCATACTCTTTTTGTGAGGAATACACTAACGTTTCATAGAACCAAGTGGTCCATAATTCACAGTTTAGAAAATGCCAGTCTAGGGAATATATACTTGCATTCATTCAGGAGAGGCTCCTGGCCGGACATGATAATCTTCAGAAATTAAAGATTATGTAATAAGGAAAAATGCAAGGCACATTCGGGAACCATTAATGCAGGCATGGTGTAGGCCAGAAACTTCATTGCTGACAAGATATATGGCCAACACATTTTTTTAAAAATGACATATTCTTATCCTCATAGGGACCTCACTCTGTGTGTCTGTTCATTGAAATTTCTCGAAGTTTGACCTCTTAGGAGACTGTAACTCCAATAGTCAGTCAGTCCTTCCTTAGCTTCTAAACCTATCCAAGGTTGTGGGTAGTCCTCTTATCTTCCATAGCCTTGGGTGAGGGGAGGGTATACAAGATAGATGGTATCTTATCTGGTAAAGCTTTTTTCCCAACCAGATTCTGAGAGCAATTTGTATGTCCTTTTGGACAATTACTAACAATAATATACTTATATAAAAGCAGTCTATTAGATACTGCTTATCAAATTCTTAAGAATCAACCCCTTACAGGTACAAGTATGACAACGGGGGGAAATCACTGCACTTCATAGAAGATACCCTTGGAAGTACTTAGGTATCACAGACTGAATGTTAACAGATCAGTGGTGTTATGACTGTAAACTTTATATGAGGGTTATTTTCAAGGCACAATAAAGCATTCTTCCTGAAGTCCCAAGCAGAGGTCATCTTAATTAGATTCTGTTAAATCTCAGGTAGCAGTCTGTTGCCTGTGCCTAGGAGAAGGTGCTCAGGGAAGCATTGCTATTTAAACCTTTACAGAAAGGCTGCTCCCCTACTTTGTCCTCCGCAGATGGCCATTTTAACATACACTAATTCCAGTGCAGAGGAATCTCAGAGTAGGAAGCATGTAGGTTAGTTTATGGATTATACAGGTTTGATGAGGTACTGATACATAGTCTCAGTGTTTAAAGGGTGACTTTTCTAGATGTTTCTTGTTTTCCATGATTATCCCTTTTTCCCCACCCAACCCTCCCCCATAAAATCCTCTCCATCCTCCAAGGAATTCAGTGTTTTTGGGTCCCCTGCATTCCTTACTAGCCTGTCTTTACTTGTCATCCTTGGTTTTCCTTTTAGAGAAGTGAATTCTCTTTGTGTTTGGCTTCCAGCAAGAAGCCTTGGAGCCTTTGTTTCTCCCTTTTTACCCCCAGATAGCCAGTGTCTCTGAGTTTTACCCCTTGTTCTGCAGTGCTACCATCTATCCCTCTGGGCTGGGGGGATTCAAATTCAGCCTCTTCACCAGGTTTCCGAATTAACTCTAATCCCTGTACTTCTCCCCCCCAACTGCCCCTGAGAGATTGGTCTCCCTTCCAATCAAACCCAACCAACTGCTGCCGGACTCTGCTTCACAAAATAACTTCTTTCTTCATGTCACTTCTTATTTGTGAACCTGGGATGACTTTCCAGTGCTTATTGTCTCCAGTATAAATTCCTCCAGCTGCTTGGGTTTCAAGGCCTTGTTACCTCGCCTCCCTCACCTCTCCTCCACACCCCAGCTGTTTGAGTCAGATACATCATTCACGCTTCCCTACCAGTGCTTCTCAAAGTTGCTGTGCTGAGAGACCCGCTGCTCGGATTTGTGTTTTTTTTTTAACTTCTAACCCATCATTAGGAGAATGAAATGATAAAGACGTATAAAGTGTCAGCTTCACAAAACATTAAATTACTCTGTCAAATTGCAGTAAAAGTTTCTAGATGCCTATTAATTTCTGGACCTGTCTTGGTGAACACTGGTAATAAAAAATTGGGGGCTGGCACTAGGCCTTGAATCACACTTCGAGTGTCACTGGTCTGCCTCCTGCTGATTCACATCACCTTGCCCTTTGCCTAGACTGTAGCTGCCCTAGCTTGGAATGCCCTCTCTCTTTCAGCAGTCTTACCTGCCCATGCTAGAAGGCCCAGACTGTGCCCTCTCCCACCCCCACCCCCGCAGCTATACTAATCTAGAGGGAATATACGCCTTCCTTTAATTGCTGCAGTTAATACCACACTGCTTAGCACCTGACACACATCACATTTTGTTTTTCTGTAGTTGTTGCATCTCTGTTAGTACTGCCCACCCCCTGCCTTCCCAAGTAGCCTGAGGTCCTACAGAGCATAAAGTGTGTCTTCCAAGAAAAATATTGTATCCTGGCACCTAGCCATGTAAGTCCCTCAATACATATTTGTTGAAGGAATAAGCGAATCTTTTTCTATCCAAATAAAAATAACATTTTTCTACTCTCAAAATGAATCTTCCATAATACATAGGAGGCACTTGATTAAAACATGTATTTAAAAAGTATGTTAAATTGATTATAGTCTGGGCACATACAGAGTACTCACTTTCCACTTTTGCCCTGTTATACAATCTTTTAGCTGCTGTGTAGGGTTGTAACCATGGCAACAGATTTTGGTTGGGTGTCCTGCTTCTCATAGGCATTTTCTGCTGATTCAGATCAGTTATTCTCGGCTCTGATTTTGTGATTCCATGGCGTGTCACGTGTTAAGAATGTTTTGAAACTTCAAAAATGGATTCCTATTGACCCAATTTCTATTAATTTCTGTTACACATACACACACCATACAGTGCTTTTTCCCTTTAAAGGTTAGAGTAAACTTTAAACTCAGAGAGTATTACAGTTGTCCCACATTTGGAAATTGCTGAATTAGCCTGTTTCAGGTTAAGTGGCCCAGTCTGCACACGCCTAGATCAACGAGGAATTTCTCCCTTAGACATTTAGATGCAATGTCGGTTCTTAGCACCCATGAGCCAGTAGTCCACAGGCAGTTACATTTCCATCTCAAATAGCCCGTTTACTCCAAGTGACTGACTGGAATGCTATACTACCAGGGTTTCTGCTGCAGTGTTTAATGGTGCCACTAGTTCAGCCGAAGGGTGCCGGGAAGTTGTTAAACTTTTCTGTTAAGATCTAACACACGCACAAAATCGCGTGCAAATCCAAAGTTACAGCTCAGTGATTTATCATTAAGTGAACACACTCGTGTAACCAAGGGTGGTGAGAATTTGGGAACTGTCTTTCCTTTCCTTCACAACCCCAGTGACGGTTTCTTAAACATATGGTGTTAGCAGGAGTGTACGTTATGAAGTGTAAACTGTAATCCCTGTGCAGGGGTGCTGCTCCGTTGAATGAATTAAGCCTTGGACTTGTCTCATTGTCCTGAGAGCATTGACGCCATCTGTCTGGCAGCACAAATTCTGACAACTGCCTGACTCTATAGGGTCTTTCAGTTCATTTTATTCAAAAAGCTTTCCAGGTGTTTTGAATTATATTTAGTTGTGGTTAGTGGCAAATTTATGAGCTGGCTGGCTACATCTTCTTGACTTGTGCCATAGAATCTGCAAAAGGGTCTTGGGGTTGGTCTTTCCCACCCCTATTTTTTTTCTTTTTTTTTTTTGCCTTCTGAATTTCAGCTTGGAAAAATTACAAAACGGTTTCCATATCCCCATTTTTCCACTATTACTACTTTCTTTGGGCTTTCAACGTCTCAGAATTCTGACATACTATTTTATGTGTCTTACCATAGGGTTAGTCACAACCCTCAGAGTACCTGTGCTCGAAGGCCTGTTTTCTTCCTCAAGGTCCTATGTGGTTTGTAGGGTGGGCATTTTAATCAGTACCCAGACTAAAATACCCAGTGGCTATCCAGTTACCTCACTGAGAGAATCTCCAAGACCTCAGTTTAGGAATAAAAAAGAAACAAAGAGAAGAAGTACTTAAGTCTTGTGGTTTGTGTCAAGGAGAAAAATGGCTGCACTGCGAAAGTCTTTGGCAAACGAACTAGCACTTTGCTAGGACAATATGCTGAGTATTCCATACGTTGTTTTCTTCCTTTTTTCCCCTAGCAATAATTTCTTAACTTAGTGATATATTAACCTTGTGGCAGGCCTGCAACTTTTTTAGATGGTTTTTAATGCAAGTAATTTCCTTGCCCTTATGATTAATTCAGGGATGTAGTGAAATTATAAAGGTTTGCATATATGTGGAGCTATAATTTTTCCTTGCTTAATAATGTAGTTAATTAAGTTCTCCTGGCCCCCCAAAACCTAAGTGTTGCAGTTACTCTTTGGCAGAGCACAATAGGGTACGTGACTTGGTGTGCTGTTGTTTCCTTGAACTAACTAGGAAGACCTTGTTACTTGGTGGCTGGTGGGCGATAGGATAAGCAGAACAATAGCTTAAACAGATTTAAGAATAGAGCAAGACAAGTTAAGAAGTGAGAGTCCCCACCCCCTTCAACTTCTGGCATCAGAGAAAGATGTGCTGGGCCTCAGTGGATTTGGGTCTCATCCTCCCTTGGCTTGAGCCCTAGATTCTAAGCATTTAAGGTTTCCTCCCCACACCCACCTTCTCCACCACCAAGGTCAGTCTCAGAGCAGCATTTCCCCAGGGACCTGAAGAGGAAGGGTTTCGGGTTATCCTTGCCTTTTAATTTAAGGGCTTTGTTTAACCTGAATGCTGTGGGGGAAAAACAGTTTTTCACATTTAAGGGAAGTATCTAGCTGGATTTTGTGGTCCTTTGTTACTAAAGTTCTCAAATTGCAGAACCTTAAGTATCATATGCTGTGTGTTTTTCATGTGTTAAATTTCAAAAGGGGAGAGAAGAGTAGGGAAGGGAACCAGAGTGTCACGACTCTCATGGGCTCTTCTGAATTCAATATGCGATCACTGAGAAGAGGAATAAGAGCAGAGGCTTTCAAATTAAATAATATAGTTTGAACCTTAATCATTGTAAAAATCAAAAAGCATCTCTTGAACACCCATTATGCATCTGGCACCCTGGATGAGGATATCAGAGAACAATGTCCCAAACCCAGCTTCTTTCATGCTTATTATTCAAGAAACAATGAGGGGTGTAGAGAATGAGAATATACTCAAGAAGCGAGTAGCATTGTCCAGTGGGAGTTTAGGAAAAGCAGAGTATCATGAAAGAAGTGAAACTTGAGTTGGGCCTTTTTTAAAGAAAGATTTACTTATTTATTTGAGAGAGAGCGAGTGCACCCAATGAGCGAGAAGGGCAGAGGGAGAGGGAGAGATAGAAGCTCAAGCAGATTCCACACTGAGCATGGAGCCCGATGTGAGGCTGGATCCCACAACCCTGAGATCGTGACCTAAGCTGAAACCAAGAGTTGGATGCTTAACTGACTGCGCCACCCAGGTATCCCAGGGCATTTACAGACAGTCAATATGGCGTGCCTGGGTGGCTCAGTCAGTTAAGCGTCTGCCTTTAGCTCAGGTCATGATCCCATGGTCCTGGCATCGAGCCCCCACATCGGGCTTCCTGCTGAGCGGGGAGCCTGCTTCTCTGTATCCCTCTGTCGCTATCCCTGTTTGTGCTCTCTGTCTCTCTGTCAAATAAATAAATAAATAAAATCTTAAAAAAAGAAAGACAGTCAACATTTGGCCATGTAGAAAGGGAAGGTGACAGTCCAGTCTAGCCCAGTAACACAAGTCTGGCTGGGGGGAGTCGGGGGCTGACCAGGAGGAAATTGGCTTGACTGGGCAAGAGGACTGTGGAGAGTCTGGGAAGCAGACTGAGTGTGGCCAATAGGAGGGACCGGTTTTGGGGAGGAATAACAGATAACGAAAGGTATAAAACAGTCAGGTCAGAGTCCAAAGGAAAAGGTGGGGATAGAAAGTAAGGGAACAACAAATATGGTCTGTTGCAAACCAGAAAGTTCGGACTAGGTAACAAATTAAATATAGGGATTACAGTAGGAGGGAGCAAAAGGTAATTAATATTAGGTATGTTTTTTAGTATCAACCTTTTTATGTTGTGACAAATGGTTTGAAATATGCTATGGCTTGCATGGGAGAGCAGGAATGGATACTTAGCGAATAAAGATGTCTGAGACCCATAGTAGAATTCAGAGAGAGGCGATTAGCAAGCTGAAGATGTACTCTTGCTGGGGATGCTGGGGAGGTGGGAGACACACACAGTAGGAGCCTGGAACATGGAAGAGGTGGCAGCAGAGATTGAAAAGAAGGAAAGCTCACAGAGGTAGCAGGAGAATGAGACTATAGTATAATATAAATCAAGACAAAGGCATTTCAGGAATTAGGGAGTCACCTTATGTCAGATGCTAAAAGAAGAAATTGAGGACAGTAGGAAGTTAAAAGAAAATCCCTTCAGCTGTGTTAGATCTTGTGTATATTACACCCCTTTCACCATGTAAAGTTAGAATGTCACTATAACACAACTTATAATAGTGCAGGACTTGATACACACCCCCATTCCATCCTGTGTTCCATTCCAAGAAGGTAGCTATACCTGGAAAAATCTTACCCATGACTCCTGCCTGCGGCCGTAAACCTTAGGGACACTGCAAGACAGAGGCTTCTGTGTATCCTCTTCAGATATATACAGTAGGTCACAAGAAGTTAAACATGATTGGGTGAATTCTTCCACAAAGTTCCAGCAGGCTTTTTTCTCCCCCAAACAAATGTTTGTTCCTATCACCATGAGTATGAAGCAGGTAAGATGCAGTGGTGTCAGCTACTTTCTGGAAGACTCCAGTCACGTCAGTGACAGGGTCGGAACTGGATCCAACTCACCAGATTGTTCAATATGTTTTTTTCTTCTCTAGTAGCCCATCGAGAGAATGAAGGTGTGCCTTCAACTCAATATATCTTGTCTCTTGGACCTAAATTCAGATCAGGCTTATTCATAAGCTTACAATTTAGAATTAGAGTGAGGTGTGGGTGGTGTTTGTCTTGGTAGTAGTCGCCACGCCTTGGGTGGGTGGGGAGGCAGAACAGTGACTGAAGGATGGAGTGTGTTTGCTAAAACCCAACCCACCCTGAAATCTTCCTGAATTAGTAAATCGTTTTATCCATATCTTCTTGCGCAATAATGGTGGAGGGGAAGTAATCTGAATAGCTGCTGATAAGACAATTTTGGGCCCTCGAAATGGCAGGACTTCAAACAAAATGGGAGTGGCCGTACTTAGCCTAAAAGCAAACATTTATTTCACAGATAGTTACAGAGCTTCTGCCCTGGGTCTGAGGCCTCCCAATGATGTCACAGTTAGTCTCTTCCCTTTGGGAGAGATAAGACACAACGCAAGTCACTGAACGTGGGGCGGAATACGTGTAAGTGCCGGGTGAGCCACTCAGAGAGACATTCTTAGAGGGGGTTCTTGGAGGAAATGTAGAGTGCAAAGGCTTGACAGCTCTTAAGAAAAGCATAAATAAAGAGATAATGAATCTATTCATTCTGCCCGTTCTCCTAGTTGTAAGACGTAATAAGTTTATGTACCAAATGAATGGTGTAACTGTGTCTATTTTTAGAGGGGACTTGAGTTCATGAGTAAAGTCCTTCCAAGTTGTCGTTTGTTTTTTTTTTGTTGTTGTTGTTGCTGTTTAAATTTCCCTGGAGCAATAAAATAAAATCCACTCAACTGCCAGTTTTATCATGTGTTATATCTTGGCTTTAAAGCTCCAGGGGTTGGGAGATGAGGGGAAAATTAGTGCTTCATGTCGGGAACACTAGCATAGGATAGGTGGCTTGTTCAGAATTAAGAGCAGCAGATGTATCTTAAATGCCTTCGTGGCTGCAGTGCGACAGCATTCTGCTTCCATTTCAGTGAAGGATGTGACTACTTCCAGGAAGGATGCTGAGACCCCAAATACCTAATTCTTAGCCCCAAGCCATTATTTGTGTGTTAATGCTGGAATCCTTGGCATTTTCTGATGGAATCATGCCCCTGCTTAATTGTCCAAGTTCTGTTCGCCCAGCCCGCACCCGCATTCAAGCCTTGTTCCGAACGCTGTCACAAGATTCATCTTCACAAACGCGTCATAGAATGCGTTGCCAAGTCCCACTCTTGAAATCCACTGAATCCCTCCTCACCACCCCACCCCCTCCCTTCCGTGCTGCCACACCTCCTCAGCCTTGCTCCAGCCCTCCTGAACGCTCTAACGTGTCGCTTGCAAGGGCCGAGCTTTAGATTGATCTCTCTCGTGCCGACCCAGATTTCCATTTGCTGCTAGACTGAACTTCCCCAAGAAGTGTTTTTGTCCTCCATCTTCTCCAGCTTCGGAGACTGCCCAGTGCCTGTCTCTGTGTTTCGTGGCCCTGCCAGTTGCTTGTCCTCACAATTTTCAAGTCCATCGGGACCTGCTGTCTTCTTTTGAATCAGCTAATTTTAAAAAGTAAATATGGAATTGAGTCTCATCTCTAGCAATACATTCCATACAAATGTGAGTTGGGGTTAGTTTTAGTTCAGTCCTCCTCACGCTCAAGTAGACACCTTCCGAGAAACGTCAGTGAGCCACCTAAAATTCCCTCCCTGCAGTGGTTGCTCAGCACACCGAGAGTCCAGCTCATTATTATGCGTGTGCCATTTAAGGACCACAGGATAGGCACTGACTTTATTCACCCTCATCTTCCTGGCAGAACTCTCCACTCCAGCCCAACTGGTTTATTTGTGGCCTCTTAGGTAGCGCCTTTACGTATTCTCCTCCTTATCTTCTGGAATACTCCCTCCTCCACTGCCTCTTCGCTTGTTGGCATCTTTCCCATCCTCTTTGTTCATTCTCCTCTATAACACATCTGGTCTGCAGCGGTGTTTCTCCTCTTGAAATTCCTGCATTTTGCATCTACGGCCTTGTATCACCGATTCAGCTTTTCATTTTATCTGGCTTAAATCTGTCTTCATGGCATCCCTGAGTCTCAAAGTGGGATGGAGCTTAGAGAACGTCTCACAGGATTCTTCCTTGGCGTAGACGCTTCAGGCTCCCTGAGGACAGCGGTCACGTTATACGGAGGAAGCCCCAAACGGTGTGTCTCCCCCACCCGTCTGTCTGTCTGTCTGTCTCTCACGCACTCGTCTCTGTCTGTCTGTCTCTGTCTCACGCACAGAATGCCAGAGAGAAGAACCCTCTCACGCCATCACCCTCTCATATGCTTTGACTGGAGGTGAGTTCCAAATCCTACTCCCACTTGTAGAGTTTGTGGGAGAGTGAGCCTGCCCCCAGCATGCAGAATGGAGATTGCTTAATGCCTTTCTTACTGGCATGGTGAGCAAGAGCGAGCTTTAGCACAGCGACACCCTCCCCGCCCCAACACACACACATAGATGATGCACATAGGTGTGTAAGAGGAGGAGCCTCCTTATTACCCCCGGCCTTCTCATACCTGTGTCTGCGCACGTTCTCTGTCTGTGAGAAGCAGGAGACTCCTGACCTGTTTGGTCTCCCGAGGCTCACATGCTGGGGTGTGAGCTGTCTCAGGTCCCCTCCCACACACACGCTTTACTGACGTGTGATCTTTCTGAGCCGTGCCCTGGGTCTTCAACCCAGCATGCCTTCTCAGTTCCCTTCCTAAAGTGTGCTTTGTAGAATAGTGGACTCTACAAAAGTTGGTTCAGACCCACAGGTGCATAGTTATTCAGATGTGTGCACAAACACACACACACACACACACACACACATACACAGTGAAGGAGAAGAATCCTTCTGATTGTTAGTGTTTGCCTTGTATTGTGGGGTGTTTGAAAGAATAAAAAAAAATCTGCCCCTCTTAGGGCAAAAAAAAAAAAAGATCAGAAACTGGAAAAGTTTATCCTTCAAGGATGGCGGGCAACTTCTAAGCTATAATTTGTTGGCCAACAAGATTGAAGCCTAAAGGGAAAGTGTCAAGGTGAATACCCATTTGGCTCTTTATGCTATAATTAGTGTTGTCAAGCCAACTGACATCTAAGGAAAAGAATATGAGAATTATCCTACAGTTAATAAGTTTGCTTGCTTAGGCTGTACGTTCAAAGCCCTTTGTCTTTTAGTTGTTTTCAAAGGTTTTGGAACATTGTTCAAATGATGATAGTATGAATATTTATGACATTTTAACATTTTTATAGGATTCATCAGTAAGTATGGACCTGCTCCATTTCTGCTTCTGTTCCCCACTTACCCCCTCCCCATTCCCCCATTGTCTATGCAAGAGTGCAAGCCTCTTGAGCTGTCCCATCTTTTCCACCTTGAGCATGCAGGATTATAAGCTTGTTCTCTTTTTCTTTTTATAAAGATTTTATTTGTTGCTGTTGTTGTTTTTGAGAGAGAAAGAGAGGGAGAGAGGAGAATGTGTGAGGGGGAGGAGCAGAGGGAGAGGGGCAAGCAGACTTCACGCTGAGCGCTGGAGCCCAACGTGGGGCTGGAGCCCACGACCCTGAGATCATAACCTGGGCTGAAATCAAGAGTCGATGCTCAACTGACTGAGCCACCCAGGCGCCCGGGGATTGTTTTCTTTTAACACGCTTTCCCAAACACACACACTCACTGAAGGTGAGTGAGCCTGCTGATGACTTCTCTCTCTTATGTGTTCTGTCTTTTGGGATGTGTGTTTTCCCACGCCTCCCCCACTTGCCTCTTTTATCTTGCACACCTCTTTCACATGCACACACATGTGGTGTGTGTCAGAGAGACGCCCGAGTTCTCCCATTGCATCCAGCATTGCAGGACTGTGAACCTTCTAGGGCTGCCCCCCTCCCACCCCACGCATGGCTTAAACTAAAGTAAAATTAACCTTGTTATTATAACCTCCCAAAGCACACACTGATGGTGCTCAGGGTCAGCCTCCTCATTATACATTCCTGCTCTTTCTCTCTCATCTTCCCCCTCCCTCTCCCATGCATGTGCCAGGATGTACCAGAGAATGAGTTCTTACTGCCTTTGGTTCTCACACCCGCATGGATACACACTGCTCGGGGTTTGGTGGTTGGGCTTGCTGTCTCAGCAATCAGGTTGCCTGTGGTGGAATCCTGGTGTGATCCCTTGCCAGCTCCATGATCCCAGACCAGCGACTTGTCCTTTTTGTGTCTCACTTTCCACAATGTATATAATTTGAAAGTTAAATTAAAAAAAATCAAAAGGTACTACCTCCTTCTTTGGCCCAAAGAGTTCCTCCAGTTTCTACCCGTTTCTCTGTTGCACCGTACTCTTTATGCTTCTTCCATTCTCTCTTGAACACCCTCCAATTAAGGCTTTACTCTTCATCACATCACTAAAATGGCCCTTGTCAGGATCCCTGATGCTCTTCATATGACCCAGTTCATTGGGCATTTTCATCGTTTGACTTGACAGATTCACACACGGTTGCTCATTCCCTGTGTCTTGAGACACTGCCTGGTTTCCAGGACTCCACACACTTGGTTGTCCTCTTTAGCTCACCAGCCTCTCTTTCTCAGCCTCTTTTGATGGCTTCTCCTCTTTCTGAATTCTAAACAGAGGGATTTGGGGCTTAGTTTATGGATGACTTCTTTCTACTCCTCGGTTGTCCTTCGCTGGCCTCATTTTGTCCTGTGGCTCTACATACCATCCTATGTGGATGACTTTCATATTTCTATTTCCAGACTGGACCTCTCTCCTGAATTCCAGATGCAGGTATCCAAGTGAGTTCTCCACATCTGCCCCCAGAGGTCTAATAAGCACCTCAAACTTTAACACAAACAGAACTGAAGTCCTGAGTTTCCTTTCCCCTCCCTCAAAAAGCCTTCCTCCTGCCCTCCCTCAAGAAGGCCTCCTTCTCCCTCAGTGTTCTCGCAGTAGATGGCATCACGACCTGCCCCCGCCAAAAAATTGCTCAGGCCAACGATGTGTGGGATTTTAATATGCTGAAGTCTTTGGATTCATCCTTGACACTTTTTTTTTTCCCGTCTACATTCCAAATCTAACCCATTATCAAATCTTTTTGGCTCTCCTTTCAAACTACATGCTTAATCTGACTATTTTGCATCCAGCCCCTTGTCACCTCCTCCATTATTTCCACCCTAATCCAAGTCTTCTCTGTGCTGACGGGAGAGTGAGTTTTCCACTCCCACTTCTCTCCCTTTGTCTGGCTCTGTCTCTTTACTCCTGCTGTTCCCTTTTCCCACACTCTGCTTTCCTCTAACCCTTCCCTCACATGCAGCTTGAGCAAAAGGGAGGCTTATTACAGTCCCTCCCCCGCCTCCCAGCCAGTACCGCACATACATAGGGTAGGGGTGCGTATGTTCCAGACAACGAGCCATCGTTCTGCCCCAGGCCCCAGCCTTGCTTGTCCACCTGCCTGTCTGCGCCTTACTCCACATTCTTTCTCTATCACAGTTGGGACACACGCACACACGCACATGCATGCACACACACACACACATGTGCACACACGAGAGTGAACCACCTCACCTCCTGTGCTCACATCTTTTGCCAGGGGGAAGGTATGCTTTCTGAAGCTACTGCCATTATGCAGGAGAGGGAGCCTCGGCTTACCTGGCTCTTAGGCCCTTTACACACACACAGGCGAAGAAGGCTTTTCTTCTCTTCTCTTTTTCACATCCTTTGCTTGCAGAAAGCTATACTTCTTGAATCTCCTTCCTACGATTTGGCACGAAAGTGAAACTTCTTAGCAAGTGGATCACCTGATTTCTCCCTCTGACACTCTTGCACGCTGTCTTTGCACATGGGGACCCTGTCATTTTTCATGCCTTGTGTGTGGGGTTGTGGCCTTTAACATCCGACACAAGCAGGCACACAGGAGAATGAGCCTCCTTGTTACACCTAGCACGCACATGGAACCCAGATCCCCTCCATCTCACTGTCACACCCAAACCTCCTTCCCTCCATGCAGCGGGAGGCGGGATGAGGCCCTCTCACATGCTGCATGGTGGACGCTCATGGGCTCATGCTCGCGCAAGTGCGCACGAGCACACGCTCTCTCTGTCTCGTATGCATACAGTGGTCAGGAGATTGAGGCTTCTTTGTTGGGTCTTCTTTCTGTAAACACAAGCATGTAAGATTCTGAGCTTTCTTACCGTGTGTCCTCTCTGCATGGTCCAGTGTTGTGTCATCTGTAAAAAAGGCATAGTGATGATTGCCTTGTAGATATTTTATGAGCATTGAATGAGTTAGCATACGAAAAGCACTTAGAACAGTGCCCTGTAAAGAATAAACACCATAATGGCATTTGGGATAAAAATAAAGAAAAAAGAAAGAAGGAAAATGGGGGAAAAAAGGGTAGTAGATAGTAAACATTCCTGAAGGTACACACGGGAATGTATACACAGACATGCCTTCTCATTATAGCATGTCTGGGGCACGATCACATACATACCTGTGCGACTGGGACACATGCGCTCACTCACATACACACAGTGTACAGGAGAGTGAACCTCTTGACTTGCTTTCTCTCTTACATGCCTTGAGTGTAGGACCGTTGGCATCTTAATTACCCTCCCACACCCAAGGCTTGCAGGAGGGCAAGCCGCCTCCTTCCTCTCCTGTGCACAGGCATGAGCACAAACACACACACACACACACACACACACACACACACACGGCAATTGAGGTCTTGATGGAGCCCCTCCCTCATAAGCCCTGTGTGTGGGACACAAACCACTGCCACCAAATCCTCCTCTGGATGACTGTTGCACTCTATGTGTGCCCCTCCTGGCTTACCCACCGGTGCTGTCCTTCGGCTTCCTTACTGCCCGTGGGCAACCCCCAGGCTGATGCACCTTGCTTTCTAGAGCACACCCACATGATGTGCCAAGAGAGTGAGCCTTTCGCTGCTCCCTCTCTCACATCCCTTGCATGGTGGAGGGTGAGCTTTCTGAAAACCCCTCCCACATGCAGGGTTTGCAGGATGGTGAGCTTCAGCTTTCCTTGCTCTCTTGTGCATGTGCGCATACACATACACCTTCACAAAAAGATAGACACAAAAAGCAGCCCTGTGCCCCGTGTTCTTTCTCCCATCTGTCACGCCTGGATTTGCAGGAGATCACTGAACATCCACTATGTGTTAGGCGCTGTCCTATGCACCAGGGATACATCAGTGGTCAAAAGACAAGAATCCCTGCCCTAGCTGGGGGAGACAGGCAGTGAACAAAGGGAGTAAATAAAATACATAGTGTGTCAGTTGGTGATCACTACTGTGGAGAACCATAAAGCAAGAAAGGGGATAAGGAATGGGTGGGGGCAGTGGCAGTGGAGATGGTGGTAAAGAAGTTTCAGGATCAAACAGAGGAATCAGGAAAGGCCTCCTGTCTTCTAGGAACAACAAAGAGGCCATTGTGGCAGGAGCAGAGAGTTGGGAAGTAGTAAGATATGATGGAGGAAATGGAAAGCTGATGCTTAGTATGTATCTCCAAAACTTGAGAACTCTTCGTTTAAAAAAATCATAACCAGGGCACCTGGGTAGCTCAGTCGGTTAAGTGTCTGCCTTCGTCTCGGGTCATGATCCTAGGGTCCTGGGATCGAGTCCTTTGTAGGGCTCCCTGCTCAGCTCCCTGCTTCTCCCTCTCCCTCTGCCCCTCCCCCTTGCTCATGCTCTCTCGCTTTCTCAGATAAATAAAAAGTCTTAAAAAATCATAACCATAATATCATTATCACACCGAATAATTAACAATAATTAACACAAATATCCGTTGTTTAAATTTCTAGTTGTCTTAAAGTATCATAAATTAGGATTGAAATAAAGTCCATACATTGCATTTGCTTGATAGGTATCTGAAGTCTTTGAATCATAACTTCCCTCTTTATCTGTATTTTTTTCTCTGCTTGTAATTTACTGTTGTTGGAAGAAAGTAGGCCATTTATCTTGTAGTTTCCCACAGGCTGGATTTTTCTGATTGCATCCCTGTGGTATAGTTTACATGTTCCTTTTCCTTGTTTGTATTTCCTGTAAGCTGATACTTGTGTCTAGAAGCCTGATTGGATTTAGGCTTAATTTTGGGTATGGGGTCAGAAGTACTTCCATCAAGAGGCACATAATGACTTATTGTCTCTCTTTCTGTGATGTTAGTTGCCACTGATGCTCAATTCCTAGAGCCATTATTTTATTAGGTTTGCCAAATGATGATATTCTAATTCCATTATTCTATCTTCATGTATTAGCTGGGATACTTCTATAAAGAAAAATTTCCCCTCATCTACTGTTTGATTATGCAGTGCTGCAGTATTTTAGGAAAGGCAGGATAAATGCTTGATTTTTTCTGTCAGTACTCAAAATAATAAGTTGGCTCACTAGCTTACTCCAAAGAGGATTTAAAAAAATCATTATGATAAACTCATGGATTTAAATATATTTGATCTTTCAATCTGTTGTAGTTCTTATCCTCAGTGAAGCTCAAATGTCCCATCTTTAGCCAGGGGGAGCTTCTTCAGATTGGCTCCTGAGTTCTTTTGACATGGCCCCGGTAACTATTCAATAGCTTCTCTGCCTTCTGGATTGAAAAAAAAATGTTCCAAGCTCATCTCAGACATCTCTTTCCCCAGACTTGGTTGGAATCTGCTGTGTCTTCATTAAGCCTTGGTTCCTTTTATTGGACATGGTATTTAGAGACCACATTCTAGGCACTAGGGGTGCTCATTGCTTCTGGATTGGTGATTGATTTCAGGCTTCTTCAATGACCATATCACACACAAAAAATGTTTTGTTGTTGTTGCTTTTGTCTTGTTTCTAGATAAAACATACGAGTTCATTCTTACACTTCCAGTTACAAATCAGGAAGTGATTTGTAATTGGAGAACAAATAGAACAGGGGTTCTATTTGTTTCTGTTTCAAAAGTATCATTCTAACTGTTGCATGGCAAGTAGACAATAAGAGAGAACAAGTGCAGATACAGAGAGACAAGTTGGGAGGCCACTGAAATAATTCAGGTGAGAAATTGATGGAGACATGGTGGTAGTGTGAAACTGTGAAGGTGGTTAAAACTGGCTAGATATGGATATATTTTATAGTTGAAGCCAATTGAATTTACTGATGTATTGGATGTGAGGTATGAGAGAAAGAGGAGTCAAAGATTGAACTTTCTCTTTCCTCTTTTTTATGTACGAGTTGGGCACTTGTGCAAACACTGGGTATGTGGGTGCCTGAGCCTTCTACTCTGTTCCCTCTTTCTAATCTTAGTACCCAGACGCAGGTGCTGTTGCAGGGCAGTGCACTTGGGCAAGGATTCACAGGAGGTCAGAACTACAGAGTGCCTGTCACCTGTCCTCAGATTTTTCACATATCTTCTTGACTGTCTCTTGGATTTGGGAATCCAGTAGTGGGCAAAGCATTAGGGGCCCTGGGCTTACTGTCTCATGAGTTTGTGCCAGAGACTAAATTCCTCGCTCCCATCAAGCCTGCCTTCATGTGTTCAAGGGGCTGGGGAAAGTGAGCTTTTTCTGTTGTTCCTTCCATGCCACCCCTGGGAGCCCTCTCATTTGCTCCTTCTCTCTAATCCTTGCTACCTGGTTGCTAGTGCTTTCTACACGCAATGCACCTGGGCAGGACTTCAGAGCAGGCTGAGCCTTATCTGCAGATGGAAGAGCAGAGTACCTGTCCATCACCCCCTTCTCCTTCCTGCCTGCCATTATTTCTTTACTTACTACTTTGTGCCAGACAGTGTGCTGGCTGTAGGGAGCCAGCAGTGAACAGGACAGTCATAGTCCCCTGGGTACACGGGCCAGTGGGCACGTATGGGAAGATGAACCTCATTTGTCCCCACTGTGCAGGTGTGCCCATGTGCTGAGGATGCTGGCGAGTGAGTTTATACTTTAGTCCCCACCTGCTGAGCGCCCTGTCCCATCCCCAGGACAGGTAGGCATATCTCAGGCTGTGGACCTGTGTGCATGGAGTCCCAGAGGTGAGCAGGGATAGAGCCTTTCTGCCCTGATGCTGCACCCTTGAGCTGTCTCAGTGTTCTTCCCTCGAGAAGTTGTTGAATGAAGGTGCCCTTGCCTGTTAGTGATTTCTCTTGCGTTCACAGATATACAGATACCTGGACAACACACGTATGCACAAGCAGGGTAAACAGGAGATGAGCATGCATGAGAGGTCCGCACGTAGCTACATGCGCAACATATACAGGCAGACGAGTGTTCAGAGACGGGCGACATCAGAGCTTTTCGGTTTTGTTTTCACAGGGGCAGATGCCCTCATTTTTACTCATTCATTTGTATTTTTTCTCTGTTTCTCTCTCTCATACACACACACACACACACACATACACACACACACACTCACTCAAAGAAGTCACTTTCTGACTCATTCTCCTCTCTCTGGGGACTCTAATACATGCGTGCACACATGTGAAACATTCAGGAGAGTGAGCCATCCCACCTGTTCCCTCACACATGCCTTCCCCGGCGCGGGGGGAGGATGGGATCTCTAAAACTCCCTCCGTCATGCAGCATTTGCAGGAGGGCAAGTCTCAGCTTACCTCACTCTCTTGTATGGGCGGCACGTCCTCACTCCCCCCACCCACGCAGAACTATATGTACGAATGCTTGCCCAGTATGAAGGCATAGGCCCTCTGACTCAGCTGTTCTTGCAGTTGAACTGGAAGTTGAACTTGAGGTTGCTCTTGCAGTTAAACTGCCTGTTGAACAATGAGTTCCCCAAATGCCATTGCCATATGGTGCTTTTGCAGGAGGGTGCGTCGTCTTGTTGGAGTGGCTCCGTGCTATGCGCTCTCTCCCTTTCTCTTTCCCTCTCCCCCCCCTACACACACACACACACACACACACACACACACACACACACGCTTATAGAGGGGAGGGAAACTTCTGATGTTTTCCTTCATATTGTTTATATAGGAAGGATGTGGACTTTGTTGATAAGCAAGATTGAGAGATAGACTCATCAACTCGGGTCCACACAAGCAACTCAAGAGAATGACTCTATCCATTCTCCCCATGCACGTACTTGGTCTCATAGACATTCAGACCTCTTCCCTCTCACATGTCCCTTGCATGCAGGAACATGACCACCCTCCTTAAAATGCACACTCATTCAAATCCACACACCCCTGTCAATGGAGGGCAAGAAGTACAAATAATGAT
This sequence comes from Ursus maritimus, assembly GCF_017311325.1. NCBI lineage: Eukaryota > Metazoa > Chordata > Mammalia > Carnivora > Ursidae > Ursus > Ursus maritimus. The sequence continues at coordinate 82,070,275 of NW_024423319.1, read as the reverse complement.
AGCTGTGTGCCACACGTTGCCTCACCTTATATTGACTGGTCATCTTATTTCATTTTCTCGGCACTGTTAGGAGGCAACCTGTGTGTTACCAGGCTCTCTATGTGATTGTGACACATGTTGAGGGATAGGAACAAGTGCACTTAACTGTCCTGCCTTCTGGCCACATATTCACATGAAGGATATCAGGGATCACAAGCTTGGCGATGGCTTGCGATCATTCTCTCTTCCCTCTTGCTCACCCTTCCCTCTCCTCTCTTTGTCCTTGTAAGTTTATGCCGTTCTGTCATTGTTTTCGTTGTTATCTGAGGGAATCAGCAAAATGCGTGTTCAACTGGACATGTTTAACGTGACGTTCAAGAACCTTGCCTTTACTTCTGTGTCATCGCAAGTAAGCACCTTCTGTTTAGAAGAGTGAGCTGTCTTGTTAAACCCCTGCGGGGCCTTCTGCTCTGCTCCCCCTCTCTAATCCTTGCTACCTGGGTGAGAGTGCTTTCTGAATGCAATGCACCTGGGCAAGGATTCTGAGAGTGAGAGCTTCATCTTCATGTAAGGACAGAGCGTTTTCCCATCCTCCTTCTGTCCCACGAATAATTATGATCCCTTCTTCTATACCCGATAGTCAGTTGGGTGGTGAGCGTGCAGTGGCAGGCACACTCGGTCCCTGTCCTTGCGTTGCTTACAGTTAAGGGAGGGGCATAGAATTCCTCATCCGTTACTGCACCTACTTGCCCTGAGAGCAGGTGGGCCACAGAGTGGACTTCCATTGCCACTGTCACCTACAAGTCCACAAAAGTGTGAGTCTTTTCTGGTCTCATGCAGAACAGCGCAGGTGAGAATAGTCTCTGTACCTGAGGGCAGGACTCTTCGTCGTAGCTACACATGCACACGTGCGCAAACGGCAGGGTCTGAGCCTTCTTACCTGCTCCCCCTCTCGAATCCTTGGAACCTAGGTGTGAGTGCCGTTGCAGTGCAACACACCTATTCAAGGATTCAAAGAGGCTGAGCCTTGTCTGCATGTAGAAGGACTCGTACCTGTGCATCAGCTCGTCCCCTTGCTTTCAAATATTTGAGTTGGCTCTGAGGTGCCTGCGCCCGCACTGGCTGTTAGAGCTACGACGTTCAATAAGACAGACAGGGTCCCTGGCCTGGAGTCCTCATGCCTGGGCTCTCCTGAGGACACCTGTGGGCGAATGGACATCGTTCCTTGTGGACAGACTTACCCCTGTGTCAGGGCATGAGATTTCTCTTTCTTTGGGCTTACTGTGTGTCAGATGCTGTAATGGGGAGACATACATTGGGTGATAAGACTCACACAACCAGGGGTTGCCCTCGGTGAGCTCATAGTTTAGTAGAGGAATGGAATGGAAAAAGTATGCCCTTTACCGTACCATCCTCCAGCATGTATATGCACGAGTGCCTGTGGACACAGATTGTCCCAGCCTTGTTAACCCCCAGCCACACCGCCAACACATGCAGATGCTCAGGTACATCTGAAAAAGGTGCCACTCCCAGCACGTGTTCGGAGAGACTGCCTGAGAGAGAATGGCTGTGTGACTTTGTGAATGGGGATGAGTACACGTGCACAGCCCGGGGGAGAGGCATCAGTCTTGTCGAATGCACAGAGGGATGCTTTGAGGGAGTGTAAGCATGAGAGTTAAGTATACACACGCACACGTGTGTGCACACCACACACAGGGTGCGGGTGCCCAGGCTCTTTGCTCTGCTCCCTCTTTCTCAGCCTCTGTCCCTGGGTGAGAGTGCTTTCTAAATGCAATGCACCAGGGCAAGGGGTCTGGAGGGCAAGCGTCCTCTGCGTGGAGAAGGACAGAGGCTCTGTATACCACCTCTCAGCTGCTTGCTGCCTCCAGCCTGCCATCTAGCCTTCATTCATTCTTTCCTTCCACAAATGGTATTTTTTAGGCACATGCTGGGCATTGGTCACAGGAGAGTGGACGAGACAGACTGCATCCCTGCCCTCCTGGATATTATAGTCCAGGAGGGAGAGCAGACTTTGTCATCACCCTCTACTCCTGCATGTGCTAAGAGTGAGTGTGTCACATAGGGGACTTCTTGTCTACCACCTCCCCCTGCAACTTACAAACACACGTGGCTGATATGTGTAGGAGAACCTTCTCTTTACTTCAGTTCAATCCTTCATTAATGCACTGGGCAAGAACAATAAGCCTTCTTGTTAAATGCGCACACACACACACACACACACACACACACACACACAGCATACAGGTGCTGGAATCTTCTGGTCTGGCTCCCCCTCTCTAATCCTTGCTACCTGGGTGAGAGTGCTTTCTGAATGCAATGCACCTGGGCAAGGATTCCGAGAGGGAGAGCGCCATCTTCGCTTGGGACAGAGTCCCTCTACATCTTCCCTTCCCTCCTTTCTACAACTGCCTACCAAGGACCTACTCCATTTCAAGTGCTATGCTGGGCCACTGGCCCACGGGAGAATGAGCCATATCTGGTCCCTCCCTGCAAGCTGGAGAACGGATTCGTTCTCATTTGTTATGCCTGCATGTCCCCGGGGGCGAGTGGGCTGCACGCTGGGACTTGAAATGTCCTGTCCTCCATTCTCATCTCACAGATGTGTGTAGGAGAACCTTCTAAACCTCAGTACAATGCCACATAAGTACACTGTGTGCAGGGGAAGGGCCCGAGTGGGCGCGCGTATGCACGCGCGTGCACACACGTACCCCTGAGTGGCCCCCTGACCAGGTGCTTCACTCTCCTTCATTCAGCCTAGCTGCCAGTGCTGTCTTGGATCACCGTCCTTGTTCGAGGACTTCAGGGGAACGAGCCTTGTCTACATTTAGAAGGACAGAACTCTTGTGCAGCAACTTTCTCTTCTCCTTTCCCTTCCTTCCACAGATAGCCAGATGTCTACTAGATGCCGGGCACGTAGGTCAGTCACAAAGGATGAAACTGGGATCAAAACGGACAAGGGTGCTGTCCTGACATTCTGGTAGGCAACTAATAAGTCCACTAGGACTCACAGATGCTGTGGACTAATAGGCCACTATTCGGAAGACTGAAGTGGGTCTTTCTGTTGCTTGCTGGCCACTGTGCACACACAGACACATGCAGGTTATGCTAGAGAGAGATTTCTTGCCACCCCACTTCCCGGACACACCCAGTGATGTGGACCTGTCTGCAGACTTCGACTTACAGAGAGGGCAGGGGAGGGAGCCTGTTGTGCTGCCCCCCCTCCCACCCCAGCACGCAGAGCAGCGTGCTTTCCCCACCCTCCCATCGATAGGGACTCCGTGAGGGAGGACTTACTGCTGTCTTCCTTCCTGCTGCTGCGTGCAAAGAGATCCTTTTCTTTACCTTGCTGTGTGCAGTCCCGTGTGAGCCCCATTATGTGCAGAAAAGTGAGCCTTCCCTGTAAACACCCCCCCACACACACATAGCACTCAGGTGTAGAAACACAGAAGGTGTGTCCGCTGCACACAGAGCTGCATCCACAGTGGGCGTAGGGCACTGAGCAGCAGCAGCCTCTCCGTGTCCGACAGGTGGGGCAGTGAGCTTTCTAGCGCTCCTTCCACAGCCAGAGCTTGAAGGAAAGTAGCCCTGAAGGCTTCTCTCACACATGCATGTGCAGGAAAGGCACTTCCCTTTGCACAATCGTAGGCAGTCACCTGTGAGTGCAAGAGTGAGGGTTCTTGTACACACATACACGATCTGAAGAGGCCTGAGACTTCTGCTCACGTCCCTGTCTCTCATTCTTGGTACTGAGGCCCAAGTGCAGTCCCAGCCCATTGCCCTTATACAGAAATTCAGAGGGAATCTCACCCATATTTAAAAGTAGAATTTTACGTCACCTCTCTCATTCTTTAATTTCTTTAATGTCTCTGTTTAGGATGGTTCTCAAAGTGTGCTCACTGGCCCAGCAGCATCAGTATCACCTTGGAACCTGTTAGAAATGCAAATTCTTGCAGCCCACTAGTAAATGGTGAACCACAGAAGTCTGTATTCTAACCAGCCTTCCCACTGATGCTGATGTCCGCTCAAGTTTGAGAATCATTGAGTTAGTGGGAGTGCTCGGGGATGCAGTGAGAAGCAAGTCAGGTGCGGGCTCAGCCCTCAAAGAGCTCGGCCTGTCGTGGGTGGGAGGGAATGAGCTTCCCCCTTTCTCAGGCACGTTCTCTGTGCTGTGTCCTTGCAAGCCATGGCAAGGAGTACCTCCGCTCCTGACTCTCCCCACCTCCTCCAGAACCACACACTTGGCCAGCATAGGAAGTTAAGTGAGCCTCCAGCCAAGACCATATCAGGAAAGAGCCTTATCATTCCTTTTCAGGGCATGAACTTAACACTGTAGACACACACAGACACACGTGCACGCTTGTGGCGTGCAGGAGAATGAACTGCTCCTTCTCCTGTACCCATTGCATATCGGAGTTGTGAATTCTCAAAGCACCTCCTGTGTGCATGGATTACAGGAGGGTGAGCCTTGTCGTCACGAACCTTCTGCCAAGCACTTCAGTCAGCACATATTCACTGATCACATTTTCTGGGCTCTGCACTATGCTAAGAGACAGCTTCTTTCTTTACAGGACTTCCTGCCCAGTGGAGGAATGTGGTGAATGAACTTCCCCAGGCCCAGAACACAGGCATGCGGGCTGTGCCAGGAATTGAGCCTTCTCATTCTCCTGTACATATCCATGTTCTTCCTGTGCACGTGCACACCTACACACACGTGTACACACATTTCTGCCACAGACTGAAAGGCAGGAAATAGACTTCCTTATTCGTTATATTTGTCTGAAGCGTGAACTTCCTCATTGCACATGCGTTTGAATGCATGGTTGTTGTACAGGTGTCTGGACCGTGATTTTTGTCCCCCCTCCCCTGTCCTTGCAACCAAAGCTCAAGTGCTGGGTGATCAGTGCGGGGGGCTTGTGCAAGGATATGAGATCGTGAGCCTGGTCTATGTGTCAGACAGAGCCTCACTGGGCTTCGCTTGTTCATTCAGTTATGTGTGTGTGTGCAGTTCTCTGTCCATCATTTCACAAGGGTACAAGTTCCTGCTGTGTGGGGGTATCACAGTAAACTTAACTGGTCCGGGACACTGGCCTTACAGTCTAGCAGGTTCTTGGAGTGTCAGCTTCCTCATGACAATGCCTGTGGATGCTTGGGCTCAGGGTGCAGGAATCGGGCTTCTCCTTAGTCCCGCAGCTGGATGTGCACATGGTATGCACATCCTGAGCCTTCTGCTCTGCTCCTCCCTTCACATCCTCTAGCCCTAGATGTGCGTACCATCCTGATGCAGTACACCTCCAGGGCTCTAGGAGGAGCTCTTTTCTGCATGTAGAAGGACAAAGCACCCGTGACTTGCCCCCTCTCTCCTTCCTTTCCTCTCTCCCTCCCTTCCACAAGTATTTATTGAGCAAATGTGCTGACCCTGTGCTGAGCAGTGATGGTACACAGGATGGGCTTGGCCCTTGTCTCGAAGCATACGTGCAGGAGAGTGGACTTCCATGTCCCTGAATATCCCTGCATGTGCTGAGTTTGGGGGGGCCACCAAATAGCACCTCATATTAATACCCCTTCCCAGTGTGTACACATCTCGAGACTTCACGTTCCTGCTCCCACATGGACCTGTGTGACAGACAACTTGCTCTGCCTCGGGCACTGCAGGTGCTTCAGCCTTCTGCCCTGCTCCCCCTCTCTAATCCTTGCTGTCTGGGTGCTAGTGCTGTCTCAATGCAATGCACCTGGGCAAGGGTTCAGAGAGGGTGGGCTCGACTGCGCTAAGAAGGACAGAGACTGGACATCTTCCTCCCTCCCTCTCTCCCTCCTTCCCTTCCTTTCTTTCCTCCCTCCTTTTGTTCTGTCCTCTTTCCTCCCTCCTTCCCTCCCTCCCTCCTTTTCTTCCCTCTCCCCTCCTTCCTTCTCCGTAAGAGTTTTTCAGTAACTGGTGGGTGTTGGGGAAGCACAGAAGAACAGGATAGGTATGGATTTTGGTCCCTGTCTGGTGGGCTTATCTGTGTTCTAGAAGAAATGTCCTTATCAAATAATGTCTGTGTGCTCAGAGTGCTGGAGAATGAGCTTTCTCTTGATTCCCCTCCTGCCTTCCACACACCAGGTGCTGGGCTGGGACCAGAGCTTTCCCACCTGTTCCTTCCTGCACTCCCTTTCAACCCAGATTCTGGTCAGGGTTTCAAAGGTATGTATGGCAGGACTGAGTGATGTCTCCCTTCTTGCCTTCCTGAATATGTATGGAGTTTCTGGAGTATGTCAGGCACTGCGTTGAGTGTCGAGCATACAGTAATGAACAAACAGGCAACGTCACTGGCTGTGCCCTTTGGTGGTACCTTGAGATTGAGCTTCATCCAGATCCACAGTGCAGTTGGGCACAGATGTTGGAGGCGCTAAAAAGTAAGTCTTGGTATCCTCCCCAACCACTGATGGCACCCTCACGCCGTACCCTCTGAGGACAGGAAGATGTGCCCACTGGTGAAGAACCATCACACCAACAGAATGTATAGGAGTTTGGGCTCATAAGCTGTCTCTTCTCTCCCAGGATCTGCAGGAAGGACTGTGAGCTTCCTTAAGATGCCCACCATAGACTGTTCTTGAATTGGAGAAGGAGTGAAGAGCGGGGGCCCCTTGTTATTGCTGATCTTGTATGCACACCACACATTATGGAAAGGAGAACAGCCTATATCTTTATATTACCATACTGTCTCTCTGTTTCCGTCTTGCTCACTGTCTGTCTGTCTCACCTGGGGCATGTAGGTGCCCTATATTCATCTCCAGCTCTCCCATCCTTGGTCCCTGGGTCCAAGTGTTTGCAGTGCAGTGCTCTGGTACAAGGACTTTAAGAAGGTGAGCCTCATCTGACATGGGCAGGCCCAGAGTGCCCTTACATTACCCTTCTCTCCCATTCATTCATGCATTTCTTTGATAAATATTTACTGAGTGATCTCTGGGTGTTGGGGATCCAGTGGCCTTACTGGCTAGTGAGTTTGTATGAAGAAACCATCATTATCATTATGTCTGCATGCCCACTGTGCAAGCAAATGAGCCTTCCGTTTCTTCCTCCCCGTGCACAGAAAGGCACATCCTCTTTGTAGCAGACTCTTGGAAGCATATAGAAGAGTAGATTTCCTTATTACCTGTTATGCACACCTAGGGTGTGTCAGGTTGGGCCTTGTCCTTGTAGACAGGTGGAGGTACATACTCCTGTATGCACACTCACTCACCCAGTACTAGAGCCTTCTGCTTGCTCTCTCTCTGTCATAGTCTTTGCAATAGGTGCCCTGCTTTCTAAATCCATCATCTATATTCCCGTATCTGAGAAAAGCACGCATTGTCATCATAGAGGAGGACTGTTCTCCTTTACATCACTTCCCTCAGATTTGGTCGTTCTCTCAGCATTTATTTAGGGAGCGTTTGCCACATGCCAGCCACCATGCTGCTTGCTAGAAATACTGCAGCGAACGCAGGAGATGGCACTGGGCGTTTGGCCTTGTGGGCACATATAGGAGTTTCTTAGAATCTCCTGACACATTCTCTATTCATTTTCTAACTTCATGTTTGTGTGTAAAGGGAGGTAAAAAGAGGCAGAAGAGTATTGTCCCAGAGTTCAAAGTTGCATATCAGCAGCACATTTGGTCTGCTGGAAATGAGGGGACGATCCAGTGAGTTAAGTGATCTAGGGTAAATCTTTAAGAGAAAAGGATGGGGAGGGGTTGGAGAATTTGGATTTAGCGTAGCATTTTTAGCCTGTCCCCACTGTGGCTTTAGCATTACTCTCCAGCACTTCCTCTTTCCTTCATCTTGTTTATTCCTACTTTTTTCAGTGTCTTTGCCCATTGCCCATTACAGATGTATGATTTTCAGGTCAGCATAGCAATACGGGATTACAAATGGTGAGAAAGAGAGACAGACACTGCATTTCAGTCTTCTTTCTCAAGTTCTTAAACAGGTGGGACTTAAAAATTCTGATTCTTGGTCCTTCTCTCCCAACTTCTCCCAGTATATTCTGCAGAAAAGACTCAGGTTATTTAGCATGTGCCCCTTAACTTCTGTCTACCCTAAAATCCCTTTTTGGGTACTGTTCAGCTTTGTTACATATTTTTATCAGACTTTATTATCTCTCTTTAATTTTTTTTAAATTCAGGTATAATTAACATACAGTGTTTTATCAGTTTCAGGTACACAATATGATGATTCGACAGTTCTATACATTCACACCTCTCTTGATGCACAGGGCCAGCAGCATCAGCGTTCCCTGGCCCCTTGTTAGACATACAAACTGCAGGCTCCACCCCAGATCTGGGGGATCGGAAAGTTGGAGGGTAGGCAGAGCTCTGGGTTTTAATAAGTGCTGGTCCAGGGGTTCTGATGCATGTTGAACTTTGAGAACCACTGGTTTATTTTTATTTTTTTTTTATTAATAATGATTTTTTATTATATTATGTTAGTCACCATACAGTACATCCCCGGTTTTCGATGTAAGGCTCGATGATTCATTAGTTGTGTATAACACCCAGTGCACCATGCAATATGTGCCCTCCTTACTACCCATCACCGGTCTATCCCATTCCCCCACCCCCCTCCCCTCTGTAGCCCTCAGTTTGTTTCTCATAGTCCATAGTCTCTCATGTTTCATTCCCCCTTCTGATTACCCCCCCTTTCTTTATCCCTTTCTTCCCCTACTGATCATTCTAGTTCTTATGTTCCATAGATGAGAGAAATCATATGATAGTTGTCTTTCTCTGCTTGACTTATTTCACTAAGCATTATCTCCTCCAGTGCCGTCCATGTTGTAGCAAATGTTGAGAACTCATTCTTTCTGATTGCTGAGTAATATTCCATTGTATATATGGACCACAACTTCTTAATCCAGTCATCTGTTGCAGGGCATCTCGGCTCCTTCCACGATTTAGCTATTGGAGAACCACTGGTTTAAATAACTTTAATAGAGATTTCTGCATTCCATAGGCTGATTTTTAGAATCAAAATTTCCTTATGTGTAAACTTCCCTTTTTCTTTCCTTTGATTTTTTTTTTTAAGATTTTATTTATTTATTTGACAGAGATAGAGACAGCCAGCGAAAGAGGGAACACAAGCAGGAAGAGCGGGAGAGGAAGAAGCAGGCTCATAGCGGAGGAGCCTGA
>NW_024423319.1:82046601-82061125 GCF_017311325.1 Ursus maritimus | reverse complement strand
CCTTAACTTCTGTCTACCCTAAAATCCCTTTTTGGGTACTGTTCAGCTTTGTTACATATTTTTATCAGACTTTATTATCTCTCTTTAATTTTTTTTAAATTCAGGTATAATTAACATACAGTGTTTTATCAGTTTCAGGTACACAATATGATGATTCGACAGTTCTATACATTCACACCTCTCTTGATGCACAGGGCCAGCAGCATCAGCGTTCCCTGGCCCCTTGTTAGACATACAAACTGCAGGCTCCACCCCAGATCTGGGGGATCGGAAAGTTGGAGGGTAGGCAGAGCTCTGGGTTTTAATAAGTGCTGGTCCAGGGGTTCTGATGCATGTTGAACTTTGAGAACCACTGGTTTATTTTTATTTTTTTTTTATTAATAATGATTTTTTATTATATTATGTTAGTCACCATACAGTACATCCCCGGTTTTCGATGTAAGGCTCGATGATTCATTAGTTGTGTATAACACCCAGTGCACCATGCAATATGTGCCCTCCTTACTACCCATCACCGGTCTATCCCATTCCCCCACCCCCCTCCCCTCTGTAGCCCTCAGTTTGTTTCTCATAGTCCATAGTCTCTCATGTTTCATTCCCCCTTCTGATTACCCCCCCTTTCTTTATCCCTTTCTTCCCCTACTGATCATTCTAGTTCTTATGTTCCATAGATGAGAGAAATCATATGATAGTTGTCTTTCTCTGCTTGACTTATTTCACTAAGCATTATCTCCTCCAGTGCCGTCCATGTTGTAGCAAATGTTGAGAACTCATTCTTTCTGATTGCTGAGTAATATTCCATTGTATATATGGACCACAACTTCTTAATCCAGTCATCTGTTGCAGGGCATCTCGGCTCCTTCCACGATTTAGCTATTGGAGAACCACTGGTTTAAATAACTTTAATAGAGATTTCTGCATTCCATAGGCTGATTTTTAGAATCAAAATTTCCTTATGTGTAAACTTCCCTTTTTCTTTCCTTTGATTTTTTTTTTTAAGATTTTATTTATTTATTTGACAGAGATAGAGACAGCCAGCGAAAGAGGGAACACAAGCAGGAAGAGCGGGAGAGGAAGAAGCAGGCTCATAGCGGAGGAGCCTGATGTGGGGCTCGATCCCAGAACGCCGGGATCACGCCCTGAGCCGAAGGCAGACGCTTAACCGCTGTGCCACCCAGGCGCCCCTGATTTTTTTTAACTTAATCCAGTCATCTGTTGAAGGGCATCTCGGCTCCTTCCACGATTTAGCTATTGTGGACATTCTTTCTTTCTTTCTTTCTTTCTTTCTTTCTTTCTTTCTTTCTTTCTTTCTGAGATTTTATTTATTTATTTGACAGAGAGATAGACAGCCAGGGAGAGAGGGAACACAAGCAGGAGGAGTGGGAGAGGAAGAAGCAGGCTCTCAGCGGAGGAGCCTGACGCGGGGCTCGATCCCAGAGCGCTGGGATCACACCCTGATCCAAAGGCAGACGCTTAATGACTGCGCCACCCAGGCGCCCCTCTTTTTCTTTCTTTCTTTTTTTTTTTTTAGAAGTTTTAGGTTTATAGAAAAATTGAACAGAAAGTACCCAGAGGAACCATATAGTTTCCCCACCTCAGTTTCCACTATTATTAACGTCTTGCAGTTAGTGGAGTACACTTTTACATTTAGGCCAATATTGATACATTATTATTAACTAAAGTCCATAGTTTCTATGAGGGTTTCCTATTTGTGTTGTACATTCTATGGGTTTGGACAATTATATACTGATGTGTATCTACCATTATAATGTCATACGGAGTAGTTTCACTGCCCTCAAATCCTCTGTGCTCTGCCTATTCAGCCCTTCCTCCCCTAACGCCTAGTAACCACCGATCTTTTTACTGTCTCCGTAGTTTTACCTTTTCCGGAATGTCATATAGTTGGAAACATCCAGTATGTAGCCTTTTTAGAATGACTCCTTTTACTTCAGTTAAGACTCCTCCATATCTTTTCTTGGCTTGATAGCTCATTTATTTTTCTCATGGAATAACATTCCATTATCTGGATGTACTGCAGTTTGTCTATCCATTCACCTACTGAAGGGCATGTGGGTTTCTTTTAACTTTTGGCAGTTATGAGTAAAGCTGCTATAAGCATCTGTGTGCAGGCTTTTTTGTGGATGTAAATTTTTAAGTCATTTGGGTAAATACCAAGGAGCACAGTTGCTGGATCATATAGTAAGAGTATGTTTAGTTTTGTAAGAAGCTGCCAGACTGCCTTCCAAAGTGGCTGTACCATTTTCCATTCCCACCAGCAATGAATGAGAGTTCCTGTTGCTTTGGAACCCTCTCAGCATCTGGTGTTAGTGTTTTGGATTTTGACCAATTTAACAGGTAGGTAGTGGTGTCTCATTGTTTTAATTTAGAATTATCCGGTCACATATGATGTTGAACAGCTTTTCTTAGCCTTATTTGCTATCTTTATATCTTATTTGGTTAAGTTCAGATCTTTTGCCCATTTTTTAATCAGGTTGTTCTTGTTGAATTTTAAGAATTCTTTGTGTATTTTGGATACTAGTCCCTTATCAGGTATGTCTTTTGCAAATATTTTCTCCCAGTATATTACTTGTTTTTTTCATTCTATTAGCAGTGGCTTTTGCAGAAGTTTTAATTTTATTGAAGTCTAATTTATCAGTCCTTTTTATCATAGATCATACTTTAGGTGTTATATTTAAAAAGTCATTGCGAAACCCAAGGTCACCTAGATTTTCCTCCTATATTATCATCTAGGAGTTTTATAGTTTTGCATTTTACATTGAGGTTTGTGATCCATTTTGAGATAAATTTTGTGAAATTTGAAGAACCGTGTCTTGATTCTCTTTTTTTTTTTTTGCATGTAGATGTCCAGTTGTTCAAAAAACCATTGGTTGAAAAGACCATCCTCTCTCCATTGAATTGCCTTTGCGCCTTTGTCAAAGATCTATTTTTGTATGTGTTGATTCCTGGGCTCTCTATTCTGTTTCAGTGATCAATTTGTCTATTTTTTCACTGACATTATACTATCTTAACTATTACAGTTTTATAGTAAGTCTTAAAGTCATTTAGTGTCAGTGCTCCAACTTTGTTCTTCAGTATTGTGTTGGCTCTTCCAGGTCTTTCGCCTATCAATATAAACTTTGGAATCAATTTGTTGATAGCCACAGAATAACTTGCTGGTATTTTGAGTGGGATTGTATTGAATCTATAGATCAATTTGGGAAGAACTGACATCTTAACAATATTGAGTCTTCCTATCCAGGTGCATATATTATATTTGATTTCTTTCATCAGAGTTTTGTAGTATTCCTCAAATAGCTCTTGTACATATTTTGTTAGGTTTATACCTAATTATTTCATTTTGGTGCTAATGTAAATGGCATTCTATTTTTAATTTCAAATTCCCATTTTCCATTATTGATATATAAGAAAGCAGTTGAATTTTGTATGTTAACCTTGTGTCCTGCAACCTTATTATAGTCGCTTATTTCTTCCAGGAATTTTTTTCTGTTGTTGTTGATCCTTTGGAATTTTCTACGTAGACAATTATGTCATCTGTGAACAAAGACAGTTGTATTTTTTCCTTCCCAATCTGTATATATTTTTTCCTTTTTATCGTCTTTTGCATTAGTTGGGACTTACAGTAATATGCTGAATGGGAGTGGTGAGTATAGACATCCTTGCCTTATTTCTGATCTTAGTACAAAACATCTAGTTTCTCACCATTTAGTGTGGTGATTGGTTGCCAGAAGAGAGGTAGGTGAAGGAGGAGCGAAATAGATAAAAGGGATCAAGAGTACACTTATGTTGATGAGTACTCAGTAATGTTTACAATTGTTGAATCATTATATTGCACACCTGAAACTAATATAACACTCTTCGTTAAGAAAGTAAGTATTTTAGCTCCAGGTTTTTTGTAGATGTTCTTTATCATGTTGAAGAAGTTCCTTCATTCCTAGTTTGCTGAGGGAATTTCATCCTGAATGGATGCTGGGTTTTGTCAGATGCTTTTTTTGGGCATCAATGGATATTCTTGTAAGTTTTTTCTTCTTTAGCCTGTTGATGTGATGCATTACATTAATTGATTTTTTAATGCTGGACATGCCTCGCATGCCTGAAATAAATCAACTTGGTCGTGGTATAGAGTTCTTTTTATACATTGTTGAATTCAATCTGCTAATATTTTGCTGAGGATTTTTGCAGCTATGTTCATGAGACTTATCAGTCTGTAGTTTTCCTTTCTTAAAATGTCTTTGTCTTATTTGGGTATTAAGATGATATGGTTGAGGGGCGCCTGGGTGGCACAGCGGTTAAACGTCTGCCTTCGGCTCAGGGTGTGATCCCGGCGTTGTGGGATCGAGCCCCACATCAGGCTCCTCCGCTATGAGCCTGCTTCTTCCTCTCCCACTCCCCCTGCTTGTGTTCCCTCTCTCGCTGGCTGTCTCTATCCTGTCGAATAAATAAAAAAAAATGATATGGTTGAGTCTCCATATTATCTACCATATTGATTACTTTTTCCTATTTGTTGTCCTTATTTTCTCATTTTGTCTTCCACTCTTTCTGCCTTCTCTGGTTTTAACTGAGCATTTGGTGTGATTATATTTCCCCCTCTCTTTAGCATATTAATTATACTTTTTAAAAAACTTTTCGTAGTTGTTACCCTGTGTTTGCAACATCCATTTACAACTAATCCAAGTCTTCTTTCAGATAACATAATACTACTTCGTGGGTAATGCAAATACCATTAGTAGAGTATTCCCACTTCCTTCTGTCCATTATAACATTGCTGCCTTTCATTGCCCTTATCCATAAGCTATCATCACCGAATGAACTAATGCCATTATTATTTTGAACAAATTGTTATCTGTTAGAACAATTAGAGTAAAAATCTAACTAGATGTTAACTAGACTTATTGTGGTGATCATTTTTAATACATACAAATATCAAGTCATTACAGTGTAAACTTGAATTAAAGAAAAAAAGGCAGGTGGGGAAAAAAAAGAATGAGAAAATTTTTATTTTACTTTCATTTATTCCTTCTCTAGTGCTCTTTATTTATGTAGATCTGAGTTTCTGACTTCTATCATTTTTCTTCTTTCTGAAGAATTTCTTTTAACATTTCCTGCAAGGCAGGTCTACTGTCAACAGATTCCCTCAATATTTGTTTCCCTGAGAAAAACCGTTCCCATTCAGTATTGAAGGGTAATCTCTCTTGATTCAGAATTCTTGATTCATGGTTTTTTTTTTTTTAACATTTTATGTATTTCACTCTTCTCCCTTGACTGTGTGGATTCTGAAAAGAAGTCTGATTGCATTCTTATCCTTACTCTATAGATAAGGCATTTTTTTCCTCTGGCTATTTTCGAGAATTTTTCTCTGTCTTTGATTTTTCAGTTTGGATAGGATATGCATGGTTGTAGTTTTTTTTATCCTCCTGATTGTTCTCTGAGCTTTCTGGACCTGTGATTTGGTGTCTTTAATTTTAGGACATTCTCTTTCATTATTGCTTCAGATATTTCTTTTGTTCCTTTCTTCTCCTGGTATTCTCATTATGCGTATGTTACACTTTTTGTAACTATCCTACAGTTCTTGATATTTTGTTCATTTTTTTATTCTTTTTTTTCTCTTTGCATTTCAGTTTTGGAAGTTTCCAATGACATGTCTTCAAGCTTGCTGATTCTTTTCCTCTGCTTTGTCCAGTCTATTGATGAACCATCAAAGACATTCTTCATTTCTTTTAGAGATCTTTTGCATTTTTTTGATTTTTTTTCAATTTCCATCTCTCTGCTTACATTATCCTTCTGTTCTTGCATGTTGTCCACTTTTTTCCTTAGGGCCCTTAGCATATTAATTGTAGTCATTTTAAATTGCTGATGTGAAAATTCCAACATTCCTTCCATATCTGAATATGGTTCTGATGTTTGCGTTGTCTCTTCATGCTTTCTTGGGTTTTTTTTTGTGTGTGTGTCTTTAAGTATGCCTTATAATTTTTTGTTGAAAGCTGGACATTATGTATTGGATACAAATAACTGAATAGATATATAGGCCTTTAGTGTTTATCTGGTTGGGGGTTAGTATGTGTTTACTGTTTTCTTTAGCTGTGTGTCAGAGGCTAAAATGTTCTCTAGTGTCTGTTTTTGTCTCTCTAGTGTACTTGGGTTTCTCTAGAGATGACTTCTTAAATAAGGTTTAAAACAGGCAGTTTTTGCAGTTGTATTCTCCTCTTGTTATTTAGGAGCCCTATTGATGTGGTAGTAAGGTGAGGGGAATAGTGTTCCATAGTCCTGTGATTAGGTTTCAGTCTTTTAGTGAGCCTGTACCCTTCCTTTAGTTGTGAATTTCATAAGTGCTTCTCAGTTTTGTTTTGTGTCTTTCCGCACTTAAGCGAGACAGGAAGGCCAGAGAGAGCCAGAACTGAGTTTTTCTTTTCCCTAGGTCGATTAAGCTCTGGTAAAATAGTCTTTCTTGAGGGCCAGCCTTGATAAGAAACACAGAATGTTCTGGTTCATTTCTGTGCCCTCATCGAGAAGCACAGGGGATTATTCTATGGTCTTCACTGTGAGAACTAATAGGCACCTGGGTGTAAAATTTACGGAAGTTTTTGGTTCCTTTAAGACTGGGCCCCCTCAGGTTCTTAACTCTCAAACTTGTCCACACTGAGCCTCTTAACGATTTTTCAGTTATATCTCAAGTTCTATTCCAGTACTGGTTCTCATGGAGGTTTCTGCTTTGTAAGCTGTGCTTCTTTGTATCCACATGTCTGTCTCCCCAGTTTAGGGAGCAGCAGTTTGCCCTGTGACCTCAGTTCTCTGATGGATCTAAGAAGAATTGTTAGTTTTCAGTTTCTTCGTTTTTTTTAAATCATTGTGAGAATGAGATAACTTTCAAGCTCTTTAAACGATTATCCAGAAACCAAAGGCGTCCTCTGGTTTTTTACTTAGATAATGGATCTGCCTTTTCTATTACCTTTATTAGTGATGACATGGATATATTCCAGTTCTGTTCCTTTCACTTCATTTTATTGCATAGATTCCCTGATGCAAATGGTTGCTTATTTCAGTACATATGAATGAATCCATTTTATATCTTTCCATAGTCAGAAATAATTTTGTGTAGTGTCTACATCTGGGATAAATATATTATTTTGTGTTTTTAAAAAATCACCTTAAAGCCCACCCCCCAGCATAAATACAGGGCCATTAGTGGGAGGCGGGGCTGCACAGACACTTGATACCTAACCTGCTAGCAATATGCCATGCCCACCAGTTCTGCTGGGGTCTCACCTACTCCAAGCCTGCTGGTCTTGGTCCTGGGCTAAGGGCAAATTTTGTTAAAGCCGCAGGGTACCCAGCCACTGTGCTGCCCCTAGCCACCTTTGCTTTCTGAACCCGGCCATACCCAGCCATTGATGTGCACTATGTCCAGCCTTGTGCCCCTGACTGCCCTGATGGTACAGTCCTCAGCTGCCACAGTGCTTCAGGGGAACCAGAGTAGGACTAGTGGCCCAGCACAAATTTTGCTAACACAGCCACCCCACTCTGAAGTTCCCCAGTGGGTATGCCCCATCAGGGCTGGCCTGCCTGGGACCCTCTAACACCACAGAAAGCAAGCACAGCCCACAACAGGCAGAGAGGCAGGCAGATGACTGCACTGAAAGGAAAAGTGACTCGGACAAACAGCAGGGCCTAAACAATACAGGTAGGATACTCTCCTGAAGTGCCAGGTTCTGGTGGACAGGGGACACTGCACTCCACGGTACTCCATGACCTCTTTTTCATAAAGTCACTACTTTGAAGAGCAGAAGACATAGCTGACTTTCTTTCTTTTTTTATAGTAATTTTTATTATGTTATGTTAGTCACTGTACAGTACATCCTTAGCTTTTGATGTAGTGTTCCATGATTCATTATTTGCGTATAACACCCAGTGCTCCATGCAGTATGTGCCCTCCTTAATACCCATCTTTCTTAACACACATAAACAGATACAGGCAGACAAAATGAGGAGACAGAAATTTATGCCAAATGAAAGAACGGACAAGGCTACAGCCAGAGATCTAAGCAAAACAGACATAAGTAACATGCCTGATAGAGAATTTGGAGCAATGATCATAAGGATACTCACTGGACTTGAGAAAAGAGTGGAAGGCATGAGTGAGACACTTAACACAGAGATAAGGAATAACACAGCAGAGATAAAGGGCTCAATAAATGAAATGAGAAACATACTTGATGGAATGAAGAGCTGGATGGAAGAAGCAGAGGAATGAATTAGTGACCTAGAAGACAGAGTAATGTAATGTAATCAAGCTGAACAAAATAGAGAAAAACGTATTATTCAAAACAAGAATAGACTCAGGGAACTCAGTGACTCCATCAAACATAAAACATTTGTATTATAAGAGTCCCAGAAGAAGAAAAGAGAGAAGGGAGGGCAGAAAATTTATTTGAAGAAATAATAGCTGAGGACTTCCTTAATTTGGGGAAGGAAACAGATATCCAGATCCAGGAGGTAGAGAGAATTCCCATCAAAATCAGTAAAAGCAGACACACACCAAGATATATTATAGTTAAATGGGCAAAATATAGTGATAAAGAAAAAGATTTAAAAGCAGCAAGACAAAAAGGAGACAGTAACTTACAGAGGAAAACCCATAAGGTTAGGGGGAGATTTTTCAACAGAAACTTTGCAAGACAGAAGGGAGTGACATGATATATTCAAAGTACTGAATAAGAAAAATATGCATCCAGGAACACTCTATCCAGCAAAGCTATGATTCAGAACAGAAGGAGAGATAAAGAGTTTCTCAGACGAACAACAACTAAAGGAGTTTGTGACCACCAAACCAGCCCTGCAAGATATATTAAAGAGGCTCTTTGAGTGGAAAGGAAGAACCAAAAGTGACAGTATAAAGGTAGGAAACACAAAAGCACTAAAAATGAATATTTCTGTAAAAAAATCAGTTAAGGAGCTAAAAAATAAATAGAAGGATATAAAATATAAAAACATGTACCTAAAATGTGGGGAGGAAAGGAGAAAAGAATGGGTGTAGGCCTAAACAACCATCAACTTAATATAGACTGCTATATGCAGAAGAGGTTATATACAAGTCTAATGGTAATCATATATCAAAACCCACCAATAAATATGCAAGAATAAAGAGAAAGAAATCCAAATATATCACTAAAGAAAATGATCAAACCATGAAAGATAAAAAAGGATCAGAGGAAATTGTCAGAAACAACCACAAAATAAGTAATAAAATAGCAATAAATATGTATATATATCAATTTACTTTGAATGTAAATGGACCAAACACTCCAATCAAAAGACGCAGGGTGACAGAATGGATTAAAAAAAAAAAAAAAACAAGACCCACCTATATGCTGCTTACAAGAGACTCATTTTTAGACCTAAAGACACCTGCAGATTGAAAGTGAGAGGATGGAGAAATGTCTGTCATGCAAATAGATGTTAAAAGAAAGCTGGAGTAGCAATTCTCATATCAGACAAATAGACTTTAAAACAAAATCTGTAATAAGAGGCAAAGAAGGACACTGATAATAAAGGGGACAATCCAACAAGAAGGTATAACAATTGCAAATATTTATACACCCAATATGGGAGCACCCAGATACATAAAATAGTTAATAAGAAACATAAAAGAACTAATCAATAGTAATACAATAATAGTAAGGGACTTTAACCATTCCATTTACATCAATGGACTGGTCATCTAAACAGAAAATCAAACAGGAAACAATGGCTTTCAATGACACATTGGACCAGATGGATTTAACAGATATATTCAGAACATTCCATCTTAAAACAGTAGAATACACATTTTTTCAAGTGTGCATGGACCACTTTCCAGATTAGATCACATATTAGGCCACAAAACCAGCTTCAACAAATTCAAGAAGTCATACCATGCACCTTTTCTGACCACAACGCTATGAAACTAGAAGTCAACCACAAGAAAAAATCTGCAAAGACCACAAATACGTGGAGGTTAAATAATATGCTACTAAGCAATGAATGGGTCAACCAGGAAATAAAAGAAGAAATAAAAAAGTACGTGGAAACAAGTGAAAATGAAACACAATGATCCAAAACCTTTGAAATACAGCAAAAGTGGTTCTAAGAGGAAAGTTTATAGTAATACCGGCCTACCTCAAGAAGGAAGAAAAATCTCAAACAACCTAACCTGACACCTAACAGACCTAGAAAAAGAACAACAAACAAAACCTAAAACCAGCAGAAGGACGGAAATGCTAATAGAGCAGAAATAAATAATGTAGAAACTAAAACAAACAATAGAAGAGATCAATGAAACCAAGAGCTGGTTCTTTGAAAAAAATCAATAAAATTGATAAACCTTTAGCTAGGCTTATCAAGAAAAAAAGGAGAAAGGACTCAAATAAGCAAAATCACAGATGAGAGAAAAGAAATAACAACCAATACTACAGAAATACAAATAATAATAGAATATTATGAAAAACTATATGCCAACAAATTGGACAACCTAGAAGAAATGGATAAATTCCTAGAAATATATAAACAACCAAAACTGAACAGGAGAAAATAGAAAATTTGAACAGATCGATAACCAGCAAAGAAATTGAATCGGTAATCCAAAAACTCCCAAGAAAGAAATGTCCAGGACCAAATGGCTTCACAGGCAAATTCTACCAAATATTTAAAGAAGAGTTAATACCTATTCTTCTCAAACTATTCCAAAAAATAGAAAAGGAAGGAAAACTTCCAAATTCATTCTATGATGCCAGCATTACTCTGATACCAAAACCAGATAAAGATTCCATTAAAAAAGAGAACTACAGGCCAATTTCCCTGATGAATATAGATACAAAAATCCTCAACAAAATATTAGCAAACCGGGTGTAATAATACATTAAGAAAATTGTGCACTATGATCAAGTGGGATTTATTCCTGGGTTTCACAAGTGGTTCAATATTCACAAATCAATCAACATGATACAACACATCAATAAGAGAAAGGATAAGAATCATATGATCATTTTAGTAGACGCAGAAAAAGCATTTGACAAAGTACAACATCCATACATGATAAAAAACTGTCAACCAAGTAGGTTTAGAGGGAACATACCTCAACATAATAAAGGCCATATATTAAAAAAAACCCACAGCTAACATCATCCTTAATGAGGAAAAGCTAAGGGCTTTTCCTCTATGGTCAGGAACAAGACAAGGATGTCTTCTCTAGCCACTTTTATTCATCATAGTACTGGAAGCCCTAGCCACAGCAATCAGACGACAGAAATAAAATACAAATTGGCAAAAAAGAAGTAAACAATCACTTTTTGCAGATGACATGGTACTCCATATAGAAAACTTGGAAGACTCCACCAATAACTGCTAGAACTGATAATTGAATTAAGAAATGTTGCAGGATACAAATCAGCATACAGAAATTTGTTGCATTTCCATACACCAAAAGCAAAGCAGCAGAAAGAGAAATTAAGGAAACAATCCCATTTATAATTGCACCCCAAATGATACCTAGGAATAAACCTAACCAAAGAGGTGAAAGACCTGTACTCTGAAAACTATAAAACACTGATGAATGAAATTGAAGATGACACAAAGAGATGGAAAGATATTCCATGGTCGTGGATTAGGAGAAGAAATATTTTTAAAATGTGTATACTACCCAAAGCAATCCACACATTTAATGTAATCCCTGTCTAAATACCAACAGCATTTTTCACTGAACTAGAACAGACATTCCTAAAATTTGTATGGAACCACAAAAGACCCCTAATAGCCAAAGCAGTCTTGAAAAAGAAGAGCAAAGCTAGAGGCATCACAATTCCAGACTTCACGTTATATTGGAAAACTGTAGTGATCAAAATACTATAGTATTGGCACAGAAATAGACACATAGATCAATGGAACAGAATTGAAAACCCAGAAATAAAACCACAACTATATGGTCAATGAATCTTTGACAAAGCAGGAAAGAATATCCTATGGAAAAGAAAGAAATTGGGTCACTTTCTTACAGCATACACAAAAATAAAAATAGATTAAAGACCTAAATGTGAGACCTGAAACCATAAAAATCTTAGAAGAGAGCACAGGCAGTAATCTCTTTGACATTGGCCATAGCAACTTTTTCCTAGATATGTCTCCTGAGTCAAGGGAAACAAAACCAAAAGTAAACTATTGGGACTACATCAAAATAAAGAGCTTTTGCAGAGCAAAGGAAATTACCAACAAAACTAAAAGGCAACCTACAGAATGGGAGAAGATATTTGCAAATGATATTTCTGATAAAGTGTTCCTATTCAAAATACATAAAAAATTGACACAACACCCAAAAAACAAATAACCCAACTAAAAAATGGGCAGAAGATGGGGCACCTGGGTGGCTCAGTCGGTTAAGCATCTGACTTCGGCTCAGGTCATGATCTTGGGATCCTGGGATTGAGCCCTGCGTTGGGCTCCCTGCAGCGGGAGGTCTGCTTGTCCCTCCCTCTGCCCCTTCACCGACTCCGTGCACTCTCTGTCTCTCTCAAATAAATAAAATCTTTTTTAAAAAAGGGCAGAAACCCGAACAGATAGTTCTCCAAAGAAGACATCCAGATGGCCAACAGACACATGAAAAGATGCTCAACATCACTTATCAGCAGGGAAATGCAAATCAAAACTACAATGAGATATCACCTCACATCTGTCAGAATGGCTAAAATCAACAACACAGGAAACAACAGGTATTGGGGAGGATGTGGAGAAAAAGGAACTCTTGTACACTGTTGGTAGGAATGGAATCTTGTGCAGCCACTGTGGAAAACAGTGTGGAGCTTCCTCAAAATTTAAAAATAGAACTACCCTACTATATCCAGTAATCGCACTACTTGGTATTTACCCAAAAACTACAGAAACACTAATTCAAAGGGATACATGCACCCTGATGCTTATAGCAGCATTATTCACAATAGCCCAGATATGGAAGCAGCCCCAGTGTCCATCAGCTGATGAATGGATAACAAAGTGGTACATATACACAATGGAATATTATCCAAAAAAGGAATGAAATCTTGGCATTTGCAGTGATATGGATGGAGCCAGAGAGTATAACACCAAGTGAAATAAGTCAGAGAAAGACAAATACCATATGATTTCACTCATACATGGAATTTGAAAAAACAAATGAGCAAAGTGAAAAAGAGAGAGGCAAACCAAGAAACAGACTTTTAACTATAGAGACTAAACTGGTGGTTACCAGAGGGGAGGGTGGTGGGGGGATGGGTTAAATAGATCATGGGGATTAAGGAGCGCACTTGTGATGAGCATTGGGTGATGTATGGAATTGTTGAATCACTATATCGTACACCTGAATCTAATCTAACACTGTATGTTAACTGGAATTAAAATAAAAATTAAAAAAAAAGTAAAAATCAACTTTAAATCCTTATCTGGAATTTATTGCAGTGTTGTATACACTGTAATTCTATATTGTTTTCCATTTTGATATCTGGCGATCTCTCAACTGTTTACCAAAAAGCAATTCTTATATTTGTGTTGATTCTGGTTTATTAACAGTTAAATTCTTATAATAATTTGTATCCATTGCTAGAATCTCTATTGTTATTCCATTTCCACAAAATTTTAATGATTATTTCTTTGTAGAAGATTAAAATCTGACAGGATGTTTGCCATACTTACATTTAAGAAAATGGAAAATTCATAAATATGTGGAGTTTAAATAACGTGCTACTGACTAATCAGTGGGTCGAGAAATTGAAAGAGAATTTAAAAATTACCTTGAAACAAATAAAAATAGAAATGTAACATACCATAATTTATGGGATGCAGCAAAAGCATCTCTAAAAGGGAAGTTCATAGTGATAAATGCATTATCTAAAGAAACAAGAAAAGTCTCAAGTAAACAACAGAACTTTATACCTGAAGAAGAAAGCAAGCTGAAAGTTAGAGGAAGAAAATGACAGAGAGCAGGAATTTAAAAAATAGAGACAAAAATATAGTAGAAAAGACGATGAAATTACGATTTGATTCTCGGAAAAGATTAACAAAATTGACAGACATTTAGCAAGACTCACCAAAAAAGAAAGAAAGAAAGAAGAAAGAAAGAAAGAAAACTCAAATAAATAAAATCAGAAATGAAAGGGGAGTTGTTACAACTGATACCACAGAAAGACAAAGGATCATAAGAGACTACTATAACCAAATATATATTAACAAGTTGGACAACCTAGAAGAAATGGATAACTCCTATAAACATACAACCTATCAAGACTAAATCAAGATGAAGTAGAAAATCTGAGCAGACCAATTACTAGTAAGGAGTTTGAATTAGTAATCAAAAACCTCCCAACAAACAAAAGTTTTGGATTAGATGGCTCCACTGGTGAATTCTAGCAAACATTCAGAATTAATAGTATTTATTAAGAATTAATTTATTAAGAATTAATTCTTAATAATTAATTTTTTATTTATTATAATTAATAAGAATTATATTATA
>NW_024423319.1:81913573-82046591 GCF_017311325.1 Ursus maritimus | reverse complement strand
TATATATTATATATAATATAATAATTTATTATAATTAATAAGAATTAATTTTTATTAATTCTAATAATTAATTTATTAAGAATCAATAGAATTAATAGAAATAATAGAATTTATTAAGAATTAATAGTAATCCTGAAACTCTTCCCAAAAAACTAGAAGGGGAGGAAACTCTTCCACATTTATTTTATGAGGCCTGCATTACCCTGATACCAAAACCAGACAAGGATGAGAAAATTACACAAGAAAAGAAGATTACAGGGCCATATCTCTGATGAACACAGATGTAAAAATGCTCAACAAAATATTAGTAAACCAAATTCAGCAATACATTAAAAGGTTCATACACCACAATCAAGTGGGACTTATTCCAGGGATGCAAGGATGGTTCAACATCTGCAAATCAGTCATGGTGATACACCTCATTAACAAAATGAAGGATAAAAATCATATGATCATATCAGTGGATGCAGAAAAATAATTTGACAAAATTCAACATTCATTTGTGACTAATAATATCAACAAAGTGAGTGTAGAGGGAGGGAACATACCTAAACATAGTAAAGGCCGTATATGAGAAGCCTACAGCTAACATCATACTTGGTGTTGAAAAGCTAAAAGCTTTTCATCTAATATCAGGAACAAGACAAAGATGCCCACTCTCACCACTTTTATTCAATGTAGTTTGGAAGTCCTAGTCAGACCAATTAGGCATGAAAAGAAATAAAACGTATCTAAAGTGAAAAGGAAAGACCTAAATGGTCAATATTTTCACTATATAAAAACTGTCGAGATACATATCCTTAGAGACTCCTCCAAACAACTATTAGAACTAATAAATGAATTCGTTAAAGTTGCAGTATTCTGGAATACAAAATCATCATGCAAAAATCTGTTGCATTTTATATACTAATAATAAAGTATCAGAAAGTGAAATTAAGAAAATAATTCCATTTACAATTGCATCAAAAAGAATAAAATACCTAGGAATAAATTTAACCAAGTAGGTGAAATACCTGTATATTGAAACCAACAAGACATTAATGAAAGAGCTTGAAGAAGACCCAAATAAATGGAAAGATATTCCATGCTCATGGATTGGAAGAATTAATGTTGTTAACATGTCCATATTACACAAAGCAACATATAGATTCAATGCAAGCCCTATCAAAATTCCAATGGCATTTTCACAGAAATAGAAAAAAAAATCCTAAAATTTGTGTGGAACCATAAAAGACCCCCAATAGCCAAAACTATCTTGAGAAAGAAGAACAAAACTGAAGGTATCGTGCTCCCTTATTTAAAACTATATTACAAAGATATACTAATTAAAAAATATGATATTGGCATAAAAACAGACATATGGATCAGTGGAATAAAATAGAAAACCCAGAATTAAACCTAAACATACACGGTCAATTAATTTACAACAAAGGAGGCAAGAATATACAGTGGGGAAAGGACAGACTCTTTAATAAATGGTGTTGGGAAAATTGGATAGCTACATGCAAAAGAATGAAACTGAACCACTGCCTTACACCAGCCACAGAAATGAACTCAAAATGGTTAAGGATTTGAATGTAAGACCTGAAACCATGAAATCTTAGAGGAAAACATAGGCAGTAAGCTCCTTCCCATAGGTATTGGTGATGTTTAGTTAAACTGACACCAAAAGGAAAAGCAACATAAGCAGAAATAAACAAGTGGGACTACATTAAACTAAAAGGCCTCTGCACAGCAAAGGAATCCATCAGCAAAATGAAAAGACAACTTACTGAGTGGGAGAAAATATTTGCAAATCATATCCATTAAAGGGCTAATATCCATCCAATAGAACTTATAAAACTCAATAATAAAAAATCCAATTAAAAAATAGGCAGAAGGTCTGAATAGACATTTTTCTAAAGAAAACATACAGATGGTCAACAATGCGTGAAAAGATGCTCAACATCATTAATCATCAGGGAAATGCAATCACTTCACACTTTTTAAAATGGCTATTATCAAAAAGACTAAAGATAAGAAGGGTTGGCCAGGTTGTAGAGAAAAGGAAATCCATGCACATTTGTTGGTGGGAATGTAAATTGGTGCAGCCACTATGGAAAACAGTATGGAGGCGCCTCAAAAAAATTAAAAATAGAATTACCATATGATCCAGTAATTCCACTACTGGGTATTTACCCAAAGAAAACAAACACGTTAATTTCAAAATATGTATGCACCCCCCGTGTTTATTGCAGCATTATTTGCAATAGCCAAGATATGAAAACAATCCAAGTGCTCACCAGAGGATGAACAAAGAATGAAACACATACACACACACATGCTCACACACGTGATGGACTATTAGCCATAAAAAAGAATGAGATCTTGCTATTTGCAATGACATGGATGGACCTTGAGGGCATTATGCTTAGTAAAATAAGTCAGGGAAAGACAAATGTCATGTGATCTCTCTTATAGGTGCAATCTAAAAAGAAGACACTAAGTTTATAGATACATAGAATAATAGATTGGTAGCCACCAATAATAGATTGCTAGTCACCAGAAATGGGGTGGGGGTGGTGGTGGTGGACATGGGTAAACTGTTTGTGTTTTTGTTTTTAGTTTAAATAAATTGAATTTTTAAAAAGATAGTGCATACACTAGTATCCTTGCTTACTCTTCTAGATGAATTTCACTATCAGTCTTTTAAGTTGTATAAAAGATGCCATGGGGACTTCAGATTACTATGTAGATGTAGTACAATTCAAATTAGTATCTGTTCATTCTTGCTATATTCAGACTTCACATCCAAGAGCATGACAAATCTTTTGACTTATGTCTTCCTTTTTTCCCCTATTTGACTTTTATAAATTTTAATGTAATGTATTTTGAGTTTATCTCTCTATCATAAATAATTGTATTTTCTAGTTCTATGGTGGTAAATAGGAATGCAGTTGTTTCTTGCTTATTTACTTTAGAATTTCTGAATTCATGTATTATCTTTAGTTATTTTAGTTAATATTCTTAGAGTTGTATAGATTTATGTCATGTAATCTAAACATCAGAGTATCATATTTCTTCCTTGCCTATGTACATTCTTCCTTTTTTTCATCTTAAAGTTTTTCTTGTACCATATTAAATATAATTGGCAACAGGAGGAAGGCATCATTGCCTTTCCATATTAAAGAGAATGCTATTTGGCAGCTTGGTTTTAATTTAAATATTCTATATCATGTCAGGAAAGAAATCCTGCACTCGGAATATTTTAAAAATTTTAATCTGGAATAAATGTAAATTTAAAAAAATCCATTCTTGATATCTGTTAAAATAATTATGGCTTTTAAAATTTTATCAGTTAATCTGATAAAGTATGTTGATAGTTTCCCTTGCGATACCAGTCTTATGGTCTTGGAATAAACTCTATTTATAGCATGCAACTCTTGCAAATGTGATGCTGTATTTAGTTTGTTAAAGTTTATTTAAGAGTTTTATTCGTATATTCCAAAGTGAAAGTGTTCTATAAATTTTGAGCGTTGTCTTTGTCAGGCATGACAGACCCTTGTCCTTGAACCACATGGCGCTTCTCTAGCCATCTTGTTCATTTCTCTCTTGAAAGCTTTTATAACAGGATGTTCTCCCATGTGAAGAGTCTCTGAGATAAAACCAAAGAAAAGCTGTTCTGCTAAGGGAAGATAGCACATGATTGTTTTAATTTTAGTTTCTCTGAATTTTTAAAGACCCCTTTTTCCTTTTCTTTAATAAATTATCTACTAATGTCTTTTTGCTGTTCATCTGTTGGGATCCAATTTTAATGGTTCAAAATATCTCTTTATATATCATAGCTATTGCTCCTTTGGAAAAAAATAATAGAAGATATTAGTTTGTCACTTGTTTCACTTTGACAGCAGTCAGTGTGGTCTCTTCTGACTGGCTTGTCCTCTTCTGTCTCATCGGGCATGGGTGTTGCCCAGATACAATTTCTCCATTCAGTGTCCTATCTCTAATTCAGCAATTCTCAAAGAGTGATCTGGCTTCCTGAGACTTGAGGAGTCTGCAAGTTCAAACACTATTTTCATATTAATATTAAGATATTATTTGCCTTTTTCACTTTCATTGTTTAAAGATTTTATTTATTTATTTGGGAGAGGGAGAGAGAGGGCGAGCATGCCTGAGTAGGAGGGAGGGCAGCAGGAGAGGAAAAAGCAGACTCCCTGCTGACGAGGGAGCCCCATGCAGGATTCAATCCCAGGACCCTGGGATATGACCTGAGCCAAAGGCAGAGGCTTCACCAACTGAGCCACCCAGGCGCCCCTTTCACTTCCATTTTGTCATGAATATATAGTGGAGTTTTTTAGAGGCTGTGTGACAGGTGATGATGTCATCACTCTGATGGTTAATGGAATATGTGAAGCAGGATCCAGCCGTCCTCTGTTAAGGCAGACATTAAAAACATCCTCAAAATGCCTCTCACTGATTGTGTTTTGGAAAATATAGACCCCCCCCAAAGTTAATGTATAGTGATTGGAGTATTATTATATTTAAGTACATTAATAAATATTTATTTTTAACATTCCTGTGTTTTACTTTCTAATAAAGTAAATAGCTATACATAAAAGCTCTTTAAGCTTCTCAATAATTTTGAAGACTAAAGCGATCCTGAGACTAAAAAATTTGAGAACTGCTGCTCGGGTACTGCCTGCTTTGAGTCTTGTCTTTTCTCAGAACCCATACTTACCTGTGAGGCTGACTCCCGGATGAAGGCCACGGTGTGAGAAGCAGCACTGTTATTTCCTCCTGGGGTTTTTTACCCACAATTTTGACAGAGAAGGTGCCTTGGGTTAAGGATTGGCCCAAACCTCCGAAATAAGTACCTTCTATGGCATCTTAGAGACTGTGGGGCAAGGTTTGCATTTCATTTCTGCCTCTCAGAATAGAGTGACTAAAACTGCAGTTGGACTATGAACTAGATGGTTTATTGAGCTCTCTCTCGTTGTGGCTGGCACTTGGGAACAAAGATGTAAGTTACCCTGTCCTCCGGTAACGCAAAGTATAATGGGTAGACAAAAATTGATTTTCTCATGTGTGTGTCAGTTTGTATCACCTTTAGTGTTATACTTAGAATTGTCTTAATGTTTTAGTTTTAATGATATGATAATACTTGTATCTTGGTGGAGTCTATAATACCTCTCTCAAGCTCTTCTTCCTCTTGCGTTCTCTCTTTTCCACTTTTGCAGCAGCATCTGGTATAGATTACTTACATGGAATGCCTCGTGCAGGTCAACAGATAATTTTTGTGGAGCATAAATAAGAAATAGAAAAGCTTATCACTTCTTTGAGCTTCTTAGCGTGGGAATGTGGGATACATTTTTCTATTTTCATTGAAGGGCCATGTGTATCAGCCCACCCGTTGGTTTATACATTTGTTTTTACCAAATGGGCTAGTTGAGATGGAAGTGTTAATTTATGTGAACCAAGAGATGTCACTGTCACTAGTAAAACAAGATGTCAGGAAGGTATAGCACCCTCCCCGCCACACGCACCTCAGCCTTTGGGAATCTGCCCCTCTCTTCCTCCCCAAATCACCCACATTTAAACAGGAAGTAGCAAACTGCCTTCCTGTAGCCCTTTACTCCTCTCTCTTCCAGCCCACTGATGCCGCACTTACCTCTTAAAATCATGTGTGTGTTTTTTTATCATGTTAGTCCTCAAAAACTACAGTGACTCCATTGGCTTCCCAGGCCCTTCACAATCTATCTCCATCCATTTGCTTACAAACACCCACCCTGTCCTATGGTCAAGCACAAATGCCGGCCTCATTCTTATCTCAAGCCTTTGGCCATTTTCCCCCCCCCCTGGGCCTGGAATACCCTCTCTCCTCCAGGGAGTCTTCTCTGGCTTACAGTCTCCTCTCCATTTTCTGAATGCCAGTTGCACTTTTATTCTAATGGTTTAGCACTTAGCTGTTGTGTAATCACATTACATGGAAGTTCTCTCCCCAACGAGATCATAAATTCCTTGAGAGTAGTGACAAGGTAACAAATATTTTTTTGTATCCTCAGTTTCCTACCATCGAAGTGCAAGGAATAGATAATATTGAGTGTCAGCCATGTAAATACGTTGATTGGCTGTTAACTCCTCTTCCCCAGCTAGATTCCTCCTCCGTAAGCATTTATTGAACACCTACCCTGAACAGCACTAGAGTTGCTGGGACAACAGAAATGAGAAGGATATGCCGTAGTCACAAGACTGAAGTGGAAGAGATTACGCAATCAATATAGATGTCTGAACAAAGGAGGTGGTTGAGGGGAAGAGTTTGTGTGAGCTTGCTCTAGATGGACTGAATGGGATTTCATCAGGCTGAAAAGAGGTTGGGGGCCTGGATGGGATTGCGGGTCCAGTATCTGGCTTGAGCGAAGTCATGGAGGTGTAAAAGTAGGAGGCTTATAAGGAGTATAATACATTTGTGGCAGAAGATAAGTCAAGCTTGGTAGAAGGGATCTAGATTTGATAGGGTCCTGAATGCCATGCAAAGAAATTTAAACTTGACCCTATAGGCATTGGGGAACCAGCTTATGGTTTTAAGCAAGAAAGTGACAGAAGGCACTAAAAGTGCCTTTAAGCTGAAAAAGTCAGCTGTGTAACACAAATATCAACCATTTCCCCCTGATTGCCCTCCTCCCTGGCCCTCCATTATATGACAAGCCCTATATGTATGTCATCCACTAGTTGGGATAATATATCGAATCCCCTTACTTTGTTCCTCTCCTACCCTACATGCTGGCTGATTTCAGGTTTGTGGCCATGTAGAAGTTTGATTTATTCCAGATATGCCATTCTCCGGACTGACATGTCACAATGAAGCCGCAAACTTGTGGAAAGAGCCCTGGGCTCGGAGTTTTAACTGCATGTGGGTTCAAATCTCAACTGTGAGGAACTTTATTTCCTCATGATTTTGCTGCTTTAACTTTTTCTCTTGAGCTTTTTTATATCTGCAAAGTAAAACCAACGGCTCTACCGGAATGGGTTATCCATAGGCAGTTATCACTCTTGAGTTTTACCAATTGTGTTTATTTCCTTTGTCGAACTCCTATTTATAGCATCTGTTTTGCTCTATTTACTTGCTACTTCTAATTTCTTTTGTTGACCCCTTATTTCTATGTACTTATTAAGGAAGCACTTTATAACCTAAACAGTGAACCAGATAGCTGCTCCAGGAAATGTTTAGAATGAGGCAGCTCAATTTAGCTGGATTGTTCTGTGTCAGTGGGTTACAGGAAGGAGTTCGTAAGGTCCCTATGGGGAAACTGAAAAGTTTTCCAGCTTCTCCTTTGTGAGTCCTCATCCTGTAGTGTCATTATTTTGTTTTAATGAATTCCCAGAACAATAGGTACACCCATCTGAAAATACGACCATAGGACATATTCCGAAGCCAGGCGTAAATTATTTTTGGACTCCCCATACTTTTTCTTCCTATGATTTGTGGGGCTAATGTAAAGTTGCTGGCACTGTGTATTTTACATCATTTCCTGAATGAAACAGGCAGCCAGTGGAGAGAGAGGAAAAGGAGTCTGCATTATTTTGCACATTTTCTGGCCTTTTTCCCCCTTCAGTTCTAGTCACTGTATGAGATTCATGGACATTTAGTAAATATAAATGGAAAGAAAACCTCTTGAGCTGTGCTGCCCTTTTAGCCTGAGTTCTTCTCATCAGCTAAAACGATGTTTGCTTTTAGCAAAGATTTCTAGAAACCTGGAATATACCTACCCTTGAGATAAAGTGCTTTTTGTAGGTTTGTTGAATGTAGTAAATCCAGGGTTAGACAAATATTAACTACAAATATTGACTTTGATACCAACTGCATTTAAAAAAGAAAGATGATGTGGAGGGTGAGGGCAGGGAGCATGTCTTGTTTGGCTTTTATGGCTTGTGTTTAAGTTGATGTTATTTCTGCTGTATTTTTCATTTTCATCCTGTTGAGTTTGAGGTAGCAAGAAAAGCGTCCGGTGGAGTTCTTGGGAATTCAGGCCTAGAGTTTGAGGTAGAGATGAGAGCTAGGGATAGTAGGTTTCTTTAGAGGATCAAATGAAATAAATCAGATTAAGGTGAAGAAGGATCTGTGGTTTCAGTCAGATCCAGAGCAAAGTAGAGGGGCCCTTTTTTTTTTCTTTTTTCTTTTTTTTAAAAAAGATTTTATTTATTTATTTGTCAGAGAGAGAGGGGGGAGAGAGAGAACACACAACCCAGTGGGGCAGCAGGCAGAGGGAGAAGCAGGCTCCCTGCCGAGCAAGGAGCCCAATGTGGGACTCCATCCCAGGACCCTGGGATCATGACCTGAGCCAAAGGCAGACACTTTACCGACTGAGCCCCCCAGGCATCCCTACCCCCCCTTTTTTTCTTAAATAAAAAATAAAAACACTTCTTCCTGTATGGCACGAGGGAAGACAGAGAAATTCAGGATTTCCTCCGTGTTATTAGTAATAGGAAAGAACTGCTAAGGACCTGTGGGAGGTCAGTTTCCCTAGAAGCAGCAACTGAGACAGGACATTCTGTGTAAGCACGTTTGTTGCGGGAGGTGCTCGGAGAAGGGGAGTGAAGGAAGCAGTAGAGCAGGTGAAAGAGTCCAGCGAGGATGAAGGACTGGCGAGCAGCCACGGAGGAGCTCAGCTAAGGCCACAGAGCATGGATTCTTAGTATCCTGGGACTCACTTGATCCACAAAGCAAGGTTAGAGTTCTTGTAGCTGAGGAAGTGGTTTTCTGAACCATAATTTTGTACATTATTAGTACCTTTGGATAAATGACCCTACCTTCCTTACCTGACCATATGTCACCACATAAGCATGGTAATGTTCCTGGAGAACTTCTTGTTCATGTCTGCACGGAGTTCAAGCTATTTGTGCATATTAAGGGAGGGTGCTGGGAATGCATTTCTTTTCTTTATATTTGTCCTTATCCATAGTGAATGGCAGAATTCCCTTGGGATATCCGTTCTCTTGATTTCAACCATCACCTTGATGTTGATGACTCTCAAAATCTTTGTCTCTCAATCTTCCTCTCATCTGGCCCACCCAGCCTCATTTTTGTATCTGTCCCGCTGTCCCACAATGATTTGTACATAATAGGTGGTTCATAAACGTCACTCACACTTCAGTCAGGCTGGTCTCTATTACAGGTGAGTTCTTATGAAATCGAACACATGATTTAGAGCTTGACCTTTTGCAAAATATTAACTGGGCAAATACTTAGCCTCTCTGAGCTTCGTGAGTTTCTTCATCTGCACTAGGAGCGATAATGCTACAGCGTGGGAACACTGGAAAAGTTAAGTGAAAGAGTTCAGTTTAAGCACATAGCCCGGTGCCTAAAAATTAATAAGTACCTGGTAAATGTTGGTTATTTATCCTTTATGCTCAGTGTTTAAAATATTTAATTTATCTGTTATTCCAGTTTTTCAGCCCTATTGCTTCATTTATCCTATCTGATTTTTCCACATTCATCATATATAATTCTGATAACCTAAAAAAAGTAAGTTTCTTAAAAGCACTGGAATACTCAAAAGGAATATTATTTGCCAAACCCAAAAGAACTTTGTTGACTATCATTTTGGATCAAGATTTCATTAAAAAAATGGTGTGGGGGGCAGGACTAGGTGAAGTAAAGTTGACTATAAACGCTATTTTTTAAAATCAATATACTAAGATTTTTTGAGTAAAATATATAATCTGAAGATTCACACTTGGGATATAGGAAATGTTTCATCTTTAATAGTAAATTCTTGAGCAGAGAAAAACGTTAAACAGCACAGCATGCCTCTTTTTCCCAGTACTTCTGAGCATCTGCATTGTGTTATGAGCTCTGGGAGAGTCAGAGCCATGAGATAATGTTTCTCTACTCCTAAATGGCGAGCACATTTCTTAGTACTGATGTCTAGGTTTTATTTCAGTTGATTACTTAGGAACTCCCATGAGTTTTGTACACATGCCCTCATTTGGTTTGCTCATTTGCATGGTTCTCAAAAAACGGCTATCAACTGCATGGTAAGGGTAGAGGTACCTTACATCTGAAGGGTAACTGAATATACTAAGTAGTTTGCATTGTCTATATTGTCCAAGTAAGAGCATGCAAGAAGACATAAGAATGAGTGGTAACGCTGAATAGACGTTTTTCCAAAGAAGACATCCAGATGGCCAACAGACACATGAAAAGAGGCTCAGCATCACTCATCATCAGGGAACTGCAAAGCAAAAACCACAGTGAGACCGCACCTCACCTCACTCAGAATGGCTAGTATCAAAAAGACAAGAAATAACAAGTGTGGGTGAGGATGTGGAGAGAAAAGAACCCTTGTGCCCTGTTGGTAGGAATGTAAATTGGTGCAACCACTGTGGGAGACAGTATGGGGTTTCCTTAATTAAACATAGGAAAAAATATGATCCAGTAATTCTACTACTGGATATTTACTTAAAATTTGAAAATACCAACTTGAAAAAGACATACATACCCCTGTGTTTTTTGCAGTATTATTTACAGTAGGTAAGATGTGGAAGCAGCCCAAGTGCCCATCGATAAATGAATGGATAAAGAAGATGTGGTATATATAGACAATGGAATGTTACTCAGACCTAGAGGGTATTCTGCCAAGTGAAATAAGTCAGAGAGAGACAAACACCATATTATTTGTCTTATATGTGGAATCTAAAAAACAAAAATGAACAAAGAAACAGACTCAAATCCATAGAACAGGTGGTTGCTGGAGGGGGAGGTGGGTGGGGGATGGGCAGAATAGGTGAGGGGGATTAAGAGGTACACACTTCCATTTATAAAATAAATAAGTCAGAGATACAGCATAGGTAAAATAGTCAATAATATTGTAATAACGTTATATGGTGACAGATGGTGACTACACTTATTGTGGTGAGCACTGAGTAATGTATAGAATTGTTGAATCATGTGTTGTACACCTGAAACAAATATAACTTTGTATGTCAACTATACTTCAATAATAAAAAATAGAATTGGTAGTAACCCAAAAGGTGAAAACTA
The DNA here is from genome assembly GCF_017311325.1 of Ursus maritimus. Lineage (NCBI taxonomy): Eukaryota > Metazoa > Chordata > Mammalia > Carnivora > Ursidae > Ursus > Ursus maritimus. The sequence continues at coordinate 82,035,571 of NW_024423319.1, read as the reverse complement.
CCCAAATGTCCGTCAACTGATGAATGGGTAAACAAAATGTGGTCTATCCATACAATGGGTATTATTCAGTCTGAAAATGGAATGAAGTACTGATACGTGCCAGAACATGGATGAGCCTTGAAAACATTATGGAAAGTGAAAGAAGCCAGACACAAAAGGTCACATATTGTATGATTATATTTATATGAAATATCCGGAATTGGCAAATCATGGAAGCAGAGAATAGCAGTTATAAGGGTCTGGGGCTGGGGGGGGGGAGTTACATTTACTGGATACAGAATTTCTGTTTGAGATGATGAAAAATTTCTGGAAATGGAGAACGATGATAATTGCAAAACATTGTGAATGAACAATGCTACTGAATTGTCTAGTTTCGAATGGTTGAAATGGTACATTTTATGTGTATTTACCACAATGAAAAAGGATAAGTGTAAGGAGCTTGAAGGTCATTGTCATAAGCCTCATGTTTTCCTCTCTGCACAGGAGCCATGGATAACAGAGGCTTTCAGCAGGGGAGTTTCAATAGCTTCCGGAGCAGCTCCAGTGATGAAGACTTGATGGACATTCCAGGGACAGCTATGGATTTTTCCATGAGAGATGATGTTCCTCCCTTAGATGGAGAAATAGAAGGTATCATTACTGTTGATGACAGTTTATCTTTTTAAAAATTATCTTTTTAATGTACACACAGTAAAATTCGTTTTTTTTCTGGTGCAATCTTATGAGTTTTAACACATGCAGAGACTTTTGTTACCGCCACCACTGACAGGATACAGAACCGTTCCACATCCTAGAGAGTTCCCTCTTGCTAGCCCTTTGCAGCCAGACCTCCTCTACCCCCAACCCCTGGTGGCCGCTGATCTGTTCTCTGTCCCTGTATTTTTTTTCTTTTCTGTAATGTCATATGCATGGAATCACATAGTATGTCGCCTTTGAGACTGACTTCATTTGCTGAGCCCAATGCCTTGGAGATTAAATCAAGTCGTTCATTCTTTTTTTTCTTGCTTAGTATAGCCTGAATTGGGATCACTGGGTCATGTGGTAAATCTATGTGGAACTTCCTAAGAAACTGCCAAACCATTTCCTAGAGTGGCTGTACCGTTTTATATCTGAACTAGCTATGAATGAGAGTTCTACTTGTTCCCCATCCACAACAGCTCTGGGTATTTTCTGTAATTTTTATTTTAGCCATTCTGATAGGTGTGTAGTGTTATCTCATCATGGTTTTAATTTAATTTCCCTAATGCCATATGATGTTGAACATCATTTCATGTACTTATTTGCCAACCTTGTATCGTCTTTGATGAAGTGTCTGTTCAAATCGTCTCCCTTTTTTATAATTGGGTTTTTATTATCTGGAATACATTTTTTTTTAAAGATTTTATTCATTTGAGAGAGAGAGAGAGAGCATGAGCAGAGGATAGGGGCAGAGGGAGAAGGAGAAACAGACTCCCCACTGAGCAAGGAGCCCGATGCAGGGCTCAATCCCCAGGATCCTGGGATCAGGGCTCCTGGGATCAGGGCCTGAGCCAAAGCCACTTAACTGACTGAGGCATGCAGGAGCCCCTGGAATACATTTATAGAAGGAGAATTCCCTCCATCTATTATTTGGTTATCCAGTAACATCATTCTTTTCAATAATTGCATATCAGTTCATGGTATAGTGGTTCCATAGTTTATTTAACCAAGTTTCTATTGATGTACATTTCAGTTTCCAGTCTTTTGCTGTTATAAACAATGCTGCAGTGAACACCGTGTGTGTGTGTGTGTGTGTGTGTGTGTGTGTGTGTGTGTGTGTGTGTCTGTGTCTGTGTCTGTGTTTATCTTTTAAGTATATTAGAACATTTCTGTGGCACGAGTGTATGAGTGCTTATTTCCCCACAGCCTTGCTGGTGCTGAATATTAGAATTTTTTCATCTTTACACCTTTGATAGGCAAAATAAATAAATCAATAAATTTTCATTACTTTAATTTTCACTTTTTTAGATTAATGAGGTTGAGCATATTTTCATATGTTTACTAACCATTTAGATTTCTTTTTTAAAACTACTGTCTGTTTCTTTAACCGATTGGGATTGCCATTCTCAACATAAAGTCAGAGGATAAGAAACTATGTCAGAATTTATCATTTAGCAAATTTGTATTGGAGGCATATGACGTTGCAGAAACTTTGCTAGGTTCTGGGAATTAGCAGGGCTTTAAGGCACCCTTCCTACCTTCATGAAGTTGATTCTAGCTGGCTAAACAAACATACGTAGTTATGAGAATACCTAACTCTTAGAGTCATTTTCAGGATTAAATGAAATAATAACACAAAGTGGTTATAATTGTACCCAGCCTCGAGCTAATGCTCAATAAAATGTTAGCTCTCATTATTATTGTTAGTTTATTTCTGTTATAACTGTATATTGTAAGTGTTGTAACTTTTATAAGAACTTAGCAGTGGAAGTATTCTATGTGTTTGTGTGTGTCTAGGATTGGAAAAGATTTCACAGAGAAGGTGTGTTTGGGAAGGGCCTTCCTTGAAAGATAAGTTATTTGGTAGGAAGGAAGAAGGGCTTTCCAGGTAGAAACCAAGCTTTTACAGAGATATCAACAGGCATAATATACAGAGGTATGAAAAGGCAGACTATAAGCCCAAATAAATAAATTAGGGCTTTGAATATCACGCTAAGAAGTTTGAATCAACTTTGTATTCACTGTGAGGACAAACTCCTTCACCCATTCATTTGACAAATACTTTTTGAATACCTACTACGAAGCCGGCACTATTGTAGGCGCTGGGGATACAGTGGTGGGATTAACATAGGTAAGATCCACGTTGATCTGGAATTTAGATCTAGTTGGATAAATGAGTAAAGAAACAAGACTACTTGGTTATTTACCCATTATAATAAGTGCCAAGATAGAAATAAAGTGAATGACAATAGAGGATAACTGAGGAATAATACTTTAGAAAGGTTAGAAAGTTTGAAAGGTCCGGGAAGGCCTCTCTGAGGAGGTGACCAACTTGGGAAGAACATACCAGTATGAAAACCACAGGTTCAGAAGGATAATAAGAAGTTGTCCTGTAAAGGTGCCTCAAGACAGTAACAGTAGAAGAGAACCCCTGAATTTAAAGTTCATAAAAGAAAGGTACTCATGGTTTGGTAGTTCATGGTTTTTCATATTTGCTTCCTTCTGTGAAAGGCACTTGTGTTTGTGTATCCCTTTCACTTACGTGTAGTTAAAACCCTCGCAAGTCGGTTATAGCAATCACTGGCTGTGGTGAAGTGGTCACTTAGGGTTTCCATCAACTTAAACCGGCCACCTCTAATAAGCCTTCTGGCTAATCCAGAGTGGTTTAGCTTAGTTATCATTACTGCTCTAATCAAAAATGATATCATATAGCATCTGTCTCACCAAAGTACTTGTTGTGTTCACGTTGCTCTCAGTAGGTGATGGAGGCAAGCGAGTATCCATCTATTACTCCTGTTTAATAGACCCGAAAGCTGAGGCGGATGAGATTTTGGCATTGCTTGTGATTGTAGAATGTGTTTTTACACGAGGAGTCCTTTGCCACTTTTCACTTGCCTTTACAAGAGAATTACTGCTTGCGGTTTACAAGGTCTGACCGTAAAACAGCAAAGCTGTTTTCTATGAGCCACACACAGAAATCGGTCCATTTACTGTACCCTGTAGTGATATAATTTTCTTGCTTGCTTCTTAATTGTTCTTACTTTATTTAGTGTTGTCACCTGGGATTTCCTCATGTACACAACAACAACAACAGAAAAAAGGTCATAAAGTCCTTGACGGCGGTGGTGCGGCTGTGCATAAAATACTACATTTTGTACCGGGCACAATGGCACGTACTAAAAAGATTAGTTAAAAGGAGCTTGAAAGGCAGAAGTGGTTCTTGTTTTCCAGATGGCTAGAGGGATTGATTTATGAGGAATGAATACATAAATAATGCATGGCATGGTTAAATGCATCTGTGGTAGTGTTATAGTAGTCTGTAAATGAGAAGAAACATAAACATGGAGGTCTTGAAGAAGGGGAGGGGGAGGGAAATAGAAAAAAGGGTTTGAGTAATAGGAAAAAAAAATTCAGAGCTGCGCTCGTCGTCCCTCCGTTCTCACTTGCCTGCCTCTGCAGCCTGGACATCATGGTTGGTCATTCATTCATTCACCCATTCTGTTAGTCAGTGTTTAGGGAGCACCCAGATCTTAGGAACCCAGCCCTGTGCTGTTTTTGTAATGCTCATCAATTCCCTTCTTTCCCTCACCTCCTCGTCTTCCCACCTCGTGTTCCTTGCTACTCCTCTCGAGTTGTTGCGTGAGGAGACCTTCCTGGCAAGAGAGAGCCACGCGGGTAAAGGCAGGGCAGTGTGAGAGAGCCTTTTCTTATCAGGCAACACAGAGTCTGTGCATCTGCGATCCGAGGCTCCTGGGGCCGAGGTGGTGGCGGTTGGAGCAGGAGGGAGGATAGCAGGGGATAGGGCGGGAGATCCAGTTAGAAATCTGGGTGGGGTCTAGACTGTCTGTGCTTCTGGACCTTATCTTGTAACCAAGGAGTCGTCCAGTGATTTAAAAGCAGAGGAATGATATGATCAGATTGGGGTTTTCAGGAATTTATGGCAGTGTGGAGGGTGGATTTGGGGGAAGAGTGGGTTGAAGACTGGGAGACCAGTTAAACTGTTATTTTAAAAAAAATCTAGATAAAAGATCAAATGGCCTGAATTAAGACAGCAGGAACAGAGAGAAAGGAAGAATAACTTCTGGAGAAATTTCTAAAGGGGGATTGATAGGACTAATTTGATATGGGGAATAAACCGGCAGAATCCCAGATGACTTCAAAGCCCAGGCAGGGTGTGAGAGCCAGCAGAGTCCCCCTCATGTGGGAGAACGTGCCCAGACCACCCCTGCAGGCCTCAACATCACCTCCCAGTGTCCCAGGGAAGGGAAAAATGTCTTTGAAAATGAAACAGACGACAGTGTGTGAAATCCGTCAAGGAAGCTGTGAAATAGTTGTGTTTGTTCGGCCGTGCTGCAAGGAAAGATCGTAGTATTCCTCCAGAGAGAGGTGCAAAACATCTTGGGCCCCGGCTCGCGGGCTCCTGTCAGCACTGCAGTTGACTCAAGCGATTGTGTGGATGGCACAGACTTTTCTTTCTTTTTTTCTTTTTTTTGTCCTTATTATGATAAGGAAAGGGACTTTAGAATCCATCACCCTCATAATACGCAAACTTCCCCTAAATACTTAGCCTGGGCAGACGGTGATTGTTACTGCTGCTTTTTGAGCTTGTTGGGGGGGAGGGGAAGTGGCCTGTAGCAGAAGCTCTGGGGGGGCCATAAACCATACCAGTTTTCTTGCTGAACCCTCAAAATGAGGCTTATTATGATGGCCACAGTCTTTGAGGGCTTCCTTCAGGTTCCTTGATAGGAAAATACCTGGTCACATTTTAGAACCTGTGCCGCTTTATCTCTTCCCACTTATTTATTTACATTTTTGTCTTATTTAAAGAACATGCTTTATTCATAGTTACTTAGTTTTTACCTGATGTCCCAGCCAGGATACCACATGACATTTAGTCTTCATGTCACCTGGGGCTCCTCTTGGCTGCCATGGTTTCTTAGACTTTCATTGTTTTTGATGACCTTGACAGGTGTTTTTTTCCGTAGTTTTTAAACTTTATTACATACCTGTCTTCTCCCCCCCCCAGTTTTATTGAGAAATAACTGATACACATTGCTGTGTAAGTTTAAGGCTCACGGCATGATGGTTTGATTTATGTATACTGTGAAGTGATTACCACAGTGGGTTTAGTTAACATACGTCATCTCCTATAGGTAGAATCAAAAGAAAAAAAAACCTTTCTCCTTATGATGAGAACTCTGAGGATTTACTCTCTTAAAGTCCTATATATCATACAGCAGTGTTAACTGTTAGCTATAGTCCCTCATGTTGGACATTCCATCCCTAGCGCTTATTTATCTTGTACCTGAAAGTCTGTACCTTTTTGACCACCTTTCTCCAATTCTCCATCCTCCCACCCCCTGCCTCTGGCAACCATAAATCTGATTTCTTTTCTATGAGTTCATTTTTTTTTCTTTAGATTCCACGTATACGTGAGATCACACAGTATTTGTCTTTCTCTGACTTACTTCACTTAGCATAATGCCCCAGTGTCTATCTGTGCTGTCACAAATGGTAGGATTTCCTCATTTTTTTAGATAGCTGAATAATATTCCATTGTATATGTATATGCCACAGTTTCTTTATTCATTCATCATTGATGGACACTTAGGCTGTTGCCATGTCTTGGCTATTATAAATAATGCTGTGGTGAACATGAGAGTGGTGTTTTCGAGTTAGTGTTTTCATTTCCTTTGGTTACATTCCCAGACTGAGTGGAATTAGTAGATAGTAGGGTAGTGCTATTCGTAATTTTTTGAGGAACTGCCATACTGTTTTCCACAGTGGCTGTACCAGTTGACAGTTTTGAGGATTACTGGTCAGGCATTTTGTAGAATGTCCCCCAATGGAGATTTGCCCGATGCTTATCTCATGATTAGACTGGGGTTATGGGTTTTAGGGAGGAAGAGTAGAAGTAAAGTGCCATTCTCATCACATCGTATCAAGGCTATATATTGTCGATGTGACTTATGGCTGCTGATTTTAACCTTGATCTTCTGGCTGAGGTAGTGTGTGTCCGCTTTCTCCACTGTAAAGTTACTTGCTTTTCATCCTTTCCATGATGTACTCTATGGAAGGAATTCACTGCATAGCCCACACTTAAGAACTAGGGAGCTATGCCCCACCTCCTTGAGGGTAAAGTATCTACAGAAATTATTTCGAATTGGTCTGCATGGGACAGTGGTCTGTTCTCTCCCATTTATTTATTCAACTACTATTTACGTCAGTACGGACTCATTTGTTTAAACTTTGGGTTATAATCCATTTCTACTTTATTTTGTTCAAATTTTTCCAGCTTTGGCCATTTGGAGCTCTTTCAGTTTTCTGTTTCCCTTTGACACAGCCCTGTCACTGGGGGGTTTTCTTGGGCCCTTACTTTCTGGCACTACAATGTGCCATTTCTCCAAGGAGTCCTGGTACCCTTTAGTAGGGAATGGTATTAGAAATGAAGGTATGGGCAGTAGGTGTGCTCATTTCTACTGGGGTGTTGTTGCTTTAGGCACTCTCAACCACTCAGTAAAAAAATATATGTGTATGTGTACTGACCTGTGTCTACATATATATCTATAGGTAGATATATTATCTATGCGTGACCATCTGTATCTACATTAAGCTAAACACGAGATCATACCCATGTCTCTGATTCTGCTCCATTGACACATGGATCATTCTAGCCTCCTCCCCTGGCTTGTTTGTAACCTCCCATTCCAGGTAGTGAGAAACTTGGCTCCCACCATCCACCATCCATTATTTAACTGTTCTCTTCCAGTGTATGTATGGTGCTTGCTTTCTTTCTTTTTAAATCTTTTTATAAAAGATTTTTTTTATTTGTGAGAGAGAGAACAGAGTGAGAGCGAGCGAGAGCGCAGAAGCTGGGGGGAGGGACCCTGAGCAGGAAGCCCAATGTGGGGCTCCATCCCAGGACCCTGGGATCATGACCTGAGCTGAAGGCAGATGCTTAACCGGCTAAGCCACCCAGGTGCCCCCATGTATGGTGCTTTCAAATCGTTAACCCTTACCTTCCATGAGAAACTACATTTTTAGCTAGAATATAGTACTTACACACAATTTTTTTTGCCTTTAGTCTTACACACTCCACTCAGTTCTAGTTTCTTGGACCAGCACCTTTTTCCTCTATACCCCCTTCCGTGAAGCTGTTTTGCAAATTTGTAATATAGATTATTCTGTCACATTCTGCATTTCATCCTGGGGTTTAAAAAAAACCTTGCATACATTAAGGTCCATTGTGCTATAAAGTTCCATGGATTTTGACAAATGCATAGCAACAGGTATCCACTATTATAGTGTCATGCAGAATAATTTCACTGCCCTAAAACAAATCCCCTGTGCTTTACCTCTTCAGCCACCTCTCTTCTGAGCCCCTGGCAACTACCAGTCTTTTTTTCATCTCCATCAATTTGCTTTTTCCAGGATGTCAGTAAATGGAATCGTACAGTCAGTAGGCTTTTCAGATTGGCTCCTTTCACCTGGCGATATTCAGTTAAGGTTCTTCCGAGTCTTTGTGTGCATTGAGCTCTCACTCCTTTTCATTACTGAATAGTATTCCATTGTCTGGATAGATGGCAGTTTGTCTGTCCATTCACCTATCTACTGATGGAGATCTTGATTTCTTCCAGCTTTTGGCAATTATGACCAAAGCTACTATAAACATCTGTGTGCAGGTTTTCGTGCAGGTGTAAGTTTTCAAGTCAGTTGGGTAGATATATCGGTGTGTAATTGCCATATTATGTGGTAAGACTATGTTTAGTTTTGTAAGAAATTGTCAAACTGTCTTCCAAAGTGGCTGTACCATTTTGTATTCCTACCAGGAATGAATGAGAGTTCCTGTTACTCCACATCTGAATGATTGGTGTTGTCAGTGTTTTAGATTTTAGCCATTCTAATAGGTAGGTAGTGGTATCTCATTTTTCAAAAAGATTTTATTTATGTATTAGAGAGAGTGTGTGAGCACGAGTGTGGGGAGGAGCTGAGGAAGAGGGAGAAGCAGACTCCCCACTGGGCAGGGAGCCTGACACGGAGTTCAATCCTAGGACCCCGGGATCAAGACCTGAGCCTAAGGCAGATGCTTAGCCGACTGAGCCACCCAGGCGCCCCTCACTGTTGTTTTAATTTGCATTTCTCTAATGACAATGATGATGAACATCTTTATGTTTGCTCTTTGCCGTCTGTGTATCTTCTTTGGTGAGGTTTAGGCCTTTTTTTTTTAAGATTTTATTTATTTATTTGACAGAGACAGCCAGCGAGAGAGGGAACACAAGCAGGGGGAGTGGGAGAGGAAGAAGCAGGCTTTCAGCAGAGTAGGGAGCCTGACGCAGGGCTTGATCCCACGACCCTGGGATCACGCCCTGAGCCGAAGGCAGATGCTTAATGACTGAGCCACCCAGGCGCCCCAGGTTTAGGTCTTTTGATTTTAGATCTTTCTTCTTTTCTAATATATGAACCTAATGCTATGGATTTCTCTCTAAGCACTGCTTTTGCTGCATCTGACAGATTTTGATATTGTATTTTCATTTTCATTTGCTTCAAAATAGTTTGTAATTTGTCTTGAGACTTGTTTGGCCCATGGGTTACTTAGAAATGTGTTCTTTAATTTCCAGGTAATGAGGCATTTCCCAGCTATTTTTAAAAATTGGTTTCTAGTTTAATTCCATTGTGAATTTATGGTAAAGTGGCCACACATTGGGCTGTTTAATGGATGGTGTAACCGTCTGTGCCAGAGAGCGAAAATTTTGTAGTGTCCTTGTTTTTTTTTTTTTTAAGATTTTATTTATTTATTTGAGAGAGAGAAAGTGAGAGACAGCATGAGCAGAGGGGGGAGGGGCAGAGGGAGAGGGAGACGCAGACTCCCCACTGAGCAGGGAGCCCAATGATGCGATGATGCGGGATTTAGTCCCAGGACTCTGAAATCATAACCTGAGCGAAGGCAGACGCTTCACTGACTGAGCCACCCAGGTGTCTCCTGTAGCATCCTTGTTTTTGTGTCACCTCTTGATTTTGAGTTTCCTTTAAGTGCAGCTTGTTGAGAGACATTCTGTGGCTCAGTTCTTTCAGCTGCAATCCACTGTCATTACACTGGAGCCCTCTTGGCCTCGTGGTAAGGTATGTAGGAGCAGGTCATTTTATAATTTTCTGTGAAATCTCCGTGTCTGCTGGGCCTGTGTCTTATGGCTGTGACCATCACATGGTTTTGTCCAGTGGTACAGTTTTTGTTTTCCCTGCCCCATACTTCTGTTCTGACCACAGCATTCCCAATCCATTTCCTGGAAGCCCTGGCCCCTGTTGACTACACTTTTTTTCTCCTTTGGGTGAGACAAAAAGGTGGGTGGGGGTGGGGCGTGGGGGTGTAGAGAGGTGGGGGGTAGGGGGTTGTGTGCACCCGTGTCTGCTGGAGTGAGAGGAATGCCCTTCCCCCAGTGGGGGTAAGGCTAAGGCAAAGTATTTCCCCCTGGAACATAGGCCTTTGGTATAGAGAAAGCTCCAGGGAATTTCACAATGATTACTCTTCCCCTCCCCTGGTCAGAGCCAGGAGGGATCTTTCTCTTATCTTCACTGTGAGAACTTGGTCGGGTTCCTGGAGGTAGAGCCCACAGGCGTGCAAGCCTCAGAAGTTTCTCTCTGTCACGCAAGTCTGCACTCAGCCTCCAGCAGTTCGTCAGCATTGCCTTTCAGGTGTCCCTGCAGCAGTTTGTGGTTCAGCTGGTCTCTACTTCAGGTGAGCAGTCTCTTTGTGTCTTTTTGGATAAACCCTTCTCTGCAGATTTGGCCATTGCGCTTTCCCCCTGCAACCCTCATTCTCAGGCAGGTCCGTGAAAAGCTCGTGACTTTTCAGTCTGTCCAGCTTTTTCTTGTAGGGGTGGGAGTGACAACTTCTAAGCTCTTCACTTGGCACAGCTGAATCTGGAAAGCTCCGCATGTGTTTTTCAGTCAGTGGAACCACTTTGGTCCCCTCTTGAAGGAAAAAACAATATGTAGAGGCCCTTTGTCAGTACTATAAATCCAGAGCGGATTATTTTTAACCTTACCTTCTTCCAATTTACAGCATGGGGTAAAGGGCTGCTGTAACATTTGAGGAGTGCATGTGAGATGTTTCTGGAGTCTGTGGCTAGCAGCTACTCCACAGATCCGGTAGCCCTATTGGTAGAGCTCTGGTTAGCCGTATGCCAGAAGCATTGGGTCCCAGGTTGTCGTTATACTTTGCTCATGAGCTGAGTCTTACTTTTCTTTTCTAAGGATCAGTAGTGCCATTTTATGATCCTGCCAGAAGAGTGTTCTCAGATAACTAGGCAGTCAAAATACCATTTGGAATTTTTCAAAGCTTAAGGTCTTCTCAAGTCATTCAGCACAATATATGAGTGACCAAAAAAAAAAAAATCATCGCCAAAATGATAGAATATCAGAGTTGGAAGGGACCTTAAAAATCATACTTGCTGATCCTCCCTCATTTTACAGACGGAGAACCTGAAAGCCACAGAGATTAAGGCAATTGCCCAAGGTGGTAAAACTAGTGATTTGTGGAGCGAGGGTTAGAATCTGTGCCTTCTCACTGCTGGACAACAGGGCCTGAGGCAAAGCCTTTCTTCCCATTGCCTTTCATTTAAAAACTTCGTAAGCCATCTTCCTCTGGGGGCTTTCCTCCTGGTGTTCTCCAAACACTGTCACCTGCTTCATTTCTAAAGACTCCGGTGGTCTGCCTCTCAGAATGAAAGTCTGCCCTTTGAAATGTCCTGTCTCTGCTCTTCTAGCTGTGCTATCATTTTTTTTTGGTCATTATTTTTCTTTTCAGAAACACCACGTAACACATAGATAGACCTCGCTATTAAAGATTCAAACAATGCACATGTATATAAAATGTGAAAGACCCCCCGCCGTACTTCCCACTCCAGAGATAACTGCTAAAAATAATTCAATGTGACTCTTTCAGTTCTTTTCCTCTCCAGTTAGCACATACACACACACTTTTTAAAACATTCTACTTAACTATTTTGTGACTTGCTTTTTTCACATGCGTTTGAGGGATTTTTCTATTTTAATTCACATCAGTCTACTTCTTCCCTTATGCTGTTCCCCCATTACTGGACTCTTCCATTGTTTCCAGGTTTTTGCTACTACTAACAGTTCTGCAGTGAATAACGTACACACATTGGTGTGCCCAGATATGTGTGTAAGAGTACTTCTTAGATTTTATATCTATAGCCTCATTATTTCATGCTGTTTTCATGAGTCCAAGAAGAATCTCCTAACTGGTATTTCCTTTGCAAGTTTTTGCCCCTGCCAAAGAATAATTGCTAATCTCTTGTCCCCAGCTTCCTTCTGGAGATTAATAGAGAGAAACCAATGCAGACTTAGGACAGAAGAAGCAGAGAACCGCTGTTTCTGAAACAGTAATTACAAGTTACTACACAGGACTGTGCTAGGCAGGAGGTTTCCCAACCCTGGGGTATGTTATGTGCATTTTAGGGCAGCGTCTCCCCACCCATGACATTCCCCAGTCCCTTTGTCAATCCCATAAATGTGTAAATTTGAGAAGAAAGGAATGAAGAGCAAGTAATGGAGCTGAGGGATGTTTTGCTTTCGTGGACAGCCCCCTCAGCCACTTTGTCAAATCTAGACCCCCTACTTCCAGTTCTCCATTGATTTTTGTGGCATTCTAGTCCAGCGGGAGCCTGCTGACACCAAGCCATAAACCCACATGCCATTTCTCCCACATTTGGTAACTCTGGTAGTTAGCACCCTGGCTCCAGTGGTAATGAAAGTGGGTTGGGTTGGGTTGGGTTGGGTTGGGAACTTCTAGATTAGAGCAGATGCTGGGAGTAGGAGGCATAAAAGTCACACCCCCACGCAAATGTCTACAACCCAGTGGGGAGAGAGCTGTATCCATTGGGAAATGGGGAGTCCAAAGGTGGTCTTAGAATCTAGATTTCTCCTTGTCTCCAGAGTCTTTTCCCTAGCCCTAACATGCCTCATCTTCCTGTATACTTCTCAGAATCTTCAAACTTCACTTAGTAGATTTGTTGCTGTTTTTACAGTCCCATTACCCTCATCTCTCACCACCTCTTATTTTCTAATATATATTTTTAAAGATTTTATTTATTTGTCAGAGAGAGAGAGAGCGCACAAGCTGGGGGAGCAGCAGGCAGAGAGAGAAAGACGCTTCCCCTGAGCAAGGAGCCCAATGCGAGACTCGATCCCAGGACTCTGGGATCATGACCTGAGCGGAAGGCAGACACTTCACTGACAGAGCCACCCAGGCCCCCCTCATCATGACCTCTTATTTTGTCTAGCTTTCAGCAGAGTTGGGATAGAGAGCTTCCTCTTTGTTGTCCTTCCTGCCTCTTAGACAACTTCAAGTTTTAACCTCCTGTGAACGGAAACCAAAGCAGTCAATCCTGAAATGAAACGTATGCAAACCAACACAGGCACTGACCAGTCAGACTGGATGTCACACGTAGCACTAGGCAGTGTCCTGGGGCCTCCTCATGTTCCAGCTGCTGAAGCATGGGAACGTTCAGGAGCTTTCTAGGGGATGGTTGGCGGGGAAGAGTCCTCAGGAAAAAGTAGTTATTTATCTATAGCTCTAGAGGTATTTCAGTATTTATCAACCAGTGTGGCTGTACAGATGGGTATCAGTGGAAAGTCTCCTTGAGTACTGTCCCAGGGGCCAAACTAAGTGTATTAAAGCATGACATGGTCCTGTGATACTCTCCAGGGCTTAGATGGGAGAGCTACTCCAGCCCCTGGGTCTGGGTAAGCAGGAAAGCAAACTAGAAGTGAAATGGAGGCACAAGTTGATAGAAAGGTGCTAAAAGTATTGATTAATTATTGGGGCTTTAACTGTAATGCAGTCTCAGACCTAGGGATGAATGGAATGCGGAAGGGTTCATAACTTTCTGGGAGATCTAGGATGGATGAGCCAATGAAAGAAGGGAAGGGGCTGCAGGTATGGAAGTGAGAAATGGCATACTATAGACTCTTAGTACATGCCGTTGAATGAGGGTAAAATTTAAATAACCACATGAATATCTGCTGACGTATGCTAGGTAGAGTGTTGAATTTTTTGTAGGTGTCATTTCAGCCTTGCAAACATACAATATATCACTGTAAAAACTGAAATACATTTTAAAAAATGGGACATTTTTCGGGTCCTGTGATACATACCAAGAGCCCTGCCCCATTTCTCTGACCGTTTCTTTCTTGTGGCTGCTGCCAATGAGTGAGCCCTCCGGCAGCTGCCATATTACTAAAGCAGTATTTCAGGGTCTGTGCACGAGGGTTCTTTCTATCCTTTTTCCCCTTGTGGTTTTGTTAGTGTTTAACTAGTTCACTTAATCAGTTACTGTTCAGCCCCCCAGGTAAATTTCTAGTGGCATATTGGTTAGGGATTGAAATAAACATGACTCTCAAATTGGAATTTCTTTTCTTGTATTTTATGGGGTTGTCTAGTTTCAAGCGTCATGTGATTTTTAGGAAAAAAAAATTAGAACGTAGTTTCCATAAAAGGAAAGGAGCTAAATGCATTCATTTATATGCCTCCTCATTCAAGCAGTATGTTTCTAAAGACCCATTGTTAAGTTTTTAGACCTAAGTGTAACCTACCAGAAAAGTTGTTTAAATGTTGACTTTTTTTCTGACCACTTTTCTGGACGTTTTTTCCCAGGCTCAAGTGGTGCAAATTACCCTTTAGGGGCTTTTAAAAAATTATTTAAATTGAGATCTAATTGTACTTTAACTTGAATCATTTTCCTACTAGAGTATTAAATTGTTTTATATGTAACTTAGAGCACACTGTGCCTTCAAAAACTTACTTGGGTTAAGTTTTACCTTTTTTTGGTATGGAAGCAAAAAATCTAGACTTAAGTGCCTCAATATGACATTTAGGGTCCTTGTTTAATTTTATTCTTTCTTCCTCAGCAGAGAATTTACACACCAGAAGCTTAACTCTTAATACACTGTTTTTTGAAAAGCCCTTTTGCATTTTGTGACTTTCTTTGTACCTCAGTAGTTGGTCCCGAATGGGCTAATCTCTGCTGCCATTCTTGACAACTAAGTTTTATAAATTTACCATTTCTTTCTAGTAAGTTAAAAAAAAAATGCTAAGAAAAGAAACCAGCCGGATATGGGGTATGACCCGCAGTTTAAGCTATTTGTCATCCAGTTAGATACAGGTACGTCCGTGAAAGAGTGGAAACAATTCAATCCCTCTTGCTGATGAAACTGAAAATGGTTGTAATATTATTGTTGTCATTATCATTATGCACTTTTAAGTATTTTATTTGTCCTAGTCTAAAAATTATGATGGATATTTAAAAATTCCGGGTCTACACTTGTGCCAAATGTCCATTAAGTGGCCTTCCTCTGCTGAAAGATTTAAAAACAATATAACACTGTATGTTAACTACACTGAAATTAAAATTTAAAAAAACAACATTGTTATAGGAGCCACTGACATTTTAGAAATCAGAAGGTGATCTGATCACATCTGTGTTCCAGAAGCATTACTCTGCTTGTCCCCAAATGTTAACTATACTATTGGGTTTTAATCATAGGCTGCATTACAAATTGATAAGCATTTCTTGGTCTTACTTTCACAATAATATCAATTGACCTATGCCTGGCAGTCTGTATCAGAACATATGCTAGAGATTATAAATTTGGCAGAAAAGGGAATTGTTAATTAAATTAAATCTCATTTTGGTATAAGGACTGCATCATAGCTACTAGACCTAGTTTTCAAAAGAAATAAATTTACGTGGAATAATAAAGTCCCTCCTCTAGAAGCACTGCTGTAACATTTGAAACATACATGAACTTACATGAGCAGTTATTATAACACGGTACCAGTCCTACAATTCAGTCACCGTACATTGAAGAACTATACATTTTATAAATACCCAAACATACAGTATCTTGAAGTGTAAGGTCATCTAGGGAGATAACGTAAATCTTATTAGATACTGTAAGTGAATTCCACGGTTACCTTCAGAAACTACAGGTAGGACCCTATTTAATACAGAATGACTTCGAAGGAGGCTTATGAGTCTGGGCATGTTATTCTCTTTGAGTAAGATAGACACCCTTTTCTAAAAGCACAGTTGCATAGCACCGTCACCCACAAATTACTTTCGCAGTTCATTTTGATTCTTCTCATTAACGCTAGTTGAGTTCATCAAGAGACTGAGATGTTATGATAATGATGGACCAGACCCAAAGCGCACAGGCTTCACAAAGTCCCTCGCATTTCATAAGGCTTTGTTGTATTAACATTTCAGGATGCATCGGGCCCTAAGATGTGATGAGAGGGATCACAACATTTCAGAGCCCTACATTTAGGTCTGATTATTGGAGCACACTGACTGGATTAATGTTTAACAGCAGCTGTCCTGCGGATTCACTGAGGAAGTCGAGAGATGGCTATTTCATTCTCCTTTACTCTACTGGCCTTATTGCCCCGTTAATTAAGACCTGCTGAAGAATAGCCTTAGGAATAGGGCCTGGGAGGGGAGAGCCTTTTAAATAATGCAAATGTAATAGCGAATTTATTTTCACAGCTGAAATAGCTAGTTTTACCCAGTGTGGATTAGTGAGATCAGATTTGATGTTGCTTTCTGGGTAGAGAACTAATGCTAAGAAACAACTCATTTTCTTGACTGTAATCTGAGCTTTTAAGTTACTAGGTGCTGTTAAAGAGCTGAGCTTGTTTGGTAAGTTCACGTGCAGTTCTGTTTTCATAGTTTTCTCTAACTATGATGTATACACACTAAGACATAGAACATATGCGTCCAGTTTAAAGAATGATTATCACATGGACACTCAGGTAACTAGGGCTCAGATCAAGACAAATTACCAGCATTCCGGGAGCCCCACCCTCACCACATGCTCCATCCGGAAGGCGACCCCCCTCTCTCCTCTGGGGAGCTACCGCCTTTACTTTTCTCACTTTCTGGCTTCTCTTTGTAATGTGGCAGCTTACATTTGCACCCTAAAATGACGTAATTTAGGTTTGCCTGGTTTCGAACTTTCGCGGATAGAGGTGCGTCATGTGCCCCCGTGTCTGGCATCTTTCACTCAGCGTCACCTGTCTGAGATTTTCTCCATGATTTTGCTCTCCAGGGCATTTTCTTTAAAAAGCCTTTTCTGTACTTGCCCCTCTCCCTTTTTTACTTAGGATCCCTGTAACTCTTCTAAATGCTCTCAGATACTCCTACTTTGCCTCCTTGGATTTTCTTCTAACTAAGGTCTAAAGGCTGAAACTTGTCTGGACCCCAGTTTTGTGAGCTGACCTGGCCGCGCCAGTTTAATGGCATTCGTTTAGCTGAGACTACATCTTTAAGGCGTCTGTGCTCGGTTAAAAATCTTCCTTTCTCCAAGGCTGGTCCAAGGGTCTGGTCACGTGACTCCACCAGTGACATCACATTCTGACCGCCGGGGAACACTGGTGGTGCTTTAGGTGGCATTTGTTCCTGCGAAAGGCAGAGAACGCAGCAAGTGCCCTTCTAAAGCAGTGCTTCCCGGGGCCCCTTCTGTAAAGGCTCCGCAACCTAAATGACCAAATGCAGGCTGCCAAGGTTATTTCTTCCTTGAGGCAGAAAAAAAGAAAGCTGTGATTGAAGGTAAGCAGACTTGAGCCCAGCCCAGGACCGAAGTGTGACCCCAGGGAGAAGGGGATCTGGAGAATCACAAGCAGTCTGTTGTCGGCTTCTAATCACTGCCTGCTCTTTTCAGAGCTGCCTGACAATTTGCGTTTCTAACAGGAGACTATCTACAAAGAAGGATGATGCAGTGCTCATGTTACCTAGTGATGTAACAGGATTCTTTCTTTCCTGTTAGGAAGCTGTTGCAGATCTTCATTGGGTCTTAATGTCCTTAGAGCTGGGGACCTCCTTTGATATATAGTGTAACCTTAGATAGCAGCTATTGGGTGCTTTTAAAAATCAGTTTCACAAAATCCTCTCTGAATTTCTCCTGAAAGGAGAGACCTTAAATCAGAGCAAATTCATTTGGAGCATTAACCTGCTTTAAAAAGTAAATTTCTGGTAGTTTGGGGTCCTCTGTTCTTGTCAGCATTTGTCTCGAGAATTTAAACAGCTTGTTTTTCTTTTCTTTTCTTTTTTTGCCCCTCTCACCATACTTTATTTTCTCTCTGCCCTCCTTTCCTAGCTGGCTGTTTCCCTCCAAGCTCTCAAACACACAGCATTAATCTTTATCAGTATGCCACTGACACGATAGGAAATGCTGGGCTGGTGATTCAGCAGCCAACCATTTTACAGCCAGGTAGGCTTGAAGATATGGAAAGGACTTTGGTTAGGGGTTTTAAGATTAACTTGTTCCCCTCCTCCACTCCAGCCCCACCCCCCACTCTCAATAGGATTTGGATTCTGCAGGGCGTTTCCTTTTAAATGTGTGTGTTGCTGGTGAAAGGTAAGGCCAATGAGGTATTTGGAAGACTGACAGTTTGTAAATCAGGCGCAGCTTGGGGGTTAATTCCCACTTCCCCTACGAAAGTGCTGAAGTTGTCTGTAGGAGTTGAGAGTGAAGATGGGGACGCGGATGGGGGGACCTGAGTGTCAGCTCAGGCCCACTTTGGCCTTCTCTGCAGAGGGATTCATCACCAAACAGTCTGGATAAAGCTTTGTCCCTGCCAAGGTTGACGCTGCAAATGGAAGCTTTGGCTGGTTGGGTTCATTGATAGCATTACTCTGCATTTTTCCTCAGTGCGCATTTGCATAAATTCCTGAATACTGTTCTACATTTTGTGTTTAATAGAGAAATACTGTTTCACCAGAGGGTGGTGGAAATATTTGGAACAAGTTTGTCAAGCAGTACTAAGTAACTTTGTGTGTGTACAGCTCCTGAGTTTGAATACTTCTTTCTCATCCCCATCGTTTCGGCAAATAAACTTTGATTCCGCTGATATTTATTGAACATCTTGGATATGTGTTAGACACGAGAAGGCAAGGATGACTCACATAGAGGGCTGCCCTCAAAGAGCTTCCGGTCTAGAAAGGAAGACAAAACATTTGCCTAAGTGGTTGTAATAGAAGCGCTGAAAGCAAAGCAGATAAAGGACTGCGGTTGGGCAAGTGGGTATGTTGCTTCCATTGAAGGATCAGGGAGGGACATTCCATTGCCAAGCCGCGCACTGGTCTTTGAATCTCTACTTGTCAGTCTTAGACCGCACTGGTCTTTGAATCTCTACTTGTCAGTCTTAGACCGTTCTGACATACTCAGTAAACGTTTCTACAAGCCCATTACATCAGGGATCAAAGTCTTCCACCTATTGAAGGGAAATATGTACATTCCAGCCAGCTTAACTCGTGAAGAGGCTGACATGCTTTCTTTGGAGTTCCCACTCAGGCAAAAGCCACCTCCCAGAATTGAATCACTGCCTTACACATGCAAAATGGTTTCTGATGTGGTATGTCTGCAAAGACCTTTGGCCCTTTGTCTCCCTTCCGTAAAAGAAACTGGAATACCTCAGCTGCTCCGTGCTCCCGCATTTTGTTTCATAAATCCTTTCCCAGTACACTTCAACTCCTGTCATTTCTCCCTTTGTTCTGTCCTGCTCCTCTGTCCCTTTCCATTTATACTGCCTTAAGGCCCTCGTCGTTTTGTGCCTAGACCACAGAAACCTCTAAATGTGATGGACGTTCCCATCAATGATTATATTGCTTTAACAGCACACCCTACCTGTAATCATCCCGTGCTTTAAGGACTCACCTTTTGGTACTCGGCAGGGAGGCATTAAGATGTCCGGAGTGTCTGAGGTCCTAATGTCTGTTTCCTGTTCAATGCAGAGGACAAGTCATACAATGGTGGAGGAATAGGGTCTTCAAATAGGATGATGGACTTCTTGGAGGAGCCAATCCCTGGTGTGGGGACCTATGATGATTTCAACACAATTGACTGGGTGAGGGAGAAGTCTCGAGACCGGGATAGGCACCGAGAGGTAAGAATGAAGATGGTACGCGAGTTAAGCGTCAGGAAGCATGAGGGAAAGAGGTTGTAGATCCGTATTCTTGATATGTATGCTTTCCTTCAGCCCAGGACGTGGCTGAATCTGCTGCCTACTGGCAACGTAGGGTTTTATTTTTTAACTTATTTATTTATTTAACTTAACTTTTATTTTTAGGGCACCTTGTGTATGATTTTAAGAAGAATTTCTATTTGAGGGTGACTTATCTTCCTATAGTGAGTAGTTGGAAAGGATCCCCGCTGCCCTGACGTGGGTGTAAGTGCCTGTGCAAAGAGGTGAAAACAAACTTGGTGGAGGGGACTGAAGTACATTTCAGAGATCTTCTTCCTCCATCTCATTTCCCTTTTATGGTTTTCCCTGACACAGGATTTTTAGAACTAAGAAAAGAAAGGGGGCTTCTTTCAAAGGAATAAAAGAAAAAAAGTCTGAGAGCCCTGGTGTTTACTGAAGCCTACGGGATAAAGTCCTTGTGATTATGGCTCTTGTACAACCATAAAAGAAAATGCACGCATTGGACTCAAACCCGCAAGACCAATCAAATTCAAATTAAGGACATTAATTTAACGTGACAGGTGATAAGATGGCGCTCATGGCTCTGGCACAGATTCCTTTGAATTTGGTGAGAGAATTTCCTCACTTTTCTCTTTCCAGAGCCCCATGAAAACCTCTTAAAGCTTGTCTGCCAAGGTCTTTTGCCTTTAACTTGTTGCTGTGTATCATTTAAATCAGGGAAGCACGGTTTCTAGCTCCTCTCAGGGCCCCACGGAGAGGTCCTTAGAAAGGGAGGGCCCTAGCCCCAGTGATCCAAATTCAGCGGGAGATGCTCTGGTGAGACATTTCTTCAGCCAACCTTAGGTGTGGTTATTTTTTCTTTCTTACTATTTCTGCTCTGAGTCCAAATTTAAAATGTGGATTTTAAGTTGGTCCCACTCTCTCCCGAGTTCATGATTTCCTTCTCTCAGAGCCAGGCAAGTCTCCTGGGCAGTCAGGGGCAGATCGCTTTGTATTCTTAAGCCATTCCCATCTCCTGACTGGTTTTCTTATGATCACCTGAGCCTAGCGGTCAGGTTGTCCCTGGTAGGGGGTTGGAGAAATTCCCGTGTAATCCTTGGATTTGTGATCATGTCACATGAGTTTTCTATCCTAACTGAAATAGGGGATCTCTACAAAAACAGCCTGTTTTTTCATAAGGTTGCTGCTATTTGGGAACACGCACACATATTCTATCATATCAGTCATCAGGCAAGCTTTAGAATTTCTGCCATCTGTAATTCGGAGTTCAGTTTGTCATCAGTTGCATATTCAGCATGTTATTTACATTGTGAAAGTCACCTGGGATATGACAGGGGCGTATTTCCCACTAGCTGAGAATGGTTGCATCCGAGACACATTATGCCAATTAATAATAATTCAAAATCAATTAGAATGTGTTTATCAAGTGTTCAAAAGGGACCTCTTTTGCGTTAACTGTTCATCATCAGACTGGAAACACTGTCGCAGGAAAGCGTCACCTCATCTACTTTCAACACTAAAACTGGAAACTTAAAGTCACAGGTCGAAATGAATTTTTAAAATGCTTTTAAAATGTTTATAATAATTTATCATTATTTGTGATAGCGCTATAGATGAAGATGGGGTAATGAAGTCGCAGTTTCAAGGATAAGAAATAGAGGTGCAGAGAAGGGGGAAGTGCCCGTGGCAAAGCTGTCAGAATGCTTGGTTTTGAAATGTGGGCACCAAAGGGTTAAATGGACGGGGCTAGGGCCTAAAAGGTAGACTTCTCTGCACCTCTCGATCAGCCTCACATATTCCCAGCAGGTTTTTGAAAATAAAGAGACACATCCCTGATACCATTTAGTATCTGCGACCAGTGCAGGAAGCAAGTCTTGGAACTTGCCTGACCTGGAGCACAGCCCTGGATAGGAAACCTCACGTTGTACTTTCACCACTCTAATAAGCCCGTGTTTGTTGATTGGAAAAACCTTCAACCGGTTTGCTGTGAGTCAAGAGACCATCCTTAGAATATCAGATGATTAGGGCAGACAGAGACAGATTGAGGTGATACAGAATTAGCAGCTGAATGGGGGAACCCCTGACTAAGGTACTTGGAGCCATTGCGATACTGCAGATAAAGCGGGGATTCAGTAAGACAGGCTTCAGTAAACCTCCCAAGTCCCGATAAGGTTGGGTCAGCCCAAGATTATTTGAGAAGTAACCCCAGATTGGTCCCTATGCCTAATGAACAGATTTGTCTTTGTGTTTCTTTACTGTGCATTTTAAGGTGAAAAAGCAAGTGTGTGTGTAGAGTGTACCAATTTTTTCTCATGTCTCCCTAGATTACCAATAAAAGCAAAGAGTCAACATGGGCCTTAATTCACAGCGTGAGTGATGCTTTTTCTGGCTGGTTGTTGATGCTACTTATTGGGCTCTTATCAGGTATGGGAAACTATGTTTGTTTTCTAAACAAATTTCCTAAAATTGTGGTGTGCCCTTCCCCCCAAGTCATGAACTGAGTTGAGTGTTGTGCTTTACTGTTTTCCTGTATGAAATAAATTGCTGGTGGACATTGAGGAAGCTCAGTGTTCCCATCTGTACAGGGATACTAATACTTGCATCCCCTTCCTTAAATAAATGCGGTTAAATGGGAAAATTATCTAAATGCATTTGTATGCTATAAAATACTGTATCCATTTTAAGGCGCTATTAGCACTGCCTTCTAGTGATTGCCTTGAGGGAGAGTCCTTCTAATAGAGACAATCAAGGTTTTGTTGTTGTTGTTGTTGTTAAAGATTTTATTTATTTGAGAGAAAGAGAGAGGAAGCACGAGCAGGGGAGGGGCAGAAGGAGAAGCAGACTCCCCGCTGAGTAGGGAGCCCAACGTGGTGCTTAATCCCAGGACCCAGGGATCATGACCCAAGCTGAAGGCAGATGCTTAACTGACTGAGGCACCCAGGCGCCCTGAGACAATCAGTTTTTTTTTTTTTAAACACAGCTACATGGGGTCTACAAGAGGAGATAGAGAACTTCCTGGGAGCTTTTTGTAGCTATCTCTTAAACATCTGCTGTCTCATTTGGTGGTGAAGAGCATGATAGAAGATATGGCGCATATACCTTCAAGAAACTTACAATCTCATTCTTTCATGCTGGCCGACGAGTGGGATGGTACTACCTTTTCCTGTCATCTCCGTCAACCTCGTGAGCCACTCCAAATAATGCAGTCTAACTAGGAGTAGTGCACTTGCTATGGCCATACAGCTTTAAAGCAAGCTCCCAAGCAGGCTTCCCCTCCTACCGGGGAAGCAGAAAGCCGAGAATACCTGGCAGAGATGCTAAGGGTTGTATCCTTATGGCATTAAAAGATGGGCCTAGGAAGATCTGGAATATTGAGCTGAAACAGAAGTTAGGGAAACCTGGAGGTAGGCGGGATAAAATGTCCGTTAGCATGGGCTCTCCTTTGCGGCTCCTGGGACTTGAATCCCAGCCCCACCACTTGCTAGTTTTGTGACTTTTGGCAAGTTTCTTAAGCCTTGGGAGCTCTAGTTTGCTGGTCTGTAAAATGGGGCTCGTAAGAGTATGTGTAGTCCATGTTTGCTGTGAGGACAGGATAGTAGGTAGATGAGATTTAGTGCGGGCAGTGCTCAGTGCGGCGCCCACAGATGTTAACAACACCGTTGCTGCTGTCACCTAAGAAGATTTACGAGCCACGGGGCATAAGATGATTGCGACAAGTAAAGGCTCAGCCTTTATTTGGGTTTTCAAAGGTTATCTAGGGAAGGGTTCAGCAATGTTTTTTGGTAAAGGGCCAGATGGTGAATATTTTAGGATTTGTGGCCCAGATGCTCTCTGTAGGGTGAAAGCAGCTGTAGACAACAGGTAAAGACAGGAGCGTGGCTGAGACCAAGCAAAGCTTTATTTACAAGCATAGAGGCAGATTTGACCCCTGGGCCGTAGTTTGCCAACCCGTGGTCTAGGGTGTTAATGCTACTCCTTTTGGCTTGCACGGGAGAGAGAACATGGTCTGGCCAGTTTCGAGTTGGCTAATGATAGAGCCAGTGGTCTGTAATGCTAAGTATTGCAGAGAGGCCGAAGGGAAGGAAGAGGGCTGAGAAAAGATTACATAGTTTAGCAGTTAGTAGGATACCAGTGACCCTGGAAAACTATCTCATAAATATTAGAGGAGTCGGATTTCAAGGGGAAGCAACCAGTGTAGAAGTTTGGGAGCTATTTGGTGGCCATCAGAAGGAGAGAAGGGACAGAAGCTTGGGATGGTCGCAAGGACAGGGGAAAGCATTTTTTTTCTAAAGGCGGTAAGGGAAACCTGATAAAATTTGTAACTAGGGAAGAAGGAGCCCAATGGGAGAAAGAAGGAGAAATAGCAGGGAAAGGTAGGATAGGATTTGAGGATGCCGGCATTAGGTATAATAAGACAGGCTCACATGAAACAACCAGAGAACAAGCCAAACTCTGTTAACACATGTTAATTTTCTGCATCTGGGCAATAGGTGCAGTAAGAGTTAGAAGGCGGAGAAGGCGGAAAAGGTGGAGAAGGAGGGCGTGGCTGAGAGGAGGTGTCAAACAAGGTGTTAGATTTGACTAGGTTATTCAAGTATGTAAATAACCTCTGTTAACACTTTTAGCACCTACCCAAACATACACATGATATGGCCTCCAGCCTGTTGGAATGTAGGCGTAGTATCCTCAACTTTTTAATGTATTTCTTGTCACTAGGTGGCCAGTGAATATTTTTCTTTCCCTCCTACACACAGGGCATTTTGTTTTTAAGCATCGCAGAGCAACAATAGAAGCAGTGTGTCTGAATGCAGGAACAGTCTGGGAATTCAGGGGCTGTGAATTTTATGATGTCTTTGCTATTTCCCTAAAGCATGATTCTAGACCATTTCATTTCTTTATGCCAGAGTTTCTTCATCTGGACGACAGAAATGATGAGAAGGCCAGAATCGAAAGGACTCTAACGATCTTAACCAGTCTATTAGCCATAGCACATAATTCCCCATTCACTATTCATTTTCTCATACTTGCCTTTGGTGGATGTTCTACCGATAATATTGTTTGCTCCTTTTTCACTAAGAAAACTTGAAGACGTTCACGTCCGAGGCTCAGGAGGCTTCTACATGTCTGTAGCTTCATGTAACTTTCCATGTGCGTCACACTTCGTGCTTTTTCAAATTCATTTCCCTCAGCCTCGAATGCCTTCCTGCCATGGCACAGGTTCCCTCGCCCATGGAGCAAGATCGATCGCTAACAAGGCTGAGCTCTCCTCTCTGTAGGCTTCGTCAGCTCCCTTCCACAGCCATCTCAAACAAAGGTCATATAAGAGTCTTCAAGGCAGGCAGGTCACATCTTCTCAGTCTAATGTAAATAGTGAGAATAAGATGATCTTTAAAAAACTTCACTGTCTTCGGGGATTGGTATCCATCACCTGTGAGGCAAAGCGAGTCTTGGCCACATACGTCAGCTAAAAGGCAAATCCACGCACCTCTTGCTCCCACCCAATCACTTCGCCCTCCCCCAAGCTCCCCCTGTGTAGAAATTCTACAGACATGGTGTTCAATGCAGACAATGTTTTGTGGGGTTTTTTTTAACCCCCTCTTGAAAAGGCATCTGATGACAGGCAAAATCTATTGGAGGTGATAGGTGGAAATCAAGCAGACAGACCATCAGAAAGAGGTTGCAGGGGGAGCCGGAAAGTTTATGGCTTGTCCTGTATTTTGCTCTCTTTTCCCTCGTTTTCTCTGACAACTTTGGCCTTCCCTTCCCTCACCTCAAATCAGGTTCCTTAGCTGGCTTGATAGATATCTCTGCTCATTGGATGACAGACTTAAAAGAAGGCATATGCACTGAGGGATTCTGGTTTAACCATGAGCACTGTTGCTGGAACTCTGACCACGTCACTTTCGAAGACAGAGACAAATGCCCAGAGTGGAACAGCTGGTCCCAGCTTATCATCAGCACGGATGAGGTAACGTGTTGTGAAGATTTCCAAACCTCTGACTGTTATTCTTACACTGACTGAATTTCTTATACTGTACTCATGGCACTGTGGAACGCATCCCTATTTTCCTCTTCATGGAAAGGGGAACCAGTGCCAGCTGCCTTTGTGGTTTAAGTGTGGCCCTATTTCCCTTGATCCTGCCACGTGGAATCCTTTGATGCTTACACAGTGACTTAACGTTTTTGCTTGTTGTAAACAGTCCTGGTGTTTCTCCTTAGCTGTTAGTACGCAGTGTGATTGAATCTGTCTTTCTCTAATAGTTTCAGTAAAAATGTCAGAACCAGCCAACAGGAACGCTATAATTTCTAACAAAGTCGGAGTGGGTTAAAAATGTGTCTGTTGTATACACTTCAAAAGTAATTTTCCCCTGAGCATTGCATTAGGACATTAAAATAAATTAGGATACATTCCATATGAAAATAACAGAAACGCAGGAATAAAATTGCCCATAGCCTTCTTTGGAGATTAAATCAGTATTTCCATTTGTCCTTGTCTCCTAGCCGATATTTTTCAATGTAAAAGTAACTTTGTTTTTCAGTTCCTTCCCTTTCTATTACTGCTCGGGCTGTTTGTTAGATCTCTCCCACTAAAAACAAAAACACACAAGACAGAATAAAACAACTCTCACTTCCCAATTCCACTGTGGCTTCCACCAACCCAGACAGGTACCATCTCAGCTCACTGCTCATTTATTCTGTTTGACTGAGACAAGGCTAGGATATGTATTTATACATTTAAAATGCACGTTTATTCCTGCTTTGGTCCACAGACAATTTGAAATGGGATGTGTGCATGTGCGCATACATACACACACATACACACACACAGTCAAGGGAAAAGAAGGCTAGGAAAATAATAAAGTCAGAGATGAGAGTGTTTATGTACATGAGTGGCTGTACACATAGGCTCCGGGAGAGAGCTCAGTAAAAGGGTTAGATACATACCATATGTGTGAGAGGGTTTAGATCTCTTCTTCTCAAACTGGGCTAAGGTCGGCGTGCCAGTGAGTGGGTGAAACCACAAGATAAATGCTATGTGCCTTCTCAGAAAATCAGGGCTTTTTTCTGAATATTTTTTTCTAAAATTACATTGAATTACAAAGGGATGCAAAATTCCCATGTTTATTAAGATAAAACAGTCTCTGTTTCAGCTCTGCTCCTGAGTATCCTACCCCCTTCCCTCTCTCCTAGAGTAGGAGTACTTGGGTAGAAACGTTTGAGAAGCCCTGGAATTTAGGGTGAGTGTGTGTGTGTGTGTGTGTGTGTGTGTGTGTGTGTGTGTGTTTGTGTGCGCGCGCACGTGTGTGCGCATGCGTCCGTGTGTGTGTGTGTGTGTGTGTGCGTGTATGTAGTTCTCCGCAATTTTGTCACACGTGTAGATTTGCGTAATCACCACCACAGTGAAGATCTAGAACTATGGTTCTATCCCCGCAAGGCTCCCCCATGCTGCCCCGTCATAGCTTTGTGTGTGTTTAAGTATTCCAACTAGAACTTTCAAACTGGAGCTTGACATTTGCTCAAGTGACAGATTTCTCTGGCTGTCTTTTTTTTTAATGAATGAAATCGCTGCCAGGACAGAGTCTTCTAGATTCTGAGAGTTCTCCTGCCAAGAACTTAGCCTCCAGGTTTCTGCCTCTAGCCGCTTTTAGCTCCTTGCCCCTTTCCACTCCCTCTCTCTCTTTGTTTCCCCCCTCTGGAGTCTTCTTCCTCCCTAGCTACATTTGAAAGGCCAAGAGAGAGCAATTATCTATTTCTCTGAGTGACTAAGATAATGGAAAACTTGTGTCAAAGCTATAACTCAGGAAAAAAAAATCCTGAGCAGTTTGGCTCTCTTTTGTCTAGGTCAGTAAATTATTTTAATAATGTTTTATGTTTTAAGAAGTCATAAGTGCAGTGAGTTTTGTGTTTCATGTAATTCAAGTGCGTTTCAACTTCTATTTTTATCAGTAAGCATAATCTCCTAATGTTCAAAATAGCTTTTTTTTTTTTTTCGTAAGATGTAACTATTTGCCAGCCCTTTATGTTGGTAACTCCTTACTAGTGGTCAAAATTAGATTTATTTTCTGGCAGACTTCATTATCATAGGACAGTCTCAAAAGTATGTTCTCTCCATTTTAAAAAGAGCTGTTGCTGTTTTATTCTTTGGGAGGGCCGGCATCTCACTGGTTCTGTTTTATGGTCAGAGCCTGAAACTTTCTACTCGCATATACTTGTTGCTGAGTCTGTGATAGCAAAATTCTCTCAAAAGATGTGGTGGCTCTCTTAACTGTGTATTTTAAGAAAAACGCTCAGGAATTTTTGACAGTATAACCTCTGGTGAGAATTTGACACCAAGCTAGGTAGAGCTGGTCTTCACTTCAAATGTGTAGCCACGATTCAGCTGTTCTAAGAAAAGAGCTTTCAAGACTCTTAATAAAATCGACCTAAAATCAGATCTGTTTGACCACAAAACCTGCTGGAGGTCTCATATTGAACGTGAGTTTGCTTAGGGTTTTGTTTGTTCTTCGTTCTTGTCCATCCTTAGAAGCTCGCATCAGTTTCCTTTGGGTGTAGCGAAGCCTCTCATGTTCAGTACCCGGTGGGCCAACATTGTTTCAGGGGTTACCTTGCTGACAATCCTGGAAGGGATGTTTTGAGCACTGTGATACTGGTCTTTTTCTTTCTGAGCCCCTGTCCCGGAATCCTGTTACTCAGAAGGCTGCCTGGGCTAAAACAAGCTTCTTTCTTTTTCCCCTGTTCCAGGGAGCCTTTGCCTACATAGTCAATTATTTCATGTATGTCCTCTGGGCGCTCCTGTTTGCCTTCCTCGCTGTGTCTCTTGTCAAAGTGTTTGCGCCTTATGCCTGTGGCTCCGGAATTCCTGAGGTGAGTTTCTTGAACAGTTTATAAATGGTTAACAATAGTGACTCCTTCCCGGTTAAAAGCCTTTAATAGGTATTCCAGCTTCTCCGGCGATTTGAATATGAAACAGGATCAGACCCTGAGGAAATCTGGAGCCCCTCTGGGTCATCCCTCAAGTCTCCCAGCCTGGGCCACATGGACATGAAAGGGGGTTGATTCCTAGCACCCTTGTGGGTTCCTGGAGAATCAGGCCCCTTGATGACCAACCCCTGCTCCCTACCCAAGGAGATCAAGGGTTGATCCCAAGATTCTGGCCTGAAAAAGTAGTGGCACTGTCAACTTTGTTCGAGCAGGAGAATAAAACTCTTTTTGCTTTGTTTCCTACAGTATGATTCGGGCTAGAAGGAGGGTGGCTGAAATCCTGTTTCTAACTACTTTTGGCTTAGATTGCTTGACAGTGACTGAAACCACTGAGATTTGAGGTTACCCAGACGACCTTGACCCTCTCTATTTCCTGACCAAGTCGTAGTTACAAATTTCTTTGGCAGAGAATCAAGGCTCTACTGGCCTGTAAGGATGTAAGTAGGGAAAACACACTCCCACTCTGCCTCCCCTCCTTCTCCACACACACTCTCATGCTTGCAGTACTCCCTTGCCCAGCCAGTGCATGGCCCCCCCCCAAAAAAAAAAGGTACTTGAAAGCTTAAAGAACAGTTCTTGCTTTCTTGGGCTCCTGGGCTCCCTACCAAATTGGGGTCATGTAGGTCAAACATTTATATGTCACTTGTTCGAAAGGTGCAGTTTCCATAATGAGGTCCAGATTATTGCTTCCCAGCCTTGTTTACTTGCTTAGTCTATATTCAATCTCTCTGTGTTTGACCTGCAGATAAAAACTATCTTGAGCGGTTTTATTATTAGGGGCTATTTGGGTAAGTGGACCCTGATTATCAAAACCATCACGTTGGTGCTGGCCGTGTCATCTGGCTTGAGCCTGGGCAAAGAGGGCCCCCTAGTGCACGTGGCTTGCTGCTGTGGGAACATCCTGTGCCATTGTTTCAACAAATATAGGAAGAATGAAGCCAAGCGCAGAGAGGTAATAACAGTAATAACTAATTAGTAATAACTAATGTCAGTACAAATACCCTTTGACCCAGCGGTTCCACTTCTAGGAATTTATCCTACAGACATCCCCAGTGCGTGTGGGAACCAAGGTATTTGTGTGGGGCTGGTTGGTGCAGCATTTGTCAATATCGTGGTAAAACGAAACGATCTCGCAACATCCATCAGCAGGGGGCCGATCGAATAAACAATATTTCGGCTGTACTGTAGAATACTAGGCAGTCGTTAAAAAGGATAGCCTTACGTGTTTTGACGTGGAATGATGGCTACAAAATATCATTACGTTTCAAAAGCCAATTTTGGGATCTCGCGTGTATAGAATAATTAATTAATGTGTTTTAAAAAGTATGTATATGCACACCTAGAAAGAAAGTGTCTGGAAAGTGGTTTCACTCCAAACTGTTGAAAGTGTCCACCTGTGGTGAGTGGGAAAGGGAGGTGGTAGTGAGGGAGAAGGAAGGACTTTAACTGTAATAACTTTTATTACATATAATGCTATACAAGTTATGTGCTGTTTTATTACAAAACAAGTTACAAAAATGAGGGAAGATTTTTAAAAGAAGTCGTTTATTTCTGTGAACGAATATAAGCTCCTCATGTGTTTCATATAGCAGCTTTTCCATCTTTTATTTCCACCTGACGCCACGCTGCATGAGTTTCTCTGTGTGCAGGACCTCTCCCTGCCTTCTGCCTCAACCCCGCTAAATGAGTCCTGTCACAGCATCCCTGTAGCTGTTCTCATGTTCATGCAGTTCTTAATGTGTGTCATTTTGTGGAGGAAGAACAGTTTTTAGAAGTGTTCTAAGTCATTGGTTACTTTCATCCTGCTATAATTAAGGATTTAAGAAAATAACGGTTCTTGCTCTGTTTTCCTTGAATTACACAGAAATCACATATGAAATGGGTCAAGGCCAAGCTCATTTCATTAGAACGGATTTTTCACAAAATTGGAACCTCGTGATTTATTTGGAAAACAAAACAAAACAAACCATAAGGCCCAGAAGGAAACTTAAAGATGTTGAAATTTCAAAAATGGAATACATTCTGATAGTTCAGGGGGGAAAGTTCTGGCAGGAGAGGAAGGCTAGCAGGAAAGGGAGAGGGAAATCTGAGTCGATTGTTTAGCTACCCGTCAAATGGTAGTGGGGCCTCAAGGCAGTGTGAAACCGGTGAGGTTGTTAGATGGGAATAATGTACAACAGAAGCTTAAGAGACGAAAAAGCCATTTGAGCTGACAAGAGTAGAGTGTTGATTCTTGCTGGTTTTTTGTGGGTAGGGGTGACTTTGAAACGATAGATCACTGGTTACTTTCATTCCATAAAATGGGCATTTTTGTTCAAACAGTTCCTTATAAAATGAGAGGGGAGTTCGGGCTGTTTCTCTGTATAGATGTCATGTATTTCTCTAACTAGACTCGTGAATATTTGCATCTTGAGTTCACTTCCCATTGTTTATTTAGACTTTCCAGTTATTTTTTCCTGTTCTTCTCACCATCGGCAGCAACACTTTTGTGTCCCAGGGCCTTGTCAGAGTGGGCAGATGGTTGAGATTACAGATTTGAGAAGGAAGGGCATAGACAGAGTCCACTCTGTCAACAAACAAACAAACAAACAAACTAGCCGTCACAATTCTTTCTTTTTCCTCATAATTCATCCTAAAGAGTCACTGAAATCCTCTTGTTTGACTGTCCTCATCTTTCTCAGATGAAAGCCAGTATATAGGCATGAATTTTGGAGCCCTCCCAGGCTAGCCCCAGAGACCTCACCCCTTCCTCCCCTTCATTTTCCTGGGCCTTCCTGTGCTCCCAGGGAAACCTGCCTATTTATTTTACCACGAACCATTTTATCTTCAGAAACTCTTAATTTTCATTAAACTTTCTTTTAAAAATTTCCTTACTACCACAAATCACTTACCACTCCACAGCAACCAGAATCCACTGATAGGACTCTATCATTCTGTGAATTCTGGTGTGTGGGTCGTGCATATTTTCCATGCGTGTGAGTGTGTCTAGGTAGAGCTAAGTATCACTCGCTCTCTTTCTCTACCTCCTTGTCCTTTTTTATTTCCCTCTGACAGCTTCTTCCCCTTACTCTTCCTTTCCCATCTAGCCCTTTTCCTTGCCTCACCAAAACACACTTAGGTCTTCTCTTCCCTTCAAAATCTATCCCCTTCTCGTTGCTTCTCATTTGCTCCCTATTTCTGTTTCCATGGATCACTAGGCACGGAGTGGGGCACAGAGTACAGGAAATCCTAAGTACCTATCGTATGAATGTTTGCAGCTCCTGAATAGCTGTGAGCCAATTGTTACTTCGGTTTTGTATCATTACAGCCTTCTCTAAAATCTCATTTAAAAAGCATTCCTTAATAAAGGAAGCGCTATGTAAATATATCACTGAAAATACCTCCTTTAGGTGGTTAATAGGTGTCCAGACTCAAATTCAGTTAATGGATTGAGAGTACTGGGGATGAAGGGAAGGATACGGAATAAAGTACATGTCTGGATTAATTACAGAGGAAAGACCCTCAGCCTGTTCAAGCATTTGAACCATGTGTTCGAGATGTAGCCCGCAGTGTTTGCTCTCAAAATAAGTAAATACGAATTGAACCTCATTTTTGATTAACTGGATATGGAGGACATAAAGTTTTTTTTTTAAATGTTTAGTAAACACTAACATTCCTTTTGAAAAATGTGATAGACGGGAGAAAGGTGTTGTTCCAGCACTAATTTTGAGTTTTGGATCGTAGGTCTTGTCGGCTGCAGCAGCAGCGGGTGTATCTGTAGCCTTTGGGGCACCTATCGGAGGAGTGTTATTCAGCCTAGAAGAGGTAACTACTTTTATCTGTCTATAGAATGTGCGTGTTGCTTTCGCATCAGGAACGCTGGCGGTGTCTCTTGGACGTTGTGGACCTGAAGTGGTCTGCCCAACTCCGTGTTTTACCATTTACCATGTGACCAGAGATCTCTGGGCAGCTCTTTTGTCCTCAGCTCTCATGCCTGAAGCACTGACTGTTCACCTGAAACTTTGCATCCTGATTTACGTTTGCTTTCTCACCTTCTTTCTTCCAGGTCAGCTACTATTTCCCCCTCAAAACGTTGTGGCGCTCGTTCTTTGCTGCCTTGGTGGCAGCATTTACTCTACGTTCCATCAATCCCTTTGGCAACAGCCGCCTGGTTCTGTTTTATGTGGAGTTTCACACCCCCTGGCATCTCTGGGAGCTCGTGCCCTTCATTCTGCTGGGCATATTTGGTGGTCTGTGGGGAGCTTTGTTTATCCGCACCAACATTGCCTGGTGTCGGAAGCGTAAGACCACTCAGCTGGGCAAGTATCCTGTCGTAGAGGTACTTGTTGTGACAGCCATCACTGCCATCCTGGCTTTCCCCAATGAATACACCCGCATGAGCACAAGTGAGCTCATTTCTGAGCTGTTCAATGACTGTGGCCTTCTGGACTCCTCCAAGCTGTGTGACTATGAGAACCGTTTCAACACAAGCAAGGGAGGTGAGCTGCCCGACAGACCAGCTGGTGTGGGAGTCTACAGTGCCATGTGGCAGCTGGCCTTGACACTCATACTGAAAATTGTCATCACTATATTCACCTTTGGCATGAAGGTGAGGAGATTCTTCTGATACTCGGTGGGTAGATGTGTGGCTGTGGGTTTGGGAGGCAAAGCCAAGACGACATACAATCTTCAAAGCTCATTTGGCACTTCTGGCTTCATGTAGCATTGTCCCCCACCCTCAGAAGCCGTCCCCCCACCACATGTCCTCATAACTTCCTAGACGATTGTACTTCTATCTAACATTATCCAAGCCGAGTTTTAGGCCACATGCAAACCTCAGTGATGAGATTTAAGGAAAAATGTTTTCTCCTTTCCAGTGGAAAACAGATTTTGCCCCTCAAAAGGGGTGGTGAGGTATTTCTGCATGTGCATTTTGTATTAAAACAGTATCTGACCACCACATTTTTGGTCCTTATAGGGTGGCTTTAGAGTTTGCCAATAGAGCAAAATATCAAGTTGAACCAGATGAAGTAGCCGTTATTCAACCATTTTGACCACTCAAATAGCAATGTCATACGGTTCGGTCCTGTGTAGCGCTAAATGTATTCTTTACCGTTGTTATCAATGCCCAAGTATCAGGAACTTCACAGGTGTTTCCAGTTACTATTGCAACTGTCAAAAGCAGATGTCAGGCCAGCATCTTTTATTTTCGGTACCTATTACATTTCCATGTTTCAGAAGAAATCAGAAAGGAACATTTGTTAAGGTATTTTCTTCCTCCTCCCTGGGTTCTTTGTCTGTCTTTCCTTTAGCAGCCAGCTACCAGGTTAGTTCCCTCTGTTCTCTAGGGAAGCGGAGATTCGAACTAGAAGAGAAGATGCCGCAGCTCAGTTTAGGCGGTACTGTAGTCTGAATTCATATGCATCCTCCTGGACACCCCGGAAGGTTTTACGGTGCTTCTTGAGTGATTTTTTTTCCCATCGTGGCTTCATTCTTTCACGTAAAGTGAATGTTCAGACCATCAGACCCACCCAGATTCAAATGTATTCCACAATCAAACACAGGCTATTTAAAAATAATCTGCTGTTTTATTTTGTTCATGTCATCATTTCCCTCCCTTAACACAGAACATGGAGAATTCACTGTAAATGTCCTAGGAGTCAGGAAATAGAGCAGGAGACGGATGAGAGTGTCTCTTGGTGGTGGTGTTGGTGGGGTTTTTTTGTTTTTGTTTGTTTGTTTGTTTGTTTGTTTTGGATAGTTACGCAGCCACACTTACCTCATTTTAAAAAATGTAATCATTTTGTCTTTCTTCATTCTATTACAAAATAAAATATAACCTCGTATACAATTGTCTTAATGTGAGCAATGGGTTAAGATTCAATACACGAGAGTGGTTAGGAGTGTTGCGCTTCATCCCCAGCACCGGTATTTACTCTATCTTGACCTTGGGTGAGTTACTTCACCTCCCTGAACCTTGAGTTCTTTGTGATTGGGTAATCGTAACTCCTGTCTCCCGGGGGTGGTTGTCAAGAACGGGGTTGGGGGGGGAATCCCATCGGTTGAGTATCCAGCGTAGAACGTGGTAGATAGTCCATAGAGGGTAATCGTTGTTGCTGAGAATTCAGAATGGGGGACAATGTCTGCATATGTGAGAAACTCTATCTATTTTCCTTTTTCTTTGGGAAAGGCTTAATTTCTGCCTCCAGTTCTGTGTTGGTCTGGAGAGTTCAGGCTCTTGCCTGATGGACCCCGGATCAGGGTAAGCGTCTTTGCAGTCGTACTTGCCTGCACATTCCAGAGAACCTCTAGCCCCTGTAGCGTCACACAAGTCTTTACAGCCACTTGCTAGTGTAGTGCATAGTTAAATTTTCATTGGCCTCTTCGCTTCACAGAGGGTCAGTCCTCCAGCCCTTACCACATGCCAGGTGAGCGCACCATTCCTCCCTGACCGCCTGTTGCTTTCTCTCTGCAGATCCCTTCTGGCCTGTTTATCCCCAGCATGGCTGTTGGTGCTATAGCAGGTCGACTTTTAGGAGTGGGGATGGAGCAGCTGGCTTACTACCACCATGACTGGGCCATCTTCAATAGCTGGTGTAGTCAGGGAGCGGATTGCATCACCCCTGGCCTTTATGCGATGGTTGGGGCTGCAGCCTGCCTAGGTGAGTAGTGTCTGCGTTGATTTTGAAGAAGTTGCCACCCAGGTGACATAATAAAGAAGTGTGATATGAAACATAGTTGACTGCAGATTTATTTTTTTTTTAATGACCATCTATTTCCTGTTGGGTTTGCCATTTTTCAAGTGCTTTAAGAAAGCATTCTTTATCATATAGCTACATTCCTCCCTTTGGGGAGCAATTTTACTCTCACATTTCATCATACTAAGGAAATGATCAGAAACTTGGAGAAGGATATCTGCCCAAGAATGTTCATCACAGGATTATTTATGATAGTAAGAAATTGGAATCAACTTAAATATGCATAGGAAAGGACTGGTTAAGTGGATTATGGTCCAAATAACCATGTAATATTATACTGTGTAGCTATTAAATTTGATGCTAATGTTTAACATCTTTAAATATAATGTTAAATAAATTTGTGATAATACACAAGATGTTCCTGACATAAAGTGGGGGGAGGGGACCGCAGTGGGTAATTAAACGTGTAATATGAGCTCATCTACGTGAAAGCATATATTTTTACATAGTGAAAAACTTGAAAAAGTCATTCAAAATTTTTACTCTGCTTATTTCTAGGCAGTGAGCTTATGGATAATGACTTTCTTTTATAGACTTTATTTTTTAAATTTTATTTATTATTTATTGAGAGAGAGAGAGAAAGCACACAGCCAGGGGGAGGAGGCAGAGGAAGAGAGAGAAGCAGGCTCCCCACCGAGCAGGGAGCCCGACGTGGGGCTCAATCCCAGGACCCTGGGATCATGACCTGAACCGAAGGCAGACGCTTCACTGACTGAGTCACCTAGGCGCCCCATCTTTTATAGACTTTAAAGAAATGTTTTCTGACTTTTCCACAGTGGCCTGTATGTTCCGGAGAACCTCTCGCCTCGGTAGTGTTACACAAATTGTGGGTATCTTCTGCAATGACTTTTATAATTAGGGGGGAGAAAGCAACACACAAATAAGAAACAAAAGGAGAAAAATGCAGAAGGCCTCTTACGCTTTGGTAGATGTTATTTTGAGAAATGTGACTCGTGTCCATTATACACTTGCTTTAATCAGTTGCAGTTACAGGGGATCTCCTTTTAGCAGTGTTTCTGGTAAGTAAGCTTTTCCTGGTTGGGAAGGGTCTGTCCTAGGCCCTTCACTGAAATGAATCTGAGCTTTTCCTGTTTTCAGTAGCCTATATCCATTTCTTTGCAGGTGGGGTGACTCGGATGACTGTTTCTCTTGTTGTCATAATGTTTGAACTAACTGGTGGCTTGGAATACATTGTGCCTCTGATGGCTGCAGCCATGACAAGCAAGTGGGTGGCAGATGCTCTTGGGCGAGAGGGCATCTATGATGCTCACATTCGGCTCAACGGTTACCCCTTTCTTGAAGCCAAAGAAGAGTTTGCTCATAAGACCCTGGCAATGGATGTGATGAAACCCAGGAGAAATGATCCTTTATTGACTGTCCTTACTCAGGACAGTATGACCGTGGAAGATGTAGAGACTATCATCAGTGAAACCACTTACAGTGGCTTCCCAGTGGTGGTGTCCCGGGAGTCTCAAAGACTTGTGGGTTTTGTCCTCCGAAGAGATCTCATTATTTCAATTGGTAAGGATTTCAGAAAGAGGGTAACAGCATCCACTGTGGAAATAAATAAATATGTGTGAAAGGGGGGGGAGACAGAGGGAGGATGGGACGAATTAGGGGCCATCAGGATAGAAGGAGCACTCCCATTTTCAACTTCCTTTTTTTCTACTTCTCAAATAGAAAATGCTCGAAAAAAACAGGATGGGGTTGTGAGCACTTCCATCATTTATTTCACTGAGCATTCTCCTCCCATGCCACCGTACACCCCGCCCACCCTCAAGCTCCGGAACATCCTGGATCTCAGCCCCTTCACTGTGACTGACCTCACACCCATGGAGATTGTAGTGGACATCTTCCGCAAGCTGGGCCTGCGCCAGTGCCTGGTTACGCACAATGGGTGAGAGCTCTTTGGTGGAGGCACGTTGGATTGTGGGAGGAAAGAGAACAGAGAGAGATAAAGAGAGAAGAACCCAATTCATTTGAATGTTAGTAGCACTTACAGGCCCTCCTGAAGCCCCGAGACGAAGATGGATGTGTTTCTTTTATCGTCATAATTAACGGAAAAGGGGCTTGGGGGAAAAAGTGTGTTCGAGAGATGGGAACTGCTGGCTGTGCGTTATAAATAATGCAGTTCCTCCCCCGCAGAGGAAACGGCTGTGTCCTTTTGAACAGACAGCACTGAAGTTATGATGGTACTAGGTAGTAGATATATATATAGTATTTGGTCCTTATAGTACCTTTGTTATTATTATTTGAGGATGAGAAAAGCAAGTTTCGGTGAGGTTTGAAGATCTACACAGGGGCCCCCAGTTACTATATAGTAGAGGTAGGCTTTAAACACAAGTCTTCTGACTCTCAAGGCCAAGGCTCTTTCTGGGACATTTCTTTCTTTCTTTATTTTTTTTAATTAAAAAAATTTTTTTTCTGTTTTTTTTTCTTTCCCTGGGCCATTTCTTATGCGGTAAAGGAAGCCCTGCTGTTTTTATTGAAAAAGAAGGGAGGCGGAGGAGGAGGGTGGACTTTTTTTTCTAAGCATGCTATGTTAATCCAGCAATTATATAAGAATTTCACTCTCTATGATTTCTAAATGTTGTAACAGATGCCTTGCAGGATTTAAATCAGCAAGGGGACTCTCCCTAACTTGCCGAACCCCCTATTTCGTGCAAGAAAGTACTCTACTAGATGCCAAGGAGACACAAAAGGAATAATGCCCTTCCCCCCCCAAGGAGTGCGCAGTGTCATAGGGAGTCTGAGAACACATGAGCCCGTATCACATAACAGACAGGACAAGGGCACAGGTCAGGCAGTTGCTGCCAGGAAGACGCAGTCATTGCCGGCCTGCAGGACCAGGGGAGGCGTTCTGGAAGAGGAGCATTTGAACTGGGCAGCAAACAAGAAGATTCAGATACGTAAGGAATATTTAAGCCACAAGAAGTAGCAGGATGCAAGACCTGAAGTAGAAACGCTGGCAGCCTGTCTAGGGACCCACGCGCGGTCCCGTTTGCCTGGCGCACGTAACCTAGTCGCGTTAGCGCCTCGTGCTGTGAGCGCAGACAGTGGCGAAGACAGAGTTGCAAAGGACTGGGGCGAAAAAGCGTCACCTCTGAGAATGTTAACCACAGGTTCATTTTTGTTTTGTTGTCTCGTTTGGTCTTTCAGGCGGTTGCTCGGAATCATTACCAAAAAGGACGTGTTAAAGCATATAGCACAGATGGCGAACCAAGATCCTGACTCCATTCTCTTCAACTAGAATCACAGGCTTGTGCTGGATATAAAACAGGAAGGACATTGCAGACCATGGATGTATTTTGTTAACTGGGTACCCAAAACACATTTCCCATATTTGGATGGTGAAGTTATATTAGTGTGTTGTCTCTTTCCTATAAGTTAACCAGTTGCACTACATAATCTCTGGAATTTAATCTCTTTAGGAGAAAATACAGTTAGGCTTCTGTGATATTGCATTAGGAGGATTTCGTGAAAGAGTTGAGATTGCTCTGGTTTGATTCTTTTTAATTTTTTAAAATATTTAAAACATAATTGTTAGCCAATATGCAATCACTGAAAACTATGCAAGAAAAATTCCAACCGTCCTGACCTACAGCCTGCAGGAAACTCATGAAAAAGTCACTTTTTTTGGACTCTAACTGTCATTGGTGGAAGATGAAGTGTAAACTAAGGGGCTTTGCTTTTCCAACCACAGAAAGGAAAGCCAGAAGGAAAATAGTAATGGTGTTTTCCAGACTGTGAAAATTCAGTTCAAATGTTATCTTGTTCCTGTTACAATATTTAGCATTATTAGTTTGTGTGTGTGTACGTGTATGTTAATTTTAATATCTGATGATAAGACAATGCTGCTTTGGTTAACCTTCTCTAAACGAACTTAGGGAGGTTGACTTTTATAGCTTGCTTGTTCCTGGTACTCTTTCGAAGTGCACAAAGATAAGTTATGGAACTTTATCCTTGTCTGCAAAAAGGGTAATTTTCCAGATGGTGTTTGTTAGCGAGTAGACAAGGACTTCGCCACGAATTTGTTAGTAGCAAGGAATGATTTCTCCAGCTTCCTTGGAATGAATGATTAGTAAAGTTCTAAGCAAAGTCAATGACTAGGAATTTCACATTTTTTTTGTGAGGTCCCAACTAGTTCTCTTACCCAGATGCTGCCTCCATGAGTGATGGTGCTTTAGGCTTCTGGAAAATGTAAGAATAGTAAAGGGAACCAAGTCTAGACTGCGTACTGATAAACCAGGCAAGATCCCGAGCTGAATCTGCATTCTCATGCACTCCTTCGTAAAGACCACCAGTACTAAAATAACTGGGCACTCATGCCTCCTCCCAGTGTTAAGTACATATAACAGGCCAGTGTTGTCCCTGTGAACATGAATTTAGGCTTGGGGTACTTTCAGATCTATTCGAGGCACTGGAATTAGGATAGGCAGCTGCGACTCCCTTGAGGCTCGTTAGAATTCTAAATAAAATGCAGAACCATCCTAATACCCAGGGGTGTGGACAAGGCCTGGTGACACCAAAGGTGCTTGTTTATCCAATTGCAAAGGTGCCTGTCTCAATTTTCTACCACCTTTCCTGCAATAGAAACCATCACACTGCAGGGACACCTGGTGGAATCACAGAGCCACCACCATCATTCCGACCGACGCCCGGTTGCATTTTCTGTTGTTTTCCCCAAGTGCAGCTGCTCCCCCCCACCCCGCGCCCTGTGTTCCCCTCCATTCTTTTCTCCTCCCACTCCTCAGTCCCGAGTCCTCTGTTTGGGATTGAGCGAGTCCTCTCTTTGGGATTGAGCGTGATGCCTGGTTAATCATTCCTCTCTCAAGAAATAACTCCCAGGGCTAGTTAAATTGTAAACCGGGGCTCAGCAGCCTGGCATGTGGACCCGAGGTAATGCACAGCCATTTGCTCTGCTCCCTAGGCCAGCTGCTGCTTCCACGCCTCCGTCCCTCTCTGCGTCCCTCTCTGCGCGGTGCCGGCAGCCGGGAGACTTAACTGCCAGGGCTGTGAGTGCGGCCTTTCCTGTTCTACAGGTCTGTCCCCCGCACTTTGCGCCATCCTTCCAGCCTGGAACCAGCAGTCACTCGGCGTATCCTCCCCCGCCCTCCGCCTCCCCTCCCGGAACACCTCAGGGTTC
Organism: Ursus maritimus; assembly: GCF_017311325.1. NCBI lineage: Eukaryota > Metazoa > Chordata > Mammalia > Carnivora > Ursidae > Ursus > Ursus maritimus. The sequence goes on along the minus strand of NW_024423319.1, from coordinate 81,995,025 downwards.
CTCATTTTAGAAGTTGCTGAGCCCTGAATCTAGGACTTTTTTTTTTTTTACCCCTAATTCTTATCTTTCCAAAATCTGAAATTCTTTTATTGCCCAGACCTGGGTAGCCAATGCTTGTATTGATGTTTATCTTTCAAATATCAAGGCACTCGCCAGAGTTTCTTTCTTTCTTTCTTTTTTTTTTTTTTAAAGTACATCATGCTAACATTTTAGTGAAAGAGAAAAAAACCTCTCTAGGTTATTTTCTATGATAGTCATGACTCAGTCACTTTATGTGTTTTGTCCCTTCCATGCCACTGATTTCCTCACGTGAGATGAGGCCGTGGGCCGGACCGCCCCCGTGTGTTGTGCAGAAGTCATTCTTATCTGTCTATTTCTGGTTCACTACCTATCTTTCCTTATTAGCCGTCCAGCTAAACTTTGCAAAACAGGAAGCGTTAGTATTTCTGGTATTTGATGACGAAGGTTTGTTCGCATTTCATAGCGCGGCAGCGATATGGGGGGCATCTAAGTTTGCCTTTGTGTTTCTTCTGTGCTCTGTTTTTGATTTCAGACAGATGAGCCAGTGTTAAGGTGCTACTTCAGAGAATTAATTCGAGAAATCAGATAACACTGTGCCAAGGTATACTTTCTAGATGCTAAGCACCGATTGGCCCTCCAGAGAATAATATCCTTTTGATACCTCACTCCTGATAAATCTCATTCATTAACCTCAGCTTCTCAGGAATCCTCGTAACACATAGGCTAGAAGTAGCTGTAGTGTATGGTATTCATTATATGTCCAGTCCTATGGTCTGGCTCAAAGATTGGCTAACTGTGGCTAGAGCTCTCTGCTGGACTGCTAATACTCAAGGGGTTCTTGTCTTCAGGCAAAGGAAAATGTTCTTTCTGCCATTGCAGATTCAGCAGTTGGACAGACTTAACCAACAAAGCCTGTCGGTAGCCTCAAGTGGCCACACACCTCAGTGGCAAAAGACTTAGATGATCTGCGATTTAAAAATTAGTTTTGAGTTGAGACAAGTCTGGGCGTTAAGAAAAGAAAATTGCCCGACACAAGGGAAGGATCTACAAAAGAATGGCAATAAGTGCTTCAAGAGAGTTAGGCTTTCCCGAGGAAAAAGATCTGGGAGACATCCAGTCATGAAAAGAGTGGGAGTCCGTGGGTTTGTAGAAGTCTAGCTGCTGTACTTTGTGTAGTCAGATCCTCAACGTAAAGCATTAAAGAGGCTGCAACAGTTAATGTGCGGTTAGACCACTGGAGGGAGGAAGCAAGGGACTGGCAATGCAAACTAATGTCCACTTTCAAGGTCATTTCTATTCAGACGCGCTCCTCTTTTCTGGCCCCGGCTTCCTTCTGGCTCAGGCCAGCTGTGGAACAGAGGCGGTGCAGTCCACAGAATTGATATCCTCTGGTGGCTAATCGACGCGGACGACACTTTGGGTTTGCCAGCTGGCAGAGCAAACGCTTAATTTGCTGATTCAGTCGTTTCGGCATCAGAGGCTGTGTCTGAACCCCTTACGGGAAGAGCAGAGCACAGTATAAATTTCTCTAGCAAGTTTCCATTTCCGCTGGAACATGAGAAACATAAAGTAATGGGGATTTAGTGTGGTCTAGGGCTGTGAAGTAATTCTTAACCATGATCTTTTTTTTTAAAGGTGGGGAGGGGCAGAGGCAGAGGGGGAGAGAGAGAATCTTAAGCAGGGTCCATGCCTAGCTCGGGGCTTGATTTCACCAACCCTCACAACCCCGAGATCCTGACCTGAGCCGAAATCAGGAGTCGGACGCTTAACTGACGGAGCCACCCAGGCGCCCCTTAACCATGATGATATGAACTCGTTCAGGTGTGGGGGCAGCGAATATGTTTTTAAAAACTTGTCATGCAATGGAGTCCATCATGCAAAGTAATCAAGCGTGCTTTACGTTTTAAGTATTTGAATCACCTGTCCTGGTTGGGTCTCGATCTTGGTTTGTTTTGTGAGGTGATGAGTAGGAAGGTGAACCTGTTACCCTGACAGTATCTTTTGTTTTTGTTTTTTTGAATACATCACAAAGAGTGCCATTTTTGAAGTCGAGTTTTTAGTGATGACAGTGAAGACAATATTGAGAATCGGAAACAGCCAGTGTGTTTTATATTGCCAAAGCGCTGACTGAGGACTGGCCACATTGCCACCGATCAGTTCAGAGAAAGCAGGGGAACATTTTTCAGGGTGGTGCACAGAGTATTGAGCTCTTGAAAACCCTGAGAAAAACTAGAAATTTAGAAAGTAAATGGGAAGTAGGGTATTCAGTTCTTAAAAAAAAAAAAAGATGTCTAAATATGTGGTCTGAACTTAAGTGTCCTAAAACCTTGATTTTTTTTTTTTTTAAACCACCTCTGGGTTTGCCTAGACTCCCCCTGGAGAGAGAATTGGAAGATGCGGCAGTGGAAAAGCCCTAGTAAGAAAGTGTATGAGTTCTTGCAAGATGGTGGGAGGAAGGCCAGCCTATGCCCCCAAGCCATACAACCTGGCATTTCTAAACTGTTTGACCATGTGCCTCAGGTAGAGAGCAAGTCAGGTAGTCCTTCAGAGACCAGGTTTTGTGAGCAGAGGAGAGGCTCAAAGCAACATTCGGCTGGAGGCAGTCTGCTAGTCCGGAAAGGACTGACCCACGACCAGACCGCTCAGGAAGGAGGCCGGCAGCTACTTGCCGTTGCCTAAATGATAAGCTTTAGGTAGATTGTCTTGAATGTTGATAGCAAGATATTTTTTTAAATCTATATTTTAGCCTCCCTAGAATGTACTTATTGTGTATCAAAAAGAAAAAAGGCGAGGGCTTCTTAGATCAGAGCTCAGGGAGCTGTGTAAACTTGCAGGGAAATTTATGTCATGGTCCCGTGGCGACCACTCCGGTTTTGCTCTGCCTCGGTTCCGGTTGTCCGCTCCAAGGAGAGAAGGTCTTGGAATAGTAGGTGTTAGCGACTTCACATTACTTCACAAATGTTTGCTGGCTGTGGTCTCACTTCTGAACATCTGGAGCTGGGCAAAGTTTTGAAGTGATGTAGGGAACATAATTGATTTTTCCACTGTGCGGTCCAATTTTGCCAACTCACCCAAGAAAGAAAGTCTGTGATGGGCAGACTTTGCGTTTCTTGGATGGGACCTATCAGGTCCCCCTGCCCAATCCCACAGTCAGAAATTCCTACTTTCAGTTCCTGCCAAAGGGTCTTCAGCCTCTGTGTGCACTCATTGAATGAATGCTTTGCCTAAAGTTTGGCCTTTTAAAAGGAGAAATGGCATCTGATGGTATAAAAATCCGAGGGTTTAAAAAAAAAACGATCTCTGCCTCTCCTCTCTCCTCTTCCTCCCCCCTCTTTTGTTCCTGTCAGGCTTCCCCCCATCCTCCAATTCCAGTTTTTCTCAGTTGTTAACAGGTGTGTTGTTTTGAATGTGGACCTTGGGGAAGGGACGGCAGCATTCTGAGAACAGAGAGTGGAAGGTACTTCTGAGCTGATGGGCCAAACGGGGATGTGCTCCGCCGTCGGGGCAAAGCCAGGGCTATTTGTTGAGGGCACCGAGGGCTTTAGCATCTCAAGGCAGGCATATGCAGTATTCGTTGCTAAACCTTATTATCTGCTAGTCCAAATCTGTTGCAAGTCAGAGGCAGCCTAGGATTTGGTGAGTGAAATGCCGTCTGGCGACATGGGGACAAGGGAGTGGCCTGAGATGGTTTTATCAGGGTGGGGATGTCCAGTCTGGTCTTATTGAGTGTACCTCAAACTACGTGGTCCTTCACGAGTGCTCGTTTTCCCTTCTCCATTTTACTTCAGCCCCTTTCTCCCTCCTTTCTCTCTCTTTGCCCTGCCTTTTCAGTACTCAGCTTTTTAATATTTACATTTTTATTATATATTTGGTCCTTTAGGACTATGTAATGATTAAGAATTAATTTCATTCTAGATTTAAAAAAATGATGTTTAATATTTTGTTCTTTTAAACTGTCTTTTGAAACTATGCTGCTAACCAGGTGCAGGCCAGAAAGGAGTCGGGCCTGCCGGACGCACCCTGGTCATGTCACCTAAGGATGACATTGATGTCATGATGGCGACTCTTCTCTGTTTGACCAAGGCCAGCCTCCTGCTCTTACCTCTGTCCAATTCACTTCTGGCTCGGGGAGAACTACTACCCACTGGGTGAGCCAGTGAGGCCAGGAGGATCAGAAAAGCTGGGTTCCAGCCCGTGGGCCACTATATGAATTCTCCGTAATATGCTCCTTTGTAGGGCAGGCTCCAACCACAGTAGCCAAAGAAAACCTGTCTGACCCGACATTTTAGTTCCTAAGCGTTGGTGAAAGTTCAGCTGAAGCTAATGTCTAGATAGCAGCAAGTAGCTATGGGCACGTACAGAAACTAGCCTCAACCAAAGCTAAGATAGCCGAAGTCTCCCCAGGGAGCTTGGTGCTGAGCTGTTCAGAGCAGTTATTTATTCGAGTGCTGCCACCCCTTAAGTCCTGCTTTCTTCGCTTTGTTCTCGCTTGTAGAGGTGTTGGTCCCCGTTCGTAGGCGCAGCCTGTGCCAAAGCTGTGGCTTACTGCTCGCTTCACTTTGCTCCCTGGTCGTACATAGCAACATAGTCTAAAAAGGAAGACATGGGCTGGGGAGTTAGGAGACCTGGTTTCTATTCCCTATGCTTCTACTAACTGGCCTCGAGATCTTAACCGCTCTGTGCCTCAGTGTTCCCATCTGCAAAATGGGGATAGCGTTAATTGCCCTACCTACCTCACAGGGTTGTTGTGAGGATAAACTGAGACAATGAATGCAAAGTACTTTGACAAGTAAATGCTATGCAAATTGTAAGAAATGGAAATAATCATGTCAAAGGCAATGGAACGGACATTGGCAGAAGGGTTAATGGGATCGTCCAGCCCTTTCTCTGTGTGGCATAAACCCGGGTCGCCATTGCTTTATACATTTTCACCTAGCACAGATTTGTAATCATGCATGTAATAAAGCACAGCCTTATCCAGCCTGGTGTCTGGTGTGTTTTTGAAGCCCCCAAGTTTTGTAGCTGTTGATTTCTGACCACAGAAGCAGGGGGTTGAGGGGGGGTGGTATGAAAGGTGCCTGCGAACTCCTACTAGCAGGCTCACTTCGTAAACTGATTCATTAGATGCTTAATTAGTTTTACGAGTACAGACTCAGCAATACCTTTTTATCATAAGGAGACAAATGAGGGGCAGCTTGCGTCTTCTGAGAGGTTCCAGACACCTCATTCATTCTGGCTCCTTAAACCTTCCCGTCTCATACGTTGGTGATAGTTTCCTGATGACATGAGGATTAACTGGGAGCTGTATTTTTCTCTCTTTTTGAGCTTTTAATGATGTCAGATGATGGGCTTCGACAGGCCTCTTGCCTACAGTCACTACTTACAAGGAGGAGGGTGGGTGATTGAAATGTGTCTCCAATGAAAAGGAAGGTTAGTAGTGCCCTCCTTACGGTGTCTTGGGATTAAAGTGTCTTCTGTGAGAAACCCTCTGAGGTGGCCAAGGAGGGGGGCTCTTTGGGGACGTGGTTGAATATGCAAATATTTCCTTTTCACACTTTTGTGGAACACAGAAAACAAAGGAAAGCCAGACTTTCTCTATTTTCCTGTGTTTGACTTCTCTGTCCCCTTTCTGTTAGCCAGACCCTGAAGAAGACAGTTTACCACGTGTCCAACTTTTTGTTTCAGAATTTCTCCAGTGGGTATCCGATCACATCTGCAGTGGTGTTGACTTGCTGCTACCAAGAACTCAAAGGCTTTTGGCCTACTTGGTATCATTTTAGGAAGGACACCTCTACATAAAGAGAACTCCCTTCATAAGCCTCAAATTCCAAAAAGAAATTTGAGTTTCTGATGTTGTTTACCATTTTACTGGACCCCTTCCACACGATCACCATCCCTGCCTCTAATCTAAATACCTTTTTTTTTTAAGATTTTATTTATTTATTTGACAGAGAGAGACAGCCAGCGAGAGAGGGAACACAAGCAGGGGGAGTGGGAGAGGAAGAAGCAGGCTCCCAGCGGAAGAGCCCAATGCGGGGCTCGATCCCAGAATGCTGGGATCATGCCCTGAGCTGAAAGCAGACGCTTAACGACTGAGCCACCCAGGTGCCCCTAATCTAAATACGTCTTGAGAAAAAAAAAATACATCTAGGTGTTACTGGCTATCAGCAACTTACTGTGAATTAGAGTGTCGTGTCTGGTCGCTGTAGGGCTCAGATAAAAGTGGCTTTGATGGAGTATGAGGTACAGATCGATCCGTCATCTAGTACAGAAGAGGCCCAGAGAAACACCTGGAAGTGACCAGCAGATGTCAGTGCAATCATTAAAATACTGATGTAACTACGGTTTGGTCGAAAGAGAACTGTCTCTGAGGGCAGGTGAGACAAGAAGCATGAATTCATACGACAGCTAGATGGTGGGAGTACAAAATGCAGCCACAAGGTATTTAGCAGACATTCCCTTTTTAATGTATCTAAGAAACTTTATGCGTTTTGTATTATTAAATTAATCACATGGCAGTCCCTACCTTTAAGGAGCTCATCGTCCTGGTGTCTGAAAGTTGTAGCTTCTTTTTCAAAGCAGTGTCCTAGATAAAAAGGAGGGGAGAAGGACTCCAGTTCCTCCCTCACTAGGATGGCCAGATAGTGGATGGTTAGGACACTTCGGACGTGGGACGGTGGTGGTAATAATTACCCAGGGACAGCAGGTATAGACTGGAATTACTGCAGTGTCTTAGTTTGGGCTGCGCTGTAACAGATTATCGTAGACCGGGTGGCTTAGAAATAGCAGTTTATTTCCCACAGTTGTGGAGGCTGGACGTCCAAGATCAGGATGGCGGCAGGGTTGGTCCTGCTGAGAGCCTCTGCTGCGCCACAGACTAGCAACGTCTCATTGTAGCCTCCCATGGTGGAAAGGGAGCTAGACAGTTCTCTGGGGTCCCTTTTCTAAGGGCACTCATCCCGTCCATGAAGGCTTCACTCTCCTGACCTCATCACCTCCTAAAGGCCCCACCGCCAAATACCGTCGTGGTGGGAATTAGGATTTCAATACGTGAATTGCGGAGGCACACACCCATTCAGTTCCCAACACCAGGCAAAGCAAGAAGTGTAGTTATTCTCTTCCTCAGGGATCTCCAGCTCTTGGCCTTCGGACTCCATCTAGCTCCTGGTCTCCGAGGCTGCTTCCCTGGGAGCTCAGACGCTGCCCTTCCCTTGAGCTCCCAAGGCCCCTCTCCTGGCCTCTCTTCCCTCCTTCACAAGAGGCAATCTCATCTTAACTGCTACAGGATGTGAGGTAAGACAGGTGTTTGAACAACCACAAGTGAAACAAACAGTCTTGCTCTCAGAAATAATAAGACTCTGGGCAGAGAGCAACACTGAGAGTAGGAAAAAGACATTTTTGACCTTTGGCTCCCCTTAGGCGTCCTTAAGCAGTGGAGTTGAAGAGTTCCCTGTCTGTACATTACCACTGCTAGTGTCTCTCAGTAGACATTTTAGGATCTTGATTCAGGAGGCTGCAGATAGACTAGAAGACAAGGGAAAAAGCATAGCGTTTGGAGCCAGAGGACCTACACTCGAGGCTTATTGCAAGGGACTTGCTGCCTTTCTCATTCAAACAAAACTTGGGGTCTCTAAGCTTGGCCCCGAAGGAAGAGTCTCCTCTTGAAAAGGGGCTTCTGGATCTCACAGCATGGCTTCAAGGTCCTTAAGATTCTCCTTACCATTGAGGCCCTTTTTCTGGTTATCTCACTGGCCTAGGGGGGCATGGGAGATCACTACTCTTCAAGGATTCTGGCCTGAGTGTACCTCTGTAGCACAGCTGAGATGGAGGTAGAATTTTTCATCTAAAATCTCGGGGAAAATAAAAGGGAGCCAATGTGACGTTCCACAAGCTCATCGGGCTTATCCTGACTACGCGTCTAGAATCATCTGAAATAGGTCTTAAAATACAGATTCCTGGAGGTTTGGTGCTAAATCTTGGACCGGTATTTGGAAAACCATATAGGAGTATTACAGGCTTCACCCCCGCCCCCGCCCCCTGAAGCCTTATTAGCCTCCTACATGGTGGGCGCCATCTTAGCACTGCCTGGGAGAACCCACTGTCCCTCTTGTTCACTCCTGTGTCCCCAGTACCAGATACAGGGCCTGGCACGGCATGGGACCTCTGGCAATACAGTACTGGGGGGATGGCTGTTTGTGTAAAGTTTGCCTTTTTTAGTTCCTGTGTCCCGCTTGAAGATGTGTCTCTTCCCTCGATGTACATACACCGCCTTCCAGGGACACCACACTTATCCACCCACTTGACCCACAAGCAGTTCATCTATCTTAGTTTTATAAGTCATGACCCAATAATCAGCATCTCATACAACCCTTGGGAAGTGATGGAGGGCATGTTTATTTCAGGCTCTGCTACTCATTTGGCTCATGAGTTGACTTCTCTTAACCTCAGGAACCTCATCTGTAAAATAGGAACGATGAGGAAAACTGCCTCATTGGATTGTTGCAATGAATTGAAACTGGGTATTAAAAACTGGGCTTTACAAGTTGGCTATACAAACATCATTGCTATTCAATTGTCATGAGGGCTAAAAGATAACGTATGAGAACAGTCAATTCATAACCAGTGTTTATTGGGCGCCATTAGGAACTAGGGATTCGATGAAAGGAAAAAACAGGCCCATTCCTAGATGGCAACCCAAAGCACAGTCCATTTAGAATGCCATAAACCAGCGGTCTATGCTAGTGACAGAATATTTTTTTCCAAGTCCAGTATCTATGGGATTGGCAGCCTCTCCCGAATATCAGCAGAATCTTGGCACCTCGTCGCCCACCAAAATATTTCTTGATTACTTCTGCCTCTGAGACTCTGCAATATAGCATTGAATCAGGACATCCCAGGTACACTCGAACCAATCTGTCAGCTCTGGTTCTCAAGAAGGATGCACCCACTTCATTCCCTCTGGCTTCAACTCCCCCTTAGCCACATTTGAAGGTGGCAAAGCCTCCTGGGAGAACTATTCCTCACCCCAGATACCACCTTGTACCTCTTTCCTCCTTGCCTGTCCTCCAGCATAACCCCTCTTTCTAGTTCCAGTTACGAAACAAAAACTTCATTGTATATGGGTAAATACCAACAGATATGGCTGTATGTGCAGAGTGGAGAAGAGTGTTGTCTACACTAGCAGCAATATACTAGAAATGCTTCATTACACAAATACCCTTGAACTACACAACAATCCCTTGAGACAGGCAACATACGAGGAAACTAAGACTAGACTCGGTTGCGATTTGTTCAGTATCTCAGAGGCAGGAAGTGTTGTAACAGAAACTGGAGCTCAATGTTTTTGATCTCAAGTCCAGTGATCTTTCCTACTACTAATCTTGTGGCTAAGTGCTGTTCACCCTTGACCATTTCCGGGCCAATTTATGGGAAGGAGGTAATGGGAGCCTGTCTGGTTGGGCAGTTGGCCTAGTGTTAAAAATTTACCGTTGGTGAGAATCTGTATAGAGATGTGTAGAGATTATCAGAAACAATTCTAGGAAGGGGATCTCCAAAGTTTCTTTTAAAATGTGGATGTGTAAAGAGTGAGACGTGGGAATGGATAGAGGTGGGGGGAACAGTGTCCGGGAGCCTGTATTTACTGTTTTACCTCTTGGTATTATTTGAAGCTTTTACCAAGAGCTTGTATCACTTTTATAATTTTTAAAATGTAAACATCCAGGAAAGAAAACAGCATTTGTATATGTAGTTATAAGGATGTGTTCATCTCATCAATTGGAAGCTAAATTTGTTTTTCCTGTGAACTAATGATAGATAATGAAAACTAAAGCCTCAGGTCCAGTAAGTGGTTGTTATGAGAATTCCCATCCCTAGCAGGGGGGCCATATGACTCATGCGGGCACAGGAGGCTGTTTTCTCTCATAATCTAACATAGCAGCCAGAATGATCCTTTTAAACCATAAATCAGGTCATGCTACTTGCCTGATGTGAAACCCTTTGGTGACTTCCCATTACAACCAGAGCAAATCCAATCCCCTTACCCTGGCCTCTGAGGCCTTCCATACCCTTCATCTGGCCTGTCTTCCTAACCTCATGTTCTGCGTTGAATTGTTTCCATCTAAAATTGATATGTTAAAGTCCTAACCCCCAGAACCTCAGAATGTGGCCTTATTTGGAAATAGGGTTGTTGCAGATGTAATTAGCTGAATTAGTTTGAGGTGGTACTGGGGTAGGGTGAGCCCTAATCCCATATGACTGGTGCCCTTAGAGGAGGAAAAATCTGGAGACGGGCACACGTAGGGGGAGAGTACCATGTGAAGATGAAGGCAGAGATCAGGGTGATGCTTCCAGAAGTCACCCCAAAGATTGCCAGAAAATCACCAGAAGCTAGGAGAGAGGCATGAACAGATTCTCACAGCCTCGGGAGGAGTCTACTCTGCCAACACCTTGACCTCAGACTTTTGGCTTCCAGGTCTGAGACAGTGCATTTCTGCTAAGCCCCCTGGTTTGTGGTACTATGTTATGGCAGTCCTAGCAAATGAATACACCTCGTCTCTTAGCACTTATCCCCTATTCTTATTTACTCCTAGCACACCATCTTCTTCTATCCTCTTTTATTCTTTTTCCAATTCATCACACACCCAGTTCATTCCTGCCTCAGGATCTTTGTACTGGCTGTTTCATTTCTCTCAAATGTGCGTCCCTCCAACTGTCACACAACTAGCTCCTTCTCATTATTCAGTTTAGTTGTGCTCTGTTACAGAGGCCTTCCCTGACCTCCCCATCATCCTTAATTGCTTCATGCTCTTTTTTCTCCTCTGGACTCATCACTCTCTGCTATTTTCTTGTTTATCTGTTTATAGTATATCCCCCCAATTAGAATGTAAGTGCCGTAGGGAGTTTGTTCACCATTGTATCCCCGGCCTCTACCTAGACATACCTGGCACACATAGGCACTCAAATATCTGTTCAATGAATGAATGAATGAGTAGGAAGAGTTCTTTACTGACAGACTCATTCATTAAGCGTTTGTTGAAGCTCTACTACTTGACAGCTGCTGTGATAGAACTCAAGGCACAAAGGCAAATAAGATGCGGTCCCTGCTCTTGGACTTTCTGAAAATCTGTGGCTACTGCCAGGCCCCAATACTGGTGTAGAAGAAAGAGCACGGGCCTTGGAGTCCGACAGGTCTAGGTTCATGTCCTAGCTCTGTCACTTACTAGCTGTGTGATCCTGGGCAAGTCACCTAACCTCTCTGTACCTCAGTAATCTCTTCAGCCAAATGCAGGTAATATGAATAGCTGACCCCGAAAGTTGTGGTAGGGAATCAAATGAGATAAATAACGTGTGTAAAAAGCTGAGCAGCGTCTGATACTCAGTAGATACTTTAAAAATGGCATTCTACCTCTACCTTACTCTAAGTAGAAAACCAAGGTGGGTCTGCTTACAGCTATTTGCCTCCCTTTGGGGGAAGTGAGCAGTCCCCTAGGACAGCAGTAGAAATAATTCAGCATAAATGGAGGCCCTGGGAGGCCCCAGTGCTCCTATCAGGGATCTCTGAGGAGCCATTCAGATGGAGGAGTCACATGTCGGAAGGAAACACCCAACCTATTTCCCTTCATGTCCCTTATACGAGGTAGTCGTTCATTTGTTTGTTCATTCATTCATTTATTTAGCAACTACTTACTGAACATCGAGTCTGTTTCAGGCACTGTGCTGAGTGCTGTGGATAGAGTAGCAAACAACATAGATAACGGTTTTTGTCTTCACAGGGCTTAGAGTCTGGTGAAGGTGTTTCTGTTTTGTTTTCTGTGTACTCTTTCATCAAATATGTATTGGGCCTGGCAGTTTTTCTCTATCTAGTGGGGAATGGTGACCATGGTCACCATGCCACTACCAGCTGTTCCTCCGGATGAACAAGTGGTCCTGGATCTGGGGCAGGGACAGGCAACGGCGCTTGTCCTTGGGATTGTGTGGGCTTGGCAACCCTCTGAAAATTATCTTTAAAAAAACTTACACATGTTGAGAGTGCTTGCTTTCTTTCACTAGACTCCTTGTGTCACATCTATTATTTCATTTAATCCCCAAGACAACCTTGAGAAACAGACACTGTTATTAAAATCTTTTAAAAAATATTTTATTTATTTGAGAGAGAGTGAGCAGGAGCTGGTGGGGGAAGCGGCAGAGGGAGAGGGAGAATCAGACTCCCCACTGTGCAAGGAGCCCCATGCAGGGCTTGATCCCAGGACTCCAAGATCATGACCTAAGCTGAAGGCAGATGCTTCACCCACTGAGCCACCCAGGTGCTCCTAAAATCTTTTATGTCAGATGAGGGAAGGGCAGCTTAAGCTGCTGAGAAGGGGAAGTGACTTGTCCTAGGTTACACGGATAGGAAGTGGTAGAGGTGGAATCCAAGTCCAGGTCTGTACGACCTCTGAGCCTCTTTCTACAATACCACAATCCTTAAATTTTTCCAAAGGATATTTCTGCTAACAAAGCACTGCACAGGGTTGACTTCTGAAAGCTAGGAGATCTCTTGAAAGAAATAGTAAGGGTCAACTATATAGACAAAATCTCCAAGTTTCCATATCTTTTGTGTTTGTTATCTATTCCTGTGTAACATGATTACCACAAACTTAGCAGCTTAAAACAAACACACATTTATTATATCACAGTTTCTGTGGGTCAGGGGTCTTGACACAGCTTATCTGGGTTCTCTGTGAAGGCTGCAATCAAGATGTTGACCAGGCTGGGATCTCATCCGAGACTCAACTGGGGAAGAATCCACATCCAAGCTCACATGATGGTTGGTAGTGTTCAATTCCTTGTGGGTTGCCAGACTGAAGGCCTCAGTTCCTAGCTTGCTGACAACCAGAGGACACTCTTGTTTCTTTGCTGTGTTAGGGTTTTCCAGAGAAACGGAACCAGTAGAGTGTGTGTGTGTGTGTGTGTGTGTGTGTGTGTGTGGGTAGAGGGAGAGAGAAGTTTTAAGGAATTGGCTCATGAAATTATGGAGGTGGAAAGTCCAAAATCTGCAGGGTGGGCCAGCAGCCTGCAGACCCGGGGAAGAGCCAATGTTGCTGTTTGAGTCTGAGGGCTATCTGCTGGCAGAATTCCCTCTTGCTTGGGGGAGGTCAGTCTTTGGTTTTATTCAGGCCATCAACGGATTGGGTGAGTCTTCAGTGGATTTAACTGGGGCTCAGCCCATTAGAAAAAAAGACACAGTGGCAGATCTGTTGGAGATAAACCCTTCTCCATCTCCAGCTCTTGAGATGGCTGGGTACACAGCCTTAAGCTTCCTAAAGGCCCTATTGTCCATGAGGCACATCCTTAAATCTCTTGAAAGGCCCTTTTGTGTGACCGAATACCACTCTGATCCTTTGATCTTTCTGGGGAGGTAACAAAAGGTTGAACAGTCACTCTTTCAGCTTTTTCTCCATGTCAATCTTTCCTAACACCGTTCAGAAGCCATTTCTGAATTTTAGCATCTTCTGCCATCTGGAGAGGCTGAGAGTCACCAAGTACCGGTTCCTTTTTGATTGAACTTATCTTCAATTTATCTTTCTCCTTTCACATTCTATAAACAGCAAGGAGAAACCGGCCACACCTTCAACACTTGGCTTGGAAGTCTCGTTGAGTAAATAAGCAAGTTCATCACCTAAATGTTCTATTTTCCACATGACTTCAGGCAACAATTTCAATAAAGCTTTTCTCCTGCTTCTTAAAAGGGATTCTGCCACAGCCCTGTGCCTGCCACATGGTAAGTGCTTAATAAATTTGACTATTGCTATTACTATGAACACAGTAGGAAAAATAACACCTAGCTTCCAGAGTTGTTCTAAGAATTTTGTGAGATTATGTGTGAAATTGCTTGGCATATAGTAGGTATGCAGATCCCTTCCCTTGACTTCTGTTACAGACTGAATGTGTCCTCCTAAAATTTAGATGTTGAAGCTCTAACCTTTAATGCAGCTGTAACTGGAGTAAGGAGGTAACTCAGGTTAAATGATGTTGTAAGGGTGGGGCTCTGATCCAATAGGATTAGTGTCCATTTAAGAAGAGCCACTGGGTGTCTACAAGAGAAGAGATACAGCGGCACCTGGGTGGCTCATCCTTAAGCATCTGCCTTCTGCTCGGGGCGTGATCCCAGGGTCCTGGAATTGAGCCCCACATCGGGCTCTTCCGCTGGGAGCCTGCTTCTTCCTCTCCCACTCCCCCCTGCTTGTGTTCCCTCTCGCTGACTGTCTCTCTCTCTCTCTGTCAAATAAATAAAAAAAAAGAGAAGAGATAGAAAAGATTGCCATGTGAAGACAGAAGCAGATAATGGAGTCATGCTGTCACAAGCCAAGGAATACCTGGAACCCCCAGAAACTGAAAGAGGCAAGGAAAGATTCTCCCCTAGAGACTTCTAGCCCCCAGAGTTGTGAAAAAATGAATTTCTGTTGTTTTAAGCTAAAAAGAAAGAAGGAGAAGGAGGAGGAGGAGGAGGAGGAAGGGGAAGGAGGAAGGGGAGGAGAAGAAGGGGAAGAAGAGACACCAGAGAGCTCACTCTCTCTCCCCCTTTGTGTGCATTCACCAAGGAAAGGCTATCTATGTGAGGACATAATGAGAAGGCAACTGTCCATAAGCCAGGAAAGGAGCTCCCATAAAAAATAAAGCATGTTGGCACCCTGATCTCATACTTACAGCTTCCAGAACTGTGAGAAAATAAATTTCTGTAGTTTAAGCCACCCCTTCTATGGTATTTTGTTTATGGTGGCCCAAGCAGACTGAGACCCTTTCCTTGGGTGAAGCCATTAGAATTCAGAGCTCAGAACCCATGTCCCTCAGTTCCCAACTGTGCGAAGGATGACGTTGGGACATGGGAAAAGCAACAATCTGCTTTTAAAATTATAATGTTTAATTTTTTCTGATTATAAAATATAAGATCACTGTAAAAAATAAGAAAATGCAGAAAATCACAGCGGAGAAAGTAAAATTCTCTACAATTCCTTCACTTACAGATACCACTGTTAAGGTTTTGGTGAACGATTTTTATTATTTTTCTCTATGTGACAGTGTGTACACACACACACACACACACACACATAGAATTAGAGTGATGTTAATCCATAATGCATTCTATTCTTTTTTCTTCTCCTCCCATTTAATATTTATTGGAGCAGATTACTTTCCACAGATGTCTTTTCCTCCAGAATGATCTCTCTCCTGGGCTTTTGACTTCCTGTTCTCCAGTCTATTCCAAGCCAGTTTTGGCCTGTTTCAGGCCCTGGCTCCGAGCCTAAAGGAGCTTTGTCCCTTCGGACTTGCCCCCCTGGGGGCCCCGTGACTGCTCTGCGACTCTGTTTTCACCTGCAGCCTAGCTGGGGGAAGATGACAGGAAATGGCAGCTCCGGGGAACAGGGAAAAGGAGCAAACCAGGGACTCCCTTAAGTCACAGATTCCAGTCTTGCTTTACTAAAGCACAGCAATTAGAACCAAAGCCACAGGCGAAGATTTATGGCCGGGGGAGTAAGGGAATGCAAACGGGCACGGGGTTGACCGAGAAAAACCCAAGGTTAATAATGATCCAGTGATAAATGCCAAAAGTGAGACACCAAATTATACCCCAGCTGTGATTTCAACTTTGACCAAACATGCATGGGTTACACAAAGGTGGGACTGTAGTTCTCCATGCTTGAAGAGTGGTTTTGTTAGCATTCCATTGTGTTTTCCTTTTCATTCAATATTCTTTGAAAGAATGGCTTTTAAAAAGGAATGGCTTTTAAAAATAGCTTGCTTTTCACATTAAGAATGACAGTACGTTAATAAAAGAGAACATTTTTTTAAGCAAATGATGAGATTAAAGCCTCAAGTGGTGGAGATATATTTTGAGCCTGGTTTTTGTGCCTGAGAGACCCTGGAAGGACTTGAGAGTGGGAGTAGTTCAAAACATGACTGGCAGGAGAGTGATGCAAGGGCAAAAAGTAAAAATTAGCAAGTTATAGAAACAGCATAAATGGCCAATAAATACTTTAAAGAGCCATTCGATCTCACTCACAGTGAAAAAAATATAAATTGAGATTGAAAAAAGATTGATGTTTAGGTTGGAAAGAGTACAAGGAAAGGGATACCCCCAGACAGCCTAGGTTGGAATATAGATTGATGAAACCTTTCTAGAGGCTCACTGGGCATGAGCTCGCCAAGTTGTGAGTGTACTTACCCTTTGCCCCTGGTATTCCTCTTCTGGGAAACGTTGCTACAGAAATAAACAATTGTGCAAAGCTTTATGTAAAATTATATGTATCTCAGCGTTGTCTCTATCATGGAGAAATGGATATAGCCTAAATCTCTCTCAATAGAGGAGTGATTAATGAATTACGGTACAGCCATACGATGACTCTATATCCTGAAAAGAATAGGGTAGCTTAGTATGGGCTGGTATGGAAGAATAGTTGTTACACACACCTGAGCGAAAGAAGCAAGTTGCAGAAGATTAAGTACAATATAATCCCACTTTGTGGAAAACAAAACCAACAAACAAAAACCTGTATCTGTATGTAGTGATGTGAGCATTTGATATTTTAATAGCTGGCACTAGAATTCTCTTAGGGAAGGGAATGCAATTTTTAAGGAAAATAACTTGGTAAGCCTCCTGCAATGTGGAAATTGAGGTCCTGGGGAGTTGGGCAAGATCATAGGAAGACTGAAAATTTTCTACTAGGAAGATGGACAAAGGATTTTAAGGACAAGGGTATCAAATATTCAGAGTTAAGGTTTTTTTTTTTTTCCTGTATTGCTGTACTATCAATTCTCTCCATTGCTTCAGGCTTTCAGTAAAGCCTGCTACACACACAAATGTCTTTTGTGAGTAATTTTGGTGGAAAGTAAAGAGACACTGATCACGTGTAGTGGTTGCTTCAGAGAAAGGAAAAAAATTCAGCCACAATAGGTAAAATGTAAGTGGCATACATAGTAGTTCAGCAAGCAAAAGTGACTCTGAAAATATTGACATCTTGGAGAGAACATTGAACTTCCCAGGTCTGGGATAAGGGAAATGTGTCAATTGATGTATGGAATTTAAGCCTGTGGCTTCTGGAGTCAGACATACTGGATTGAAAATTCATGCCAATACTGACTAGCTATGTGAACTTGGGCAAGTCAATTAAACAAACACCCTATGCCTCAGCTTCCACATCTTTTAAATGGGGATGATAACAGTACCTGTCTCATAGGTTTGTTGCGAGACTATAGATTATTTTGAAGGTTAAATGAGATCCCATCTGGAAAGTAAGTGCTCAATGAAAGTTAATGTTAACTATCGTCATCATCATCTACTTGGGTTACAAAAGTAATAGATGTATTTATTGAATATGTAACTACCATGTTTTCTCAATTCTATGATTTGCTATTCTTTCAAATTTCTGAAATTAGGACTCATCATATCATTATTTTACATTTACATTTAAGGTCATTTTTCTCCCCTCTTCGGAATAATCCTGAAAGTATCTGACTCCCCAAACGATGTTGTAGTTCAGTGCTTCTCAGACTTTAATATAGGGACCTTGTTAAAATGCACATTCTGCCTCAGTAGGCCTGGGGTGAAGCCTGAGATTCTGCAGTTCTGATGAGCTCCTAGGTAATGCCAGTTCTGCTGGTCTTTAGACCACATTCTAAATAGCAAGGGTCTACATCTCTGAACTATAACCCATCAGAGGCCAGAGATGCCACAGGTTGGAATGGGAGCCATATTGGAATAAGGCCTCTGAAGCAGGCTTCTTGAAGTAACAAACTTCTGGTCCCACTGGTCTGGGACTGAGGTTTTGGAACAGTCCTGAGATCTGTAGGTGAAAAACAAAATCTGAGGAGGATAGTGAGTGTTCCTAAATTAGCATCTTTGGTAACATGTGACGTCGCATCAGCCATTCTGCATCCAAACTGTTTAGATGTCGGAAATTCTGGAAAAGAGACCCAAAGACCTTGGCCTTGTTGGTTTTCCCTCTAGTCAAACCTTACTAATTGGAGTCTTCTGCTGTCACTTCACACATACCTCAATATGTATGATCTCAGTCTCAGGTCTCCACCTAGAGTAAAACCAGCCCCTCCAATTAACACTATCCATTTAACAAAGTAGTTTTCCCTTCTCCCTTCTTTTTTTTTTTTAAAGATATTATTTATTTATTTGACAGTGAGAGACCATGAGAGAGGGAACACAAGCAGGGGGGAGTTGGAGAGGGAGAAGCAGGCTCTTCGCTGAGCAGGGAGCCCGATGTGGGCCTTGATCCCAGGACGCTGGGATCTGAGCCCAAGGCAGACGCTTAACAACTGAGCCACCCAGGTGCCCCATCCTTCTCCCTTCTTAAATAGTCAGGCATCAAGGCCTGGGGGATTTAAATTTTTTTTATTCTTTTAATTTATTTACATCACTTAATGTATCTACCCTCTTAAGAAATTTTTAAGTGTTGTTCACTGTAGGTAAAATGTTGTATAGCAGATTTCTAGAGCTTGTTCATCTTACTTAACTGAAGATTTATGCCCATTGATTAGTAAGTCCTCATTTCCTCCCTCTCCCCAGCCCCTGAAAACCACTATTTCCCTCTTTGATTCTATGAATTTGACTATTTAAATACCTCATTTAAGTGGAATTATGCATTTGCCTTTCTGTGACTGGTTTCTTAACATAAAGTCATCAAGGTTCATCTATGTAGTTGGCATATTTTAGAGTTTTCTTCTTTTTTTAAGACTGAATAGTGTTCTATTGTATGCATATACTGCATTTTCTTTGTCCATTCATATTAATTCACAACATTTCTGCCATCTGGTTCTTCCCGTGTTTGTAAAATCCATGACCTCTCTCCTGTGCTGTCATAGCCTCCTACTGCCCCCACCAACTCCCTAGTTCCCCCATCCCAAACTGTTCTACCCACTCTTCACATGATTTTTGCCTAAAATATTTCCATTTTCCTCACCACTTCAATATCTTTCCTCGTTCTTTCCCCATCTACTGCACAAATCTTCCATTTCTACTCAGGTCTCATCATTGTCCTTCTGAACACATCATCCCCATTCCAGAATCCAAGCTTTGATTCATTCTGTACTTCCCACTCACAGTACCTTCCCTCTTCCAGGAAAGGTTTTAGGAATAGCTAAGAATAACTACCATTTATTGACTACTTACTTGGTACCTAACTTTGTGCTAAGCAAAAATTGGATTACATGGATTATTATTTATTACATGGATTATTATTTATTACAATATCTCTATGAGCTACATATTTTACAATTATTCCCATTTGATGTGTGGAAACTAATTTATCCCAGTCTGTCTGTCTCTAGACATGTAGACTCTGCCTCTGTCTTTTCTTACTGATTCCCCCCCACTATTTCTATTTAAATACCATCCCACTACTTTCAAAGATAAAGGAAATAAATTAACTAGGCTTTGAAGTGCTTCTGCGTTCTGATTTAATAAACTCATTATTTATAGCTTGCATGTTTATTGTAGGGAAATGATGCCTCTGAAGCTTTTGAAAGACTTTTAAGCCATTTTGTTCACATAGATTGTTTGGACATTTTCTCTGTAGTATTTCTTTAATACTATTGAGGTACTTTTTTCTGGTTATGTTAAGCTGAACCTCAGCTAAGCCCCTATCACAAACATTCCAATCCCAAATACGAGACATCAGAATGAGTGCCTGATGCACTTGTAAATAGCAGAGTGATCTCATGGGCACACAGCAGTGTCTCTGCCCCTCTGAGGAAGAAAGTGGGACTGATGGGATTGGGGTTGGGGAATGGCAAACTGGGACTGACTGGGTTTCCTTTTTCACTCTCTATACTTCTACATTGTTTGATTCTTCTTTTTACGATGAATGTTATTTATTACTTGTGTAAGAAAAAGCAATGCAATTATTTATTTAAAAAGAAATGACAACAGACGAGGACAAAAGTTTCAAGAGAGCCTTCAGAAGAATCATGACCATCCAAAGCTAGTTATCTCCAGCAATAATCAGGTGGTGCCATTTGTTACCTATCAGAATGGCAAAAAAATTTTCAAAGTTTGATAATGCTCATGGATAGTGAGCACAAAGAGAAATATGTGCTATCCTCTACTGTTAGTGCGAGGCTGGCACAGGGTCTTTGGAGGAAATTTGGTGGTGTGCATCAGTATTTACATACATGTATCTTTGGCCCAACTACTGCTAGGAATTTACCATATGCATATATACTCCAGAGCATGTCATGATGTAAATATCCAAGGATGTTTACTTCAGAGTTTGTTCATAATGGCAAAAACTAAATGTCCATAATTAAAGATTGGTTAGATAGACTGTGGTTCATCTATTAATATTAAGAACAGTAAGCAGAGAGAGAGAGATTGAGAGAGAGAGAAGAAGATGATGGTGGAGGAGGACCCTAGGCTTGTCTCGTCCCACAAACACAACTAAATAACTATCAAATCATCTGAAATACCCCAGAAATAAACCTGAAGAATGACAGGACAAGCTCTACAACTAAAGGGAGAAAAGAGGCCACACTGAAGAAGGTAGGACATGTGGAGACATGGTTAAGGGGAGAAATGGGTTGTGGGTGCTGCAGGGGAGGGAGATGTGGTCACAGAGAAAGGGCAACAGAGGAGCACACAGGGTAATGCACAAGGAGAACATTTCCCCAAAGCCAGTGGCTTAGACAACAAGAGGGACTGAATTTTGAGAGCTCACTACCAGTGGGGCTTAAGGCCCGGAGTTTTAAAGGTCAGTGGGCTTGCCTGGGATAGAGCCCCAAGGGCTCTGCACTGCTCCTGGAAAGAAAGCAGGTGAACAACCTGGGAGCAGACAGCTTGGAAACAGTGATCTGAAGAACAAATGGGGCACACAGTAGGGAGATTATTTGCTCTTGTCAGAGTGCAGTCCCTGAGAGACAGTGTTCACAGAGAAGCCTCTCTGGGAACAAAGAAGCTGGCTGATCCCATTTTCCTCTCCCATACCTCAGCATAAATACAAAACTACCTGCAGGAAGCAGCACAGCACTGATACTGGTTACCTAACCTGTTTACACCAAGCCCTACCCCCTGTACTGGTGGGGATTGCCCTTCTCAGTCAAGCTTGCCTTAATCCCAGCACAGTGGGCCCCTCCCCTAGGAGACCAGTAGAAATCCTTTCTCACAGCATGTCTCCATCTCTGGACCAGAGAGTGCTGCAGGGCCTCAGTTTTGGTGGAAGTGGTAGTCTCATTATGCAAGTAGACCAGAGCACACCTAGTTAAAACACACCACATTCAGGCCAGGGACCAAAAACTGCCCACAGCAGGCAAGCAGAGGCTCTGCAGATGACTGGCCTGAGGGATAGAGCAGCCAGAAGACAACAGCAGAGCTCATGTAGCACACACCAGAGATACTCCCTGAAGTGCCAGACCCCAGGCACTACATGACCTCTTTTTCATAAGGCCATTACTTTCAGGGGCACATGGGTGGCTCAGTTGTTAAGTATCTGCCTTCAGGTCAGGGCAAGATCCCAGGGTCCTGGGATCGAGCCCCACATCAGGCTCCCTCTTGGGAGCCTGCTTCTTCCTCTCCCACTCCCCCTGCTTGTGTTCCCTCTCTCACTGTCTGTCTCTCTCTGTCAAATAAATAAATACATAAATAAAATCTTAAAAAGAAAAGACCATTACTTTCAGGAACAGGAGTGATAACTGGCTTTTATAACACACAGGAGGAAGCAGAGACTTAGACAAAACACAAAGACAGAGGTATTTATCCCAAGAGAAAGAACAAGATAAAGCCATGGCCAGAAATCTAAGCAAAACAGATATAAGTAACATGCCTGATGGAACATTAAAAGCAACAATCATCAGGATATTCACTGGGCTTGAGAAAAGAATAGAAGATGTCAGTGAGACCCTTACCATTGAGATAAAAGAGTTAAAAAGAACCAGGGAAGGATGAAGGATGCAATAAACAAGCCTGGAAACAGGCTTGATGCAATGAACAGCAGGCTGGAAGAAGCAGAGGAATGAATTAGTGACCTAGAGGACAAAATAATGGAAAAAAATGAAGCTGAACAAAAGAGAGACAGAAGAATAATGCAACATGAGAATAGACTCAGGGAACTAAGTGACTCCATCAAACATAATAACATTTGTATTATAGGAGTCCCAGAAGAAGGAGAGAGAGAGAAAAGGGGGCAGAATTTATTTGAAGAAACAATGGCTGAAAACATCCCTAATCTTGGGAAAGAAACAGATATCCAAACCCAGGAGACACAAAGAACTTCCATCAAAATCAATAAAAGCAGGCCAACACCAAAACCTATTGTAATTAAATTTGCAAAATATAATGATAAAGAAACATACTTAAAGGCAGCAAGATGAAAGAAGTCCTTAACTTACAAGGGAAGACCTAGAAGGCTAGCTGGACATTTCTCAACAGAAACTTGGATGGGAGTGGCATGATATATTCAAAGTGCTGAATGGGAAAAATCTGCAGCCAAGAATACTCTATCCAGCAAGGCTAGCCTTCAGAATAGAAGGAGAGATAGATTCCCAAACAAAAACTAAAGGAGTTCATGACCACTAAACCAGGCCTACAAGAAATTTTAAAGGGGACTCTTTGAGTATAAAGGAGAGAACAAAAGTGATAAAGACAAGAAAAGGTCAGAGAAAATCTCCAGAAACAATGACAAAACAAGGACTAAAATGGCAATAAATGCGTATCTATCAATAATTACTTTGTAAGTGGACTAAACCTACCAATCAAAAGACATAGGATGTCAGAATGGATAAAAAAAAAAGACCCATCTATATGCTGCCTGTAAGAGTCTCATTTTAGACCTAAAGTCACCTGCAGATTGGAGATGGAGGAACATTTATCATGCAAATGGCTGTCAAAACAAAGCTGGAGGAGCAATACTTAGACAACCTAGAGTTTAAAACAAAGACTGTAACAAGAGACAAAGAAGGGCACTATATAATCATAAAGGGAACAATCCAACAAGGAGATATAAGAATTGTAAATATTTATGTATCTGACATGGGAGCACCCAAATATATAAAGCAGTTAATAACAAGCGTAAAGGAACTAATTGATAATAACACAATAATAGTAGGGGCCTTTAACACCCGACTTACGTCAATGGGCAGACCATCTAAACAGAAGTAAACAAAGAAACAATGGCTTTTAATGACACATTGAACCAGATGGACTTAACAGATACATTCTCAACATTCCATCGTAAAACAGCAGAGTACACATTCTTTTCAAGTGCACATGAGACATTCTCCAGAATAGATCACATATTAGGCCACAAATCAGGCCTCAACAAAAACAAAAAGATTGAAATCATACCATGCACTTTTTCTGACCACAACACTATGAAACTAGAAGTCAACCACAAGAAAAAAATTTGGGAAGACCACAAATACATAGAGGTTAAACAACATGCTACTAAATAATAAATGGGTCAACTGGGAAATTAAAGAAGAAATAAAAAAAATATAGAAACAAAAGAGAATGAAAACATAATGGTCCAAAACCTTTGGGATGCAGCAAGAGTGGTTCTAAGAGGGAAGTATATAGCAATACAGGCCTACCTCCAGAAGCAAGAAAAACCTCAAATAAACAACCTAACCTTACACCTAAAGGAATAGAAGAAAAAAGAACAACAAATGAAGCCTAAAGCCAGCAGAAGGAAGGAAATTATAAAGATTGGAGAAGAAATAAATGATACAGAAGCTAAAACAAACAAAAAACACCAGTAGAACAGATCAATGAAACCAAGAGCTGGTTCCTTGAAGAAGTTAATAAAATTGATAAACCTCTAGCCAGACTTATCAAAAAGAAAAGAGAAAGGACCCCAATAAATAAAATCACAAATGAGAGAGGACAAATAACAACCAACACCACAGAAATATAATTATAAGAGAATATTTTTTAAAAGATTTCTATTTATTTATTTGAGAGAAAGAGCATGAGCAGGGGGAGAGAGAGAGCGGGAAAAGCAGACTCCCTGCTGAGCAAGGAACCCAACACAGGGCTTGATCCCAGGACCCTGGGACCATAACCCAAGCCAAAGGCAGATGCTTAACTGACTGAGTCACCCAGGTACCCCCAGTTATAAGAGAATATTATGAAAAACTACATGCCAACAGGTTGGACAACTTAGAAGAAAAGGATAAATTCCTGGAAACGTATAAACTGCCAAAACTGAAAAAGGAAGAAATTGAAAACTTGAGCAGACCATTGACCAGCAATGAAATTGAAGCAGTAATCAAAAAACTCCCAACAAACAAAAGCCCAGGACCAGATGGCTTTACAGGGGATTTTTACCAAATATTTAAAGAAGAGTTAATACCTATTTTTTTCAAACTACTCCAAAAAGTAGAAGAGGAATCTTCCAAATTCATTCAGGCCAATATTCCTAATGAACATGGATGCAAAAATTCTCAATAAAATACTAGCAAACTGAACCCAACAATACATTAAAAAGTCATTCACCACGACCAAGTGAGATTTATTCCTGGGTTGCAAGAGTGGTTCAATATTCACAAATCAGTCAATGTGATGCACCACATTAATAAAAGACAGTTAAGAACCATATGGTTATTTCAATAGATGCAGAAAAAGCACTTGACAAAATAAAACATACATTCATGATAAAAACCCTCAACATAGTAGGCTTAGAGGGAATGTACTGCAACATAATAAAGGCATATATGAAAACCCACAGCTAATGTCATCCTTGGGAAAAGTTGAGAGCTTTCCCTCTATGGTCAGGAACAAGACAGGGATGTCCACCCTCACCGCTGTTATTTATCATAGTACTGGAAATCTTAGCCTCAGCAATTGGACAACAAAAAGAAATAAAAGGAATCCAAATCAGCAAGGAAGAAGTCAAACTTTCACTATTTGCAGAAGACACCATGCTCTGTATAGAAAACCCAAAAGACCCCACCAAAAAACTGGTAGAACTGATAGATGAATTCAGTAAAGTCCCAGGATACAAGATCAATGTACAGGCATTTGTTGCATTTCTATACACCAATAATGAAGCAGCAGAAAGGGAAATTAAGGAATCAATCCCATTTACAATTGCACCAAAAACAGTAAGATCCTAGGAATAAACCTAACCAAAGAGGTAAAGGGCTTGTACTCTAAAAAGTATATAAAACATTGATGAGAGAAACTGAAGATGACACAAAGAAATGGAAAGACATCCCATGCTCATGGATTAGAAGAACAAATGTTGTTAAAATGCTATACTACCCAAAGAAATTGACACATTTAATGCAATCCCTATCAAAATACTACCAGCATTTTTCACAGAACTAGAACAAGCAATCCTAAAATTTGTATGGAACCACAAAAGACCCCGAATAGCCAAAGCAACCTTAAAAAAGAAAAGCAAAGCTGCAGGCATCCCAATTCCACACTTCAAGTTATATTGCCAACCTGTAGTGATCAAAACAGTGTGGTACTGGGACAAAAACAGACACCTAGATCAATAGAACAGAATAGAAAACTCAGAAATGAACCCACAACTATATGGTCAATGAGTCTTTGACAAAGCAGGAAAGAATATCCCATGGGAAAAAGACAGTCTCTTCAACAAATGGTGTTGGGAAAACTGGAGAGCAACATGCAAAAGAATGAAACTGGACCACTTTCTTACACTATACACAAAAATAAATTCAAAATGGATTAAGGACCTAAATGTGAGATAGGAAACCATAAAAATACTAGAGGGGAACATAGTAACCTCTTTGACATTGGCCATAGCAACTTTTTTCTAGATATGTCTCTTGAGGCAAAAGAAACACAAGCAAAAGTAAACCATTGGGACTACATCAAAATAAATAGCTTCTGCATAGTGAAAGAAACAGTCAACAAAAGTAAAAGGCAACTTATGGAATAGGAGAATATATTTCTTTTTTCTTTTTTTTTAAAGGTTTTATTTATTTATTTAACAGAGATAGAGACAGCCAGCGAGAGAGGGAACACAAGCAGGGGGAGTGGGAGAGGAAGAAGCAGGCTCATAGCAGAGGAGCCTGATGTGGGGCTCGAACCCAGAACGCTGGGATCACGCCCTGAGCCGAAGGCAGACGCTTAACCGCTGTGCCACCCAGGCGCCCCAGGAGAATATATTTCTAAATGACATATCTGATAAAGGGTTAGTATCCAAAATATATAAAGAACTTACAAAACTCAACACCCAAAAAATAAATAATCCAATTAAAAAATGGGCAGAGGACATGAACAGACATTTTTTCAAGGAAGACTTATAGATGGCTAACAAACAGATGAAAAGATGCTTATCATCACTTATCATCAGGGAAATACAAATCAAAACTGCAATGAGATTTCATCTCACACCTATCAGAATGGCTAAAACCAATAACACAAGAAATAATAGGTGTTGGCGAGGTTGTGGAGAAAGGGGAATCCTCTTGCACTGTTGGTGGGAATGCAAACTGGTGCAGCCACTGTGGAAAACAGTATGGTGGTTCCTTAAAAAGTAAAAAATAGAACTGCTCTAAGATCTGTCAATGGCACTACTAGGTATTTACCCAAAGAATACAAAAACACTAATTTGAAGGGATACATGCACCCTAATGTTTATAGCAGCATTACCTACAATAGCCAAAATGTGGAAACAGCTCAAGTGTCCATCCACTGATGAATGCATAAAGAAGGTGTGGTAATATATACAGTGGAATATTACTCAGACATAAAAAGAATGAAATCTTGCCACTTGCAATGACATGGATAGAGCTAGAGTGTATGATGCTAAGGAAAATAAGTCAGTCAGAGAAAGAGAAATACCATATGATCTCACTCATATGTGGAACTTAAGAAACAAATGAGCAAAGGGGAAAAAAAGAGAGAGAAACCAGGAAACAGACTCTTAACTGTAGGAAACAACCTGATGGTTACCAGAGGGGAGGTGGGTGGGAGGCTGGGTTAAATAGGTGATAGAGATTCAGGAGTGCACTTGTTGTGATGAGCACCAGGTAATGTATGGAATTGATGAATCACTATATTATATATCTGAAATTAATATAACACTTATTAAATATTAGCTATATTATTATATAACACTATAATAATAAAATATATAACACTAATATAACACTAATATAACACTTATAGTATGTTAACTATACTGGAATTTAAAAAATTATTGAAAAGAAGTAGGTTAAAAATAATGTATAGAAAAAGGTACACTGATCAAAAAAATTCTATCATGGTTATACTAATATCAGATAATGTAGACTGGGCCAGCTCCTGGAAAAACATATACCGTCAAAACTCACCCAAGGTGAAATAAATAATCTTAATAGTCCTGAAGTGATTAAAAGACCTTTTTGTTTTTAGATTTTATTAATTTACTTGATAGAGAGAGTGAGCGAGTGAGAGAACACGAACAGGGGGCAGAAGCAGAAGGAGAAGCATGCTTCCCACTAAGCAGGGAGCCCAATGCGGGGCTTGATCCCAGGACCCCAGGATCATGACCTGAGCTGAAGGCTGCCGCTTAACTGACAGAGCCACCAAGGTGCCCCAATTAAAATACTTTTATCAGTAATCTTTAAAGCTTGGAAAAAGATATCTTCCAGCCCAGATGGCTTTTCTAGAGTATGAAACTGAACACTTGTGGAAGAATTAACATCAATTTTGCAAAACCTTTTCCAGAAAATAGGGGGGAATGCATCCTAATCAATTTTATGAGGCTAGCATCACTCTGATGTCAAGACCTAAAGTGATTTTTTTTAAAAAGAAACTACAGACCAGCATCCCTCAGAACATAAACATAAGACTTCATAACAAAATATCAGCAAACAATTCAGCAATATATGAAAATAATTAAACACCATGATCAAGTGTAGTTTATACCAGAAATGCAAGGCTCATTCAATACTTGAGAATCAATCAATGTAATCCACCTTATTTACAGGCTGAAGAAAAAAATCACATAATTATACCAACTGATGCAGAGAAAGCATCTGACAAAATTTAACATTCATTCCTGATAAAAACTCTCAACACACTTGGAATAAAAGAGAACTTCCTCAACTTGATAAAGAGCATCTATATAAAACCTATAGCTAATGTCATATTTAATAGTGAAATACTGAATGCTTTTCACCTAAGATAAGGAACAAGTCAAGGAAGTCAATTTTCCTCACTCTGTCTTATAGTACTAGAAGTCTTAACCTATGATACAGGCACAAAAAGGAAATATATGGCATATGGATCAGAAAAGATGAGATAAAATTGCCCCTATTTGTAGATGACATGATTTACTACATGAACAAAACCAAGTAGGCTACAAGAACTCCAAGAACAAATGAATGAGTTTAACAACATCACAAGGAACAAGGTCAACAAACAAAAATTAGTCTCCTTCTTTATACTATCAATGAACTATTGGCAACCAAAATTAAAAACACAATGCATTTACAAACATTTCACCAAAAATAAAAGAAAAACGAACCTCAAACATACTTAAATATAAATCTAAGAAAACACGAACAGAATCCGTATGTTGAAAACTGCAAAACTTGATGAAAGAAGTCAAAGAAGATTTAAATAAATGGAGATGTGCCACGTATAGACTGGAAGGCTCTATATTGTAAAGGTATTAAACCTCCCCAAACTGATTTATAGATTGATCAGAATTTTTTGTGGATAAAGACAAACTTATCCTTGTTTTAAAAGATTTTATTTATTTATTTGTCAGAGAGAGAGCACAACCAGGGGAGCAGGAGGCAGAACGGGAAGTAGGCTCCCTGCTGAGCAAGGAGCCTGATATGGGATTCGATCCCACGACCCTGGGATCATGACCTGAGCTGATGGCAGACACTTCACTGACTGAGCCACCCAGGCATCCCAAAACAATCTTAAAGCTTATCTGGAATGGCAAAGATGCTAAAATAGTGAAGACAATACTGAAATGGAGAAATAAAGTTGAAAAAATCACACTGCAGATTTTAAGACTTATTATATCACTACCATCATCAAGACACTGTGGTATTGGGTGTGATGCACAGACCCACAGAACAAAGGAACAAAATATGGAACCGGAAATAGACACACACCAATATGCTAACGAATTTTTGACAAGAAGCCAAAGCAATCCGATGGAAGAAGGACAGTCTTTTCAACAAATGGTGCTATAACAATTGGACATCAAAATCGCCCAAAATATGAGCCTCGACCTGACTCTCATACCTTAAACAAAGATGAACTCAGATGAATCATATATTTAAATGTAAAAGGTAAAACTTTTGAAGAGAACACGGGAGAAAATCTTTGTGACCTTGGGCTAGAGGAAGAGTTCTTAAATATGACGTCAAAAGCACAATCCATTAAAAAATAAATTGACCTTTTTTAAGATTAAAAACTTCTTGTCAGTGAAAAAACTGTGTTAAGATGATGACAAGACAAGCTGTACACTGGGAAAAAAATATTTGCAAATCCCAGATTCAACAAAGAACTTGTGTACAGAATATATGAATAATGCTCTAAATTCACCAGAAGGCAAACAATCAATCTGATTCAAAAATTGGCAAAAGACTTGAGCAGACATTTTACCAAAGTAGATGACATGGATCTAAAAACTCATGAGGAGATTTTCAACATCACTAGTTATTAGTGAAATGCAAATTAAAATCATAATGAGATATCACTACACACGTATTAGAATGGCTAACATGAAAAATACTGACAATACCACGTGCTGACCAGGAAGTGGAGCCATCGAAACTTTTATGCATGAAAATGGTAGAGCTACTGTAACAGTCTGGCAATTTTTAAAAAAGATTTTATTATTTATTTATTTATTTATTTGGGAAGGAGAGAGCATAGCAGAGGGAATGGCAGAGGGATAAGGAGAAGCAGGCTCCTTGCTGAACAGGGAACCCGATGTGGGGCTCAATCCCAGGACCTTGGGATCATGACCTGAGCCAAAGGCAGACCCGGAACTGACTGAGCCACTCAGATATACTTTTAATTAATTAATTAATTAATTGTTTATTTATTTATTTGGAGAGTTAGGGGAGGGGAAGAGGGAGAGGGTGAGAGAATCTCAAGTAGACTCTGCACTCACCATGAAGAGTCCATCACAGGGCTCGATCCCACCACCCTGAGACCATAACCTGAGCCGAAATAAAAATTCTGATGCTTAACTGACTGAGTCACGTTGGTGCCCCCAGTCTGGCAATTTTTTTAGTATAAAACGCAGCAGTTGCACTCCTGGGTATTAATCCTAGAGAAATGTGAATGTATGTTCGCACAAAAAACCTGTACGTGAATATTCATGGGAGCTTTTTAAAAAAAAGATTTTATTTATTTATTTGTCATAGAGAGAGAGCACAAGCAAGGGGAGTGGCAGAGGGAGAAGCAGCCTCCATGCTGAGCAGGGAGCCTGACTCGGGACTTCATCCCAGGACCCTGGGATCATGACTTGAGCCGAAGACAGATGCTTAACCAACTGAGCTACCCAGGTGTCCCTATTCATGGCAGCTGAATGTGTAATATCCCCAAACTGGAAACAACCTTCCTTAAATGGGTGAATGATTAAATGAATTATTACACATCCATCCATACAATGAACTACTATTTAGCAATAAAGGGAAATAACTGCTGATGCAGGCAACACCAGGGATGGATCTCTAGGGACTCGTGCTGAGTAAAAGAAAGCTAATCCCAAAAGATTACATACTCTGTGATTCCATTCATATAACATTCTCAAAATGACAAAATTATAGAGATGGAGAACAGCTAAGAACAGATAAGGAAGGAGAGGGAGCATGTAATTATAAAGTGGCAGCATAGGGAATTCCTTTATTGTGACAGAACACTTCCGTCTCTTGATTGTGGTGAGGATTATATCCATCTGCCCATGTGATAAAATGTAATAGAATTAGACACAAAGATACAGCAAAAAAAAATGAGTATGTGCAAAAACTGGTAAAATCGGAGAAAGTGCCGTAGTCTAGATAATTGTATTGAGCCAATTAATTCCCTGGTTTTGATATGCACTTTAATTATATAAGATGGCACTATTAGGGGAAACTGGGAAAGGGGACACAGGATCTCTCTGTGCTAATTTTGCCACTTTTTGTGAGCCCATAATAATTAAGAAATAAGAAGTTTAAAAAAAGGAAAAAACCTAGAGTTGGCTACTTAAAGCTATCCCCTAACGTTCTAGCACTCACATGGCCTTCGTTTGCTAAAGATTATTTGCCCAACGGTGACTTTCCAGGGTGTAAACCTTGCTCTAAGTGTCTCTATAGAGCTCTTGAGTTTGAAGAGCTACCAGACTGAAGAAATGCAAAATCGAATCCTTGGGCAAATTCTTTCCCCTAAAATAAAGGTTCTTTTTTTTAAAATTTTTTTTTAATTATATTATGTTAGTCACCATACAGTACATCCCTGGTTTCTGATGTAAAGTTCGATGATTCATTAGTTGCGTATGACACCCAGTGCACCATGCAATACGTGCCCTCCTTAACTACCCATCACCAGCCTATCCCATTCCCCCACCCCCTCCCCTCTGAAGCCCTCAGTTTGTTTCTCAGAGTCCGTAGTCTCTCATGCTTCATTCCCCCTTCTGATTACCCCCCTTTCTTTATCCCTTTCTTCCCCTACCAATCTTTCTAGTTCTTATGTTCCATAGATGAGAGAAACCATATGATAATTGTCTTTCTCTGCTTGACTTATTTCACTTAGCATAAAATAAAGGTTCTTAACCTGGTCCATGAACCAGGCTTTTCAAGTCTAGCAATGACCTCTTTGAAATTTTAGAATGGTGTTTTGGGGTTTATTTAGAAGCTATATGCACACATGATAAAATATATTTGGGAAGTTCTGATAAGTAGAATTTAAAATGAAAACCTCCCACTGCCAGAACTCTAGTCTTTCTATCCTAATACAATTTTACTTTTTTAGAAAAGATTTTTTAATTAACTAGTTTATTTAGAGAGTGCGAGCGGGGGAAGGGGCAGAGGGAGAGGGAGAGAGAATCTCAAGTGGACTCTGTGCTGAGTGTGGAGCCCTACTCGGGGCTTGATCGCATGACCCTGAGATCATGACCTGAGCTGGAACCAAGAGATTAGGCTGAGCCCATTGAGCCACCCAGGCGCCCATCAAATGTAAATTTACTTTTGAGAGTCTTTGCGTATTGTTCAGGGAGAAAAAAAACCACAAATGGGAGCATACTATATTCATAGTCTCTTGCTTTTTATTGTTAAAAATCCATCATTGAGATCATTCCATATCAGCACTACAGCTCTACCTCTCACTTTTAAATCACTGCTTACTGTTCTTTATTTTAAAGTTTTAATTTAAATTCCAATTAATTAGCATACAGTGTTTTAGGTGTACAGTATAGTAATTCAACACTTCCATATAACACCCGGTGCTCAACACAACAAGTGTGCTCCTTAATCCCCATCATCTATTTCACCCATCCCCCCCTCCTCCTGCCCCCGTAGTTCAGTTTGTTCTCCGTAGTTCAGAGTCTGTTTCTTGGTTTGTTCTCCGTAGTTCAGAGTCTGTTTCTTGGTTTACCACTCTCTATTTTTTCCCCTTTGCTCATTTGTTTTGTTTCTTAAATTCCAGATATGAGTGAGATCATATGGTATTTGTCTTTCTCTGACTTATTTCGCTTAGCATTATACTCTTTAGCTCTATCCACATCGCTGCAAATGGCAAGATTTCATTATTTTTTATTGTTGAGTAATATTCCATTATACATGCATGTATGTATACATATCACTTCTTTATCCATTCGTCAGTTGATGGACAGTCAGGCTGCTTCCTTACCTTGGATATTGTGAATAATGTTATAAACATCAGGGTGCATGTATTTTTTTGAATTAGTGTTTTTTTAAATTTTTAAAGGTTTTATTTATTTATTTGAGAGAGAGAGAGCACAGAAGGAGAAGGAGAAGCAGACTCCCCGTTAAGCAGAGAGCCCGACATGGGGCAGGATCCCAGGACCCCGAGATCACAACCTGAGCTGAAGGCAGACACTTAACTGACTGAGCCACCCAGCTGCCCCTGAATTAGTGTTTTTGCAGTTTTGGGGTAAATACCAAGTAGTGCGATTACTAGATCTTAGGGCAGTTCATTCTATTTTTAACTCTTTGAGGAAACTCCACACTGTTTTCCAGAGTAGCTGCACCAGTTTGACTGCCCACCCACAGTGCACAAAGGTTCCTTTTTTTCCGCATCCTCACCAACACCTATTGTTTCTTGTGTTGTTGATTTTAGCCATTCTGACAGGTGTGAGGTGATATCTCATTGTAGTTTTGATTTGCATTTTTCTGATGATGACTGCTGTTGAGCATCTTTTCATGTGTCCATTGGCCATTTGGATGTCTTCATGGAGAAATGTCTGTTCATGTCTTCTGCCCATTTTTTAATTGGATTATTTGTTTTTTGGGTGTTGAGTTGTGTCAGTTCTTTATATTTTGGATACTAACCCTTTATCAGATATGTCATTTGCAAATATCTGCTCCCATTCTGTAGGTTGCCTTTTAGTTTGGTTGATTGTTTCCTTCACCAAAGAGAAGATTTTTATTTTGATGCAGTCCCAATAGTTCATTTTTTGCTTTCCTTTCCTTGCCTCAAGAGACTTACCTAGAAAGAAGTTGCTACTAGGGCGCCTGGATGGTGCAGTCAGTTAAGCGTCCAACTCTTGGTTTCAGCTCAGGTTGTGATCTCAGGGTCATGAGATCAAGCCCTGCATCATGTTCCACACTGAGGACTGAAAGTGGAATCTGCTTAAGACTCTCTCTCCCTCTGCCCCTCCTCCCTCTAAAATAAATTAATAAATCATTAAAAAAAAAAGAGAAAGAAGCTGCTACTGCCAATGTCAGAGAAATTACTGCCTGTGCTCTCTTCTAGGATTTTTCTATTTTCAGGTTTCACATGTATATTCTGAATCCATTTTGCTTTAAAAAATTTTTATTATTAAAGATTTTTATTTATTTATTTTAGAGGGGAGAAGGGGCAGAGGGAGAGGGAGAGAGAGAATCCCAAGCAGGCCCCATGCTCAGCGTGGAGCCCAATGTGGGACTCCATCCCACAACCCTGAGATCATGACCTGAGCTGAAATCAAGAGTTGGATGCTTAACAAACTGAGCCACCCAGGTGCCCCAAGGTCCTTGATACATTTTGAATTAATTTTTGTGTATGCTGTAAGCCAGTGATCCAGTTTCATTCTTTTGCATTTGCGGTCCAGTTCTCCCAACACCATTTGTTGAAGAGACTCTTTTTCCCATTGCATATTCTTTCCTCCTTTGTCAAAGATTAATTGGGCACATAAACGTGGGTTTATTTCTGGGCTTTCTACTCTGTTCTGTTCATCTATGTGTCTATTTTTGTCCCAGTACCATACTGTTTTGATTACTACAGCTTTGTAATATAACTTGAAGTCTGGAATTGTGATACTTCCAGCTTTGTTTTTCTTTTTCAAGATTATTTTGGCTATTCAAGGTCTTCTGTGGTTCCATACAAATTTTAGGATTGTTTATTCTAGTTCTGTGCAGTGCAGGGTCCCCCATTCCTCAGGACCTGGTGCTTCAAGTCTATCTCTTATGTGTGTTGCTATCATCCTGATGTGTCTGAGTTGCTTTTTCTTTCAGTCCAGCCATCAGCGCTGACTCTCTGCCTGTTGTGGTCTGTGCTTGCTCTCTGTGGTGTTAGGGAGACTCAGGCCTTCTAGCTTGGAGGGAGCATGGGCAAGGTGGCAGTATTAGCAAAGTCTCCCCTGAGCCGCGCTAGTCCTAAGCCAGATTCCCTGAAATGCAGTGGCCAGAGGCGCCGTGTATATGTGCGAGGTGGCTGGGCAGGGCATGTGCACAGTGTTACAAAAATTTGGGCTGGTCCCAGGACCAAGGCCATCAGGCTTGGATTTGGTGGGTCCTCAGGAGAATGCATGCATGGTGTCCACCGGTAGCAGGTTAGGTAGCAAGTGTCTGTGCAACACTGCCTCCTGCAGGTGTCTCTAGTTTTATCTTGGGAGGCAGGGGAGGAAAATGGCACCTGCCAGTACCTGTGTTCCTGAAGAAGTTTCCCAACATGCTCCAAAATCATTATAAACATATCTTCTACTCTTTGCCCCTGGTGTTGTGCAAACTGTTACTTCTATGTTGCCTCTCTGTGTAGGCTACTGCCTTTTTAAGGGCAATGACCCAGCTGTCACTTGCCCTCTAGACTTGGGCAATGCTGAGTCAGCTGACTTTTAAAGCTCCAGGCTCCAAGTTCCACTGGTTATACAAACTCACAGAATTTAGCTCCTCTGGTTTTCAAAGCATGACATTAAGGAGGTTTGTCTTCCCCTTGTGGGCTCCCTGGTGGGGGGCCCTGTTTCTCTCCCTTCTCTGTGCCTGCAGCTCCCCCCCTCCTGAAGGCTGCTCCTGACCATGTTTCTGCCCTTTCTAACCTCTAAGATGTGGCTTCTTCTCTTCATTAAGTTGCAGACTTTGTTCTGCCAGTCTTCAACTCACTCTCCGGTTTATTTAGACAGATGTGAGCTATATCTAGTTGTAAATGTGGAACAGGGTAAACTTAAGGTCCTCCTACTCTGACATCTTTCCAAGTTCCTCCCCTATTTTTAATCTACTTCTATCATTATATTTGAAATGGGTTTCTTGTAGACATCAAATAGTCTTAAAAGAAATGACAAAATAGAAAGTCCCAAGCAAAGAAATCAAAACATAAAGAAAATCCAAATGGAAATTTTAGAACTGAAAAATATAATAACCAAAAAATTTTAATCTCACCATAATGACAGAATGGGGACAATAAAGAGAAGAATTGGTGATCTAGATCAATAGAAATCATCCAGCAAAATCAACAGAAACAAGACAGATTTTTTTTTTTTTAGTGAATAGGGGCTAGGGACATGTGGAACAATAATAGAAGATACAACATTCATATCATCAGAGTCCCAGAAGGAAAAGCTAAAAACGAAGCTGAAAATATTAGAAGAGATAATGGCTGAATTCCACCCCTCCCCAGTTTTGCCAAAAGACATCACATGCAGATTCAAGAAGCTGAGAGAAAACCAAACAGGATAAACCCAAATAATTTCATGCCCAGAGACTTCTTAATAAAACTTCTGAAAACTAAAGACAAAAAAAAAAATCTTAAAAGCAATCTTATACAAGATCATAAATTCAAATGATAGTGGAGTTCTCATCAGAAGCCATGGAGGCCAAAAGGAAGTGGCACAACATTTTCTAAGTGCTGGGAAAAAAAAAAGAATGGTGAATACGGAATTATCTATCAAAAGTATCCTTCAAGAAGGCACTTATAGTGATGAGCACTGGGTGTTGTATGTAAGTGATAAATCACTGAATTCTATACCTGAAACTAAAATTACACTGTATGTTAACTAACTGGAATTTAAATAAAACCTTGAAAAAATTCCTTCAGGAATGAAGGTAAAAATAAAGACATTTTCAGATAAGGAAAGTTAACAAAATGTGTCACTAGCAGAAGTGTCTTTCTTAACCCCAGTGCCAGATTAGTGCCTATTGCCCTGGCTATCTCAGTCAGTTGCTACTATCTGGTGAAAAAAATAGCATTTCTGGTCCATGTTTATGGGTTCAAGAATGACTGAAACAGAATGTTTGGATTTGAAATGTTATTAAAAAGGAGGTCAATGGCATTATGCATTAAAAAAAAAGAATGACCAAAGGAAGTTCTTCATACATGAAGGAAATGACAATGAAAGAAAACTTGGAATATCAAGAATGAAGAAATACCAACAGAACAGGAAAGTATAATAGACTATACCTCTCCTTCTGAGTTTTAAAAATTATGTTTAGAAATGTTTTTATGTTTTAAAAAGTTGCTATATTATTGAAAACAAAATTAGGTTGTGTGATGTGGTTCACAATGTATGTAAAGGAAATATTTAGGATAAGTTAATTATAAAGTAGGAGAATAATTGGACGAAAATGGACCTATATTTCACTTGAAGTGGTAAAATGTCAATACTAGGAAGATATGATAAGTTACACATATATACTGTGATTCCTAGCACACAAGTAAAAACAAACAAAAAAACAAACAAAGCAAAAACCTATACAAAGATACCATTTACATCTGGCATTACGATTTGCCCTCCGATTTCAGATAACCTTTCTTTGACCATTTCACAATAACACATAAACCGTAATATTTCAGCACTTGCTTCAGCCTTTTATGCCTTTCCTAGATTGTCAGTCTTTCTTGAATAGAATATAAGCTCTAAAGGGCATTAATGTTGTCTATATTGCCCATTAATGTAGCCCCAGAATGTAGACCAATACCTGGCACATAGCAGCTGCCTTGCCACATAACAGTTGACAAATATTAATTGAATGAATGAATGAACTTTGGCAAAAGAGATACAAAAAAAGGGAAATATAAAACTATCATTATTTGTAAACAATATGATTGTTAACATAAAAAATCCAAGAT
The DNA here is from genome assembly GCF_017311325.1 of Ursus maritimus. NCBI lineage: Eukaryota > Metazoa > Chordata > Mammalia > Carnivora > Ursidae > Ursus > Ursus maritimus. The sequence continues at coordinate 81,957,554 of NW_024423319.1, read as the reverse complement.
AATCAACTGAGAAACCTTAGAACCAAGAAAAATAATTAAACAAAGTGGCAGAATTCAAGAGCAACATACAAAAAGCAATAACGTTTTTATATACCAGCAATAATCTGTTAGAAAATGTAATAAAGAAAAGATGCCAGTCATAATAACTCTCAGAACTATCAATTGCCTAAAGGGAGAAAACTAGCAATAAATGTATGAAATCTAGATGAAAAAAAATACAAAACTTTACTGATGGACATAAAAGAATATCTGAATGAAGTGATATATTATATTTCAGTGTGGTAAAATCAATATTGTAAAGATGCCAAATACCTTAAAAAGTTTATAAATTTAATCCCAATCGAAATCCTAATGATATTTTTAACAGAATTCAACAAATTTATTCTAAAAATCCCTTGGGATGAATATTTATTTGGAAAAAATAAAAATCCCTTGGAACCGAAATGTACAAGAATAACTGAGACAATTTTGAAAAAGAACAATTGCAGGAGATTTGCCCTATCAGATAATCAAAATATACCACAGAGGTGTAGTAATTAAAATGATGTGATAATGAAACAAAAATTGACAAGTAGATCAATAGATCAGATTAAAGAATCCAAAATAGATACAAGGATATATGGGAATCCAGTTTTTGACAGGGGAGAAAGGATGAAGTACTCCATAAATGGTATTAAGAAAAGTGGTTGTCCATTCAGGAAAAATAAAATTAGAACTTTACCTCACAACTTTTTGAAATGTAAATTTCAGATGGGTTAATGGCCTGCATATAAAATATAAAATCATAAAAGGAAATATAGGCGAGTGTTTTAAGCCTTAAGTTAGGATAGGCATAAAACAGAAAGATACAAGTAAATAAATTTGACTGCATCAAAAGCATAAGACAACTTTAAGACAAAAACATGTAAACAAAAGTACCTCATAATGGCCAAGGTCTATCAGATTACCTAATATTTGTTATTTTATGACTTGAATATTAAAAACTATTTTGACAGATTTTGTTTTGTGCTTTTGGGCAATGAAGAAACATTCTTGGCCTTATGTTTTAAGACAGCGATGCCTCTTTATTTTAGGACTATTTGAAAATTGCATTATTTTTATAGATAAAGAATCTTATACAACAATTAATAAACAATTGTAGAGACTTTCAGAATGGCTGAACGAGGAGCTTGGAAAACACTCTCCCTACAAAAAACAATAATAAAACTTAGATTATCAAAGACAACCCCTTAGGGACTCTAGAAAGGTGACCAAAGGCATACAACAAATTGAGAAACCTTAATTTAAGAAAAATGTGGAGCCTTGGTTAGAACACAAAGGGAATTTGGCAAATAGCACAGGTAATCTGAAATCTCCGTATAGGCTGGAGGAAGCAAGAGACTAGCAAACCAACCAGAGATGTAACAGGGGGATCTGAGGGACAAGAGAGGCATAGTGAGCTTTCACAGATTCCTGGTGGTGTGTAAGGCCGTGAACTCGCACGAAACTACACACATGCTCTGAAGTGACCAGACGAGGCCCTAACTATTTGTCCCAGGATGAAAATGAGGTCTTGCACACAAAGAAAAGAAAATCTTGGGCAGACTTGTAAACTGCCTGAATGTCATATGTGTTCCTAAAAGCACACCAGATTGATTGGCAAAGGGTGGAAGTATTAGCAGCTAAAAGTGTTTAAGCACCACTTCTGATCAATTATAGGCTGACCATTAAGCTATGCTTGCTCAGTGGCAGGCTTTCTGAAGCTAGGCTTAAAAATAAAAACAAGAATTAAAAAAAAAATCTCAGCAGATATCAGCAGCTACACACTCTCTATAGACGCTACAAAATGCATCCAAACAAATCACTGAATAAATGAGCAAACAGCAATGATAATGGCTGCTTGGGGTGGGAATCAGAATTCAGATTTGATACAATATATTATCTAAAATACTCAGTTGTCAAAAAAAATTATGAGATGTGCAAAGAAATGGGAAAGTGTTAACCACACAGGGTAAAAAGCAGGCCAAAGAAACTGCTTTGAGGGAGCCAAAATGTTGACTTAGCAGACAAAAACTTCAAAACAGCTATTTTATCTCTATCTACCTAGCACCTATTTACTTATATTTTATTTTAATTCCGGTGCAGTTAACATAGAGTGGTATATTAGTTTTAGATATACAATATAGTGATTCAACAACATACATTAGTCAGTGCTCATCAAGATAAGTGTACTCTTAATCCCCTTCACCTCTTTCACCCATCCCCCCACTACCTCCTCTCTGGTAGCCATTTGTTTGTTCTCTATAGCTGAGGGTCTGTTTTTTGGTTTATCTGATTTATTTCCCTTTGTTCATTCGTTTTCTTTCTTAAATTCCTCCTTCGAGTAAAATCATATGGTATCTGTCTTTCTGTGACTGTCTTATTTTGCTTAGCTTTATGCTCTCTAGCTCCAACCACATTGTTGCAAATGGCAAGATTTCATTCTTTTTATTGGCTGAATAATATTCCATTGTATGTATATACCACATCTTCTTTATCCATTCATCTATCAGCAGACACTTGGGCTGCTTCCATAATTTGGCTATTGTAAATAATGCTGTTATAAACATAGGGGTACATATATCCCTTCTAATTAGTGTTTTTGTATTCTTTGGGTAAATACCCCGTAGTGTGATTACTGGATAGTAGGGTAGTTCTATTTTTAACTTTTTGAAGAACCTCCGTACTGTTTTCCACAGTGGCTGCACCACCTTCCATTCCTACCGACAGTGCAAGAGGATTCCTTTTTCTCCACATCCTCTCTAACACTTGTTCTTTCTTGAGTTTTTGATTTAGCCATTCTGACAGGTGTGAAGTGATATCTTATTGTAGTTTTGATTTGCATTTTCCTGTTGATGAGTGATGTTGAGCATCTTTTTATGTGTCTGTTGGCCATCTGAATGTCTTCTTTGGAGAAATGTCTGTTCATGTCCTCTGCCCATTTTTAAATTGGACTATGTGTGTGTGTGTGTGTGTGTGTGTGTGTGTGTGTTGAGTTGGATCAGTTCTTTATATAGTTTGGATACTAACCTTTTATCAGATATGTCATTTGCAAATGTCTTCTCTCATTCAGCAGGTTATCTATTAGTTGTGTTGGTTGTTTTCTTTGCTATGCTGAAACTTTTTATTTTGACATAGTCCCAATAGTTTATTTTTGCTTTTGTTTCCCTTGCCTCAGGAGACACGCCTAGTAAGAAGCTGCTGTGGCCTATGTCAAAGAGGTTATTTGTGTTCTCCTCTAGGATTTTTATGATATCCTATTTCACATTTAGGTCCTTAATCCATTTTGAATTTATTTTTGTGTATAGTGTAAGAAAGTGGTCCAGTTTCATTCTTTTGCATGTTGCTCTCCAGTTTTCCCAACACCATTTGTTGAAGAGACTGTCTTTTTCCCATGGGATATTCTTTCCTGCTTTGTCAAAGACTCATTGACCATATAGTTGTGGGTTCATTTCTGAGTTTTCTATTCTGTTCTATTGATCTAGGTGTCTGTTTTTGTCCCAGTACCACACTGTTTTGATCACTACAGGTTGGCAATATAACTTGAAGTGTGGAATTGGGATGCCTGCAGCTTTGCTTTTCTTTTTTAAGGTTGCTTTGGCTATTCGGGGTCTTTTGTGGTTCCATACAAATTTTAGGATTGTTTGTTCTAGTTCTGTGAAAAATGCTGGTAGTATTTTGATAGGGATTGCATTAAATGTGTCAATTTCTTTGGGTAGTATAGCATTTTAACAACATTTGTTCTTCTAATCCATGAGCATGGGCTGTCTTTCCATTTCTTTGTGTCATCTTCAATTTCTTTCATCAGTGTTTTTTATAGTTTTAGAGTAGAAGTCCTTTACCTCTTTGGTTAGGTTTATCCCTAGGATCTTAGTGTTTTTGGTGCAATTGTAAATGGGATTGATTCCTTATTTTCCCTTTCTGCTGCTTTATTATTAGTGTAAAGAAATGAAATGGATTTCTGTATATTGAATTTGTATCTTGCAGCCTTACTGAATTCATTTATCAGTTCTGGTAGTTTTTTTTCTGGAGTCGTTAGGGTTTTCTCTATATAGTGTCATGTTATCTGCAAATAGTGACAGTTTTCTTTCTTCCTTACCAATTTGGATACCTTTTATTTCTTTTTCTTGTCTGATTGCTGTGGATAGTACTTACAGTACTATGTTGAATAACAGTGGTGAGAGTGGACATCCTTATCTTGTTCCTGGCCTTAGGGGAAAGGATTTCAGTATTTCCCCATTGAGTATGATGTTAGCTGTGGGTTTTTCATATAAGGCCTTATGTTGAGGTATGTTCCCTGTAAACCTACTTTGTTGAGTGTTTTTATCATGAATGATGCTGTACTTTTTCAAATGCTTTTTCTGCATATTGAAATGATCACATGGTGTTTATCTTTTCTCTTATTGAAGTGATGTATCACTTTGATTGATTTACAAATATTGAACTACGCTTGCATCCCGGGAATAAATCCCACTTTATTGTGGTGAATTATTTTAAATTTTTTAAAATTTTTATTTTGTTTTTTTTAGTGTAAAAAAGGTGGTTTTATTAAAACATGGGGACTAGATCCATGGGCAGAAAGAGCTGCCATGAATGATTTTTTCAAATGTATTGTTGGATTCCATTTACTAACATTTTGTTGAGGATTTTTGCATCTATGTTCATCAAAGATATTTGCCTTTAGTTCTCTTTTATTTTTGTAGTGTCTTTTAAAAAAATATTTTATTTATTTATTTGACAGAGAGAGAGAAAGACAGCAAGAGAGGGAACACAAGCAGGAGGAGTGGGAGATGGAGAAGCAGGCTCCCTGCCGAGCAGGGAGCCCGATACGGGGCTCGATCCCAGGACCCTGGGATCATGACTCGATCTGAAGGCAGACGCTTAATGACTGAGCCACCCAGGCGCCCCTTTTGTAGTGTTTTTATCTGGTTTTGGTATTAGGATAATGCTGGATTCATAGCATGAGTTAGGAAGTTTTCCTTCCTCTTCTGTTTTTTGGAAAAGTTTGAGAAGAATAGGTATTACATCTTCTTGTAATGTTTGGTAGAGTTCACTTGTGAAGACTTCTAGTCATGGACTTTTGCTTCTTGGGAGTTTTTTGATTACTGATTCAATTTCACCCTGGTAATCTGTCTGTTCTAATTTTCTATTCCTTCCTGCTTCAGTTTTGTTAAGTTGCATGTTTTTAGGAATTTATCCATTTCTTCTAGGTTGGCCAATTTGTTGGCATATAACTTTCAATAATATTCTCTTACGAGTGTTTGTTGTTCTGTGTTGTTGGTCATTATTTCTCCTCTTTCATGTCAGATTTTGTTTACTTGAGTCTGCTCTCTTTTTTTTATGAGTCTGGCTAAAGATTTATCAGTTTTGTTGATTTTTTTCAAAGAACCAGCTTCTGATTTCATTGATCTGTTCTATTGTTTTTGTAGTTTCTATATCATTTGTTTCTGCTCCAATCTTTGTAATTTCCTTTCTTCTGCTTGTTTTGGGTTTTGTTTGTTCTTCTTCAAAGCAGCTGTTTAAAATATGTTCAAGGAACTAGTGGAAACCACATTTAAAGAGAGAGAATATCAATGAAGAGGTAGAAATTATATATGTGTATTATGAACCAATGGAAATTCTGGAGTTGAAAACTACAATATTTAAAATGGAAATGGAAAGCTCACTAGAGGGCCTAAAGAGAAGATGTGAGCTGGAAGAAGAAATAAACCAAAAAGCTAGAAGAAAAAAAGTGTGCCTGTTTCTAGACATTTGCAGTTGTCTCTACTCCCACCGCCTGAAACTAGGATTTTTTATATCCTGTCCGGGGAAGTCCTAACTGGTCTGGTATTTTAGGAATAACTTCTGTATAGTTCCAGTATCCCCTCCCTTTGCTTGTACTTTCCTCTCAACCTCCACCCTCAATGGTATAATGGACTCCTTGGTTGAGGAGCACCCATTATAGTTACCAGCAAAGAGTATTATAGATGAAGGAGGACCCAGGAGGATGTGTCTGGAATCTGAATGTTCTCAAGCACCAATCAGATTCAACAAATGTCAGCTCTGCTTGTCTAGAAAAGATGATGCTAAACCATTATTTACAGGAACCATCAATGTAGAAGGTTTAGTAAATGACTCACACAGACCAATTTTCTCTGCCAGAAACTCAACATTGGATTATACTTTCAATTTAGATTTTGCTTCTTTGTACTCCAGGTTAGGACACGCAGTGGGCAGTCAATACATGTATCTTAGATAACTGAATTTTATACCAGCTCAATGTTCTAGGTTGATGGGGCTGCTCAAAACACATGATGTCAGTCAGACAGAGCCAGACTTTGGAGTTAGCCAATATAGCTAGTCATATAAGGCAGTTGTAAGAACAAAACCCTGAGGGAGGGATGACTTGGATAGTCCCAATAAAAGCCCATCTTTCATTCAACAAATGTTTACCAAATGTCAACCACAAAATACTGATGATGCCGAAATGAGCAACACACCATTCTTCTCACAAGAAGTTCAGTCCAATATTGGGAGACACACGATAAACCCCTAATTCCAATTCATTGTGATCAGCACTGAGAGTCACAAAGTGCAGTGGAAAGGAACCGTTAACTCTACCTGAAAGAGGACTAAAAGTCAAAAGACCTGGGTCTGAGCCAGAAGACCTGGCAATATTGTGTCCGGTAATGTGATGTCATTCACCCAGGGCAATAATGGATTATCCACATAAATAGGTGCCTAGGGCACCAGCAAAGCAAAGGCATCACGGAAACTGAAATCAATTTTACGTTATATATAAAATATAGAAAAATCAGAAATTGGTTATATTTTATTCCATTTACTTAATGGGTTTAGTATCATTTTATTTTGAATTATATATAGGGTGGGAAGGGAGGAGCATAACTTTTCCTAAAATGTATGCATTGTAAAAACTAATAGATAAATATAAAATGCATAAAACGTATGTGTACAGCTAAAAGTCATTATAAAGTAAGCATCATGGGACCAGCACTCAGGCAGGGAATAGAGCATTGCCAGTAGCATCCCAGGAGCACCACTTAGGATGGCCAACTGCTTGGTTTACCTTGGACCATTCCAGTTTTAGCAGTGCAAGTCCTGAATCGCAGGAAACCCCTCCCTTGGATGTGAAAAGTCTCAGTTTTTAGTGATGGGTGCAGAAGATTGGAGGGGAAGAATATAAAACCCATAAGGTGACCTTCAGAACAGGAGATGAAAACAGTCCAGTTTTTAGTGTGAAATGGATATGGTGCAGGTTGGCTGCCTTCTGTAGTTGTTGTGGCTGTTTTTTCCTCTGACTGCAGATACGGGCAATCGTGATTTTTGGTTCACGGTAATGGGTCATTCATTGCTGTATCACTCTGAATGATGCCACTTCAGTGTGTAACTTAAGTGTGTTGTAATTGTGACCATTAACAGTCTCTGACTGTGTCTGTATATCTACTTTCGTGATTTGTATCTAAATAGTATTGCTTTTACCTTTCACATCATGAATATTGTCACGATGCGTCTCAATCTGCTCAGGATACCGTGACAAAATACTACAGATACAGACTGAGTGGCTTAAATAACAGAAATTTATTTTCTCACAGTTCTGGAGGCTGGAGGGTATAAGCAGATTTGGTTTCTTCTGAGGCCTTTCTCCTTGGCTTGTAAATGGCAGCCTTCTTGCTGTGTCCTCACATGGCCTTTTCTTTGTGTGCACACACTCATGGTGATTCTCTGTGTGTCCAAATTTCCTCTTGTTATAAAGACACAGTCCTATTGGATTTGAGCCCATCCTAACAGCCTCATTTTAACTTAACTACCTCTTTAAAGGCCCTACTTCCAAATACAGTCACATTCTGAGGTACTGGGGGTCAAGGCTTCAACATGTGAGTTTTGGAGGGACACAATTCAGCCCATAACTCCTTGTTTTGTAAGAATGAAGATAAGGAAAATGAGAACCATTACAATACCAGTGCCAGAGTCACTGAAGAAGAAGGCTAAACTACTGGGTTATTTTAATGACAGATGAAGACCACATACAACTAGATTAGGGAGATAAATAACCCAAACAGAACCTACTGCACAACATAGAGAAAATGAACCATGAGAGACTATGGACTCCGGGAAACAAACTGAAGCTTTCAGAGGGGAGGGGGCGGGGGGATGGGCTAGCCCGGTGAAGGGTATTAAGGAGGGCACGTATTGCATGGAGCACTGGGTGCTATATGCAAGTAATGAATCATAGAACATTACATCAAAAACTAATGATGTACTGTACGGTGACTAACATAGCACAATAAAATAAAAAATTAAAATAAATAAATAAATTCATAAATAAAAATTAAAAAAAAATAATTTGTGATCGGGCATGGTAGAGAAGGATATGTGAAGGCACAGACGGAGACTGAATCTCATAAGCCCAGGATGAGACTGGCAAGTACTTCTAAATCAATAAAAAGTCTTCCCCCAAAGATGCCAATGCTCAATTGCCAACAGTGGTTGCTGAATTAGCTTGGGCATACCACCCAAATGAACATACATTATTATGTTATTCCCTTGATTACTTCACAAAACTGACAAAAGTTACATTTCCTGATTTCAGTGGTTGCAACTAAAATGTCCTATAGGTGAACGAAAGGGTGAAATTTTGATAACAGATGTTGGTCCCTTACAGCACAGAGTGGATTCTGTCAGACGTTACCAATGATCACACTTTCTACGGTATACCAAGTGATGTATCTTATTGCAGCAAGAAAAAAAATGTTCCTCCTAGCTATTAGGTACTTTGATTTTTATAAAATGGAGTCTCATATTATCTTCTTGATTTCTATGAAGATTGTAATGAAATTACAGAAAACATGAAACAATACAACCTAGACGTTGCTCATCTATGTACATATTCAGCAGATAGTACAAATGTAAATTTTGAAATCCATTCAGTCTATGAACTTCGTACTAAAGAAAGTGGAAAGCTCTTACCTGTTAAATGTCCTGCATACCTTGTACACAACACTGATTAAGAGGAGTGTGTTTTGCTTGCCTGTAAAATTAAAGTTTTCATAATGAAGGTTTTGGGTCATTTTCAATTTCTTCAAAACTTGCAGAAGTACTTAAGGAGATTTTTACTTCACAGAAATGGAGGTAGATCACCTCCTTAGATATGTGCCTACAAGATGCCTATCATTGTTGCTGGCCATGGAAAACATGTTAAAATGTCACCCTGTTATAAAATCATAATTTCAAAATGCAGGGCAAGAAGAATATCCTTTCTTAACTTGGAAATACACTGAGAATATGAATGGAGCAAAGGATTATAGTGAAACAGAAATTTATCTTCTGTTTCTCTGAAACTGTTTGAAGACCTTTGAAGAGGTCATGTGAAGTCTAGAAAGGGATGAACTGACTGCACCTTGGCTGTTGGTTGTTATGTGTACATTGCAACAAAAATTCATATGGCAAAAAAATGCCTCAGTTTTTGAAAGAGGACTACTTCAGAACTTAAAAAAAAAATGTTCCCAGAAAAGCATGGCCACATTAAACAGGACTTTCTCCATTTCTTTTTTTTTTATCTGAAGTATAATTAACATACAATGTTATATTAGTTTCAGGTGTACAATCAGGTGATTGTACAGGTGTCGAATTGGGTGATTTGACAATTCTGTACATGACTCAGTGCTCGCTAAGTGTAGTCAACCTCTGTCACCATACAACATTATTACGATATTATTGACTCTATTCCCTATGCTGTACTTTTTATCTCCATGACATTTATTTTATAACTGGAAGTTTGTACCTCTTTATCCCCTTCACCTTCTCCATTTCTTAAATAAAACTGTAACTTATTTGGAATCCAACTTCAATTTCACAAGTTCATATTACCTTGTGCTTTAGAACCATTTTTCCTGAGAAAGAGAGGTTTAACATATGACATCTACTTTGCTTCGGAGTATTTCAAAATGATAAGCATGTTAAGACGTAGATAGCTTATAGAAGAATTTAAAGATGTTAAAGACCCAGTTGACAAATAGCTGGTTTACCAAAGCAAATTTTTCAGTCCTTACACTCTAGAAATCTTTTAAAAAGATTTTATTTATTTATTTGAGAGAGAGTGGGCATGCACAGTGGGGGGGGGGTAAAGGAAGGGGGTGAAGACCCCTGAGCAGGGAGCCCAGCATGGGGGTCGATCCCAGGACCCTGAGATTATGACCTGAGCCGAAGGCAGACACTTAACCAACTGAGCCACCCAGGCGTCCCTCTAGAAGTCTTAATTTGATTTTGACCTAGAGTGTGACAAGTGGAAGGTGAAGTGTGTGTTGAAATTTGTCTGGCTGGTAATCTCAGGAGGCAACTTTATACCCCTCTCTAGGGAGAGTCCTAGTTATGAGGGGGAAAAACCAGGAGCTAGGTATCAATACTCATAGCCTTGGGTTCTGCTACTCTTCATCTGAGCTAACCTCTGAACCTCTGTGGATTCCATTCCTATATATTAGTCAAAGGCAGATCCTTACTTCCTTCTGAGAGTAGTAGCAGGGGCTCAGAAATGTAGAAAAACATGGGGAAGGCATAATAAGGTCACTATTCTCCCTTGCTCTTGACCTCTTCCTCCTGGAATAATATTTTTCCTGCTTTGAGACTCACTAGACATTTATTCAACAAGTCTGAAGTGGGGTGAGAGATTTTTTTACTCCTTAAAATTCAAAGTTCTCATTGGGGAAGGGGCCAAGTGTTTGTGTGTGTTTGCCTGTAAGGAGTGGGAAGAATGAGGTGGTTGGAGTTGGTGATTAATGAGGACCTAGTTTTCTTCAGAGAGTACTCAGGTTAGCTAATAGGAGAGTAGGTTAGTTTCTTGGGTTCCTCCTACAGGAGGGAAATAAATTTCAACTTCAGAGGAAACCCACAACTCCTTGGAACCAAGAGTTAAAACATAGCTCTGGGCCCAAGCAGAAAGCCCTTTCTTGCTGCCAGTTCTTTCCTCCAAGCTATTGTACTTCGACTCCATAGAAAGGGGCAAATAGAATACTTTTAATTAAATTTTGCTGCTCGGGAATTGTTCTTTCCTCAGCTCGCTGTTGCAGACTATGAGATGGAGAGGGGCACTGGCTGGGAAAACAGGAGACTGAGCTTTTCACTCACGCACTCACTCCCCACCTAAATCCATCCCTTTTCCCTGCCTTGCTGAGATATAGCTGCAAAATGGGGCTGATAACACACACTTCACTGGGTTGTCGGGAAGATTAACTGCGAGTTTAAGTGAAGCACCCACACACCAGATGCTCAGTGTCTGTTGGCTCTGTGGGAATCAACACTTGCCAGGCCCAGGCTCTTGAAAATCAAGATGTTTGGCCTCCTTTTCATCTGCAACGAAAACAACAGTAAACATCACTTAACTTACAGCAACACTTTGTAACCCTTACAACAACCTGAATTAGGAACTATTATCCCTCATTTATGAGGAACCCATAACATGGAACTTGAGGCAGAGAGGTAAGCTAATTTTCCTGGGATCACACAACTAGTGAGGGATGGAGTCGCTACTTGCACACAGGTAGTCTGGCTGCCCTGGCTGTTCTCTGGGAGGATTGTGTGCTAAATGTACCTTCCGCTCTCACCCAGGTCTGCAGAATTCACTCCCGGGATGTGGCAGCACATAACGTTCCCGCCTCAGGACTGGGAGCATACAGGCTACCCAGAGGCCCTACTTTGCCTGCTGGTCCTTTCTGGGCAAGACAAACAAGCTTAGCCCCATTCCTACGGCTGCCCACTCACTAGGGCCACAGCTAAGTCAAGGTCTGGGCCCTGCCCCTGCCCAAATTCACATTTGGGTCACGGGGAGGGAACCTCCGAAATCCAGGTTCTTTGGGGGAAAGTACGGAGGGAGTGAGGTTATGGCTGGGGCTGAGGAGCCCCAAGAATGCCAAGATCAACCTCTGCCTGTACCAGACCCTCCCCAGGGGCACCAGCGGGCCACACTCCAGGGCTCCCAGCTCCCTTCGCCTAGAAAATGGACATTGCAAAATAGGCAGGTGGCAAAGGCAACCTCAAGCACCAAAATGACTTTGGTCATTGTGATGAACCCTATGGATGGCACAACTCTGCCCTGCCTCCTCCACCAGGCCTCAAATCTGCCTCCTCCTTCCCCTTGGCAGTGTCCAGCATGCAGGCAGATGTGGGACCCATAATACCTTTTTTTTTTGAGAAAGGGAGAGAAGCAAGAGGGGAGAGGGGCAGAGTGAAAGAGAGAATCCTTAAGCAGGCTCCAAGCCCAGTGAGTGGCCCAATGTGGGGCTCGATCCCACAACCCTAAGATCATGACCTCAGCCGAAATCAAGAGTTGGACACTTAACAGACTGAGCCACCCAGGTGCACTCCTCCCCGCCATAACACTTTGGCAGCCAGCCACCATAGGAGGAAGCAGAGGTACCCTGGCCAGGAGGGTGTGTAGCTTAGCAACCCTCATGCAGCACAATGGCCCCAAGGAGTATTTGTCCTTTCCCTCAGTCTACTCCCCATACAAAGGTAGAAAGGGAAGATGTAGGGGGTGGGGGAGGAGGAGTGGTGACAGAGTCTCTTTTTGACCAAACTTTAGTCAGGCTCCTCTCAACTACCTTCTCAACTAGGCTCTGACTTTTGAGCTTCTGTGTTTGTCTCTGCATTGTTCAATTTTAGCAAAAATTTGCTAAGTCCATTTAGCCAGAATCCCCCATTTTTAAAAAAGATTTTATTTATTTGTAAGAGAGAGAGCACAAGCAGGGGGAACTGCAGGTAGAGGGAGAGGCAGGCTCCCTGCTGAGCAGGGAGCCCCATGCAGGACTCAATCCCAGGACCCTGGGATTATGACCTGAGCCGAAGATAGACGCTTAACCAACTGAGCCACCTGGGTATCCTGAAGAATCCCCTATTCCTGTTATCTGATTGCCTTTTTAAAAAAATTATAATAATTTTTTATTATGGTATGTTAATCACCATACAGTATATCCTTAGTTTTTGATGTAATGTTCCATGACTCATTATCTGCATATAACAGCCAGTGCACCACGCAATATGTGCCCTCCTTAATAACCATCACTGCCTAGCCCAATCCCCCATCTCCCACTCCCCTCCCCTCTGAAACCCTCAGTTTGTTTCCCAGAGTCCACAGTCTCTCATGGTTCATTCCCCCTTCTGTTTAACCCCCCTTCATTCTTTCCTTCCTTCTCCTACCGATCTTCCTATTTCTGTTCCATAAATGAGTGAAACCATATGATAATTGTCTTTCTCTGCTTGACTTATTTCACTTAGCATTATCTCCTCCAGTGCCGTTCATGTTGCAGCAAATGTTGAGAAATCGTTCTTTTTGATGGCTGAGTAACATTCCATTGTATATATGGACCACATCTTCTTAATCCAGTCATCTGTTGAAGGGCATCTTGGCTCCTTCCAAGATTTAGCTATTGTGGACAATGCTGCTATGAACATTGGGGTGCATATGGCCCTTCTCTTCACTACATCTGTATCTTTGGGGTAAATACCCAGTAGTGCAATGGCTGGGTCATAGGGTAGCTCAATTTTTAACTTTTAAAGGGTCCTCCACACTGTTTTCCAAAGTGGCTGTACCAACTTGCATTCCCACCAACAGTGTAAGAGGGTTCCCCTTTCTCCGCATCCTCTCCAACACTTGTTGTTTCCTGCCTTGTCAATTTTTGCCATTCTAATTGGCATAAGGTGATATCTCAATGTGGTTTTGATTTGAATTTACCTGATGGCTAATGATTTTGAACATTTTTTCATGTGTCTGTTAGCCATTTGTGTCTTCATTGGAAAAGTGTCTGTTCATATCTTCTGCCCATTTTTTGATTTGATTCTTTGTTTTCCATGTATTGAGTTTGAGAAGTTCTTTGTAGATCTTGGATACTAGTCTTTTATCTGTAGTGTCATTTGCAAATATCTTCTCCCAATCTGTGGGCTGCCTCTTAGTTTTTTTGACTGTTTCCTTGGCTGTGCAGAAACTTTTTATCTTGATGAAGTCCCATCAGTTGCATTTCTATACACGAACAATGAGACTGAAGAAAGAGAAATTAGGGAATCCATTCCATTTACAATAGCACCAAAAATCATACGTTATCTTGGAATTAATTAACCAGAAACGTAAAGGATCTATATTCTAGAAACTACAAATCATTCTTGAAAGACATTGAAGAAGACACAAAAAGATGGAAAATATTCCATGCTCATGCCTTGGAAGAATAAACATAGTTAAAATGTCTATGCTACCCAGAGCAATCTACACTTTCAATGCCATCCTGATCAAAATACCAATGACATTTTTCAAAGAACTGGAACAAACAGCCCTTAAATTTGTATGGAACCAGAACAGGCCCCGAATTGCCAAGGAATTGTTGAAAAGGAAAAACAAAGCTGGGGGCATCACAATGCCAGATTTCAAGCTATACTACAAAGCTGTGATCACAAAGACAGCATGGTACTGGCACAAAAACAGACACACAGACCAATGGAACAGAACAGAGAACCCAGAAATGGACCCTCGGCTCTTTGGGCAACCAATCTTTGACAAAGCAGGAAAAAACATCCAGTGGAAAAAAGACAGTCTCTTCAATAAATGGTGCTGGGAAAATTGGACAGCTATATGCAAAAGAATGAAACTTGACCACTCTCTCACACCATACACAAAGATAAACTCCAAATCGATGAAAGACCTCGACGTGAGACAGGAATCCATCAAAATCATAGAGGAGAAATAGGCTGCAACCTCTTTGATATTGGCCTCAGCAACTTTTTTTATGACATCTCCAAAGGCAAGAGAAACAAAAGAAAAAATGAACTTGTGGGACTTCATCAAGATAAAAAGCTTCTGATTGCCCTTTATATCCGATGGGGTTCCTCATCCTCAGTGATATCTGATCACCCTGGCCTGCCTTCAGCAAGAACCCTACTTTTAGTTAAAAATAAAGAAGTCATAGGGATGAGAAGTACAGAATAAGAAATAGAGTCAATAATATTATTTTTATATATATTACATATTATAATTTATAGTAATATTATAAAACTGTATGATGACAAGCATTTTGTAATGTATAGAATCATCAGATCACTATGTTGTACATCTGAAACTAACATAATATTGTACATCAACTGTACTTCAATGAAATGTTTTTAAAAGAATCGTGTTAGGTCAGTTTAGCCAGAATCCCCTCTTTACCCCTGATGTTTCCATCACCACCATCACCCCACCAACCCTGCCTCTGGGCTACAAATTCCCACTTTTCCTTGTTGTATTCCAAGTTGAGCCCAATCTGTCTCCTCTACTATAAGACCCCATTGTAGTAGTCCCCCTGCATAAGGTCTGCCTTACTGTCTTTAATAAATGTCATGAATAATTTTTTCTTCAACAGTGGCATGATTGTTCCAGGATGAGGAACTGAAATTACCAAGCTCAGAGTGAGGCTTTCCTCACAAAGAGCACCATTTAATAAAAGTTTGTATATGGTAAAATAATTTTTAACAGCTACGTGGAGAAGCTTTGCTAGCCAGCTGGCTTCATATAACCAGCTCCCCTTGGAGCCCCTCTATGGGCTGCTAGGCTTCTTGAAAATCCAGAAACCGGGCTGGGTCTTTTCTCCACATGTCCAGCCCTTTCTGTCTGAAGCTCTGTCTGGCTTTATTATATCATCATTTTGACTGCAAGATCCATTTTGTGCACTTTCCTACCAGATATGGATCTCAGTCAAGTGATGACAAAAAGAATAAGGAACTTATGTCTAGACTATATAAATAACTCTTAGAGCTCAATAATATAAATAATCTAATCAAAACATGGGCAAAGAATTTGAATATACAATTCTCTAAATGAGATGTACAACTGGCCAGAAAGCAAATGAAAAGATACTCAAACATTATTGGTTATCGAGGAAATGCTACCAGTTAAATTCACGATGGGATACTACTTCACATCTACTAGGATGGCTAGAACCAGAAAATCAGATAGCAAGTGTTGACATAGAAGATGTGGAGAAATAGGAACCCTCATACACTGCTGGTGGGAACATAAAATGGTGCAGCCACTTTGGAAAACAGTCTGATGGTTCCTCAAATGATTAGACATAGAATTACTACATGACCCGGCAATTCCACCCCAAAGATATACCCAAAAGAAATGAAAGCATGTGCCCATAAACTTGTACAGAAATATTTATAACAGCATTAGTCACAATAGCATGAAGTAGAAACAACCCAAATGTCCATCAGCAGACAAATGGATAAACAAGGGGAGTATACTCATACAATGGAATATTATCCAGTTGTAAAAAGGAACAAAGTATTGATACATATGCTACAACGTGGATGATCCTTGAAAACATTATGCTAAGTGAAGGTAGCCAGTCACAGAAGACCACATACTATATGATTCCATTCATATGAAAGTTCAGAATATGGAAATCTATAGAGACAGAAAATAGATTACTGGTTGCTTAGGGCTGGATAAGGGGATGAAGGAATACGGGGATGATAGTTAAATGGTTTCTCCTTGAGGTGGTGAAAATGTTCTGAAATTGATTGTGATGGTTAACACAATTTTTTTTATCCATTCAGCCATTGATGGACACTTAGGTTGCTTCCATATCTTGGTTATTGTAAATAATGCTGCAATGATTATGGGGGTGCATATATCTTAGTGTTTTTATTTTCTTTGGGTAAATACCCAGAAGTGGAATTGAGGGATCACATGGTAGTTCTAATTTTAATTTTTAAAAACTTCAAAAAAATTTAATTCTAGGATAGTTTACATACAGTGTTATATTAGTTTCAGGTGTACAATATAGTGATTCAACACTTCCACACATCACCCAGTGCTCCTTAATCCCCATCACCTCTTTCACTGATCCTCCCACCCACCTCCCTTCTGGTAACCATCAGTTTGTTCCCTACAGTTAAGAGTCTGTTTCTTGGCTTCTCTCTCTCTCTCTTTTTCTTTGCTCATTTATTTTGTTGCTTAAATTCCATGTATGAGTGAAATCATATGGTATTTGTCTTTCCCTGACTGATGTATTTCACTTACCATTATACTCTCTAGCTCCATCCATGTAATTGCAAATGGCAAGATTTCATTCTTTTTTATGGCTGAATTTTCATTTTTTGGGGAACCTCCATGCTGTTTTCCATAGTGGTGAATTATATACAATAGAATATTACTCAGCCATATAAAAGAGTGAAATCTTGCCATTTGCACCAACATGGATGGACCTGAAGGGCATTATGCAAAGTGAAATAAGTCAGACAGAGAAAGACAAATACCATATGATTGCTCTTACGTGTGGAATATATAAAATAAAGAAATGTGTACATACATACAGAAAACCAAGCTCATAGATAGAGAACAGATTGATGGTTGCCAGAGGCAGGGGCTGGGGAATAGGAGATATGAGTGAACTGTTTTTGCTTTTGTTTTTAGTTTAAACAAATTTGATTTAAAAAAAATTAGGGGAAACTGGGTGAAGAGTGTACATGAGTTGTTGGTACTATCTTTGCAACTTCTATGTAAATCTAAAATTATTCCAAGATAAAGAGTTCATTAAAAATAAAAAGAGGAGGGGCGCCTGGCTAGCTCAGTCAGTGGAGCATGCAACTCTTCATCTCAGGGTCTTGAGTTCGAGACCCACATGAGATGTAGAAATTTCTTAAATAAATAAAACTTAAAAAAAAAAGAGGAATCTTGAGAAGATTTTTTAACAGGCTCTAAAGGATCTTAATTCAACCATCTCTCCAGGACTTCTGTAGAGAGAGGCACTACAGCATAATGCTTAAGAGTTGACTGAGTCCCAGTTCTACGGCTTATTGGCCACGTGACCACGAGTGAATGACTTAGCCACCTCCGTGCCTCAGTTTACTCGGCTCTAAAATGAGGATAATAGCACATCCCTCATAGGTTATTCGTTCCTGAGGTTGATATTTGTTAATGAGTTAACATTTTTAAGTCTTTAGAACAACACCTAGCACTAGTAAATGTTATTTAAGCATTTGTTAAATAAAATATGAAGTAATACTGCCACAAGAACTTCTGGCTAGGCCCTACCTATGCAGCCGCCAGTCGCATACCTCCATGTGCATCCATTTGGTTCCTATAGTTTATCCAGAATACAATCTAGGGCTATTTCTGAAACTATCAACCTGTGAGGTAGCCATCATAATCCCCAAAAAGGTGACCAGAGAAGCTACTTTGGTATCCCAGGCTGCCTTGGGGACCTCAGAGGGAGGCTGGCAGCTAATTATTGATGATGGTATGTCAGGGAACAATGTGCTAGACGCTGGTGTGCCCTGGGCACATTTGTATTCCTTCCTCCTCATATTCGCTTGGGCTGCTTTCTTCTTTCAGTGCTCTCTCCACTCAGTCTCTGATTAATTAAGACCTTTTTTCTTTAACACCCAAGTTAAATCCTGCCTCAGCTGTGAGGCCTCGTGGGCCTACTGCAGTCTTTCCTCTGAACCCAGACAGTGCTAGCTGGTGCCTTCATGGTGCTGAGAGAACATGCTGCCTTATGCATTTCTTTCTCTCTTCTTTCTTAGCAGAAGTACCTCCAGGGCAGGCATGGCCCTTGTACCCCTCACAGGAGAGCCTCCCCCTGGGAAGGGAAGCAGCAATTAGTATTCAAGACAAACTAGAAAGTCCACTCCTTTCATTCATCACAGACTTACTTACGGAGCCCTGTGCTTGGGGCAGAGGATCTGGAGGATGAAAGAGTGGAGTCATTGTCCTCAGAAAGCCAATCTTGGAACAAAACTTTACACAGCAGATTCACAATAGCATTTGCCTCTGGTGGGGGCAGAGAAAATGTGACAGGGAGAGACAACAAAGGAGGCGTTGTTTGACTTTCTCAGCTATGTTCTTTAATACATAATTATCTGGAGAGAAAGGGGAAAAAAGGCATAAAATTGAGGCAAAAGTGAGGGGAGGGACAATTTTGATAGTAGAGAAAGAAGAATTTGGAAGGGTGGGGAGGACGCAGGACAGGGCGTGGGAGAGAAGCCGTAAGGGAGAGACAGGAGAGAATGACCCTCCCCCCAAGTCTCTCCATATCTTCAATAGATTCTACTCCAAGCCTCTAATTTTTTAAAAATAAAATCTTTGGTGTAATTGGATTGTGTGTGGGAACCAGAGAGAGCACATATAATACAAAATAAATGTGCCATCACCGATTGGGGTTCAGCCATAGCAGCTCTGTGTCAACGACCTCCATCTCTGTGTAGGCCCCAGTCTTGGGCTGAGACAGATAACACATAAGCAAACAAGTAAAGACATAATTTCAAATTGTGATAACTGCTAGAAAGAAGAAATACCAAGAGAAAGTAACAGGGCAGGGGGTTTGCTTTAGACTTGGTACACAGAGAAGGCCTCTCTGAGGAGGGGATATGTAAGCTGACACCTAAAGACAAAGTTGCCAGCAGTGTGAAGATGGGGCTGGGAGCTGGGGAGAATGCTCCAGCTGAGGGGAGCAATGAAAGAGCGAAAGATTAAAAAGAAGAAGAAGAAAGCATGAGGGGGAGATAGGTCGTAGGAGATATTATGTCCACTGAGACTCAAGGTAAGTGACTCACTCAGGATTATATAGCTAGTCAGCGACAAATGAGAAAAATAATGAGCTCCATCCTGAGAGACAAAATGGAACAGAAGGCTCCTGGAGCTTCAAAGGAGCATCCAGCAAGAGACCCAGGGACAAAACAACAGGGACAGGGACTCAGAGAACTTTCTAAGATTCTGGAAATTTTGTCAATATTCCAGACTTTTGTTAATCCCTCTCTGTTTCCCTGAAGCGGCCGACAGCAAAACCTTTGAAAGTTGTGAAAAGTACCAGATTAATAAAAATTTCCAGGTGCCAGGTCATGGCCCCTTGTCTTTGGGGGGCAGCAAAGAAGGGAGACCTGCAGACCTGGATCCCACACCTCAGTCAATCTCGGGGAAGCTGAACCCCAAGGCAAAGAGTGAAGGCCAATAACTCTTGAAAGAGAGAAAAGCAAGCTGAATGCCTGGGTTTGTAGAAGAATTCAAAGCAGGGGGGCTAAAGGGCTACAGACATGGTGGGGGGAATTAAAGGGATGGAGGGGGTTTAACAGTTTATCAGAAGGCTCAGACAGAGAAGCTATCTTGCTCAAGGTCACATGGCAAAGTTGAGTGGAACTCAGCTGACAGATCCCACAGCCTTTCTAGTAAATCGCCTAAGATGATTTTTCCCACACCTCCTCTTTAATGTTGCTGTTATGTTCCTTCGGGAAGAATTTTTTACTTATTTTTTTATTTTTAAAGATTTTATTTATTTGAGAGAGAGAGCATGAGCGAGTGACAGAGAGCATGAGCGAGTGACAGAGAGCATGAGCTGGGGAAAGAGGCAGAGGGGGAGGGAGAAACAGACTCCCCACTGAGTAGGCAGCCAGATGTGGGGGTCGATCCCAGGACCCCGGGATCATGACCTGAGCCAAAGGCAGACGCTTCACAGACTGAGCCACCCAGGCGTCCAGAGAATAATTTTTTTTAAAGAAAGTATGAGTGTGTGTGTGTGTGTGTGTGTGAGAGAGGAGTGTGAGTGTGTGTTGAGGAGAGACCAAATTAACATGGCTACGCTTCTGTCCTCTTATTTGCATATTTCCTCCATGTTTATCTATGACCTGCTGGGATTATTAGACAAAAGTATTTCTTGCTGGTAAGGCAACCTAATTCCAGAGGAATCAGGAAATCCCTAAACCTGAAGATAGGGGCCTGAGGAATACTGAGGATCCCCTGCTGACCGGAGCCTTTGGACTCTTGGGACAGCTGAGCAAGGGTGAAGAGGAAGCATCCAATGGTGTCCCCAGGGTGGGTCCTGAGTTATAGGCTGATGCTTTATAATTGAGGTTTTATAGGAATACAAACCTGGAAGGAAGGTCAGACAGTGACAGAGGGAGACTGCTGTCTGCTGGTGTCAGGAGAGACACGGCAGTTGAATGTTGAAAGAGCAAGAACCGGATAAGAGGTCTGGGCAGCTTGCCATCTTTCCCTGAGTCATTATTTCACTGTGTGGATTCCATCAGTCACAAGTACTATCAATTCCCAGTTTCTCAAACACAGTATAGATGTTAAGAGCATAAGCTCTGAAGTCTCTGGTAACCTTGGCAAATCACTTAACCTCTCTGAACCTAGGTTTTCCCATCTGTACAACAGGAATAGCAATAGTATAGTACACATCTCACAGGATTGCTGAGGAGATTTAAGAGGCCCAGAAAATAATTGGAACAGAGCCTGGCATGCAGGACCCAGGGTGTGGTGTATTTTATTTTCTCACATTGAAGCCAAATGTAAATGACTGTTGGATTATCTGTAAATGCCACGGTATGCTTCTTTGAGGCCAAATTATAGAACGACTGGCCTGGAAGGAATGCTAGATTACCTACGGCTCTTTCTTCATGTTAACACCCGAGGAACCTAAGACTCAAGGGGTGCAAGTGCATTTGATGACAGGAGACAGGAAACAGGTTGTGCACCTGCAGAGGTGGTAAAAAGAGAATGCGAAGGGATTTCGAAAGGCTGCAGGGCTGGGTGAATGAGTGTGTTTATGAATGTGTTGGGGGTGGTGGGGAGAAAGGAGGAAGAGTGGAGGGTAGATAAGGCTAAAAAGAAGCAGAAGCAAGAATAGAATGCAGTCGGGCGCCAGGGTGGCTCAGTCGGTTAAACGTCTGCCTTCGGGTCTGGTCATGATCCCAAGGATCCGGCCCGAGTTGGACTCCCTGCTCACTGGGGAGCCTGCTTCTCCCTCTCCCTCTGCTGCTCCCCCTGCTTATGCGCTTGCGTGCTCTCTCTCTCTCTGAAATAAATTAAATAACATCTTCAAAATATATATATAATGTGAGCTACATATGCAATTTTAAATGCTCTCGTAGCCACATTTAAGAAAAGAAGAAACAGGTAAAATAAACTCTAATATTTTATTTAATGCAACATATCAAAAATATTGTTTCAACAGGTTTCAGTATGAACAATTATTAGTGGCATATTTTGCATTCTTTTTTGAATACAAAGTCACTGAAATATGGTATGGATGTTACCTGTACAGCACAGCTCAATTCCAACTAGTCACATCTGAGACGCTCAAGGGCCACAAGGGACTAGTGGCTACTGTATTTGTCAGAGCAGATCTAGGCAATAGGGAGCCACTGAAGGGCTCTAAGCAGGGCAGTGCCAGGGTCTGGTGCGTATTTCAGAGCAAGACCTCCGGTGGTGATGGCAAAGGTGGATTGGGACAGGGGCCACATAGGATTGCCAAGCATAGCAGTGAAGTTTGAATATGGTACAGGGAGCACGAATGGGGGCTGAAATCTAGCCCACATTCCACTTATCAAGCCAAGCACTCTGGCCCCACACTGCCAGCTCAGAGGAAAGTGAGCCTTTCCCTCACTGGTCAGCCCAGAGGCAGTGCCTGTTTTTCTAATTTTCACAAAGATGCTATGTGTGTAGCAGGAACCCTGGAGAATACCAGACCCGTGTAGGAGGTATGCGCCTCATGCGCCTCAGTCCGTGACTCACATGGATAAGGAGTATCACATTTCGTTATAAACCGGAGTTAATTCCATTCCGAGTTCCCAATCCCCATAAGGCTGGAGAGAAACTCCATGTTAGTTATTTGGGGACCCCTCGCTCAGAGTTGTGCATCACTTATGGTATTTTATTTTATTTTTTTATTATTTTATTTTATTTTTAAAGATTTTATTTATTTATTTGCCAGACACACAGAGAGAGAGAGCAAGCAACAGAGGGAGAGGGAGAAGCAGGCTCCCCACTGAGCAGGCTGCCTGATGCGGCCTCGATCCCAGGACCCTGGGATCAGGACCTGAGTCAAAGGCAGACTCTTAACTGACTGAGCCACCCAGGCGCCCGACTTCTGGCATTTTATATGCACCAGGGTATGGGGTATGGACTGGTGGTCATCGAGTCTGGCTCACTGTGGTTAATGCTGAGATACGTGTTGGCCCCTATTCAGGGCCCTTCAGGTCTGGCAGCACTCTGATGCTTTTGTGAGAAACTTTTGCCTAAGGTTTCAACTTCCTAGATTCCCCCACCTCACTACTTCTCTTTGGGGGCCTTCCTTGCACACTGCCTTGAAGCCAAGCCAGGCTCTGCCACTCTTTCTCTTCTCCTCTTACATTAAGGGAATCTCTTTACAATCTGGGAAAATCCTATTCACCTTCTCTTTCATCCAAGATGTCTTTTTCCTTATTGGCAAACAGTTTTCTCCCTCTGGGGCTTGATGCTGTTGTGAGGAAATACCCAGCTGCTTTCTCTCTCCTCTTTTTTTTCTGTTCCCTTGCACTCCAGTCATCAGGTAAGCCCGCAGTGGGGGTGGCGGCAGTGGCAAAGAGCAGCAGGGAATGGTAAATGGAAGGAGCCCAAACTTGAACATGAACCTTCCTCTCTGTTCAAGCGACCTGCAGCTCCAAGATGGAGGGGCCCAAACCCATTGCTTTCTTTTTGTCTGTCTCCTCCTCTTTTTGTCCCCTCCCACTCAGCCCCAGCCTCAGTGCGGTCCGGGACATGGGTTATTACTAGCCCAGAGGACCAAAAGTCGGAGCCCAGAGAACTAGAACATACTAGAAAAATAAGGGAGAGTGAGAAGCACAGGAAAGCCTTCCGGTAAAGCTGTTTATGGACTCTAGGGTTTATTTAGCCTTGACCTTTGTGTGCCTTGAACAGATTCTAATTAGCATAACAAAGACTTAGAACTGAGTGAAATGGTCCTCCCTTCTGTGGGACCCAACTGACTGACCGCTGGTTGGCCAATACTAGGAAAGGCCTGCTTAATGGTGCAAAATGTTAAAAGTCCTAGCTGACATTGGAAACACAGCCTGCAAAAGGAACAAAACAAAATTAGTATTCTCCCTACGTGGGGGAGGCGGGTGGGGGTGGCTATAACGGGATAGCAAGAAGGAAGTTTTTGGGGTGAGGCACCTGTTCTGTATGTATCCCGATTGTGGTGGTGGTTACATGAATCTATACATGGGCCAAAATTCATAGAACTGTAAACCAAAAGAAAAAAAAGTCAATTTGATTGAATAATAATTTAAAAAATAAAATTGTTTTAAAAAAGTGAGGAGCCAGAACTGCCTGGGTTCAAATTCTGGGCCCCTGCTTACTAACTGTGTGACCCTGAACAGGTTACTGCCCCCTCTGTGCTTCGGTTTCCTAGCCCACTAAACAGGGACTATCACATAGAGTTTGTTGTGATGGTTAAATGATGTCATGTGCTTAGAACAGTGCCTGGCATGTAGCATATGCTCGATAAATGTCTACATCCAGAAGATGGTTCCATATGAGGGCCTGGGGCATGGGAGACACATGAGAAGACGGAAGGAATCACCATGTGAATCACTGCTGCGGGGATTTCAGTGTTTGTAACTGTAGGAAGAATAGCTGCTGTGGCCTTGTATTTTTGAGCTATCCAACCTGCCCAGCCACCACCCTTCTTCCCTTCACTCCAGACCTCCTTCCAGTTTTTGTACCATTCCTAACCCGCCATTTTGGCCTTAGGCCTGCCTTTCAGTTCATTGCCTGGTTGTGACCTCTCCAAATTAAGGCACTCTCGAAGCTGTCCTTAAACCTGGCTGTGGATCAAAATGTCTCATACATTCTGCAAAACTCCTGGCCTGTACTAAAAAAAAAAATGTCCGTGTCATGAAAGACCAGCAAAATGGCTGCCAAACTGTTCTAGATTACAGGAGACTAGAGGATACCTAAACGCAATATATGAATTGTGGGTGGGATTGAAGGGAATGTCTATAGAGGCCGTTATTGGGATATCTAAGGAAAATTGAATATGAGTTGTATGTGGAAGAACGTCCTTGTTCCTAGGAGATACACACTGAAGTATTTAGCATTGAATATCATTATGTCTGCTGCTAACTTTGAAATGGTTCAGCAAAATAATAATTATTATTTGACACAATAATTACATATACATGATTTTAGTCAGTTGCGTGCTTAGGTAGATAGATAAAGCAAGATGGCACAATCCTAATACATGGGGAAACTGGATGAAGGGTATATGGGTATTCATTGTACTAATCTTACAACTTTGCACAGGTTCTAATTTTTTCAAAACATAAAGGGTTAATAATAGACTGTCACTTAGAGAAGATTTTTCAAAATACGCATGCTTCTATTGCAGCCCCAAACTAAGGAATCAAGACTTTTCCTGGACATGGCCTGGGAATCTGCATTTAAAAAACCCTAGGCACTCCCTCCCCCATCTCCAACAAAGAAGCGTCACTGCGAGAACTTCATCTCAGACCCACCTCTGCTTCCTCTGGTTCTTGGTTTCTTTCAGGACCCAAACCCTGGCCCTAGTTCTTTCTGGCCATGTTACAGCTGGGCCTTCTGCCAACCCTTTGCAAAGTAGGTACAGCTAGGGGTTGGGGGGGTAAGAAGACAGTGAGCTGAGGATAGATCCTGGGGTCCTCCAACATGTATCAGATGGCCAGAGAAAGGGGATTCCATGAGAGACTGAGAAGGGAGGGTCAGGGGAGGAGGATGGAAACCCCAAGAATACACGTGAAGGGAAATATATATATAGGCCAAGACAAGTCATTAGAGGTATGCCTTGTCTCGAGATTGCATCAGGATGAGGAACGCTATGTTGCTGTATCAGTTCAGAAGTGGACCATTTGGTGCTGGAGGAGATTTTCCTGGCCAGCCCCCTCTTCCCTCCAGCAGGCAGTCTGTGCCACAGGGCTGGCTGACAAAGGCACCTGAAATCTCAGACAGGAGAAATTTTTTTTCCAAAAGCAAGGTCTCTGGGGGACAGATGCTATCAAACCCCTAAGGGGAAGGTCAGCAGGTCAGGGTGTTTGTGTTTCCTTCTCTCTCTTGCTGAGTTCTGGGACAGGATTTATAGTTTCTGGGAGGTGTTGTGTGAGACCACTTCAGGGTCAGAGAAAATACAACCATCTGTCATTTGGGGGTGGAGGGAGCGTGGAGTCTGGGGTCTACCTCTCCTAGCATCTGATGTGAGTGAGAGTGTCAGTCCAGGCTGTGGGACAAAGTGCAGCCTTAGGGAAGGGAAGTGGAAACCTACCATTCTCCCTTTCACCAACTGGCTCCACTACAGCTAGAATTTTTGAGCCAATCATAGAGGGGGCCCATTACCTCCCACTCCTGGCCCCCAGGAATGTGTTGGCCCAGATGCGGATAAATCTGTTCAACCTCCAGTAAAGTCCAGTGAAGCTGGCATTTTATTTTATTTTATTTTTTTAAAGATTTTATTTATTTATTTGACAGAGACAGCCAGCGAGAGAGGGAACACAAGCAGGGGGCGTGAGAGAGGAAGAAGCAGGCTCCCAGCGGAAGAGCCTGATGTGGGGCTCGATCCCAGAACGCCGGGATCACGCCCTGAGCCAAAGGCAGACGCTTAACGACTGCGCCACCCAGGCCCCCGAAGCTGGCATTTTAAAAATGGAAAATGGAGGAGGGGAAAAAAGAAATAAATGAAGGAAGTAGATAACAGCCAAGCAGCACAACGCTCCCTCCAATCCATCCTTCCCAGAACAGACTGAGAGAACATTCTAGAACATACATCTCACCTGAAACTGCCAGGCTCATTGACCTTAGGAGTGAGTCCAAAATTTTCACCACGATACATAAGGCCCTTCATAATCCGATGCCAACTGACTTTTCCAGCTTTGTCACCAATGACCTCCCTTTTGCACAGCCTACACTCCAGCTACCATATGCCTCTCAAGTTCCTAAACAGGTCACACTTTATTCATCTCTGACCTTTTGCACATGTATGGCTACCCACCAGCCACTTACATCAAGAACAGTATTTCAGAGTACAGCCTCCAGAATTCGGCTGCCGGTGCTGATCCCAGGTATGGGCAAGTTTCTGATCCTCCCCTGCCTTCACTTGTTTCAGTTGCAAAATGGGGTTACCAATAGGGGTGCAGCAAGCATCAGGTGAGAGGCCTGGCCCAAAGTGAGCACGCAGTACATGTTAGCTATTACCCAACAAACACTGATGAGCTGGCTGCCCAGTAGGTGGGAGACCTTTTCTATCCATCTATTGTGTGCTACTTACGGTCTAGAAGAAAGGCAGATCCAGAAACAGGGCATTGTCATACCGAGGGATCCAAGCACGGATAGAGCTCTGTGAGCCAGAAGGAGCAACTTGGGGTTCCCTCCCTTCCACCCCTTCCTCACCTGGATTTGCCTCAGATGTCACCTTGAATTCAACTTTTAGCCAGGCCCCGAGGCTTGAGAAAGATGGCAGATAGTAGAGAATTTCCAACCTCCGGCTAGTATTCAGACTTGAGGCACAGGTCCAGCCCCACTGGCTGTTAAACATTTCGAAATACTTTAATACTGATTGGCAAATGTCCTTAGCACCCCAAGTGGTTCTTAACCTCTCCTCCCCACTCCTGAGCCTCTGTAGTGTGGCTCTTGGGAGCGCTGACTGGGCGCCATCAGGCACCACCCTCTCTCCCTGCCAGGGCGCACATGCGCTAGCTTGTCTGGCGTTGTTCTTCGGCACTGGTTGCCCAGCCCCCTCCCACCAAAGGAGAGGCCCTGGGCACTGTGAGCAAGTGTGAAGTATCATTTTGTTCCCCAAGGATGCATTTTAAGCACCACCTCTGCTTGCACTAGGGAATCTTGCCTGCTCTGTGAGTCCCAGAAGCTGTCCCAGCTGCCTGCTGCCTCGGGGTAGTTTTGGTTCTTCTTCTGGGCCAAGGCCTATGCCTACAATAGGCTTTGGAAACCTGTGCCTATCCACCAGCCTGGATTCCTTCCAGGCAACCATTCATACCACTCTAGAGGTTCCTGTTGCCTCTGAGACAGGCCTACTCTAGTCTGTCAGTGTTACTTGCAGTCAGCCGGGGCTTATCCTGACATATGACGCGATGGACAAGGTCCGGATATTCTATGGAGCAGTACAAAATGGGAGCTTCAGAGGCAGGACTGTCTGGGTTTGAATCCTAACTTGACTACTTCCTCTAACTGTGTGGACCTGAGCAAGTTATCCCGCCTCTCTGGGCCTCAGTTGCCTCATCTGCAAAATGGGCTAATAAGAGTACTCACCTCAGAGGGTTGGTGGGAGGATTAAAGTGGAAAGCACTTTAAAGAATGCCTGACACACAGTAAGAGGTCAGTAAAAAAATAAATAAATAAAGCTCAGGAAAAGTTATTCTTATTTTAATTATTGTTTTGCACTGAATATTTATTGGGCGCATTTAGGCATATTTTCAAACATTTTCACCTTGCTTTGCTCTTTGATCTGTACAACACCTCCAGAGACGTAGATATGAAAGGTATTGATTAGCATCCCAATTTTTAAGGTGAGGAAACAGACTCTTGGTTATATTAAGATGATTAAGCGATATTAAATGGCCATGGTTAATGATGAATTTTCTGATTCCCCATTTAATGTTATTTTTCTCCACCAGGAAACACCGAACTAGGTGGATCACTATTCATTCAGTAAACATTTATTGAATGGCTACTATGCATCAGGCACCGTGCTGGGTACTGAGGATACAGTAGTGGACAAGACAGGTCCCTGTGCTCCTGGGGTTGCCATTCTAGTGGGAAAAGACAGTCAATAAGCAAGTAAACAATAACACAAAAGCTAGATCAGTTCAGGTGAAGAAAATAAGCCGGGGTGATGTAATAAAGGGTAGCTGTGGGAGATAGGGTAGTGAAGGAAGACTTTTCTGAGGAAGAGACATTCATAACAAGAAGAAGTTGAGCTGGAAAGCTTCTCACCTTGGTTACATAGCTGGGATCTTTGGGAGGGAAATTCTCCCAAAGAGGGAGTTTCCGGAGCCTGCTCGGGGCCACTACAGCCAAGTGCAAGGGGCAGGAGGGAGGGCTGCAAGTTACAGGGGGCTCAGAGCCCATAGTCACAAAGACTTGCTAAATGGGAGACTTTCTGGAAAGAGACAGAAGAACAGTAAACTTGTGAAGAGTGGAAGGGGACTGTTTTCCTATAGGTATCAGGTTTAAATATATTTAAAAACCAACTTTGTTGAAATATAATGTAGATAGAATTTAGATAGATAGAATTTAGATAGAATAACAAGTGACGAGTCTTGAGAAATGTATACATACAT
Organism: Ursus maritimus; assembly: GCF_017311325.1. Taxonomy (NCBI): domain Eukaryota; kingdom Metazoa; phylum Chordata; class Mammalia; order Carnivora; family Ursidae; genus Ursus; species Ursus maritimus. Next base: position 81,928,436 of record NW_024423319.1, on the reverse strand, counting down.
CTGTGTTAAACACCTTTCCTCTCAAGGTGTGAAGTTAACATTTCCATAACCTTCAAATGTGTCCTTGTGACCCTTTGCAGTCAATTCTGGTCAGGTATTTTGCAAATGTGCCTCAATTTCGGTTTATCTGATGGTTTCTCATGATTAGACTAGGGTCATGGGTTTTTGGCAAGAATGTCTCAGAGGTGATGCGTTCTTCTCATGACATCTTATCAGGAGGTACATGGTATCAATATATCTTTACTGATGATGTTAACCTTGATCACCTAATTAAGGTGTGATTGACGGGCTCACCTGTTGTGAAGTTATGATTTTTCCCTTTGCAATGAATAAATATGTTGGGGTAGATACTTTAAGAGTATCCCATAAAGATTTAAAATGGCATTATAGGAGACCTATGTGTTGAATTAAAGAGTGATGTTTTATTCAGTTTTACTAGCCAGGTCTATTTTCCTATTTATCTGTTTTCCTTTAGTTTTTCTCATTCATGTTTATTTACTTTTATTTTTTTTAAAGATTTTATTTATTTATTCGACAGAGAGACAGCCAGCGAGAGAGGGAACACAAGCAGGGGGAGTGGGAGAGGAAGAAGCAGGCTCCCAGCAGAGGAGCCTGATGCGGTGCTCAATCCCAGAACGCCAGGATCACGCCCTGAGCCGAAGGCAGACGCTTAACGACTGAGCCACCCAGGTGCCCCGACATTCATGTTTTTTTAAAGATTTTATTTATTTGTCAGAGAAAGAGAGAGAGCGCAAAAGTAGGAGGAGCGGCAGGCAGAAGGAGAGGAGAAGCAGGCTCCCCTGCTGAGCAGGAAGCCGGATGCAGGGCTCATCCCAGGACCCTGGGATCATGACCTGAGCCAAAGGCAGACGCTTTGCTGACTGAGCCACCCAGGCGTCCCTCCCATTCATGTTTTATAGTTTGTTTTTTAATAAACATGGATTTTGAATTACTAGGATAGCAGTCTGATAGAATGGAATGAATATTGTTTTTGACCTGAGGCAGACTTGGATTTGAATCCTAACTCTCCCACTTACAGCCTAGAAGGAGGCCTTGAAGCCTGAGCCCCTAATTTCTCATCTGTGAAAACATCTAATAACAAACCCTCCCCCCAAGGTTTTTGAAAGAGTTGAAGCACGAGTAACGGCTGGCACTCAGCACTCTGTAAATGTCATTTTTGCCTCCCTTAATACTCAAGTGTTTAATATTATTGTCACTATGGTGATTAGACTCTCCTCTTTTTGGCTGGGTGGCTCTAGGATATAGAAATTTGACAGATTCTTTGAAATTTTTTTCATGTTCTGACACCACAGAGCCTTGAGTGCAGGGGAACTGCTGGATTTTTTCACATGTCTCTGAGTCACTGGGGAGAAAGCAGCTGGAATCGTTTTAGTTGATGGCCAATTCCTACAGCTCGCAAGTATCTTCTATCCTATACCTTTGCAAAACTCATTCAGTACCTCTGGTGTTTGAGGATTTGCTTTTCATGGATGAGTAAAAATATTTTATGCAAAAGTGGCATGTTATTTCTGCCGCTCCTATATTCCTACTTTGTACTTATTTTTCTTCTTTCGTTATAGAACTGTTTTAAAGTGGAATTTTAACAGGGAAAATCTTATGTGGTTCCTGTTTTTAACCAGAATTAATCTAATACGAGCTTTGCTTGGCAACAATGAATGTACTCTTAGGTTGAGCAAGAAAGAAAACCCTGCAACATTCCTCTCCTCACCCCTGAATTTTTTAAGGTTATTAAAATTTTATTTAAACTCAATTAATTAACATATAGCGTATTATTACTTTCAGAGGTAGAGTTTAGGGATTCATCAGTTGCATTTAATACCCAGTGCTCATTACATCAAGGGCCCTCCTTAATGCCCTTCATCCAGTTACTCCAGTTACTCCAGCAGCCCTCAGTTTGTTTCCCTAAGAATCCCTTATGGTTTGTCTCCCTCTCTGATTTAAAAAAAAAAAAAGAAATGAATTTTTTAAGGTTTAAGTGAAACTTTATTTTCTTTGTTTTGTCCCCCTTGATCCAAATTTTATTTCCCCTTTCCCAAACTTGTTTGACTTCTAATTTGTTCCCTTCCTAAGTTTTTTACACAGGGACTTAATTCATTGTTGCTTTTTTTGTACTGATACAGGTTTCCGGGGCAATACGTTCTCTAAGTATTGCCTTGGAAATCTCCCAGAAATTGTTACTCCCATAAAATCAGTCTTGCCAGTTTTTCCTTTTACCTCATGCTCCATTATGGTTTGGCACCACACTGTTACTGATCTTCTGTATTACGATTTTTGATATTTTTTTCAGCATGGATTTGGGGGGCATTAATTTCAATTTTTTTGAAGATAGTGCATTAAAACACTTCTTTTGATTACTGAGTTTTTGGTTCCCCCTCAAATTTTGTCCCTGAGGCGAGTGCCTCTCTCACCTCACCTCAGCCTAGTCCTGGCCTTTCGGTAACCTCCCAGATAAGTTTTGCTCACAACTTCCTTTTGAAATGGAGGCCTGATGTTCAGAGACACTGCAACCATCAGATATTTCAAGCCAATTCATCACCCACCAGGAGATACTCATATATTCCTTCTCTTTCTGCTCCTATCGTCCCTTTCCTACTACACGTGGGGCTCTCCGCTCAGCCAAAGTCCTTGTCTATTTTCAGCTGCTGCCATTGAGCCTGGCCACATTGCCAATAGGGTGCCTGGGATCACTTCTCCATTTAGAGAGGTGAAAGGCCAGGGCTTCACCCTCCAGGAATAAACCCCAAGGACTGTTGAGCTCCTCCAGACCCTTGTCAGAGCCCTTTGTGGTCTAAAGCATTCCTTTCTCTGCTGGAGTCTGTCAGCTCTGGCAAAAATCAAGTTTCCTCACCCTAATCTTACCTCATCCATGCAAGTTTCCTTGAGAAATTATGGAAGAGAAATGCTTTCTTAGAATCCTCAAATGTCAGAACTGGGAAGGGCCCTTAGAGACCATTTTGCCCCAGGTCCCCTCATTTAGCAGAACATATAACTTCCTTTGCTCTATTTCCACATTCCAAGGAATCCCCAAGGCCATCTCATAATAAAAATCAGGAGGAAGTCAAGAGCCAAGTTAATCAAGGAAGTAAACTACTATGGGACCCAGCTGTGCTCAGGGAGGATTGAGTCATCAGAAATCCAGCCCTGGTCCCAGGATTTGTTTATGAAGGATTTTCTTCAAGGAGAAAGGGAAGGATCTGTGGTAGCTCAGCTCCAAAGCTTTTCATGGGGCGGTGTGACTGGAAAAGGTCCGATTAGCTTTCATCCAGGCTGGGGAGTTCTAAAAGTCCTGCTTTGAAGAGGCCTGCCTTTAGTTCTTTTTTTTTTATAATGATTTTTTATTATATTATGTTAGTCACCATACAGTACATCCCCGGTTTTCGATGTACTGCCTTTACTTCTGACCTGTCCAGGTGTTGTGGAAAAGTGGGCAAGGTTGGTCTCTGCTGCTTACCTCCCCCCAAAAAGTACGTCTTGGGGTTCCATACTCAGAGAATCCTGCTTTCAGTTTGGAAGCATATCAAGAGCACTTGCAACTATATCGGGATGGCCTTGGCAGGGTACAGCTTCCTTCGTGGAGCTACATTTATAAGAGTCCCCTGTGTAAAGCATCCTGCCGTCCATTGCTCCCCTTGAGCCTCTGGCAAAGGTAATTTTTGGCTACACTTTACAGGTAAGGAAACAGGCCGGGTCTAGGTGACTCTGTAAAGCCATGTGACTAGTAAGAGGCAAAAGCTTTGACTTTTGAATCCAGAAGGATCTCACATGCTGTGCTTGTTCTACTAAAGCCATGACCCCTCAAAGGCACCAGCGTGTGCCACAGCGAGCAAGCCCGCAAAGGACCACACAGCCGAAACCATGGTTTTGATCTTGTTTGCATTATGACTGACTTCTGAGGAGCATGCAATAAATCTAAGGATTTAGTGCTAGTCTCACAAGAGACATTGGGATTCACATAGGGTGGCTGTGAATTTACTATCCTATAGCTTTCTTCTCAGAAGAATTTTCTCTCAGACTGATGGAAGACAAGGAAATCTCATCAGTTGAAGTAAATGACTTCTCAAAGCTTTATTCACACATAAGAGGATCAAATCCAATTGTGGTTCTGGATAGTATTTATCTATGTGTGGTGAACAGTGAGGGTGTGTGTGAGGCAAGGGGGAGCGATGTCCCCCCTTGCCTGGGTAATGGGTGATATACTTACTTTCTTCAGTTAGATTTCATGTAAGACAGCGTATCTGCAGGCTGTCAATAAAAACCGAGAAGGCTGCATCCTTAGGATCAGAAGGGGAAGTATCAAGTTAGGTATGCAATTCTGGGAAAGAAACAGGGAAGCCGCAGGTGGCAAAACTCTGAAGAGATTGTAAAGCTGAGATCATTTGGACAGACCAAATTCCTTAGGGACTTGGGACATATGTTGTATCCCTGTGTCTTGGGTGCTCAGCAAAGAACCCAGGGTAAGATCTGGACACAGGTCCAACCCTGTATCACCAGTCCTTGGAATTCAACCCATTCTCCTCCCTTGCCTCAGACCTATCTGATCAAGAAAACAAAAACACTTTTTTTTAAATTTTTTTAATTCATGTTCTTGCCCAGCTTTTGGACACCCTGTATTTGCACAGTCCAACTGCTCAGATGTATTAGGAAATACAATCATGTGGTATGCAGTTCACTGGCCTGATGGGTGGGAGTGTCAGGCTGGGATGGAATGCTGCTAGGGGGAGTAAATGGCGAGGAGTCAAAGGAATTGTCAGCTCACAGGTTAGTGAGCAACCAGTCTAGCAGTTGTTTCCTAGCCATGTTTCCCACGGCTTCATCCAGTTGTCGTTCCTTGGCAAACTTCATGACCTCTTGAAGAAGATCCCCTACACTGTACCCCTTCTCTGCTGCCTTAGCTGAAACTTCAGGAAGCTGTGGAGAGAGCAGAGGTAGCTTTGAGTCATGTGATGCTTTTGGAGAAGGGACCCAGATGGATCCAGTGGACCCTCCCCCACCCACCTTCTCACCCGTGCCTCTGGGATTAGAGTAAAGCCTGACACAGATCCATGACTGGAGGCTCCTGGAGGCTCCTGACCTAGCTTTCCTTTTCCCTCGTCTCTCCTCTAATGACATAGCTCCAAATGCTGCACGACTTCGAGCTTTAGAAAAATTCTGGGATCAAATGTGTTCACCAAACACTTCTCATAGGGGTTAGATTCTTCAGTTAGTCTGTTGATGATTGCTAGGTCAAGGTTAGGGGTTGCCATTCCCCAGCTTCCCTAAAAAAGGATGAGATGGGAAGTAGGGACAATCTCCTGGTCCTGGACTGAAAATAATTTGGTTCAGTATTTTATTTCTCTTAACTCCATCTGATGTAGAAAACACAGCTCTGTGTGTGTGTGTGTGTGTGTGTGTGTGTGTATGTGTGAGAGAGAGAGGAGAGAGAGGAGAGAGAACTTGTATGTGCACGAATGCTGGCCTCTGTGAAACCGGAGGGTGAGGCCAGGACTGGGGCAAAGCAAGTGAGGTGCCTAGGGCAAAAAACTTAAGGAACCAAGTACTCTTGGGCACTTGCAGGACCCATGAGTTTGGGGAGGAGCTCCCTTTTTCTTTTATTCTCTCTCCAATCCTTTGAGGGCCTTCAAACTCAAAACAGAAGACTTAAAAATTGCTCCCTGATGTGTTACCGAATAGTTTGTTGAAATGATCACTGATACAATGAGCTACCCTCACTTCTCCTCTTGGTGGAAACGCACAGGCCTTGAGGTATCCAGAGCCCCACTCAGTTAATGGTTCACCACTTTTGTCTTTTTCTAAAGTGTAAGTAATGTGTGAAGTGCACAGTGAAGAGGCTTGGGGAAAAAATTGGACTGCTCTTGGCCTCCGAGTACAACGCTGCCTCCCTCCTCCTGCCCATTCCAACCCTCCTTTCTTCTCGTGCCTTTTGCGTTGCTTACCTTCTCCAGTTGTCCATCGTCATCTCCCATGAAGTAGAGCATGGGTACGTTAAATTGGGAGGCTGCAATCCACTGGAGGACAGCCTGGAGCTGCTTCTGCAAGTTGCTTGTCGAGCACTGATTATTAACTATGACTTCAGGCCAAGGAGTGTCTTGATAGTTCTGGGACACCGCACCATCATGACTACATCTGGAGCTACCAACCTGGTGATTGGGGTTGTTTGCCAAGGCTGCTTGTTCTTCCAACTCAGCAAGGGCTGCCCCGTTATTACTATACTTCGCCATGATAAGGCACAACTTCATCACAGATTCTACCAGTTGATCTACAAATTGGCGGTTCACTTGCTTCATCCCACTGATAGAGTCATGTTCTTGATTGTCTTGGCACTGTTCTTCCCCTCTGTCAGGTCTCTTGCACACGGAAGCTGCTTTGCTCGTCCTGGGCTCAGAACACTTGTTTTCGCCTTCACATAGATCCTCACAGTTGAAGGGGCTCTCACTAAGCAGCTTCTGAATCAGCATTAGAACGATGTTTGACATATCCAGCTTCTGAGAGTCCAGCTGTTGATTCTCCTTTAGGGAGGTGGATGGTCCAGGAGCTCCACGAGACTCTAGATGTTTCATTGAAAGTGCCTTGGCACTTTGGCCACTTGCACACTTTTCGTATTGGCCACTCTGAGTCATATAGCCCATGGTAGAACCAGGACACTCTTCTTCGAACGCATCTTTGCCTTTGGCCTGCTGGGTCAGATGGTACTGGATCAGCATAAGGGCAGACACAATCAAGTCCTTTGCCAGGGAATCCGTGGAAGGGCTGATCTTTTCTCTTTTTTCGTCTTTATTGGCACATGCTTTGCCAGCCATCTTGCCTTGGTTTCCTTGCTTTTGGTTCCACATGGTCAGGCTTTCCTTGAGGATGTGTTCACTGACTTTCTCAGCACTAGTCAACGACTTGCACTGCTCTGGTTTCATTTTACCTTTGTCCTTCCCCTTCATCTCAGCTTTCATGGCTGAAAATTCAAGACTTTGGTTCTTGCATTTGGGATCGTGGGACCCGGCTTTCAAGGATGCATATGACAAACTCTGCGATTTAGTCTCCTTCTTCTCGCCAAGAAGAGCACTGACCAGACGCTTCAGCATGGCCTCCATGATATCTGCAGCGTTTTGTTTTCCGTGGTTGAACAGATTCCTCTTGACAGCTGAGACGAAGTCGGAGTCAGTCATCAGGACCCCAGTGATGTTATGCAGGTTCTTCATGCAGGAATCAATCAGATCAGACACAATTTCTTTGGTGTGTTTTAACAACACCCTCTTCAGGACCACACAGGCCGGAATCGGCTTCCCGGAGCTATGTATTTTCAAGGTCTTCATGACAGAGACCATCATGTCAGAAGCCACCTGATTGGCATAAACCATGAGCCCTTTGCTGATAGAATCTGCAAATTCTTTACTATCCCTTTGGCACATCTGTTTGTCCCCCACCTTGTTCTTGTTGGATAATTCACTATACAGAAAGGCTTTCCGGCCACCTTCCCTGCTCTCCTCCCCAGTGCCCCGCATTTCGGCCGAGGTCAATTCCACAGCATCATGGGCCATTTCAGAAGCAATCTTGCTCACAGCACTGCGGGGGCTGTTTTTCCCTTTGTCCCCAGGGGATGGGTAGAGAGAATGATGGAGGCATTTGCTTCCACCTTCCAACTTCTCCTTGATTTCCTTACGGGCCATCTGGATTACCAGGGAAGATAGTCGATTGACATAGAAGGAAAGGTCATCCATAGAACATTCACCATCAGGGGAAATCACTGCCCTCTGAGTGCTAGGAGATTTGGCTGGAGGAGTGGAAGGACTCTGGTTATTGTTGGTGTTTTTGGCTGCTGTCATTTCTAGATGCAGGCTTTGAGGTCCATTGGCCATATAATCTATGTTCAGTTGATCAGCGTAGACGCTGAAACAGTTCCCGGAGGGTAATTTGTGATATTCGCCTTCTGCGTCTCCTACTTTATGTTTACAGCTAGAGGCCGAGGGGCTCAGTGCATGTTGAAAACCCAAGGCATACTTCTGGAGATCATTAAGAAGCCAATTGAGGACACTTATGGGATCAGAGGGAGCTTGTTTGAAAAGGCACACAGATCCCTCGGTCTAAAAAAAGAAGAACACCTATCCATAAGAGTTTGGGTAGGGTACTTCTTTCCCTTATTTTATTTAGAAGATATATCTTCTAAACTGCATAGATTAGGGATTTGGTCTTTAGAATTTGCATAGGAACATAACATACAATTATCACCAATACACAGTCAAACACAAGTGGCAGCAGCAAAAACTCAGAGTATATGCATTTGTGCACTTAACTATATATATTATCAATTTATTTGTCAATTTCATCTGCATAAGTGTTATCTCAATATGTGTCAAAAATGTATCCTTGTATCCATTGTGTGCATATGCCCATCAATACAGCAATTTGTAAGTGTGAACATCTCAATAGATGTGAGAATTTGTCAGTCTGTCTTGTGAAATGCGAAAATGTGCCTGCGTGTATGTGTGTGTATACGTGTATGTCAGTGTCCGTGTGTGAGTATGTGTAAGCATGTGTAATAATATGTTGACATCAATACTCATTGCCTACTGTATAGGCCAACATGTACATATTAGTGTGTGCATTTTGTACATGTGTGAGATTGTAACCATAAGTGTGTGTATGTCAGTGTGTCTGAGAATATGCAAATAAGCAAGAGTCAATTGGAAATGATGCGCATGTATTTATGATATAAATCCAGTAGCATGTATCACACAGCTATAAATGCATTTATGTATATTAGAGCATACATTCACATATTAACATACATACTCATTAATAATAATTAATGTATGATATTTTAATAAATGTGTAGGTTAAAATATGAATTGTATGTGTAAATAGGTGATCGTATAATGATTGTGTAGTCTGTCAATACATTGGGTATCATCTATGTTATATTTATATGCTGTGCATGCTTGAGAATGTATGTCAGTATTGCACACACCCCGGCATCTGAGTTTGTGTGTGAGTATGCGAGTGGGGATGTTACTGCATTTGTGTCGATGTGTGTATCAGTGCATACAAACAAGAGTTAGTGACTTTGTGTTATTTTAAGTTTCTATGTGTGTGTATCAACATGGAGTATATTTGTAAGTGTGTATGCCTATACCTGAGTCTGTATGTTACTGTGTTTTGATCAAAGGTTGTGGGTGTGTGAGTAAGTGTTTATGCATGGTGTGCATGGATATATTTACGGTTGTTTATGTGTGTCATCTGTGCGCATGTCAAAGTGTCTGGCTGTATAACTGTATATCTTTGTGTATGTGCATAAGTCATTGTTTATGAATAGGCCAATATACCTAAGTTTGTTATATTAGTTCTTGTGTGTTTGTCAATGTCACGTGTAGCCAGACATGAGTATGTCTTTGCTTGTATAAATTACTTTTGTTAATGTATATAAATGTATGTATCGCTGTGTGTGTCACTTTGTATAGATCTGTATGCTTGTGACCGTGTGTGCCCATGTCTGGATATGTGTATATGTATTGTGCACATCTTCTACTCGGCGCTAAGTGTCATTGCATTCTTTGCCCCTTCCACTGCTTCATCTCCTGTCTTTTCACAGAATTCCTGGAAACGTGAGGTCATGAGAAGGTCAACTTTTTGTGAACGGGCTTGATACAATCAAGGAGATCTGCCTAGTGTGCAGGAAATATGGACTGCTCTTTTCAAAAATAAACACCAGGTATAATTTATCCCTTTCTTGAGACTCCAAAATGGAGTTGGCCACCCCTAACTGAACCCAAAACTACTTAGAGAATATTTTGTAACTGGCTTTTCCTTCCTTAGAGCCCACTCTCATTATTCCAAATGTGTCTGGGGCCAGAAATGATGTTTCTCATTATAACATGAGCCCAGGCAGATAGAACAAGAAATCTTTGACTCTTTTGCACTAAAGCAAAATATCCTGTTCCAATACCAGCCACTCCAGGCTTGTAGGACTGTGGGGGTGACTTCTCTTGTGCTCTAATGCCTACCCCAAATCAGGAGCCTAACAGATATAATTTAGAATACTTACACAAAGACAAAAGATTCTGTATGTGACAGTGGCATGCAAGTCTAATTGGTTCTAATTTTATGCTACTCAACAGCCTAGGTAATCTCTTAGACAACAGGGCAGGAACAAGGCAACTATAGTTCTCGGTCGTTGTGGATTCTCTCTGCTCCATATCCTCATTCTTCCCTTTTGGTCTCCGGGCAACAGGTCTATTACAAGCCAGCAAAGAACACTGCAAAGGATCTTGCTTATAAGCCCATATCTTGATTAGGATAAGAATAGCAAGGTTATCTTTGCAGTAGGCCCCTGAAATCAGGAAAGGGCATTCTGAGCCTCTGTGATTAGTGCCATTGTTAGATACCCGGGCATTGAACTTACCGTGACTCTCAACCTAGGACTGTGTTCTCTAGAATGTCATAGTGTTCAAATTTATGGGCTTATTTGACAATAGTTGTCTTACTATCTCTGAACCAGAGTCCTCAGACTCAGCTTTGGCCTCTGAGAATTAGAAAGGGTGAGCTCAGAGGCTAAGTATACCTTAGACTGGTCTTGCTTCTCGGTATCCTTGATCACAATAATCTCTTTTTCTTCCAGATTTCCCAAGTTTAAGTCACCTTCCAAACTGGAACCAGCAGCATCCTATGGAATTAAGGGGTAAGATTTTTATGAACAGTTAATTTTTGAGACTTCTTTAGGCCGCCCTCCTAGGCTACCACTTCAAAGTATGAATGTTATGTCCCCTATTATCCCTCTTCTTTCTGAAGGAGAGGTAGCACTGTGCTGCTAGCTAGTCTTTGAAGAATGATAGAGTTCCCACCGCAAATTACTACTCCCCTCTCCCCAGCCCCACTGAAGGTATTCACAAAGCTGTCAGTCTCAGGAACCATATCCCATTAGTCATCAAACTTTTGGACAGGGTTTTTTTTTTTAATTTCACTTTTCTGACATGCTATTTTCCATGCTTTAATTCTTTCAGCCTTACGAACAACTTAAGTGGCTTCTAAAATGAGATTTGGTGTCAAGAGTGACAGTAAATTCTGAACCAAGGATCCTGGGCTTCCAAGAACAATGGCTTTCCACTTGAGGCTCCTCCACCTTTCCGATCGCTGCCACAACCTTTCCCTTTCCTCATGCTGTCCCTGATAACCCTCTCAGCAGTTTCCCACCCTTTCCGAGTGAGGGGAGCAGAGAACACCCACCTTGCAATCTTTATCTTCCACATTCAGGGTGGACACGTCAACAAAGCATATCTGCATCAAATTAAGGAGAGTGAATTTAGAAAAACTCTAAAGACCGTAATTTCTTTCTGGGAGATGACAATACCTACCTTGTAGGGTTCTTGTGAGGACTGATTGAGATACTGCATGTAAAGCTTTTAGCAGAGTGCCTGTACATAGTAAGTACTCAATAAACGTTAATATGATTATTATGAGGCAGACAGAATCTTAGCGTTACTATATTTCCTAAGTGAGAATACCAGAGAGAGGCCCAAAGTATGATATCCACATTTATTGAGAAAACTGAGAAGAGAGGTGGCTTGCCTGACTAACAGAAACTCAAAGGTGGAACTTTCATTAGAAGTTGATTCCCTGGCTCTCAGTTTAGAGCCCTTTCTGCTATAGTGTTCCCAAAGTGTGGTATTTTTACTATTGATGATGTAGAATATTTTTGGTGGTATGTAAATAGATGTTTGTATTTAATAGGTGCATTTGTCGTTGTTTATTTGGAAAATACATCCTAAAATGTCAAATCTGTGGTTTTGCAGAAAATAATGCTTAGGGTGATGGTAATTTTTGAATGTATTTGAATTTTAAATATATTTGTTAAAACACTGCAAAAATACATATCAAGTAAATCATAGTATGAGTGGCACTTGAACATGATGAAAAATGTGAAGTACTATGCAAATCACTCAAAGTTCAGGAAACAGCATGAAGTATTTTGCCCTCCTGAGGGAGTCCCACTTTAGTGTAACTTACTGGTAGCTAGGTGACATTGTGACCTCAGAAGTGTTAGGTAATAGGGGCTGGTAACTAGGCAACCACCACTCCTCCCTCCCTGCAAGCTCCCCTGTAGGCCCCCCCCCCCAGGTCCTTTACATCACATTTGGTCCTGCCTCTCCCTTAATTTGTCCTTGTGTGATGTATAAAGCACGCTGGTCCCTCACAGACCTCCTTGAGCTTGGTTGCTTGGAGACATCACAGTATTGCTCTCCATTAGTCTATCCTGGGCTCCAGGATATCTATACTCATACACCAATCGTTTCCACTCCTTGGTAGGGGTAATTTTGTATCTTACCACTTTCCGGTCCTGATCTTGCTGTCCTTTTGGGCTGTAGAGATCTACTTTGCACACGCCCCTGCGGCTGTGTAACCAGTCAATACCATCAGACATCTGTAAAGAGAAAGGAAAGAAATACGGATATGTATATATATATGTAACTAACAGCAGCAACTATGTACTATATATATATGAAAGGAAGGAGAGAGAGAGAGAGAGAGAGAGGGAGAGAGAGAGAGAGAGAGGGAGAGAGATGGTTTTTAGAGACTGGCTGAGTTTGGATAAGAATCTCTGAAGGGCTTCCTGAAACCCATCTCCGTGTTTCAATCAGGTTTGGGCAAGGCTGATGGGGTGGAAGAGCAAGGGGAGGAACACTATGAAATGTTTGAACTTTGGAAAAGTAATCAAAATTATCTTATCACAATCCATAGTCTCCTTAAATTAAACTCCTCACACTAAGTATTTGGAATCATGGAAATATCATATTAACTTGTAAGAAAACCAGTCAGGAAAAATGGCAGGCTGGGAAGCAAACTTAAAAGTCTAGAGACTCTGGGGATTAAATTTAATGATTTACTTCTACCCAAACTCCACTAAATCTCATTTGTCTCCACTTTTGTTTGCCTACTTGGGTACCTCAAAGAATAGAGCTCACCTCATCCTCTTTAACTGAATTTTAGTTAACTTCAGTTCAACCAGAGTCTTTCTCATTACATTAAAGAAAGAGAAGTTAGGTAAATAGCTCTAATACTTATTACCTAGGGCCATTGGAAAAGACTAGGGTCAATACCAGTACAGTGAATAAATAGCCATTTTTATCAAAACAACATACAAGATTCCAACATGCCGACTTCCTTCAGCCTCGGCCACCACCCCCGCCCCCCCTCCCGCCCTGGCCACTTCACACCCTGGCCTGGAACTAAAAGTAAAAAAGAAATGGCAGAGCCACTGACTGATTTTTGCTATGTAAGACCTCAGATCTATGTTCAGGAAGATACAGTTAAGAGCTCAGTAGAATCGTTTCGGTTTCTGGGGCTTGAATTTGATTTCATTTTAAAATTTAACAAGAGAAGCCTTTTTGCTAAGTTATTAGAGGGCTGTTGAATTCCTTCCCCCAACTTCCTTCAAAATTGACACCCCTTTTAACCTCTAGCTCCCTCTGTCCCTCTGTCCCTTCTTCTATTCCCCCTCCCTCCCTCTCTTCTTTCTTCCTCCTCCCTCTCTCTCCCCCCCTTCCCTCCCTTTCCCCCTCTCTCCTCCCTCCCTCTCCCTTGCCCTCCTCTCTCCTTCCCTCCCTCTCCCTCTCCTTCTCCTTCTCCCTCTCCCTCTCCACTTTTTGATAACAGCTATTCTCTGGTGGTTATCTTTTCACACGATAATACTACATTTCTACCCTTTGCCCCCCCCCCATCTTTTTGGGTTCTCACTTAAATAATGTCTACATTTTCCTGAAAAAGTTTTAGGAAAGGGGTTCCCATACCCACTCAGAAGAGAGAGTTTCTTTTAAAAAAAAAAAAGCTAGAGATGACTAACCTCTAAAAAAAGAAGGGGAGTCATAGAGGTCCCTCATATGATTTGGACACAGCCTCAGTCCAAATCCTAAAGAATTTTAAAAAATTAAAATTTGTGAACTCATTACCTTGATAATGAAGATATTTTAGACTTTTGGTTGAAATTGTGCCACCCAGAAGGGAGATGTGCCCCTTTAGATGGAACTGGGCAGTGCCAAGTTCTTGGGCACCTGCAGCTGGCTGCCACCCCCGTCAGCTGTTGGACGAGACTGATGGGCCAGGCTTTTCCCTGCTGCCTCTGACCCTGGGGTATGACAAGGGAGTTTGTTGAGTCACAATGCCTGAAACTAGCGACCTCAGCAAAGGCGTGGCAGTCTGGCAAACTCAGTAGCCCTTCACATCAGAAGCACATCAGGCTGTAGACTGTATAACCACCCTTTTCTGTTCTCTCTAGGAGGATATGCATATTTATTTCACATTTTGTCCAGATTACAATCCCTTGAGACCTCCTTTCTCTTTCCTCTTCTTGTTTCCAGAACAATCTAATCATATTAGTTACCAGTTTGGTGGGGGTCTGCATTTTTCACATACAGAATTACCACCAGCCTTTATGAATAAGACAGTATTAATTTTCCCATCTTAGCTTATTTCTCTTTGGGTTTCCCACTAGAGATTCGGAGTTATGTGGCAAGAGATATTTGGATTTATGTAGAGACAGAAAAAATGGTAAAGTCCTTTCTGGTTATCCTGAATAAAAGCAAAAATAGAAAGTTTCACATCACTATCAAGACACCCCCTTAGCTAGTCAAAAAGAAGTCAGAAGATGCTCCTACCTTTGTAGAATCAGAGTAGGCTGTTTTGTAGGACCTTGGAATGATGGCTTTCTTGTTAATTGGGATACTGTGATGACCCTTCCAGTCTGACCCAAGATGTTGCTTCTTTGCTCAACCCTCCATACTCTCCTAAAGCCTTCACTGCCAGCTGGTACCAGAATTTCTACTTCATGACATCACTGTTTCTATAGAGAACAGTGACAACACAA